>NC_135169.1:15860851-16464351 GCF_041146795.1 Maylandia zebra | reverse complement strand
AGATAAAGAATCATACCTCTCTCTGCTCTGAGGATCACTGAGCATCTCTGACAGGAAATACAGTTTCCTCAGTAGGGGTCATCATTCATGGTCTCAGAGGTGTGTAGTGTGGCAGCATCATGATGGTCTCCAGATCAGGCAGGAGGTCAGGTGATGGGTGTGTCATCTTCTCCATTGAAGACATACTGGTATGGCAATTCATAAAACAGCAGTCTCTGTGTGGCATGTAGTTATCTGTGCAGTCCAGCACTGATGGATCAGGTTTGGCTCAGCAGTTCATGAAGATGGTGTTAAGATGTTGTTGTTTCAGCTGAGGATGGTCAAGTTTGAAGGTTTTCCCACAAAGGAAACAGGACTGTGTGTGCCCTGTCTGAAAAAAATACATCTACAAAACATAAAGTGCTTTTAACACCACCCATCCCCCCATACCCACCCATCTCAGCCCCGCAAGTGTCTATGTAATGCTGGTATGGGGTGTCAGTTACTAAATCTAATTAGTGCGTCAGAAAGCGGGGGCTACACCTAAAGCCCCCGCTTTCTGATGTCTTTGTTTATTAGCAGCTTTTTCCAGCTGCTCAGAGAATTCTGACTTGGCCT
Organism: Maylandia zebra; assembly: GCF_041146795.1. NCBI lineage: Eukaryota > Metazoa > Chordata > Actinopteri > Cichliformes > Cichlidae > Maylandia > Maylandia zebra. The sequence goes on along the minus strand of NC_135169.1, from coordinate 16,463,754 downwards.
TTATCCACCCAAACCCAAACCCACCCGGATAAAGGCCAAGTCAGAAAATGGATGCAGAAACTTTCCATGTACTTCTAAATCAGTTTTTATACAAATTCTGTAATCTGTAAAAATGTTTTTCTCTACATAATGTATAATTATAGACATCTCTCGTAGCCTAAAGATAGTTTAAAACTTTTAACATTTTTTACCTGTAAAACATGATAAGCAAAACCTCATTCATCCCAAAAACATTTGATTCTACAAAATTTACTATAATCAAGAAAATATAATTGTCTGTATTTATTCACGTGACCCATAATAAATACCTGCATTTATCTGTGATTTATTTATTTACTATTTCATATTTGAAAGCATCTTGGAGGGGAAGATCTCGTTTGTTGAGATACATACGTCAGAGTAAAAAAAGTATCAAAAAAGGAGATGACAATTAACATCCATGAAAAAATGTATAAGTAGATTTAGTCATTTAAAACATGAGAATAAAAAATAAATTATGTCCGTTTAATGCAGTATATTTCAGATCTGAGGTGCATGATAACAGAAAGCAGATCTCCCGGCTCTGCATGAAGTACAGCCATGATTTGGTGAAATGATTAATAACATTGCAATAAGAAAGGGTCTTCTTACAGACAGAGTAGGGAAGACAATTTTTTCAATGAAAAATTTTTTTCATACTCTACAATCAGTAAAATCTGTAACAAACATGATCTGTAATTGTTTCAAAACTCACCAGACGACTTCATGATTGGCTCGAGGACAGGACACAAAAGACAGGATTGTGGTAACTGTAATATGTCCTCAGAACACCTGACTGCAGACATTTCTGTGGCTGAGAAATAAAAATGAGGTCAAGCAGGGTGTTCTTATCTGTAGTGGCAGAAGAGATAAGCTGTGAATACCCTCTAGACTGAAACTGCTCCAGAATCTGTTTTCTTCCACTCTGCAACTGGTTCTCATTAAAATCTCCACACACAATGATTGGGTGACAGTCCATTATTTCAAGTGAATCTAAAAGACTTACCAGGTTTTGCATGAATGGTCTCAAATTGTAGTCAGGGGGTCTGTACACAACAGCAATGAGTGCAGGGAATGGAGCCTGAACCTTCAACACTAAAAACTCAAGATCAGTGACATTATGCAGATACTGTTTTACCTGAACCTGAAAATGATTCCTCAAATACACAACAACTCCACCACCACTTCTGCTGGCCATGTGAGGAAAGTTTGTGTAGGACACATGTCTGTTGCGTTTGAACATGGTGTAGCCGTCCAAATGAAGACTGTCTGCAACAAAGGAGCCTTGAAGGTGAGACTCAGTGAGACACAAAACATCTGCTAAACACATTTCATGATGACTCTTGATGTCACTGATGTGAGATGGCAAACCCTCCGTATTGTGATGGATCAGTGTAAGAGTGTCAGGTCTGCTGGCTGTTTCTCTGACCTGAAGAAGAGGCATCATTTCCTCAATGCTGGCTTGTCTCATGGTTTGGAGCGCTGCAGTTACCTCGGAATTGGAGTAAATCTTTTTTCTCATCCAAGTCCTGCAAATAGAGTCCACTGAGAGACGTCACCCTGCTGAGAGCAACATAAGCCATACCTGGTTCAAAAATGTTCCTCATTGAAACTACAGCTGTCTGTGTTGTAAGACCCTGAGTTTTATGAATTGTGCAGGCGAATGCTAGCTTTACAGGAAACTGTCTGCGTACCGCTCCTTTAAACTTCAGACTCTCCTCTGCTCTCTCAATGTAAACCAGATCATCAGATGCTGCATTAGCACTGCGGTTGTGTCTCATAGGCTGCCGGTTGTCCATTCTGAGCCCCAGTTTGATTATGTGTCCATCATTTTCAGATCTCACCACCTTTACCAGTATACCAAAAGCACCGTTGACCAAACCGTTTAGTGTGTCCAAGTTTCTGGTCAGCATGACTCGAGCTCCTTCAGCGACGTTCAGGGTGTCGGGTAAATCATTTCTCCCACCTGTAAATGGTTTGTCTCTTCGTTCCATTCTGCCTGTACGTTTATCCTTCTGGAAATCGTCTGCAGTGATGATTATGATGTTTGAATGAAGCTTCTTGAGCGTATCTGTGTTATGGCATTCCACATTCTTGTTGGTGGCATAAATGTGTAAGACCTCAGTTGGACATTCTTCTGGTGCAGTCACAGCCTGTGACAACAAATCTCTGTCACACTGAGAAAGTTCATCTGTCTTTTCTTTGACTCTAATCCTGTTCAACATCTCTGCAAAGGCCACATCATCTTTCTGACGCATGATCTCGGTTAGAGTGATCATCTGAAAATGTTCCCGCCATAGGTCGATCTGTTCTGGATCGTAAACGCAGAGAGGTTTAGACTGTCGCACTGGTGGCAGCTGGTAAAAATCTCCAACAGCTAAAACTGACATTCCACCAAAAGGTCTCTGAGTGCCTTTGATTTGTTTCAGTCTTGCATCCACATAAGCAAAAAGGGGTTTTGAAACCATTGAAATCTCATCAATAACAATAATTTCTGCATTCATCAGCTCAGATCTGACTTCATCCAGTTGGTTACCAAGTCCTTGAATGGGTGGTTTCAGACTCCTGGGTAGTTTCAGTAGAGAATGTAATGTAGAGCCATTGATAGAAAAAGCTGCTGTCCCGGTAAATGAAGTCAGTAAAACAGTTGGATTTGATATGTCAGCTTCTTCTGCATTAGCAGGCAGTCTGCTCAGGATCTTTGATGCTTCAGAGTGAATACATTTAATCAGATGTGACTTTCCAGTTCCTGCACCACCATTGATATAGAAGAAAAATGGATCTGGGTTCAAACCACATACTCGGTGAATACACCAGTCTCTTATAGCATAGAGCACGCAGGCCTGCTTCTGGTTCAGATTCTGATACATTACACGTACCACAGCTGGATCTACTGCAGGTTGTTCTCTGATGGCTCTGATCTCTGTTACAGCATCAGACTGACGACTGTAGTCGGGAACATTCTCCTGTTCGTTCTCATCATCAGAATGTCTCTCAGGAAGATTCTCATCACATTGCAGCCTCACAACTTCAGATTCAGGAGCCAGATTACACCATTCATCGATCACAACATCCCTGTTTTGTTCAAACTCTTCCACTGCACTCTCAATATCCTCAGAGTTCTTCTCATACTTGTCTTTATTTCTTTTCACAATCCGTTTCACAGACTGACTGTGGTCTGAACATGGAAGTCGCACAAAACCCGAGTTGTAGAAGGACTGATAGGTTTGGAAACATTGTGGTTTCAGTTCCTGCTCTGATCTGTGTGGAAGGTAAAGTCTCAACAGTCGACCATAATATTGCTCAGGATCTTTTTCTTGTGAGCTGTGGTAATACCTGATTATAGCTGGTTTATCATTCTTTCGCCTTTGTACAAATCCAAGCTGGTTTAGAAGAGGAAGCACATCTTTTCCTTTTGGACCACTCACCAACCTGCACAAGGCAGCAAAATCAGCCAGCGACATTTCCTCATATTCTGGGATCTCAGGTCTGCATTTGTATTTATCACTCAAACTTGTCATCCAAATATTACAGCTGTCATGTGTTGTGCTTTCCAGGAAGCTCATGGGCCGACTCATTTTTACTGGGTTATCATCTGTTGGTACAAATACAACACTGCGGGAACATTTTTTCATTTTTAGGCCACAGACTCGAGTCACACACTCCTGTGCACTGATCTCTCTCTTTTTTGAGTAAGCCTGCATCACAGCTCTCATTTCATCACATTCATTGACCATGTTGTTTCCAGAGTTATCAATAACTGTCTTCAGGTATTCAGAGAGGCCAGATTCTTTCTTCGTTATATATTTACAGAGGTATTCTACACATGAATAGGCATTCAAAATGAATGAGACATCTAAATTAGAGTTCCAGGCTTCAAGCAGGTCTGGGTTGTAATTGTTGATCCAACAGTCCTTTGGGTCACGTTTCAGAATGAGACCTGTTTTCTTGTTTATGTCTTGGAGGCATTGTTCATACTCATTCATTGTCAAGTTGCATCGTGACAGAATCTGCTCTATGGTGAGGGAAGCAGCTTCAGGTTCCTTCAGCAGGTTCAACAAAGGTCTGAGTTTGGCTTTTGCAGCTTCAGTGTCTGAATCCTCATCCTGTCTCACAATCATTGTTCTTGTGGCGGGTGGTTTTGGAAACCCAAATCTACAACCAGAGTTCACACTCTTAAAGCATGTTTTTGTGTGGTTTTTGCTGTGCTTTTGTAGTTCAGTGACTTTTTTGTGCAGTTCAGGTTGTTTTTCTGGATCAGGGAGTTGAGCTGAGATGTATCTGTCCACAAAGTCACAGACAGTTTGGTCGTCATCCACATCTACTTCTACCTTTTCTTGAATCCACAGCAACATATGTATATGTGGACTACCTCTGTGCTGGAACTCAACTCTGTAAAAGTAATCAATGATCTCACCAAGGGGCTGTGCAGGAGAAAACAGCAAATCTCTGAACAAAGCCTCAACACGTTTATCAAACATTCGCATGGTGGTTACTGGATTTGATCTTAGAATTTCACACTTTTCTGACCAGTCCAGGGCTTCAAAATCAACCTCTTCACCTTGCTGTCTCTTTATTGCTTGAATCACTTCAGGCCATCTCATCTCAGCACCAGAGAAAGTGACAAAGAACTGAGGTGTTCCTATCTGACGAAGCATACTGAATAAATCTTTGGTAGTTTTCTGCCAGTAAGCTGGAGTTCCTCTGAGTGGCTGCATAAATCTGATTGCATCTTTATTTCTTACCAGCTTCTCTACTTCTGTCTTACTTTGTAACATTCCTGATGTGATTTTGCGTCCATCTTTGGTCATAGTTTTACCTTTCCTTAGCTGTATTGTCATGCTGGAATTAGCCAAGTGTATTTCAGTGACAAACTGTGAGAAAAACAGGTAATTTGTGTCTTTAGCAAATCTTGCATCAATGTTGAAAAGCCTTGACTTGAAGTAAGCACTTGGTGTGAGTTTAAGAAGTCTCTTTTCATCCAGTGTATTCTGACCAGTAGGAAACTGCACAGGAAATGCCATGGCTTCCAAATGAGGAGTTCTGAAGAAGCTGACAGGATTGTTTCTTTCTGCAGGAGCCACACAATATGTGTTATCACTGAAACAGAGAATCTCTTCTGAAATGTCAACAGGCTGCAGACAACTTTCTAGAGCAAAACCTCCATTGTTCAAATCACTTTCTGGTTCCTCTGGATTTTGTTCCTCTGGTTGTTCATCACAGGATTGCATATTAATATCTTGTTCACTTTCAGACTCGTTTTCGCACAAAAGGGCATCTTTTTCATAGTTGTCAATTTCCATTAAATCTGCTTCATCATAATCATCACTTCCCATGCTGGCTTCATCACTGCTGTCATCATCAGGTAACGTTGGATCACAAAGCAATGCATCATCTCTAATAACAATATCTGTGTACTGTGGGTGAATCTGTTTGAGTTTACGCAGGGCTTGAATGAGTTTAGACCAGGTGACAGTCTGGAACAGCTGATGGCCTTTGTAGCACAGTCGTCTTTTCAGCTTTATTCTGATTACCTGTGAATGGTTTCTGATCCTCGGTAGACAGTCAACTGTTTGTTGGACTTCAGATGGTACACACACCACATTACCACGTATGAGTCTTTGTCTGCCCTTTGGAAGAGGAATAATCTTAGCAAATGGTATGCATTTGGCAATCAGATGTCTCTCCAGAATGTTGAGATCACACAGTTCAGCTGGAATATCCTGCAGTTCTAAACCGTTGACAGCAGCAAGTCTTGGCATGCGTCCACTTTTGAGGGAACTGTGACACGTGTGACAGATATACTCCTTTTTTCTCTCAACGTGAAAGCTGCAGTGATCATTACATGCTTCATCACACACATGAACAAATTTACCAGTTAGACACTGCTGAGCTACAGTTTGGTGTTTTGAGTAATTGGTTCTTTTGCAAAGTTTCACCTGATTAGGAAAAGAAGCTTTTAGACAAACAGTACAAACATAAGATGGTGCTGATTTAATGTTTGATCTGAAACGAGATATGGCCTCATTCATTAAAGTGTTCTCTGGATGACACTGTAAACTCTCAGCTGGTCGATGCATCTGGCGATATTTCCGTTTTATGTTCATTGCACAGCTGATATTATGCATCTGTCTGAAAGAAAAACTGTTCCAATATTTTACTCTCATTCGTTCTCTCATATTGTCCTTGTGTTGCTGCTGAAATTGTCTCTCTTCTCCGTAACGTTTAGTGATGTAACATTTTTTTTTCTGTCTAAATTCTACACTTTCTTTATATAGGTTAGAAACATATGACCTCATGTAAGCTTTATGTTTCTCTCTGAATTCGGCACAAGTTCTGTATGTTCTTGTTATTCGTTCCTTCTGCTTTTCTCTGAATGAAGAATCTTCTTTATACATCCTTATGACACGTTCTCTTTTTCTCTCTCTAATTTTAGCACTTTCTCTATAGATCCTTCTCATTTGCGCCTTCTGTTTTTCCTTAAAATCATCTCTTTCCTTATAGATCTTTCTCAAATGTTCCCTCTGTTTCTCTCTATATATAGGATTTAGCTTATATAGATTACTTTTGTACACACTCCTGTGATCAGGATCCTTTCTTTTTGGTAGTTTTTGTTGGGCCAATGATCTTCTCATTTTTTTCCTTTTCTGTTTACTATATTTCAGCAGTTTATGTGAAAGTTCCTGTGTTGTCTTTGTTGAACAGGAGGCAGCGGTTGGATCCTTCTGAGGAACAGAATATGATGTTACCTGAGGTTCTCTCACAGAAGATGCAGAGGTTTCTATTTCTAAATAATCAGAATTGTTCAGCTCAGCAGCTGGCTCATTTGAATAATCCACTCTGGATGACATCACTTCAGTAGCTAAAGTGTCGGCCACAGTTTTCTGTGTCTGCTCAGTGGACTTTGGGGTTTCAAATTCAGGTTCATTTAAAGCTGGTGCTGGAACAGTTGTAGCTGCTTGTCTGTTTTCATCAGCATTTCTTTGGTCAGCAGCGTTTTCACTGTGGAACTCAACAGGCTGTAGTTCATAAGCGCAGGTTGCTGCGATGCAAAACATTCGGTACAAACGTTTGATCCTCTCAATCATGTCGTTAAGACGTGTGAATTTTAACATTACTGCAGTTCCACCACTTACACTTAGCGACAATGGCATTCCTGTAGACCTACGTGGGTGAGGGTCAAAGTATGCGTATTCACCTGAAGTCAGCCTGGAAACTGCGATGGCTGTTCCTCCCATGACTAGCAAAGCGTAGCGAAACTCTGAAGCCAAACACTGTAGTCCCTGTTCAAGGCTCGGAAGATGATCTGTACCGTCAAATGTGCCATAATGAGCAAACTGAGACATGTCGACTTGATACTCGTGTCTGCGGCTGATGATCACAGTGGGAAGTTCATCACAGGCTAGAAACACGCTGTTCACAAACCTCTTTCTAGCATCTGAATACACGGCATGGCCTTTGTCCAACACACGGTTAAGATCTGCTCTGGTAATAAATTCATCCTCGTGTAAGAATGAGAGGAAAACCAAACTGTTCGCCATGCATTGCTGATTCCGGTACTTTGCATACTTAGCATTGGCCTGGCTTCGGGATGCACAGATGCTACTCACTCGTGGACGACTTTCACTGTTTGTAACCTGTACTTGAGACGGTCCTGGAGCTTCTCCATCATGCTGCGTTTGCACAGTTACCTGGGGTTCAGTCTGGATTACCTGCTGTACTTTAGCATTTGGCACAGATGATGAGCAAACACCTCTCTTTACCACATCTGCATAAGACACTGCGGCCGTCTGAACGCTGAGCTGCACTTCTGGACTGGGAATACTTGTAACAGACACCTTTACCTGCTCACCGCTCTGAGAAACATTTACCTGTTCCTTCTGCTTTTGCCATCTAAGCTTCTGGGACTGTGACCTTTGACCTTTCCTTGGCATTTTGTGCAAGTACAAAGTGGACCTTATATGTATTTATACACAAATGTATACAAAAACTCAACCTGTAAACACTGAAAAACTCCTCAAGTTTCTATTAAATGGATAAATGTAAAACTATACAAATGGTAAAGTGTTCTTATAACTGTTTAATTGATGTAAAAGGCTGACTTAAATACAAACTCAATATAAAAGTTATTGAAAGATCCTTAAAAAGTTTTATTGTAGCTTTTCAAAAACTGTATATTATTCTTTTTTTTTAACCAGACTGGTTAATGAATAGGTCTATACTTCTGTGAAGTAATATGTAGAAAAAATCTCAACAATCAATCAACAGGCTATAATAAAACTCTTAGCTTTGAAGTAGACTTTGTGTAAATCTTTCAGATATCTAAAATTTAAAGCAAATATAAGGAGCTGTGGTGGTGTGGTGATCAGATGACAGGCGATGAGGATTCTTCAGCTGGATGTTCTGCAGCAGTCAGGAAACAGGAAGTCTGGGTCCTCAGGGCAGCTTCTCAAAGACAATTGTAACTCAATACTTACACTGAGTAATAAAAATTGGTTTGTCCTTAAATGATATTAGTATAAACTTACTGTAGTCAAATGTTATAGTCAATGAAACAGACTTGAAAAATGTATTTGAATCTAATTTAATATTTATCTAAATACAGCAGTCTGAATGTATATATTACAAAATAACCAGATTGTCTTATTACAAATAAACCTTTAAGAGGTGTATATGTTATATAATTTATCAAAGCAATTGCACCTGTAAGCCAAACAGCCAATCAATGTTTATTCCAAAGTGTAATGCAAAATTAAAATGAGAAATGTAAGGCTCTGTAAGTAGTTTCTACTGTGAGTTCTACTGTACTGAAATTCTACTACTGTAATTTTAACTTTGTACTTGTGATTTCCAGAAAAATGACTGGATGTGAGAGAGTTTAACGACAGGAAAGATGGAGCAGTGAGAGCAGAGATCTCTCAGAATTCTGAATACAGATTGACGAAGTTCAGGTAACTTCAATTCCAAAAACTTAGATTCTGGTAAAACTTGATTTCAAGTCACAGGATTGCGTTTCAACTCAGGTTCAAGTTTGTCAAATTAGATAGAGCACATGGCGGAGAATGGATAGAAGATAGAATGGCTTGTCAAAAAAGATTGAGCAGGGAGAGGGAGAGTGATAGGACAGACTGAATTGCTTGTTAATGATAGAGGGAGAGGGTTTTCTGCAGCAGGTCACCTGTAAGACAGAAAGAAAGTGGAATTAGACGCACTTCCAATAAACCTGGCTTTACCGTATTTTTCAGACTATAAGGCACATTTAAAAGTCTTTAATTTTCTCAAAAATAGACAGTGCACCTTATGTATGGTTGTGCTTACTGATTTAAAACCAATTCTATGTGGTACACGGCACTCAAATATCTGTCAAATGTTTTAGTATGACTTTGGTAAGCTACAAAGCAGCACCACTTGATGTATTGTCGGAGCATGGCTACCATAGTCAGCACCCTCGTAGAGTAATTCGTACTGTGCTTCAACATAATATGGTGTGTAAGGGCCTGGCACCTGTTGAGAGCCATGCTTATGAAGCAGATTTCAAATTGATCAATCCACATTCATCAATCCACAAATCCTGAAAAGTGAGTGTATTGTTCTGTATTTTATGTCTTACAACTGAACAATTTTGAGAGTTATTGTAAATGAGTTGAATAAAGTTTGACTTATCTGTTTTGTTTGGCTTAATGTGCCTTAGAATTTACTGCGCCTTACAGTCCGAAAAATACAGAACATATATATCATTACACACTGAAGAGTCGTACAGTACATTATTAGATTCAACTGAATGAAAATGTTTATCATATGGTGGTGGAACATTTCTAAGGACATTTTTGCATTCTATTCACACAATAAAAACAAACAGAGTCTGTAAACCAAGATGTGGTGCTACAGTAACTTACTATAAACATTATATGGTCAAGCTAAACCCACACAATGAAGTCAGAGCAGACAGTTTCAGACCACCTGCTTTAAACACTTCACATGCACTCAACTCACATGATCCTAAATGCCCAAAGGTCTCAAATTCCCGTTTCTGTGTGTACTTACCTGGTACAACAGTATATCATAATGTCTGGGGAGCAGTTAACATAAAAGTAAAAAATAATTTACTCAGTATGACTTTTGGCAAAATGAAAAATTTGGAGACATGACTCCTATACAGCAGTTTCTACATTTTTCAGTCAAATATGGGGCATGTTTAATACACACTCCACTAAATCTACAATAAATTTAACATGGCCGATATTAGGGCCTAATTAAAAATGTACTATGATGATAAGAGAGATCTGTAAGTCTGGAAATGTTTACATAGACTTTTCTAGGATCTGATGATTGTCAAGAGCTGTGCTGACTCACTCCACTAAACTGAATCTCCTATAATGAGAAACATTTCCCAGCACTGCACCTCAGACACCTTTACTTACCAGACTTGAGACGATCAGATCAGCAGTCTAGAGAAAGGAAACAATTCATCAGATCACTGTTTGATGATTCAGACTGTTGAGCCTCTTCCCACACAATCCAATTTACTGTGACAAAAATTAACTAGTAAAATTCTCAATTTACTTAAGGCTTTATGAGCTTATGTAGTCTAAAGAGGAGATAAATGAACTGTAGCATCTCACATGGCTATAGCAAGTGTAATAAAAGCATTCATTACTACAGAAATATAAAGAATAGCCACCAATATTTGATGGCACAAGTGCAGGATATACCAAATATTTCCTACACAGAAGCTTTGTGGCTCCAACATTTTCTACAACAGGTCAGTACTAGTAAAGTGTGAAAACCAAAACTTTTAAAAATGTTAGATACAAAGTAATTATATAAATCAGAAGCAACAGAAAACCTCATCATGTCTGATATGAATATACCTTTAAATATTGACATGTTACAATAGCAGAGGTGCACCATGTTTTGTAATTAAAATTAAATGTCTTAAATTTTTACACTAAAAAGTCCTTTCATTATACCTGTTGCTAGGAATATTTATGTATTTTGCAGTCACCTTTTTGGCAACTTTTCTATTAAATTTTAAAACACATTATATTCACCAAATAAGTGATAAACTAATTAGACACACTGGCTGTAATGTACCTAACAATGTCCACTCACACCTCTGGTTCTCTTAGTTTTTCATTATTGCTTAACTGTACAAAACACTTCTACAGTGTTCTGACTTTAATGTAACACATCAGCAGAATTTGAGAGACAATATGAATCAATCACTGTGCAGCTCTTAAGTGTTTGAGCAACCACTTATACCGACTCCCCTAAAACACTTTCATTGTTTTGTCTGCTACTTAAATCCACAAACATAAGGAGAAAATGAACAACTGACATTTAGCTGTATGTTTGGATTTGATAAGCCATAAGAAATTGAAATCATACATAAATGGGCTATTAAACTTCAGGGACAGTCAGAGGTCCCGTGTGAGGACTTTGCTGCTACGTGTAATAAATCCTGACTTTGTGTTTTTGCCAATCAGTAAATGGAAACATATCACAAAAAGTCAAACTACTGTATGTAAGTTGCCACATCTGCTACGCAATGCCAGGTTCATACTGCTTCAGTTACAATCACTGTTTACTTACCAGCAAAGGCAAAACCAAAGATCTCTTTCACTCTGTGTAACAAAAGACAAAGCACAAAAATACAGAATGAGACAACTCAAATCAGCATCACAGTCAATACTGCATCACTCTGTGTAGTCCAAAAGATTCAGTGCATTCTTTGTTTACCACAGCAACAAACAGCTCACCTTTTTCTACACCTTATTAAAGATTACTGTCTTCATTAAGGTAAAATGTGGTTTCATCCATTTGTAATAAGCCACACACGTCTCTTAGTTATGTGATAGCTCTATTAGTTTGGTGCTATTAGATAACACAATAGATTTAATGTGCAATGATTTGCTACACCTAGCTCTGCACACTTTATCAAATTCTGACATCACAATTTCAAAGTATGAACAATCATAAATGAAAGCTTGGATGATATATTTGTAGGCTTCAACATTTGAGTTGGTCTGCATTCAAATTCTGCTTCCTAAAAATATTATCACCTGCACACAGTATCATTTAATATGCTGTTGTTTTAAATATCTACATATCATATTTATAATATTAATGGTGCACTGATGCATTTTATTTATTTGAAGGTGGACTTTTTTATATTTCGTTAATTTTTCACAAAGTGAGAAGTTAAACAGAACTGCAGGTGTAGGTTTTATTTAAAAAAAAAAAAACAACCTGCACAAACAAGTGCTCGTTAAACAGTTCTTAAAATTTAACTAAAAAACTAAAATTAACTAATTAAAAAAAAAGTTCTTGTTAAGTGATGTTATTATTCTTATATTATGTGTTTCATCCTCACTCTCTCTCTCCCTTCTGTTAATTAACCCACAGCACAAAAACACACGGTACAGGCACGTGACTCTTTTTCTCCCGGCTTTAAGTCAGTGTGTCCCAAAATGTCGGCTGCATCCTCTTTTTTTTTTTTTAACTTTATTTATCACATTTTAGACATACAGTCAAGTCGGCTGCATCCTCCGGAGGCCGCAGTTGAAGGCCGATTACGTCACAGCCAGTCGACGAAGGCTGTCCCAAATGCGTCCTTCATTTCCCCGAATAAAGGTTTAACATTTTTAGGCGAGAAAGTAGCGGTGTAAATTACAAATATCTGATTGGTTTATCAAGACATCGCATATTTGCAAAAGTGTGCCGACGTTTTCAGAGACGTCTGTCACCCACCGGCTCGATAGCAAGCGGGGAGGAGGGTTCAGACCCCCGCTCTTTCGCTACTCAGGTTAAACATGATATACAAGTCACTCGGATAACTTAAAAATGTAATTGTTTGCCTTTTTCTGTGTTTTATTTGTTCTGGAGTAAATCGGTTTGGCTGAGATCAAAGTTATTAGATTATTAGATTAAATAAAGCTTTATTAATCAATCCGGTGGGTTCCTCCGGGATTTTCACACAGCTCAATAAACGTTAAACGGTCGAGAATTTACGCCAGTGTCCTGTTATATCTTAAATAGCAAGGAGCAGACGGCCGAGTTTATTAAACTCCAGCGAGACAGCAGTGATGCAAATCTTAAGGCTAGACCGTCCAGTTTCACAGCCTTCTCGGTCTTTGAAGGACCCGGCCCACGTACACCGCGAAGGCCGGGTCCTCTGAAAGATGAAGCCAACGTTTTGGGACACAGCTAATGGCGGTAAAATGGCTCCTTTGAAGTTGCCGACCCTGCTGCTTCAGCAGCTAATCGGCTCATTACCGCACAACCGAAAGAATGAGGCCGTTTTTAACTGACTGATTTGTGAAGAGAACAAACTTCAGCTTCCCTAACAGACTCAGAAACATTAATACACCGAATGAACCAAATACAACACAATAACTGTAATAAACAATCAAATGAACCATATTAATTTCACACTGGGCCTATAGCAGCTAGGCGTTAGGGCTAGCATACCAAACACTCCTTTTAAATAGTAAAATTACAACGTTTCACTAAAAAGCAGCCATTGTGTTACTTTAACATGACTTATACTTCGACTGGCTTCATAACTCACTAACAACAACTGGGTAAATCCCCCATACAGCTTATAGACATTTCATTTCATTTCAGAGAGACAGAGAAGGAGAACTTACCGGCACGGATAGAGCTGAGAGTGGGCGGAGATTCAGGAGTCAGGCAGAGACGTAAAAAAAGAGGCATTCACGGGTAGTGGGAAACTCCGCAATTACACAAAGTTGGCACGGAAAACATGAAAAATATATGTAAATTTAAATATTATTATACTAGTTTTTTTGCAACAAAAAGCAACTAGCAGAAATTTAATTCTATAAGTTTAATAAATGTTTCAAACAGGATTCTTTGAATTTGAAATAATGGTTAAAAGACATAAATAAATATAAGGTCATTATGTTAAAATGTACTTTATTATGATAGATTTATTTAACTGACTGCAGTAATAAGAACAGTCTTCTTCTGAACACCAACACCAAGGAACTGCTGTTGGTGATCGCCTAAGCATCCTCACAGTAGGAGCTGCAGAGGCTCAACTCACTCCACTGCAGGACTCAAGAGGTTCAGGAGGTCCCTTAACCCCAATGCCATGAGACTTTTTAACAGCGACTCCTGACATGTTCATTGCACATTTGTTTCTTTTATTCTAATACATATTGGTTGTAATCATGAATTCTGAATTGCTTTAAAGCTGAAGCTGTCTGCTAAAACTAGCTGAAAAAGCTGAAAAGTTGCAGAAATTGTAAAAACTTTGCAGAAGCAAAAGAAAATGTAATAACTTAGCAAAACTGCAATATCTTAAAGGAAACATAATACTTGGCAGAAATACAATAGCATAGCAGAACTTAGCAAAAATATTGTAACTAACCAGAAACATGATAACTTCTCAAAAATACAAGAATTTAGGAGAAATAGTATGAGATAACAGAAAGAATATATTTAGCCAAAAATACTTAAACATTACAGAAACACTATGATTTAGAAAAATAGTACAACATAGCAGAAATATTGTTATTTACCAGAGAGACTGTGATGAACTATGAATATTGTAATTTTAAATTAAGACTATGTTTTAGCAAAAATATTATAATTTGGCAGAAATACTATCATTTGGCAGAAATACTATGATACAGCACAAATACTCTGGTTTAGCACAAATATTATAACATAGCAGAAATACAATTATATAGCAGAAATGCTATATTTAGATAGAAAAATATAATATCAATCAATCAAGCAATCAATCTTTATTTATTAAGCACTTTTCATACAGAAAAAATGTAGCACAAAGTGCTTTACATAGTTAAAAGCAGCCCACCCCACCCTCCAACTGACTCTCAATATAGTAGAAATACTATGATTTAGCAGAAATACTACAATATAGCATAATAACAATGATTTAGAACAAATACTATGATTGAGCAGAATAGCAATAACTGAAGTAAAAATATTGGAAAAGTAAAATGACAAGATGAAAAAAAACATAACATGGTTAAATTCCCTCAAAACTAATTGTTGTTCACCTGTGAAAAAAAAAAGAAATAAAAATAAATTAAAAAACAAGAAGGAACAGCCAACAATTACACATAAAATCAAATATGTATACACAAATGCACAGAGAGAGAGACACACAGAGGGTCTATGCCAGTCAACCAGTCTGAATATATTATATGTTTTTCCAACAATGAGATGCTGCCCTAAAGTGGGTCTCTTGCCCTCTCTCTCTGTTACACACACACACACACACACACACACACACACACACACACACACACACACACACACACACACACACACACACACACACACCACACACACACACAGAGTGAGAGAAGCAAGTTTCTAGGTCAGCCTGGGAGCTGCTATTTATTTATATAGTCTATTTCTCATAGTGACGACTCCCCTGAAACAAATGACCATAATTTCCTAACCGTAGGGGCTAGAGTGGTCATTCTTACACCGTTTTGTTCAGAAGAGATGGGGGAATCTTCCAGTGTTGACAATTTATCATTAAAATATGAATTATTAAAGATATTTGACTTCTAATGCACCATAACTGAGTAGAGCGAAGCAAAAACTGCCTTGACTTGCCCTCAAACAACGCTTTGTAACTCTAAATCTATTTGGAGTATCGATATCATTCTTTCACCGTAAGAGACAGCAGGCTTTGGTGAACAGTCATGGAAATTTTCAGGTCTCTGTGGAAATCCAACAAAAACTTATGACGAGAGAAAAAAGTGGTTCATTTCCAGAGTTTGAACTCTGAAGAAATCTGAGCGAAGGATGAATTTCCTACCCTTAAACAAGTCCAACTCATTTCAGAACGGTAATAGGTGAGAAAGAAATTCTTGAATTGTGAGCGTCAGGAGTGTCTGAAGATATACCGGGACAAGCCTCATGTCTTAAAGTCGCTTCGTTAAGGAGATATGACGATTCGAATATGCCTCTCATTACAGAAATCCAGCGATGATTTTGGACAAGCACTCCATTCACTTTATATGGAGAGTTTTCTGACATTGTGTTGGTCTGAGGAGATTTGCCAAAATTCTATAAATCCCACAACAATGATAGTGACATTTTCTGAAAGCCAGCAAAAATACCTACGTTTTGATGTATAATTTGTGGAAGTTGAGTGAAAATTGAGCAAGTAGCAGGAAGTTGTTCGGACATGAAGAGAAGACTGCAAAAGCTTCAGTGTCACACTGGAAGCCAAGAGCATAGCAACCATAACAACGCATGTATTTTGTGAAAAATCACAATTGTGCAACTCAAAACTTTAAGAGGCATAAAAGTAAAACGGTAAAAGATTTGAAAAAGCTGAATCACAGCTGAATAGCTCAATAATTTGTGAACATTTTAAAGTTTGAATGGTTGTTCTAGGTGAAAGTATCAGGAAGTAGTTAAGTTTCAAAAACAAGCAAAATTTAGCAGAATTGCAGAAGTTTGCAGAAGTTTCCCATTCATTTCAATGGGACAAATTAAAGGAAAAAAGCTTAATATTTTAAAAAGTATAATAGCAGAAAATACCAAAAGTCATAGCACACATTAGCAGAAATAGCAGAATAGTTTAAAATTTGAACGGTGAAAATAGCACAAAAATTGTGGAAGTAGTTAGCGGACAAAAAACTGCAACTTGAAGAATAATAAAGTATAAAGAGAAACAGGAACTCAATAGTGTGGATGCTTAACGCATCCACACAACTAGAAAAATTTGCATTTCCTGCGAAAATGCTGTGTGGATGCCTTAAGGGCTGAAGATATCTGCAGAAAAAAGCTGAAAAAGTTGAAAAAAAAAAAACCCAAAAAAATGCTGCCCTGAGCAGGATTTGAACCTGGCCCTTCTGGTACTCAAGGCAGGTTCTCATGTCACTGCACCAAGCTCTTTCTCACATAGAAGAGGTGGAGAGACTGACAATTGTGCTGAAATGAGCAGAAGAGGCTGAGAATTGTGCTGATAAGAGGTGAAAAGGCTAAACATTTGGGAGAAAAGTGGTGAATCAGAAGAATTTCTGCTGAAAAGAGGTAAAGAAGCAAAAAGATGAGCTGAAAAGAGGTGTAGAAGCAGAAGTGCTTGCTGAAGATGGCTGTATGTGTAATGACACACTGGAGAGTGTCAAGAAAGCAGAGCGCATGCAAGCAGGGAACATGTGTAGCAACTGTCACAGGTAGGATTCGAACCTCTGCCACCGGGTCTCACGGCAGCTGCCCTACCCTCTGAGCCAAATGAGCTCTGGTCACAAGCAAAGATATGATGAGAGGGGAAATGTGCACTTTGGAGCAGAAGCTCAAATTAGCAGAAAAGAGGTGAAGAGGAAGAAGTTTGTTGTGAAATGAGGTAAAGAAACTGAAATTTGTGCTTAAAACAAGTGAAAAAGCTGAACTCTGAAATCCTGCTAAAACAGCAGAAGAGGCTGAAGGAAATTGCCATCCCGGTTTTCCTCCGTGGCGTGAGCGATAAGCAGAGTTTTTCCCTTTCCTTATAAGATTCCTAATTATTCAAAGTAACACTCAAGTATGCCGTTCAGCAGGTTAGTTACAGCGCCGGGAGTAGCTTGGGAGAACAAGGAAACACAGACTGCTTCAGGTTGCTTTCCCAAAATCAACTCCACTTTATTCACAAGTACAACAGTTTATATAGAGGGTAAAAATCATGAGACAGCAGATTATCAGTTTAAACCAGTACAGACCAAGATAAGGGAGCGTCTTCCTGCCCTTGGGTGAAGAAGCATCCTTTGTGTAGTTTATTAGTTCAGATACAATTGTGATTATCTCAGCGACATATTTTCAAGGCACAAAACAAAGAGTTCTTACATTAGTGAAATCTGAAACAAACCATTTGGCCTCAACAGGCGTCTCCTAAAAGATTAAGAAACTAATGTAGCTGAGGGAGTGATCTCAGTGGTATTTCAACCTTGTACCAGCCTGTGATTCTCACACATAAACTCTTGGGTCAAAGAGAAAAATAACTAAAACAAAGGGGCCTTATTGAATGACAGAGTTTTCCTGCATAATGTCACTATAAAACAATATCCAGTAAATGCTCCCATGGTACTAAAATACCTAACAGTTCCACTCTTTTTTTATTATTATTTTTTTTAAAAATAATAACTCAAATATAAAGGAAAAATCACAAATGTAATAACATAATATAAAAAGCAAATCATAAAATGCAATAGTTCACAACCTAATGTTCAATATACACATCAGGAACATCATTGGTAACATCTGGCACATCCTCAGGATCAATTTGTGCTAATTGCAAATGCATTGAAGTAGCTGTACTGCTAGCTATATGGGTTATCATTGAAAATGTGGCTTGCAGAAATGTGAACAGGGCTGCAGTTTACAATACGAAATAGTAAATAAAAATCCTAAAGTTAATGCAGTAGATATGATTAATAACCTAAATATATAAAAAAGACAGTTCTTAAGTCGTCTCCTGGCCTGGTCCCAGGTTCGTGTGATGACAATGGGCAATTCATTTTCTCCATTATCAGGATGAAACGAGTCTATCTTTATCAGGTTAGACATTGTGTGGTACTCTAGGCTTTCTGTTCCTGCTGGAGGTTCGAGTACCTTGTTGTTGTTCAGGCGGGGGATCAAAGGGCTTTCTGAGTCTTGGCTCTTTCAGGCGTTGTGTGTTAATCAGTGATTGTGTGTGTGTAGGTGTATTGGATCCGGGCGTTGGCTCGCCTGAGATGTCATCTACCCGTGTGTGTTTATTTGTTCTTGTTCCTGGCGCTGGCTCGCCTGAGATGTCGTCTGCTTGATCCGACGCCTGAGATGGTCCGATTGGGCTGGTCTTAACCCTGCTGGCATGAATCCACTGAGGTTGTCCGTCTGTGAGGATGCTGGTTCTTCGTCACTGCCAGTACAGCCTGGTGGCTGGAAAACGCGCGGCCTCCCAGAGTGTCCTTGGTTTTAGTGGCTTCACCAACACGCATCTCCTGGTCTCCACTGGTGGTCTGGAACTGTGGAGGGGAGAGGCTACGAAAGACAAACTTTCTGATAGTTATTATTCAGCGTTTCTACCAAATTGTAGACATCGTCGGACAATGCAATATCTACATCACCTTCTGATAGTGGTGCCCCTCTGGAAGCTGACCATGGTCTTGGAAATAGTCTTATTTCAAATGGAGATAATTTGGTTACTGCAGATGGAGTCATTCTAATCTCACAGAGGACTTGAGAAAGTAATTTGACCCAGGTCATTAAAGTTTTAGCACACTTTTGAATTACTTCTGATGTGAATGGAGATCCTCTATCACTGTTAATTTGGTGAGGTATTCCGAATCTGGGTATTATTTCATTGCTCAACTTTTGACAGACTACTTCTGCAGATTCTTTTGAGGTTGGATAAGCTTCTACTCATTTACTAAATTGATCCTGGTAGTACTTGATGCTTCCTTGTGCTGGCATGTGTGTAAAATCAATTTGTAATGTATGAAATGGAAAATCTGGTTGTGGTAAATGCTGATGTTCTGCTTTTAGTTTTCCTACATTAGTTCGTGCACATGTTAGACAGGTTGCTAATATGCTTTTTACTGCATGCAATGTTTTCTCAATTACAAATCTTGATTTTACAAATAAATCTTGATTTTACAAATCTTGATTTTGCCCCTATTACCCCTCTCTTTGTCCGACAGGACTCACACGTGAAAATGTCGGACAATGACTGGCAGTAGGGAAGATGGGAGGGCAATCAAACCCTCAAAATTTTTGTATAGGCCATCCTTGTCATCTAAGGTACAGTCATTATTCTATGCACAGGCTTGCTCTTATATCAATTTTAAATCAAAATTTGTGTCTAAATAGTCTGGGAGTTTAACAAGTGGCAGCTGTAGGGGCACAGATAATACTTCCTGTGGAGGTGCTGCAGCTGTGATGCAGCTGCAGCCTTGGCTGTCACGTCTGCTAGGGCATTACCTGTTGCTTCGTCTGTGTCAGCTGTACTGTGTCCTTTCGTTTTTACAACTGCAACGGCCGATGGCAGCTGTATAGCCTGCAAAAGTCTTTGCACAAGATCAGAATTAGCAATCGGTTTTCCATCAGCAGGTCTAAATCCTCTTTGTCTCCACAATGTGCCAAAGTCATTTACAACGCCAAACGCATAGCGGCTGTCTGTGTAAATCGTCACACGCCTATCCACATGTAACTCACAAGCGCGTATTAAAGCCATGAGCTCTGCTTTTTGTGCTGAGTGAAATGGTAATGAGTGAGCCTCTAGTATGATGTCAGGCAATGTCACCACTGAATAGCTGTGGATTTCTGTATACGTGTCATGCAGTCATGATCGTCAAGCCTGTCTGAGCCAACCTGTCGGTCAGAAGAACACAGCATAGGATCAATAAATGTGCTGGCGAATTGGGTGTGCTGCTCGCTTTTATAGTGACAGTTGCATATGTTGTGTAGTTCTGTTTGCTAGAATGGTCATGACCTGGTGATTGGTGTGTAGAATAGTGTCATGTGAGAGTGTGAGCTTCTCGCAGTCCCTTATCATGATAGAGCAAACTGCTACTGCCCTCAGGCAGGCCGGCATTCCTGAACAACCACGGACAGCACCTTGAATAGAAGGCTACTGGACGGTAGCCACTGCCATGCTCTTGGGCCAGTACATCTGTGCAGGTTCACAACAGTCACGCAGAATGTGGTCATGAAAAGAACAGTCTGGTATCCACTGTCTGCAATAGTTCACCATGCCTAAGAAGGACAGCATTTCCTTCTGTGTAGTAGGCCGAGGGACAGAGGTCACAGCTTTGACCCTGTCTGCAGTCATGGAACGTTTTCCGTGAGACAATGTAAATCCCAAATATTGAACAGAAGTCTGACAGTACTGCATTTTCTTTGCTGATGCTTTGTGGCCAGTCTGTTGAAGATGCTGGAGAAGCATGTGTGTAGCAGTTTGACATAGTTCCTCACTTTCAGCACAGAGGAGGAGGTCATCCACGTGTGGATCAGGGTGCAGCCCTCAGGAGTGACGCTGTCCAGGGTAGCACGGACCACCATTGAGAAAGCAGCAGAGCTGTCTATCATGCCTTGGGGCAAACGAATCCAAGTGTACTGCTTATTTCTATGTGTGAATGCAAATAACGGAAATCCACCACAGTAAAATGTGTGGCTGTTGCTGGAATAAATGTCAATATGCTGCGAACGTCTGGAAGAGAGGTAGCAGAGGCATAATGACTGCATTAATTTGCCTTAAGTTTTGTGTGAAACGCCATACGCCAGGTTTGTTAGGCTTTGGCACAGGATTGACAGGAGTGTGGGCTTTATTACTCCTGTAGTCAATAAATCTCCTATGATGACATCTAGAGCTGAGGCTTTTTCGGTGGAAATGGGATATTGCTTGACATATACTGGCTTGTTGCATTTCATGAGCTGTGCGTGATAATATATACAATCAATATAAGGTAGGTTAGATCTATGTGTGACATAATGGGTTAGTTATGTCGTAACCTATGTCTGAGTTATGTGACAAAATCACTGTTTGACCTTCACTTGTGTGAGCAGTTATCATGTTGTTGAACAGTGTGAGAGAAACAAAAGTGTGGCTTGTTGTATTTGTACACGTTTTTTTTTTTTTTTTTTTTGGCACAGTGTGTGACGTGGAATACCAGAAAAAACGGTGTTGAGTTCATTCTCTGCTGAGGCGTCCAGCTGACACAGAGGCTGTTCCTTCTCCATTATGTCGATATATAGGGCAGAGAAAACATAAGCTGTTATCAGTGTCAGCAAACATTTCACACTTTGTGTTAAATTAAATACACAAATTCATTTTTGCTCTGGGTGTTTGCGGCTAATGGAAAACTGAGCTAAATTTGCACCTCTAGCTTGTCTACCTTGTAAATTGTAAGGCTGCTTATGTGGAGCCATTATTGCGTGCTTCCCGTTGTTGCCAGTCACCTTGACTGGAAGAGCTCCGCTAATGCCTAGTGGCAGGAACTTGTACTGCATTCTGTGGTCGAGGCGTGCGTGCTTTGTTGGAGACTGAAAATCGATACTCACGAAATCAATGTCCTAGCTTTTCCACAATAAAAACACACATCTCTACTCTTATCTTTCCTTCCTCTGAAATCTCCCTGCTGCGCTGGAGCAGATCCTGCATACATTTTTCACTTTCCTCTGAGCCTTCAACATTATCTTAACACTTTTAGCTTTCATGGTAGTATCTGCACTGGCCTTCAGCTTTACTGACCTGTTTTCTGGCGATAATCGTTCGGGATAGGGCTCCGAAAAGAGATTAGAATGCATTGAACTTACAGTTTTTAAGTTGTAAACAAAGTCAGTCACGTAAGTACTTCCGCATGTTCTGGTTACGTAATCATGGAAGTCTTCACCGATTCGCGGACACGTCACCGGAAGTGGGAGGCGTCCTGAGCCGTCATTCGAAACTTTATATTTTATTTTATTATTTTTTTTGGTTTTACAGATAATTTTGATTTTTTTATCGGACCTGTCTGTGGTCTTTGAATTATTCTGACCCATGTTCAGTGATTTCCAGAAGGGTTTACACGCTTTGAAGGATTTATGTTAGTATTTTGCTGTGGCACAGCTTAGGTTACTTTAAATTTTATTGCTAGCAATTTTTGTTTGGGTGAGTAACTTCTCACATAACGAGCAACTTCTCGCAATACAACAGGCAACTTCCTGTGTCTTTCAATACAACAGGCAACTTCCTGTGTCTTTCTGCTTTTAATTTACCTTATTCGGGGACTAAAGAAGTCGTCAGTGTATCTCTCTGGATCACTAAGTGAAACTTGCATCAGCATATCCCGTTTTCTTTTATGGGTCGATCACTGAGAAAGGTATAATACAGTCTCATATAAATATAAAAGACATATATTTACCTTAGTCAGCGTCCCACTTCTTGACACCAAAATTGAAGGAAATTGCCATCCCGGTTTTCCTCCGTGGCGTGAGCGATAAGCAGAGTTTTTCCCTTTCCTTATAAGATTCCTAATTATTCAAAGTAACACTCAAGTATGCCGTTCAGCAGGTTAGTTACAGCGCCGGGAGTAGCTTGGGAGAACAAGGAAACACAGACTGCTTCAGGTTGCTTTCCCAAAATCAACTCCACTTTATTCACAAGTACAACAGTTTATATAGAGGGTAAAAATCATGAGACAGCAGATTATCAGTTTAAACCAGTACAGACCAAGATAAGGGAGCGTCTTCCTGCCCTTGGGTGAAGAAGCATCCTTTGTGTAGTTTATTAGTTCAGATACAATTGTGATTATCTCAGCGACATATTTTCAAGGCACAAAACAAAGAGTTCTTACATTAGTGAAATCTGAAACAAACCATTTGGCCTCAACAGGCGTCTCCTAAAAGATTAAGAAACTAATGTAGCTGAGGGAGTGATCTCAGTGGTATTTCAACCTTGTACCAGCCTGTGATTCTCACACATAAACTCTTGGGTCAAAGAGAAAAATAACTAAAACAAAGGGGCCTTATTGAATGACAGAGTTTTCCTGCATAATGTCACTATAAAACAATATCCAGTAAATGCTCCCATGGTACTAAAATACCTAACAGAGGCTGATATTTTTCAGCTACTCATTGAGCCAAACTGGTTGTCACGTAACTGAAAAAAGGTGGAAAAGCTTAAAATTCTAATGAAAACAGCAGAAGAGGCTGAGATTTGTGCTGATAAGAGGTGAAAATGCTGAACCAATCAGAGGTACTGCTTGTGTCTGCTTCATCAGGCTGTGTACTTGTATGTATTTCTGCCATAGACTGTTAACAAGAATCTGAGGTCCATATTAGAAAAGCTGGCAAAATCATAAAAGTTTGCAGAATTGTAATAAATTATTGTGGAGTAGGGAAATTATTTTACTGCTATTGTTAAATAATTATCAACAGTACCATTGCATTAATAATATAATCTGGAGTTTATATTGCGTTTTGAACAGTGTGTGTCTGTCAGAAAGTAACAGGACAGGAAACAGGCTTGCAGAGAGTTTGCAGGACTGAAACCGAAAGTTATTCTGAGGAGCAGGCTAGACGAGGCTATTTTAATTGCTAGGTTATTTAAAAGATTCTGTTATACTTTTATATTCTTTTACTAAGCTCTTAGTAGAGGTTCTTGATTAAAACATTTATTTAACATAGTACATGTAGTTTCAGTTAGGTTATTACACATAAGGATGAGCCTCTGGTCTGGTAAAAGATCGTGAGGGGAAACAGGGTGCAATTGTGGTTAGCACACACACTCAGTTAGAGAGAATCATTTATAGGTGGAAGTTTAATCATGTTTTGCTTGGCTCGCAAAAGCAGTTTGTCGCCGAACTGCTGCTGAGGTGTCAGGATGATAAGCGAGCATCCGGCAGTGACAGGAAGCACCTGCTATGAAGATGGAAGACGATGCTCTTTTAAAAACTGTGTTAAAAGGTCTTTGTGGTGTTGATCTGACGTATGTATAAAATGTATCTGTGACGTATGAAGGGGCGTCAGTAAATCAAACCCTGATGCTATAAAATATCTGTTATGCTTTGAGGAAGTTGAAGATCACTTCCTGTCTGCGCACAGAGTGACTTCCCACACGTGTGTCCATTAAAAATCAACTGTTTGACAAAGAGCTTTTGGACCAATGGTTGTTTGTACTCTCTTCCTCAATCTTTGAACCTTAACATTTTGGGGGCTTCTCGTCCGGTGGTTGAGGAGGAGAATTGGAGGTTTAGATGGAGAAATTTGGTCTGAGGTGGTCTGACGGGCAGACATGAATTCCAGTGGTCGAAGTGAGTGGGCATAAGCCGGCTTATCCAAAAGGTAAGGCACTACCTGTTGAATTATTTCCAAAGTGTGCCGAATTGGATATGATAAAATTTAAGTCTACTCACTGAAATTGCCGGTAAATGTCTGTTTTGATTTTAATGAGAATCTTATGACAGTACTGAGGATTTAAAGCAGTTGGACTGCTGAAGATAATTTAATACGGTTGGACCGTAAAAGCAGTTGGACTGCTGGTAAAATGATTGAATGTGGTTGGACCGCTAAAAGGATTTAATACGGTTGGACCGTAAAAGCAGTTGGACTGCTCAATGATTTTAGTATGTTAGGGTATTTGGTTATTTTTTGGTTATAAGGTTGGACCTGCTTCAGTCTTACACTTTGTTGGGTGTTTTGCTGTTGTTCCAGAATATTATAAATTACTCAAGAACGCCAGTTGGACTGGTAAGAAGCGCAGTGCTCAGAGGCAACGCTTGCCAATGCCAGGGACGCCTAGGCATTGTCCTCGAAGGTAGAGGGATAGTCAGTTGGTCACTGTGGAGCTTGGGGCACTCCAGAATAACTAGTGGTTGGACCACTTTACCGTTTGGAACGGTAATCTGCGCTTTTTTGGGTAGTAAAGGCTGGGCCTTGGGTGTTGGACACTTTTAAAATTGTGTTAGGGATTTTAGAGATGAGGCCAGAAACTGTTGGACAGATACTGGTTAATTGATTACAAAAAAGTTGGACTTTATCGGTTGGACCGTTAACTTAAATTTGTCAAAATTGTTTAGGCGCTAAAAGCTGACAGATCTGACAGTGGTTGTAAATATAAGACGTCTTTGTAATTATATAAGAAGATCTCTGTGTGAAAGGAGTCTGAGGTAATGCTGGAGCTATTTTTAGACGGAGTGTGTGAGTGTGAAGATGCAAATTAGTAAGCAGTGAACTGTTTAAACCACAGTTGGTTTTAAAAATGCTGCTGCAAACATTGTTGAGTGTGTGTTTAAGAGGCCATTTTTGTTTATTAGAGGGTTATAAATAAAGTTTTGAGTTACAGAGGATGTATAGTAATTGACTGAGTTTGGATGTAGATATAAATATATTGAGTGCACTGTGTATACTTAAGATTAACAGATTACTTTCAGTAGTAACTTGTCTCCAGCAATAGTTGCTGGTGTGTTTTATTTTTTCAATTTCTTGAGAAAAAAAAGGAAAAAAGAGAGAGTGTGTCGTGGGTAGAGAGGGCGACCGGGAGCAGCATTCTAACAGGCTACAGCCAATGCAGTGTTTCGAAGTGTGCAGTACTGTTATTAAAGCCTCATCTCTTCAGTACTCTCCGGTGTCTCAGCTGATTAACCTCGAAGGAGGACAAACTTCGGCCCTGGAGGAAGCATCTCCCCTTGCGTCTCCCGACCACGGTGAGGGGACTGACGGCGAGGGATGGTTAACACTTGATATTTATCATCATATAATCATAGAGGGGCTGATAATATTGTGGCAGATGCACTATGCCATGTAGGAATTTAGGCCGAGCATTTCTTCAGGGGTAGAAATGTGGCTACTACATTTTATATCCAATACTTGATTTTAAATTGTGGGTGTTATGACTCAGGTCATAATTTTGTTTGTTTTCACTCCTGATGGTGGCATTGTTAATCTCTCTCTCTCTCTTTTTTTTTTTTTTTTGGTCGCTTATGTAAGTTCCAGATGGAGGCTGGCCACCGGTTGAAGACTGAATGAAATGCCCTACAATTTAGGACCAGTGTAGCTCCACCTACTTCCTGCTTCCAACCAGGCAGTTATCTACTGTGTGTGATGAATTTTCTGTATCTAGAAGAACTAGATTAGTTATTTTTTCTATGTATTGTAAATATTGTGAATAGACTATTTTGTTGATTGACCTGGTAACTGTTTTCATAGGAAGCTTATGGCTTTTAAAACCTTTTCTCTTGTTCAGGTTAGGGAGACAAATGACAGGCCTGGATTTTCTTTGGGATTTTCATGATAGGAAAGTTGATTCGGTTTACTTTCTTGAATATTTTGTTTGTTGTTTTGGCCATGCCCAGCCTGATGTTTCCTACCTTCAAAGATAAATAAAATATTTCATTTCATTTCAATTCATTTTATTTTGTTTCACACATGGTACAGCAGTAATTCATTTCCTATACACAAACCTTCCTTTCAATTGAAGTAACACTGTATCCATGCATGAGAAGGAACAGGAAGAAGAATAAATTCTTATTAACACCTGCCCACTATCTGTAATAATACAAGTAGGCACTTACAACCAAAATACACTCTGACACTATCCTACACACAGCTAAACAAAACAAAGAAAACAATATACTCAACAACAAGCAATACCACTAAATATAAAACTAAAAGGATAATTCTTTCTACAGTTAACTCCTGTTATTTTCATCTTCTTCATATTGGTTTATCATTTTATTCTTACAGCACATTTTAAATTGAAAAACATTTGTGCAGCCCTTACGATTATCATGGAGACAATTCCATATTTTACACCTTTGTGTGGTCCGAGCAAACGGATGCTTAAAATACACTGAACAAAAATATAAACGCAATACTTTTGTTTTTGCTCTCATTTTTCATGAGCTGAACTTAAAGATGTGAAACATTTTCTACATACACAAAGGACCCATTACTATCAAATATTGTTCACAAATCTGTCTAAATCTGTGTTGGTGAGAACTTCTCGTTTGCCGAGATAATCCATCCCACCTCACAGGTGTGGCATGTCAAGGTGCTGATTAGATAGCATTGATATCGCTCAGGTGTGCCTTAGACTGCCCACAATAAAAGGCCACTCTGAAATATGCAGCTTGATCACACAGCACAATGCCGCCACTTTTCATGTCCGATGTCTCCACAGTACAGTTAGCAAGCATTTAGTTAGCACCAGCAACTGCGCAAACAGACATACAGCAAATAGTGAAGGTCTGGTAGAGAAAGCCGCTTGGTTAATACCAAGTATTCAGCAAAGGAGGGGGGTTACATTACTAGATGATTAAACATGCAACTGTTTTGCTGGCAATAATTAAAATGATTAAAGAAAATTAACAAGCTATTTATTGTTATGGTTCGTTCGATTTAGGGAAGAGAAGAAAGCAAGCCCAGGCCGAAGTAGGTGTCAAAAAATAGTGATCTTTATTACACACTTTGCGCAGTCAGTGTGGGAAAGACAATTTGCAATACAATCCTTCGTCAACTGGACCGTCCCGTCTCCTTATATTGCCATTATGACATCACAGTTGGATCTTTACTGGAAATGATCACAAATGATAACAATTCCCCGCCTCTCAAAGAGTTTTCCCTTATATAGACATCAACTGCTACTCTTAAGAGAAAAACAAGTGTGTATTACATTGTGCATTTTGTGAAAGTGTATCTATCAGAGAAACTGTCCTCAGACGACCCTCCTATTATTACTAAGTGTGTAGGTGAACGTGCGTGTGTTACATAAGTGCGTGCATGTGGTTACAGGCCGGCGTACGTGCAGAACTGAACGCAGGCGGGCCTGGGCCCAACAGGACTGGTGGGTCTGAGCGGTGTGACTGCACTAAAGTGCAACAACTTAAGCAGATAACAAGAATGATACAGAACCTCAATAAACAGTCAGTGTGCATTAATATTTGCTCAGAGTAACATAGATGTAATTAAAAGATTATTTTGTCAACAGATTCAACAATGGTAAATGATTAATCAATGATAACTGATTATGAGAATACAAAATAAAATATCTCCTGATCACACTCCTCCTCTTTGGCCTTTAGAAAAAAGGCCAACATTTAGAGATATTGTGTCACTCCTCCGTCCAAGCGGCTTCTCGCAACGGCATCATATGTTCCGGACCAGCTGACCCAGCTGAACCAGAAGCTATGGCCCTGCTCACCAGATTACCCAACACCTGCCTCACCAGAGGAATGAGACAACACCCGATCAGCAATAAACCTAGAAAAACTAAAAGAGAAAACATGGCAGACATAAACAATCCCTTATATTGCCCAAAAACAGATGTGATCCAGTCTCCCAGCCTCGAGTTCACGCCTGATTGCTCATGCATGGTTCTAGATAACGCTTTCAAATTCTCCAGCGCCCGTGTGACCGTTCTGTCCGGAGCTGTATTGTTGGGAATAAAGGTGCAACATAAGTCCCCAAACATCGCACACACGCCTCCCTTTTCAGCCAATAACATGTCCAGCGCCATTCGATTTTGGATTCCCATTAACGACGTCGGACCTAATTGTTCTGCAAGACCTTCCACCGCGTCCCTAGTGAGATTAGAGAGTCTCAACACATTATAATGAACATAATTAATGCGGTCAACGTTTTTATTTGGAGTCACCCACAAAAACACACTTTCAAACCCGGCCGCTATCTGATCAACTAACTTATACTCATCTGGAACTCCTCTGGGAACTCCTATGGAGTCAATCCAGGTTGGCGAGTCCCGTCTTGGATCATACCTGTGGATACCCCCTGTGGCTCTCCTTCGTCTGGCTGTAGACACATCCGCGCCTTGCTGTGGAACTGTCTCTAGCCTACTGCCTATGAGCATCAAAGGTGCAGCTAGGCGCACCAGAGCACACGTTCCCACACTCCCCAAGGGAACCTGCACCAAAAGGGTATACTCTTTTGTGATTGTCCTCTGACACCAGCTTGGATCAATCCTTCCTAGCCTAAATCTCACTCTGTCTGTAGAGAACTCAAAACATGTATAATTATCTCGTTTTGGTGTGAATGAACCTGGTTGTGTACGTTTATCAATTGGCGGATATAAACCTGACAAAGTGGTGCAGTTACCTGTGTCCACCGCCTCTCTAGTTAATCTCAGCATGCAATTATATCCCCACTCATCCTCTGGATACAGGGGAGCGGGTTCAGTAAACAAATGAGGTCGAGCGGTAGCACAAGCAACACAATCAACCACTTCCTGCTCTTTAGCATTTTGAGCCACCCAATCTAACCAAAGATTCCTATCTCCAAAACCTGTGGCACGCTCTATCAACTCCTGAGGTTTTAACCTAGTATAATCAGTGGCAACAAACCATTTCTCTTCTGAGTCCTTGTAAGTAACTGTCTCTAAGGGATCCATTTGCTCCGTGAGATTCAGTGCTGAGTCATTTCCCAGCGGTTTAGACCTGGGATTAAATAAATTCACCCGAATTATCCCGAATGGATCTGTCCCTACTTTATCTACCCCTACTACTAAATAAAACGCACCTCCATCAAACCCAGGTTCAGGGAGTTCACTCCATGGTCCTAGGGAAAGAGTAATAGGGTTATTTGTAACAGAATAATCTCTCTGAATAGCTATTCCTTCAAGGGCCGGTGGCACTGTTGGCTGCCATCCTACCCCTGTCCACGCGACCACATCCTGCCAAGAACACCACTGATCCGTTACATAGGTGTAGATGTCACTATCCCATGATGGGCCCCACACCGACTTAGGGTAACACATCATTGGATGATAACAAACCCACACATTATATGTTCTCCAGCTATTCCCGTCACCCGAGCATTTAATTACCTCACACAAATCGAATGTGAACGCTGTCGTGGATCCATTAACATACCCAAACTCGACTCCGCCACTGGCTTTGAGACACCCATCATCCCCACCTGAACCAACCGCACGCTTGATAATTCATAATTTTATAAACTGGAATGATGAAATTATATTGGGGGGTTATATTGGCTGGATCTCATTATTGGGGGGATCATGACCCCCATAACCCCCTGGAAATTACGCACGTGAACGGTGAAGTTACTGCTCTGTTAACCGTATGTTTTTGTAATAGAGAAGACATTTAAAACCTTCTATAGAAAATGTGTTTATTTTAGATTTTAAAAAAATATAAGTATCTAGCATATTAATACAATTTGCATTTTTCCCCAATAAGAATGTGTATTTCAAAGAAAATGAGATTTAGAGATAGAATGACAGACCACTTATAATTAATTGATCGCCTGAAATTCCTCATTTTACATTTTCTCACCAAAAGTGTTCTATCAGTCTTTGCTTTCTGGCAGTTTTGCTTGGCTCAACTACATGGGAGGTAAACCTTTGTTTCTTCTTTACTCTGAAATGATTCCAACCTAAAGGCTAAAGAAACTAACTCCACTACATGATCACTTGACAACACAAATCAGCCAGCTGCTAATGCATGAGACACACCTGGCTTGGTTAACCAAAGGGCAGAAGGTCTTGATCCCCAAGGATCCCACACTGAAAAAAGAAAATAGTTGAACCAACTTAATTGAATTATTTCAATTGGTAACACCAAATTTAATTAAGTTCTTTGAAATTAAGTTAATACATTAAATTAACACAACTGATTTAAGTTACATGTACTTAATAAATTAATTGCTGTCAAATAAACATTTTGCATTAATCCAACTTAAAATTAAGACATTTCAACTTAAAGTTTTCAGTTTTTCCAACCCAATAATTTGCATAACCCAAAAGTAAAATATTGCTCTTTGCTAACCTAATAATGTGGTTTAGTGTAAATTACTTTTTGTAGTGACTCTAAAATGAAATTTTAGTTTGTATAATAAAGCTTAAATCAAAATTTTAAGTTGCCTGAAAATATTTTTCAAAAATTCAAAATCCAATGTTTTTTTTTTTAAATGCTTTATTGTATAAATGTAATAAAGTATTACCTTTATGGCAACCAACACAGCTTTTGGTCAAATACATTACACATTTGTCCTTTTTGAAACACATATGCACAAAATGCAAGTAATGCTTAGTAGGACCACAAAGTTGTCAACAAAGTGTAAAGTGCAACACAGTATTACACAAATATCAATCTTAACACATACAGTGTCAACTATGAAAAAGTGCCCCAAGAGTATACAGAAACTTCTCTTCAGCTATAGCCAATGAATAAATATCTGAACAGTGTAGCTGACCAATGGGGATGAAAAAATATAAACACTCCTCTAGAGTTTTAGAATGTCACAACAGTTTGTTGTATAACTGAGCACATCAAACCTGAAATGCAACCTTTCCCTTGAAACGAAGGCAAATATGTCTGAAAAAAAATTAAAAAATAAATAAAAATACCATAAAAGCACATTAAATTGGGGTTTGAGGTCTCTTGGAGCATAAAAAAGGCCCAACATCCAAAAGAGACTACATATTTTACATGCTATATGTCCAAACACAGTTGTTCCTTCGCATTATGGCACAGGGCCATTTGTTGGTCATTGTTCTGTGCCATTACTGGGAGCTTTGAAGTTTGATATACAGATTTTGGACTTTGGGGGACATCTTGTGCTGATCAAGCTGCATGAAGATTTTTTGGAGCACTTCAAAAGTGAAGCGAAAGGGTTTTGGATAAGCTAGGTTGAGTGCATAGATCAAACCTAGAAGCAGGGCACAAGCTGAGGCAACTGAAGTTAGTTCATGCAACACTTCCACACCCTCAATGACAATGCCAATGTCTTCAGGTGGCTCCTGCAGTCCCTCCCCCTCCTTCCGAATCACATACACTGCCATGGTGACCTCCTCCAGGTCCCTCTGAACATCATCTGCTCCACAGTCCTACAGAGGGGTACAAGACACAAACATAAATCATCATTAGCCTCACTTCTTACTGTGATTAAGTGTTTGGGTGATGTACCAATATGTGTTATGTGCTGGGCTATTTCTTGGCTGGGTGTCATCACACACCAGAAACAGCAGAGAGAGGTGTATCAATCTGACTCTAATCAAATTGTAAGCAAGAAAGATAAGATTTCCCAACATGTCAAACTATTCCTTTGAACTTAAATAATCAAGTAAGCCCGTCTTACTTAAAACAAAGTCAATCCGATATGTAATGTGTTGTTGCTGGGAATTACATAATGTCCAATATGGTCATGATAATAAATACATGTCAGCAATCCAACTAGGGTTCACGTGTTATGTTTGTTCTAACAGTTAACTTTTTTGTGTCCCTTTGACAAGATGTGCTGACAAACTGTTGAAACTTACAAGGTATTCCTTGATCAGGCCATCTGCATCTTCTCCCAGGAAGATGGTGAGGGCTTTCAGCACACATTCCCTCCGATGATTAATGTCCACAGTCTAGAACAACAAATGTTGAGTAATTTTAAACTCTAAATTTCATAAGACAGACATCCTTACTCTTATTGCTTAACTTACATGTACTTTATTTAAAAACAGTAATTCACAAGCCCAGAGATTCATTACAGAAAGAAAAGGGGATGAGTTCAGTGCAGTCGCTAAAAACATTCATGCATATGAAAGCCATGATTAGCATTGGCCTGCCCATATTGTCTTTATGAAAGATTCAGTTAAATATATATATATTTTTTTGGATTCAGATATATTTTGACAGCCCTCTTAGTTACGAAGCATCTTGTTTGATGGTACAGATTTACCTGGTCCAATGTGTCCAAGATGTTCGCAATCTTTTGGCGTGTTGCTCCTCCTTTGGCACGTATGACTTTGATCAGCTGACTTGAGTGCATGTCTAACTGGGCCATGAACTTCCACTCAAGAGGAACAGCCATGAGCCTCTGGAACTCTGTATTTATCTAAAAACAAAACACAAATGACAGTAGATATTGTATTATGGAACAAAATGCTGAAACTGATTGTATGCCAAAATGTCTATATCCCAAAAAGTATAACATATATGGGAATTCAAAATGTAAATTCTTTCATTAAGTTCAGTGTTATAAAATCTCAACCAAATCAAGTTATGACCGATTCATGAAAGTTAACTGCAATAAATCCCGAAGCATACAGACTTCGATCACTTCAGTTCCATTCTTACCTCTTTCTGTGTGAAGAGTGCAGGCCATCTGTCCTTCAGTTCCTGAATGCTTGGTTCTTGGTTTACCACCTCATGTCGTCTGTAGGCAAACGTGTTAGCCATTTTGTCTGCGATGACCCTTTCATTGTCCCTTATCCCGATCTCTGTCAGAAGTTCTAGTCTCACTTTTTCCATGCTGTCCAGAGTCTCACCAGTAGGAAAGGATGGATAAAAGTTAGCTTCAGAACGTTTTGGCTTCTTCACTTTTTTAGCAGGGAAAGCATCTGTAGTAGCTTTAGATTTCAGTGAGTTTACACACAGCTCTGGACACCCCTGTAATTTGAGCTGGGTCCTGTAGTTTGCCATTTTGTACTTCAGTCGTTGTTTCCAACCGTAGCAGCCATTGAATGATCCAGGTTCTTTCAAACATGGGTGCTTTTTGATAAGGGCCTCTGCAGCTGCGCAGAAATGTGCATCCTCTGGATAGGCCTTGTAACGGTAAATTTCTTCTGCAACTCTTTTCAGGATATCAGACAGCATTCGGGCGCTTAAAGTCAACATTTTTTGGCTCACACGGTACTCAGTATTCCCCCTCTCTAGCTGTAGCTCTGTGTCATATGAAAATTGGGGAATTGCAAAGTCTTCTGGCCACTGTTGTGTTCGAGATGACATAGATTCAGGGGATGAGAGGATAATTGTGTCATTTGATGCCACCGAAATACCGTCATCAGACTCAAATGAAAGAGACAGAGATGAAGTGGACTGATCGGCACTGATCAAAGGTGGATTTGTTTGCTGGTGGATCACTTTGATTGTCCCCAAATTCCGAAGTTCGGTGGTAGAATTCAGATTAAAGAAGTCGTTGCCAAAGTCTTGGTCCATGTATTGCAGTCTGAAGTTACCTTTTAACCCAAAGGTAGTCTTTATCGTGCTGAGAAGGTCTTCAAGTGACTCTGGGATGCCATTTGGAAGAGTCAGCTTTTCAATGTTGTTCTCTCCTAAAATCACCTTCAGTCTTGCAGGTGTTGAACCAGCCATGGTGGTCTGAGAACAAAGCACAAGCACAGTTAGTGAGGATCAACATGTAAACCACTGACATTTCCAATTAGGAGAATTTCATGTCAAACTAGAGGAAAAGAGAGAAGGCAAAGAGAGGAGGAAAGGGGAGGAGAAAATGAAGAGGAGAGGTGGAGATCAGCTGAGGCAGCGAGGAGAGAAGGCAAACCGAAGAGGAGAAGGGAGGAGAAGAGAGATGGCGAGAATATGGGAGACATTGAAGAGAAGAGAGAAGGAGAGGAGGTGAGGAGAATATAGGAGACAATAAGGAGAGGAAAGAAGAAAAAGAGAAGAGAAGCAGAAGGGGGGAGAGCATAGGATTAGCATTCACTGACTGGAATCCAGCGACCTGCATTAAAAAAAATGACATAACTGATGAATTGCCAATGACATCATCACACCACTTTGGCTTGCAGTATAAAATAAATATGTTCTGAGAACACATTAGTATTGTATGGGTCTGGGTTTTGTTTTCCCACTTAAGAAAATACTTTATCATATTTTGAGGCCTCACCATTTAAACATGGACATATCTTTTCAAGGTGACAAGACGCATCCCTCTAATATTGTAGTCTGCCAGTGGGTAGGTATCATGCAGTTCTTGTGGCTCAACAAGTTCCACTTCTTTGCTTGGTGATGTTTTGAGATCATAAGCTCTGTAGTGTTCCATATACCATCCGCTAAGCTTTTTCAGAATGAAGATTAGTTTGTCCTGCAGTATCACCATTTGGATGATTTCACCAAACTCTGGCAGTCCTCCCAGTGAGCCGTGGATCAAGATCATCCCACACTTGTAGATTATTCCATTATATGCTACACTTTTAGCCAAGCACACATTGTCCATATCTGGAGACTTCTGTCTCAGTGCATTTGAGATGTCCTTGTTAAGAACATCAATGTGAACAGTGGAAACATCTGTTACTTCCAGTGGGGGTTTGGCAAAGCTAATTGCATGCAAATGATATGCAATCTGATACTGATGTCTCTGTGAAAGGGAAAGAAGTACATTTTTGAAGCATCTGATGTTCCTTGTGTGGAGAAGGGAAATTATTTTACTCCTATTGTTAAATAATTGTCATCATTACCATTGCATTAATAATATAATCTGGAGTTTATATTGCATTCAGGGGTTAAACAGTGTGTCTTTCAGAAAGGCTAAAAGTAACAGGAAACAGGCTTGCAGAGAGTTTTGCAGAAGTGAAAGCAAAGTCTAAGTTATTCACACAGTTATTATGTTTAGTAGAGGTTCTTGATTAAAACATTTATTTAGTAGAAGACATACACATAGTCTCAGTGAGCTTCTGGTCTAGTGAAAGGTCAGAAGTGCAACAGGTGAATTGGGAAAGAACATTTGAGGACGAGACACAGACAGTAGGAGGTGAAGAGGTGACACAAAGAGCATGTGAGGTCAACACATACACACATATTAGTTAGACTTATTTAGAGGAGAGATTAGTTATGTCTCGACAAGAAAGAGGAACAATTCACTTTGAGACAAGAACGGAAAGTACCAGCCATAAAAATAGAAGATGATTTTCTGGGTGAAAAGTCATGGTGATGTTGATCTGATCTATGTATAAAATGTATCGGTGACGCATGAAGGGGCGTCAGTAAACAAACCCTGATGCTATAAAATATCTGTTCATGCTTTGATTAAGTCGAGGACTACTGGCTGTCTGCGTACAGAGTGTCTTCCCACGCGTGTATTCATTAAAATCATTGTTGGACCAAGATCCTCTGGACCAAGAGTGGTTTGTACTCTCCCTCCTCAATTGTGAACCTTAACACTTGCAACTCTTTTAAAAAAACTATGCTTTGCTTCGAATCGCATAGTCCATAGTGCAACCAGTGGCCCAAACTTACGGATCAAGTATGGATAATGTTCCAAGTAGTGGTGCTTTGGTTTAAGATTAACATCTGGGAAAACCTCTTGAAACTTGATTCTGTGCTCGGAGATCTTAAAACCAAGATATGCAATGGAGTCCTCAGTATGAACAGGACTGACAACAAGATCAACAATGTCCTTCAAGTCTGTTAAGATGTGCCAAGCGGGCTCCTCACAGGGTACACTCTGCCCAACGAACAAAGGCAAAAATCTGATAAGACTCCAGTTCTCGTGTGCATTCCCTCCTACACTTTTTTTGGATGCAAAACTGAGAGCCACAGGATGAGGTCGATTTGTTTTGTCAGCCCACTTAAAGTTGAAAGATGATATTGCTTCATTCAATGTACATAATGTGAAATACTTTTTTTTTATTAACAAATTGAGGCAAAGCGCAAGTTCAAAAGGAACAATTCCCTCAAAAAGATCATGTACAACATCAGGTGGAAACCCAGTGGTAACATCAAAATGTGAGAGGTGCTTTGACAAAATACACTTTGATTTCACACCATAATAACTGGGCCATTTGTTTTCCTCGATAATTCGTAAATGATCTGCATGAATGTCTTTTGTTCTTAAAGTAAAGACTTCACTTCTGACTTCAATAGTCTGGAACTCTGATGTTTCTGCAGTGCAAAATCTACATACGTATGTCCCTGAGAAATTTTCAAAGAATCCAGCAATACTGTGTGCACCAAGGTTGTTGGCAACAACACACTGAACAGTGCCTTTTACTGTTCTGCCCAACTTTGACAGAAATATCCCACTCTGTTCCAAAATTACAAGATCATTAATTACAGGTTTTAACACTTTCTCATACCCATAGCACTTCAGATCATTACTTTTGATTAAAGCAGCCAAATAGATTGAGGTTAAAGCAGAATTACAGCCTGGTGGCAAATTACCCAAAACCCAGTACAATCCACAAATTTTATGCTTCCTCCGTGATGTACCAAGGGGATTACATATTTCGAATTCATCAATGTATAATATCAATGAAATGCTTTCCTGCTTGGACAACAGTCCATTTTCATGGAAGAAGTCACCATCGAAGATAGTTTTGTAGTGCACATAAGTTTTTTGAGGCTGATTATCTACAGTATTCAAATTAACAGCCTGATCCAAGATTGTCTGGCAGTCAAGAATATGCTGCAAAGACTTTAAAATTGAAATATATTGGAATGACTTGTTATTTTTTCGGTCAAGTATATATTCCACTGGTTCCACTACTTTAAAGTGGCTCTTATAGTATGCTTTTCGTCTCCAAGGACTGGAAAGTGGACCTTTATCTCCAATTGCTTTTTTTACAGGGTTTGTCTCACAGAGTACACTGGCTAGCTTTTCAACAACTGACTGGTCAAATTGGCATCCGTTGTCTTGTAATACTTGGCTAATAGTCTTTTGGGTAATCGCCACAGAAACAGAACCAATCAAATAGTTTAACTCCTGCAAAAGCTCATCTACAGCTGCATTAGACACAAGAAAGATGTGTTCCAACTTAAGGAGCACTGAAGCAATTTTAAGCTCAATATCCTTCTCTAAGTTTTCAGAATACCCATTGTCAAAAGCAGAATTTAAATTTACATCACTCTCTATAATTTCCACATCTGAAATATCACTGGCAACACTGGCAAAAGATTCATCAACAGAACTTATTCCAGGCTTAAATGTGTTCACTGTACCAGAGTGTTTTCTGTATTTATGACTTTTGAAGTTCTCATAGACATTGGTTTTATATTCACAGTTTTGGAACACACATGTTACAGTCTCCTTATTTTTAAGATGCTGATAGATATGTTGAAAATATTCTCTTTCTGTGGAGAGTTGATTATGGCCACAAATATGGCAAGTGAATGTGGACGCAGCTTTGGAGACTGCTTGTTGGGCAGGGTGATTTCTTGATAGATGGCTCAGTAGGGCGTTCCAAGTCTTGAACCTACATGCACAATTTAAATAAGTGCATGGATATGAGTGGCCTCGTCCGTAATGCCTATGAATCAGTTTGTAGTGTTTGAGCAATTCAGATCTTTTTGTTAATGTTGTCCCACAGTCCTTGCATCTCCACATGAAGCATAGCACTGGAGGAACAAAGAGACACGCTTTACTGGGTGTATATAAATAATTTGAGAAAACACAGAGGGAGAGTTGGGCAATATTACAATATATCAATATGGTGATATGAGACTAGATCTCATCTCAGCTTTTTGCCACATTGCCCAACACAAAGCGAATCATTTAAACACAAAATGTATTCATCAAATGTAGCCAGCCCTCTCTAATTAGATTTTAAAGGGATAAGTTCAAAACAAAAGTTTAAAAACAAAACCCAAATGCCCATAGGTAAATTTTTTTTTTTTGCAATTGTTTTATATATAAAGCCGATTCCTGTTCAGTGTAAAACTGAATTAAGTTTAAATGAGACATTACTATTTTGAACTTGCATACCTTTGTTGTTGATAAACTGAAAGTACGCAAGTTCACAGGTAAAACGAGCTGCCTGGCACGCCTCCACACAGGAATGCCCCTCTTGAAGTAGTCACAGAGCTGAGAAGAAGTTAGGTCAGAAGGTGGCGATGGGGCATCACATTGGACACCAAGCCAAAGGTTGTGGCACTGTCCAGGGTTCCAACCAGAGGTGATGTAATCTTTCTGCCATCAGCAGACACCCCTCTGGAGAGGTTGACAGGAAGGAAAGGAAGCGCTACCCAAAGTCCTAAAGATTAAAGATATGTTCGAGTTAGTCTGTCGATCTTTCATCATGTTTACAGTGTTCATCTGCATCTATGTACTTATATATGTATCCAGACACAGACCAGAAGTGTGCTAGGTCTACAAGAAATCTGATGGCTGTATTTTCTGTGTTCAATAGCGTAATACTTTCTTCTATGATTTCTAATTTTGATTTTCTGCCGCACACCATCTCCCTCTCACACGGCTGATCCGTGTGTGTACGAGCGCTGCACGCACCCTTTCTCCTCGCCTTCTTAACGTTATGTACATTGAAAGCAATGCAAGCGGCAGTAAATGCATGCTTCCTGGAGCCACCACAGCTAAACTTTACCTCCTACATCACCCGTGGCCGTGACCGCGTGAACTATTCGCGCCGACAGGCATACTGCGAACAACCACTCGTGTATAAATGCGCGCGCCCGAAGTAACGTATTCTGAAGAGAACCGCGGCCCAGCTTGCCGCTATAATGTGCTAATGCTAATGAATAACTAACAGTAAGCCAACACCGACACACTGCATGAATACACAACTTTAAGCTAGCGTTACGATATTAAAACAAGAGAGTACCGCCGGAAAACTACTAACTTAACCTACATGTCCAAGCACAAACTACCAACAGGTCTGACATTTCGCTAATGTTAGCAGGGCTGAATGATAGCGGTTTGGTCAGGTCAGTTTACTAAACACTTTACAAACTTAACAATACAGTTGGAATATTTTTATATCTAATATATTAAAATATGTGTTCTACATTTGACTTACCTTCAAGGACTATGGAAAAAGTAATATCTTCGTTACCTTATTGACCAAATTGTTCACGAGGTCCTGCCTGCAGCCAAGTGCCTCTCAAATTGTTGTTCTCAACCGCAAGTAGAAAATTCTGGAGAAGGCGGAGACGTCATGACATCAGATGCACTGTGTCAGGAGAAACCTAATTGATGCAGGTTGACTCTAATGAGAATAGCAGGTTACATGTGTACTGAGGGAACAACACGTAATAACAAGTTGATATACTCCACAAATTTAGACTGGCTCCACTAAAGCAGAAATCTTAATGAAACTGACTCTGAACTTTACATAACTTCAACTACTGCTGAAATACACTTTTTAGAGTGCAAGAAAAGACCAGTCCTGTGCACTCTCTGGAGTTACTAAAACAAATCCTATGTCTCTTGGAAAGCTTGATTAAGGATCAGGAATTAAATTTGGGGATATGGAAAACAACACTGGAGGCTAACTTCAAGCCAACTGTACAAGCCATCATAAATTGTGGGATTAACAAAGGAGATGCTTTGCCCCCACTGCTGTTCTGCATGGGCCTGAAACACCTGGCTATGGATATCAACTATGAAGTGGAACAATTGTAAGCTGTCTCCACTGCATGGATGAATATAGAGAAGATGGCTGTATTCCAGGAGTGAACGAGACATTGGTTGATTGATGCACACGACTTGATTTTACAGCAGTGACATTAGAATTTCATTTGGACTGGAGAACTGCAGTCAGATGTTAACAAATAGAGGGGACCTCAGCGCAGCAGCAAGCAGGCTCGGTTTTTTTTTAACGACCCATTGCCAACGCAAGAAAGTTGGCGTTTTTACAACAGCAGCCTCATTGTTCGGCCGGGTTTTTTTTTTCTCTTTAGCATCGTTCAAAAGTGACTTAGCTAGCAGTGGCAACTTCTATCTTAAACAATTAAAAGTAATACCCAGATTGAAATATAGCAAGGTGTTGTATATTTAGTGTGCTGATAAGGTTTTCAGTATTTTTATTTTTTATTCCAAGGCTGAAGACTGATGGCGTAATGACTGCACCAATGGCGTGCAGTCATTACGTGTTGGTTTCCAAACTATCTATAGTGGGGCAAAAAAGTATTTAGTCGGCCACCCATTGTGCAAGTTCCCCCACCTAAAATGATGACAGAGGTCAGTAATTTGCACCAGAGGTACACTTCAACTGTGAGAGACAGAATGTGAAAAAAAAAAATAGGATTTGTAAAGAATTTATTCGTAAATCAGGGTGGCAAATAAGTATTTGGTCAATAACAAAAATACAACTCAATACTTTGTAACATAACCTTTGTTGGCAATAACAGAGGTCAAACGTTTACTATACGTCTTTACCAGGTTTGCACACACAGTAGCTGGTATTTTGGCCCATTCCTCCATGCAGATCTTCTTGAGAGCAGTGATGTTTTGGGGCTGTCGCCGAGCAACACGGACTTTCAACTCCCGCCACAGATTTTCTATGGGGTTGAGGTCTGGAGACTGGCTAGGCCACTCCAGGACTTTCAAATGCTTCTTACGGAGCCACTCCTTTGTTGCCCGGGTGGTGTGTTTTGGATCATTGTCATGTTGGAAGACCCAGCCTCGTTTCATCTTCAAAGTTCTCACTGATGGAAGGAGGTTTTGACTCAAAATCTCACGATACATGGCCCCATTCATTCTGTCCTTAACACGGATCAGTCGTACTGTCCCCTTGGCAGAAAAACAGCCCCATAGTATGATGTTTCCACCCCCATGCTTCACAGTAGGTATGGTGTTCTTGGGATGCAACTCAGTATTCTTCGTCCTCCAAATACGACAAGTTGAGTTTATACCAAAAAGTTCTACTTTGGTTTCATCTGACCACATGACATTCTCCCAATCCTCTGCTGTATCATCCATGTGCTCTCTGGCAAACTTCAGACGGGCCTGGACATGCACTGGCTTCAGCAGCGGAACACGTCTGGCACTGCGGGATTTGATTCCCTGCCGTTGTAGTGTGTTACTGATGGTGACCTTTGTTACTTTGGTCCCAGCTCTCTGCAGGTCATTCACCAGGTCCCCCCGTGTGGTTCTGGGATCTTTGCTCACCGTTCTCATGATCATTTTGACCCCACGGGATGAGATCTTGCGTGGAGCCCCAGATCGTGGGAGATTATCAGTGGTCTTGTATGTCTTCCATTTTCTGATGATTGCTCCCACAGTTGATTTTTTCACACCAAGCTGCTTGCCTATTGTAGATTCACTCTTCCCAGTCTGGTGCAGGTCTACAATACTTTTCTTGGTGTCCTTCGAAAGCTCTTTGGTCTTGGCCATGGCGGAGTTTGGAGTCTGACTGTTTGAGGCTGTGGATAGGTGTCTTTTATACAGATGATGAGTTCAAACAGGTGCCATTCATACAGGTAACGAGTGGGGGACAGAAAAGCGTCTTACAGAAGACGTTACAGGTCTGTGAGAGCCAGAGATTTTCCTTGTTTGAGGTGACCAAATACTTATTTTCCACCCTAATTTACGAATAAATTCTTTACAAATCCTATCATGTGGATTCATGGATTTTTTTTTCACATTCTGTCTCTCACAGTTGAAGTGTACCTCTGGTGCAAATTACTGACCTCTGTCATCATTTTAGGTGGGGGAACTTGCACAATCGGTGGCTGACTAAATACTTTTTTGCCCCACTGTATATATTACTGAACATTTGATAAAATGTTAAGTGTGTGGTGCATGCTGAATACATCACTTCAACAACCCTAAACTGCTATTGTAGTTGATAATGACACAAAAACGCACTCTAGTTTGGATTAGCTGGATCATTTAGATATTTAAGTAGGGGTGGCAGAACATCAGCTCTCTGTAAGCATCTGCACAGAGAGCACGTGTTGAGAAATCAGTTTTACCCCGGTTCTTTTTATTCCTCGAGCATCCAGAGATGGCACCGGACTCAGTAGTCATTTTTACAAAATCTTTATTCATCTTTATTCATCTTCATTTAAGCATGCACTTCTAGAAGGGAAGACGAGGCCGGTGTCCCTCTCCAAATCTTCACCCCTTTGTTAGTTCCAGCCAGCTTTATAGAAGTAACCCCATCATAAAACCCCCCACAGTGTGCTGCAAATTCTGTGTCTGTGTCTATGTGCACGAGCACATGAGTGCCTACATGTGCGCGTTCCCACGTGCCTATGTGAGTGCTCGTGTGTGACTGTGTACGCATACATGTGTGTATGTGTGAGTGCACATGAGTGAGTGTGCGTGTGGATGTGTGTGCTTGACAGTTAAAACACTGTGGGTGTAGGTAACTCCCTAGAGGTCATAAAACTCATCTCCCTTCCAGACCACAGTTATCAAGTTACAAATCTTGAGACCCCCAACCTAAACATCCTCTGGGGAATTTCCACTCAGTGGGGGAGGGGTCTCCTACAATCTTACTCCTAAGTTCACAACACTATGAGGCCTTTATAATATTAAGGGCAGTATCTCTACAATAGTTCTACATTCTATCTTAACACATTTCTAAACTCTAAAATAAGCTAAACAATCCTACACATGCTAACACTAAGCTAGTAAAAAACCCAGCTGAATGAATGCTGACCCCAGGCCAGTAGCCAGACCCTGAACTTCAAAAGGTAAAAAACAGATTAGCCGTTAATCTGCTAGGTTTCTACCTGTTCGTGTTTCTAAAGTAGAATCACTGTACGATTGCTTTGTAGTCTCTTAGTGCTGGTTTTTATCATTGTGTTGTGTTGTCAGTTTTGTGTTCATACCTAGATACTACAAGCCACAAGACTATTGGAGCAATGTCCATTGGATAAAATAGAAAAAAAAAGCTAAAATATTTGGCAATAATACACAGCTCCATGTTTTGCATATCAGCATATCAGTTTTGCTACTTTGTATATCAGCGCAAACACCTCATACAGACTGTCAAGCATGGTGATGAAATTCCTCATCATAGAGTCAAGTGTAAGGCCGTCACTCCGATAAGTAAAGCATGTCTGAAATTGAGTCATGCAATAGGACAAGGACACCAGTAACTCTACAACATAAAAAACCTTAAACAAGCTATGCATAAAGAAATTCTCACAAACCTGAATGAAGTGACGCAATGTTGCAAAGAAAGGTGGGCCAAGACTCTTCCACAACAATGCAAGACATGGATAATGTCATTCATGCTATTGCTGGTAAGAAAGGGTCTACAAACTACTGAATCATGAGGTACACATTTTTTTCCACAAGAGTACATGAAACTACCAACCTGTGCACTGGCTGGATTTACTACAATAAAGCCTATAACTCCTGGAATACATAGAACTGTACAAGAGCAACAGGATGCTAAGATTTGAAATTGAATAGGGATGTGGAAAACAAATCTTCTTCATTATTATTTCTCAGTTGTTTGTCTGTTAAATATATTTTTGCATAGACATACATGGTTTTAATTTACTGTCCATAACTGCCTTCATGTGAAAGCTACGGAGTCATCAGGGTCTGTTTTGAAGATTTAGTGGTTTAACCTTGTTCAGCTCAGTCTTCCTGTTCACACAACTGAAAACACTGTTTACAAGAACTGTTGCAGTTTATAAGAAGACACTATAAGGTTAGTGCTAACCACTGAGTGTGTATTTTCATTTAGTCTGTCTAAAGTGTTTGCTTTAGTTCATAAAAGAAAATTTAAGCAAAGTGTGTCAATTTTGAAACAATAGAATTACTGAGACGTGATGCAATCACTGATATACAATTCACATGATATTACGATAAGACAAGATAATACAAGCTTGTCATTGTTAGCACAAGAATACAGTTATTCTACTTGATTAAAAGAGTAATGATAAAATATCTTCTATGCTGTATTATGACCCAGGTCGTGTTTTCGTGTATTGATTTGGCTCCTGCACACCTGGTGGTCGCATTGTTTATTTTCTCTGTTTTTGTGAAACCGTACCACTTCTTACATTG
Source organism: Maylandia zebra (assembly GCF_041146795.1). Classification (NCBI taxonomy): domain Eukaryota; kingdom Metazoa; phylum Chordata; class Actinopteri; order Cichliformes; family Cichlidae; genus Maylandia; species Maylandia zebra. The sequence continues at coordinate 16,418,820 of NC_135169.1, read as the reverse complement.
TACTGTAATGCCATATGGGTTATGAAATGCTGCAGCCAATGTCCTAAGGCTGATGAATAGAGTACTCTCTGGTGTCAGCAGCTGCAAAGTATACTCAAATAATATTGTAGTTTATTCATCAACATGGTCAGAGCACATGGACACTTTGCAGGAATTCTTCACCAGGTTAGAGAGTGCATACTTGACTTTAAATCGTGTAAAATGTGAGTCTGACAAAGCTGTGGTCTAGGAAAACAAGTAGGTCAAGAGCAAGTGTGCCATTTGGTACAGGAAAATCCAAAATGGCTTGAACCCTGGCTTTCAATTTCTGGGTATGTGTGGCTACTATCCTGCTTTCTGCAAGTTGGGCTTTGTTGGTTGTTCCTTTAGCTGATTTGTGAAGTCCTGCCGACACTTTTGTGTGGACTTCTGGATGTCAGGAGTCATTTGACTCAGCCAAAGCCCGGCTGTGCAGTGCTCCAGTGGTGGCTGCTGCTTATTTTTCTTGTGCTTTCAAGCTAGAGGTGGATGCAAGTTCTTATGGTGCAGGTGCTGCACTTCTCCAGGAGGCTGCTCACCCAGTGTGCTGCTTTTCAAAGAAATTCAATACACATCAGAAGAATTGCAGCACAAATGAAAAGGAAACCTTAGCATTACTTTTAGCACTGCAACATTTCCTGTCTCCCATGCGCAATAACATCAGGGCCTCATGCATTGGTCCATATTGCTGCAAGATTTTAACCTTGATATTTATCATCATATAATCGTAGAGGGGCTGATAATATTGTGTCAGATGCGCTATGCCATGTAGGAATTTAGGTTGAGCATTTCTTCAGGGGTAGAAATGCTTGATTTTAAATCGGGGGTGTTATGACCCAGGTCATAATTTTGTTTATTGTTTTCACTCCTGATGGTGGCATTGTTAATTTTCTCTCTCTCTTTTTGTTTCCTTATGAAAGTTCCAGGTGGAGGCTGGCCATCGGTTGAATGAAGCTCCCTGTAAATTAGGACCAGTGTAGCTCCGCCTACTTTGTGCAGATTTATGTACTGTGTGTGATGAAGTTCCTGTATCTAGAAGAACTAGATTAGTTATTTTTCTATATATTGTAAATATTGTAAATAGACTATTTTGTTGATTGATCTGGTAGCTATTTTTGTAGGAAGCTTATGGCTTTTAAAACCTTTTCTCCTGTTTAGGTTAGGGAGACAAATGAGAGGCCTGTATTATTTTTTGGATTTTCAAGAAAAGAAAGTTGGTTCGGTTTCCTTACTTGAATTTTTTGTTCGTTGTTTTGGCCGTGCCCAGCCTGATGTTTCCTACCTTCAAAGATAAATAAAATATTCAGTTGCTGTAACCATATACGTTTTTGTAATAGAGAAGACATTTAAAAACCTTCTATAGAAAATAAGTTTATTTAGATAAGAAAAATTAATTTTAAGTATCTAGCATATTAATACAAATGCATTTTTCCCAATAAGAATGTGTCTTTCAAAGAAAATGAGATTTAGAGATAGAATGACAGACCACTTTTAATAAATTAATCACCTAAATTTTTTTACATTTTCTCACCAAAAGTGTTCTGTCAGTCCGATTGCTTGCTGGCAGTTTTGCTATGTGGCTCAACTACATGGAAGGTAAACCTTTTATTGAGAACTAAGTACATTATGAAATCAACATCAGATTGTTTCTTCTTTATTCAGAATGAGGTGTTACTTGGACACTTGGATAATGTCATTTGGACTGAAGAACTGTAGTCAGATTAACAAACAGTTAACAAATAGGGTTAAGGTAGTCAGGACTGAGTGGACCACATTAACAGAATGTAAAATAGCAAACACTGAGGATAGCTAAAAATTACTCAGGAATCCCATACACCCATGGGAACCACGAAGAGACAACTAGGATAAAAGGTGATTTTAAAGGGCAGGGGCTATCAATTTTGGCTGCATGTTATAAGTGTCTCTCTCTTGCTCAAAATGAATCTGTTTTTACATTTGTCTTCCCAATAGACTGTGTTGACATCATACGTTGTCGCAGATTTTAGTATACAGTTGCTTTATTTAATAGTGGACTCGACTGAGGATTTCCACTTAAATATGAGAATACTCTTTACCTCCTAATTGTTACAGTAACACAACATTTAAAAAATGTATATAAAAAAAAGTCTTGGTTAAATGAGGACAAGATCAAGGCTCAGTTATAATACACCATTCTAAAATTAACTACATGTTACATAGCTTAGTCAGATTTGTTTGGAATTGCATCATGTAAAGGTGCCACCAGCTTACATGTTACGAGACCAGAGGTCTAGCTGAAAAAATACTAAGACTAACAGGACTAATAGTAATAGTCCTACTTTCCATTATGCCAGCAGCCAGTTTTTAAAAGCTCATACCTAACACTCTCATACCTTAGTCTATCATACTTTTTTAAACACAAAGTTGTTGGAATATCATACATATCTGCCTGTTATCGACTGAAATAAGGCTCAAAATCCTCAACCCATATAACAAAGATAATAAAACAGGGTCTAACCTACATTTTTTCAGTTATATTTCAGTCTAATTTTAATACAGCAGTAGCAATAAACCATGGAGCTCACAGCTCTTTGCAAGAAACTGTGTGAGTACTTTTGTCTTCTTGTAAAATGTAGCAATTTATTCATAAAACATTAAACAATTTACAGTTTGAATTACATATAGGGAGGCAGGATTCCTGTTTTGATAATAATATGTTGTTTGATGGGGTTATTTACAGACATAATGTTTGGAATAAAAAGTCTAAGACACTTTTGTGTTTTCTTCATCTCTACAGTTACAGCTTTTTTGTTGTTGCTGGTTTTACAAATTGACTATAACTACACACATGACAGATGTAAGTTATCATCAACTTAAAAAACCCACAAAAACAAAAAAACTAAACAGAGACATAAAGGCATAAAGAAAAAAAAGAAAGAAAGCAAGTCATTAAATATTATTATTCAGTGCTAAACAAGTTTTTAGGGTCAGTTGTCTACATATGTGTTGTTGATTTCAAATTATCACTATATTGTCAAACTCATTTCTTTATATTTTAGTATCATTGTTATTACATTTCAAATACAGCTTTTGCTCAGATTGTTCCCACTGGACTTCAGCTCTTTGAATATAGCTCCCTCTCAATTAACTGTGAGGGTCTTAATCCCGAAACTGGATGGACTGTAAAGAGGAGACGAAAGGGAGAAGTCAGTGCATGTGTCAGTAACTGGGTGACAACAACTGCGTCTGTCTGCGCCATCAAACCTGTTTATCTCACAGAAAGTGGGGAATACTGGTGTGAGAATTGAAACGAGAGGAGAAACACTGTCAACGTCATAGTCGCTGGTAATATGCATTTATGTAAAAAAAATATTTTTGATAATTAGCTGGAATAAATCTAAGCTGAAATGTAAAGGTAAATTAAAGAATAGAGAAATTATAGTAAAACTAAAACAAGCGGGAGAAAAAAGGTGCTCTATCTGGACAGGTATACTTTGCTACCTTTCAGAGCTGCCTTAATTCCTTTTTTTTTTTTTTTTTTTTTTTGTCCCGTTTGGATCTATAGCCATCAGAATTGTTGTCTTGAGGCCAAGAAAGATGCCAAGCGGATTTATTTTACCAAGTGGATCATCATGGCCTTGCCATATTAGTCCATTTGGTTGACCTTTATTATAATTATGAATTTATTTTATTTTCAGTTGCAAACGGGACAGACATAACTGTGGGATAGGACAGGGGGAAAGAATGAAAGAAAGAGGGGGAGAGAAAGAAAGAAAACCAAAGGGGGGAAGAGACGGTGAGAAGGGGGGGAAGAGAGAGAAAAAAAACAAACAACAAAAAAAACTCCTGGGTCACCTGTATGGAGAAAAAAAAAAAACAGAGGAGACAGCAAACAACAAAGAGCAACATAATAATAGAAAAAAAAAGCACCATCACAATAAACTAGCTAGCAGTAGATATCAATAGTTACTAAATAATAAACGATATTGTGCAGCACGCAGGATAGACAACGCACAGTGTGCTTTGAGGCAGCAGCCAAGAAAGCTGTAGTCCGCGTCTGTGAATACCCGTGTGTACACCTGTGTGCATACCTGTGTGGATCAGCATGCTTGCATTCCAAAGGTTTCTCCATGTAATGATCTGCTAGGGAGTGTGGGGAGCCACAGCCCTGTCCTTTATGGTATCAAGCAGGTATGGAGGAGATCAAAACTCCAGACATCCAGAGGCCCCCAGAACACAAGAGACCAAGGAAGACCCACAGAGGGGCAGCTGCGCCACTGTCCCAGTAAGAGCTAAGGAGAGTCCCAGATGAGGGCTCATTCAGCAGCCGCGGAGCAGAAGCCAGGGGGAGTTGCAGTGACGCGCCCGTGAGCTCCGCCGGCAGCCAGCTGTGCCTGAGTGACCGAGCCCCAGGCCAAGAGGCCGGGGGCACCCCACCTCCGAAATGGCCCGAGCGAGCCCCAATAAGCGGCCGCCAAGGAGTGAGCCGGTGTGTACCTGGACGCCCACCCCCAGATACAAAGAACCACCAATGCACCGACACCTGAGGGAGTCCGCCACCGGCAGGGGAAGTGGTGGTGGGTGGAGATAGGCCTCCAAACCTTGGAAGGCCCGAGATGTCCCCAGAGAGGTGGCGTCTGATACCCAACCTGACATATAGACACAGACATACAGGCACACACAGACACAAACATCCATTCCCACCCTCATGCTCTCATGTGCACTTCACACTCAACCGACGTGGAGACAGACATAAAGAGACGCTGTATACACGATCACACTCCCCAAGCGTACTCTACAAACCGGGTCTAGGTACCCTTGCCCCTGGAGGGGGGAACCGCACCCAGACCCAGGTGGTGTTACCCTTTTCCCTGCGGTGGGGAGAGGCAGACTCCGCAGCAGCAGGGAGGCCCCACACCCCAGACTGCAGCCGGACGGCCAACTCCTCCTAGCCCCCCCGCTCCAGCAGGCCGCAGAGAACGGGGGTGAGAGAAGACTCCAAACCTACCTCCACCCGCTCATAGTAGTGTTGATGCATGTGTGTTCTAAGGTGCAATTAAATTCCTAATGGGATAGATTTCAACAAGGTGCTGGAAATATTCCTCAGAGACTTTGGTCCATTTTCAATTCAGTTCAATTCAATGTTATTTATAACACCAAGTCACAACTACAATTGTCCTAAGGCGTTTCTTATTGTAAGGTAAAGTGGATTTGTTTGATGTGAATGTGAAATTTCCATTCTGCAACATCCCAAAGGTGCTCTGCAGTCTAAAATGCTTTGTTACATGGTGTGTTGTCCTGTTAGATGGATTCATCATACAAATAAAGGGATAGTCATCATCAATACAAAAGGTGTGCCAAGAAATTATTCCACACACTATTATACTGCAAGCAGCATGCAAAACTGCTGATACAAGGCAGGATGGATCCCTCTATCTAGATATCACAGAAGAAATTAAGAGTCATCAGATCAGTTCTAATTTTTGTGAGCCTGTGTAAATTGTGGCCTCACTTTTCCTCGTCTTAGCTGATAGAAGTCGCTTCTTTTTCTGTAGCCCATCTGCTTCAAGGTTCAGTGTGTATTCAGAGATGGTCTTTTCTATAGCTTAATTGAAATAAGTAATTATCTTGTTACTTTTGTTTCCCAAACCACTTGAATGAGTCTGGCCTTTCTCCTCTGACCTCTGGCATTAACAAGTCTTTTTTGGATCAGTCTCTGTAGACCCCAAATATGTTTGTGTTGGTCATGACCCAAAGCATAGTCAAGCTCACTTAAATCACATTTTTTTCCCTATTCTGATGCTCAGTTTGAGCTTCAGGTAAACTTGGCCACTATCCAGTGCCTTTATACACTGTGTTGCTGTCTTGTACAGTATATAACAATAATCAAATCACTTAAACTAATCTAAAAAAAACATTTTCTGAGCTAATGCTGAGATTGTTCTTATCTTATCCCCATGCTCTGAGTTAATGATAATCACCCAACAGGAAAGCAGAGCAGCTGGGCATTGAGTGGAAGTATGATGTAACTCAAAATCCTTCTGAATTAACCATCTAACAGGCAAAACTGAGCAGATATTTTAGCAGATATAAATTCCAAAATCAATTCACACTTTGGACTTTTACCCTTTTTAGTGTCCCTGCTAGAATTTTCACCTCTTAGATCCAATTTTCTGAACTGCTCATCTCACAGAAGACAAAAGGGAAGAACCCAGAGTCTCTTTTACACCCCATTTTTATACCTGTTCACTCTTTCTCCCCCCCTTTCCTACTGGGCATCACATCTTCACATTTTGGAAATCCAATCAAGTTGTTGACATTTTATGATCCGCTGTCCACCACACATCTGTCACTCTCTGTCTGTCTGACTTACATGATTTAACACAAAGTTTGTACTTTTTAAACCTTTGAAATCAACTCATTGCATTTTCTTTGTTATTCTTAACATGAAGAATTTGAGGAACATTTTAACTTGAACATTTGTTGCAGCATAATCCCTCTTTGTTTTAAATACAAAGGGATATTTTCTTTAACCTTTTTAAAATCTGTTAATTAACCTTTTTTAATTTTTATTTATTTATTTATTTATTTTAATAACTTATTTTACTGAATCATACATTTTGTAGTCAGACATTTTCTAATATAATTGGCCCCAGGCTGTCACTTTCACCCCCATCCTGCACCACACACACACACACACACACCAAGGTCAGATTCTTGGTGAAGCCTGTTATTAGAAACACAAAACTGCCACGGTTGAAGCTGCTCATGAGCACTCACACATTTCACCACAGAACTCAGACATTAAAACAGTTATTTCTATTACTCAAACTATGTTTGTCATTAATATATTGATTACATTTGTATTTTATTTATCTTGATTAAGAATACAGGGAGTGCAGAATTATTAGGCAAGTTGTATTTTTGAGGAATAATTTTATTATTGAACAACAACCATGTTCTCAATGAACCCAGAAAACTCATTAATATCAAAGCTGAATGTTTTTGGAAGTAGTTTTTAGTTTGTTTTTAGTTTTAGCTATTTTAAGGGGATATCTGTGTGTGCAGGTGACTATTACTGTGCATAATTATTAGGCAACTTAACAAAAAACAAATATATACCCATTTCAATTATTGATTTTTACCAGTGAAACCAATATAACATCTCCAAATTCACAAATATACATTTCTGACATTCAAAAACAAAAGAAATCAGATCAGGTGAACAAGGAGGCCATGTCATTAGTTTTTCTTCTTTTATACCCTTTCTTGCCAGCCACGCTGTGGAGTACTTGGACGCGTGTGATGGAGCATTGTCCTGCATGAAAATCATGTTTTTCTTGAAGGATGCAGACTTCTTCCTGTACCACTGCTTGAAGAAGGTGTCTTCCAGAAACTGGCAGTAGGACTGGGAGTTGAGCTTGACTCCATCCTCAACCCGAAAAGGCCCCACAAGCTCATCTTTGATGATACCAGCCCAAACCAGTACTCCACCTCCACCTTGCTGGCGTCTGAGCCTGACTGGAGCTCTCTGCCCTTTACCAATCCAGCCACGGGCCCATCCATCTGGCCCATCAAGACTCACTCTCATTTCATCAGTCCATAAAACCTTAGAAAAACCAGTCTTGAGATATTTCTTGGCCCAGTCTTGACGTTTCAGCTTGTGTGTCTTGTTCAGTGGTGGTCGTCTTTCAGCCTTTCTTACCTTGGCCATGTCTCTGAGTATTGCACACCTTGTGCTTTTGGGCACTCCAGTGATGTTGCAGCTCTGAAATATGGCCAAACTGGTGGCAAGTGGCATCTTGGCAGCTGCACGCTTGACTTTTCTCAGTTCATGGGCAGTTATTTTGCGCCTTGGTTTTTCCACACGCTTCTTGCGACCCTGTTGACTATTTTGAATGAAATGCTTGATTGTTCGATGATCACGCTTCAGAAGCTTTGCAATTTTGAGACTGCTGCATCCCTCTGCAAGATATCTCACTATTTTTGACTTTTCTGAGCCTGTCAAGTCCTTCTTTTGACCCATTTTGCCAAAGGAAAGGACGTTGCCTAATAATTATGCACACCTGATATAGGGTGTTGATGTCATTAGACCACACCCCTTCTCATTACAGAGATGCACATCACCTAATATGCTTTATTGGTAGTAGGCTTTCGAGCCTATACAGCTTGGAGTAAGACAACATGCATGAAGAGGATGATGTGGACAAAATACTCATTTGCCTAATAATTCTGCACTCCCTGTAAAATGCTTAATTATTATGAAATGCATGAAAGCTCTGTTTTAGAACTTTGATCACTTTTACTCACATAAGTCTGACTATTAAGACCTTCAATATCTCTTAGCTGTGATGATGAGGCGGCCAGGGGGGGACTTCAATCTCATTCTACCCCAGGTCTCACGACAATACAGACATATTTTCTTCTTCCTCTCACAGTGTAATTCTTACTTACACACAGACAAAAGATTTAAAGGATCACAAAAATGTTGATACATTTTATCATAACAAACTCTCCTATGATAAAATACAGTAAAACTGCATTTCTTGTTTAAATGTATATAGTATAAATTTAAAGCAAACAAATAAAGAAACATTAGGCATCACATTGCAAAATGACAACAAGAGAAAAAAACAGCAAACTCCATATTTAATTTGTCGTGTTACTCTGTCCTTTGCTGAGGGAGAAAAGCAAAAAGAAAAACGGGTCAGGTTTATAACTGAAGACACAACACGACAGTTTGTACGTGTGATTTTAGCAAGAAATATATACAAGAAAAACTTACACACCTGTTCATTGTTTCTCGCTTGTTTCTCTGACAGTTTCTTCTTAATCTCTTCTATGTCTTCCTGTTTCTTTCTCAAGTGTTTAATAATTTGTTCCTTGTCTATTTCTAGTTTTCCCTTTCTTTCTGTCATTTGGATTATAATGTTCTCGGTTTCCTCCATTAGCTTTTCTGTCATCTTTAACAGTTCTTCATGTACTTCTGTTCTCTTTTCCAGGTCAGTTTTTTTATCTTCACGCTTATTCATTTTTTTCTCTTTGTCAAAAGTTGGGGCTTTGTCTTTCTCCAACTTTTTCTTGACCTCTTTCATCTCTGCCTTGTCCTCCTGCAGCAGTGTGTTGAGTTTTGTTCTCTGGTTCTTCAGAGATGTCTTCTGCTCCATCAGTTTTTCAATGGTTTGTCTGACATGTTTTAAATCTTCCTCCTTGTTCTGCAGCTCATCTTCAAGTCTTTTCTTTTCCTCACGTTCTCTCTGTAATTTTTCCTCCATCTCTGTTTGATGTGGTTCATTTTCATCCTCATCTTGTTTGCTGATTTCTGTGTGATAAAATTGCAGGAATTTACTATACCAGTAATCAAATATAAATGGAAATAAACATTAAACATTTGAAGCATTACTATAGAGTCTAGAACAAAGTCTTCTTTTGAGATGGACTGACTTTCAGATGTATTTCAAAATTCAGTGAAAATAGATGTTCAGAAATCACAAATGAAGGATATTTAAAATAACATTAGATGTACTGAAACTGCTACATGTGAGTCAGAGAGGTTTGGCCAATTTTATTCAAAATCACATCTATTCATGCATATCTAATTTTCACGTTTAATTTTCTTTCACTGCTTTGTTTATATGAGTAAACGAGTGAGAACATGACATTTTGGTCGCAATTCCTACAACAAGGATGAAGCACAAAAAGTTTTCATTTATATTGTTGCTATAACTATAATTTTACAGTGGGTGATTTCCTCAAATATTTTTACCTTTGCCCCCAAAATGTCTCAGTCATACTAGAGGAAAACAATAGGAAGGCAACTTCCTCGTGTGGAATTTCTACACATTCAGCAGGTGGTTGTGGCAACCAGGTGTTCTTCTAGAGGTTGATGGTGTTCTATACTCCACTTCTGATCACAAGGGAATTGCACAGGTTGCTAATGGGATGCAAACTGGATGTTATAATGATATGATATATGATATGATATAATCACAGTCTGACTTGAAGTAAGTCCAGTTACTCAACCCGTCCAGTTACAGACGGGCAACCACTTGCCAATAATTAACACTTAGTTTATAAATGCAGACAGAGAGTCAAGATATTGCATTCAATCTCAGTCAGTCTGCACTGATGGGAACAATTCTGCATGTCTTAACACATCTCTTTACAACACAGGACACAGGGTTATATTCCTTTATAAAAGTAAAGTTGCTGAGAGCCTCCAATTTTGCTAGTAAATCGCTGTAATTTCTGCAGTCTCCATCCACTGTTTTCCCTCGAGCGCCTTTAACATAACTGTTTATGTGTTTGTGTCATTTTTATTTGAATCACGTTTGTACTTCTTAGCCCTTAATTTTAAAGGCAGTTACACTAAAACCAGACATTAAAAAGGCCTGATGATAATTTAAGGTTGGGGTAAAAAGTACAATGTAGTTTGAACTTACTGGTTTTCTTTTGTCCACATTTCCATATTAGGATTACTGCTGTCCCGACGCTTATTAAACAGACAGCCAAGTTGATGGTAATGTGAACAGCAGTATTAGACTGGACCATGAAGAGATCACCTGTAAATACAAGGAGACAAAATGTTCTAGATTCTACTTTCTGTAACTGAAAATTAATGTGAGTCATAAAAAAGCATTTCTACCTGAAACATGGATTTGTGTCTCTTTGATTTGACTGATATTCTTCTGTTGAACTTTGCAGGTGAAGCTGTAGCTCTGTCCTTTCTCCACAGTCACTTTACTGCTGACAGTATAGAGGCCATCAGAACCTCTGACAATCTTTGTAGGTTCAACAGAAATGGGTTTTCCCTCACTGTACACCCACAACATCTGAGGCTCTGGATACCAGCCATTAGATTTACACTCTAACACCATTTCATTTTTGACATTAGTGAGTTCTATGACTGGTGAGGAAACTGAACCTACAAAGAAAAGAATGAAAGACAAAATATTGAAATGTAGTTGCCAAAATATATATCTAAAAAAAAGATTCTTAAAATAGTTACAGTTCGCCCAAATGTCTCTCTTTTTGACCTTAACTCAAATTGTCCTTTTAAACTTATAGAGAGGCACAATGCTATGTGACATCAACTGTGCCAATCTAACTGGTCAAATTTCTAATAATCTTACTTATTTATTCCATTTTCTCTTTTCAAAGTTCCTGTATATAGGCTGAAATTAACTTGTACCTATCCAAGTAGTTCTTTGTCAAATCAGCTTTCCTCTGGTTCATCTTGGTAAAAGGGCCTCCTTGGCTGAAGTGTTTTTCTCATGGGGCCAGATACCCCTCAGTTGGCAAAAAGCCCATTTAGTGGGTGCACAAATCCCCTGTGATTCTAAGTACTTTTGTTTTTTGTTATGTATCTCTCTTATTTGTCCAGTTGTACTGCTTAATAACCCAGCTGCTCCATGTGCTACACTGGTCAGGTTGTGTGCCCTAATGGCCAGAAAACCAGAATGCCAATGACTCTGTAGTCATTCCCCTGTCATGTTCATGTCAATATGCTCAGTCCAAATATCTGTCCAGGAAGTATTTTCTAGCCCAAGTAAGAGCTATTTTGGTTACCCAGAATGATTGCACTTCTATTCTCAACTCATATGCCTCTGTGAATGATCCACTTTCTACTGGAGCTGACCCAAGTGTTCCTTTATCCCTCTTGTCATTCTGAGTGCCCTTTGACCTTCAATATCTATGTTGCTTAAAGTCTTTCTTCACATCTAAATTGCAAAGTGAAGAAATTAATCTGAATTAAATGAAACTTACCTACAGCAAGCGTCACCACAGTTTCTGCATTAAATTTAGGTACAAGGCATTTGTATGTTCCTGCATCAGAGAGTTGCACTGTGGAGAGTTTCAATGAAACGTCTCCACACTGCAATTTGTTGACAGAGAGTGATGTTCTTCCTGTGTACAAAGGATTCTGCTCAGTCAGAAGCTCCACACCCTCTCGCCTCACATAGACAGATCTAGGTTTGAGGTCAGTTCTGGACCAATCCACAGTCAGGTCAACAGCATCCACAGCAGGTTCCAGATGGCATGGCAAAATGATGTCATCACCAATCATGGCCACTACTGGCTGAGTTGGACCAATCATTTGATGCTGACCTAACAAATTTAGGGACACAAACAAATTCTGCAGTTTAGTAATTGTGAAGATCAGTCTGAGCAAGATATGTAATTGATTTATTTAACTACATCAACATAAACTGGTGCTGTTACAGTGTGTGTTTCCATCATCTGTGAAAGACTACAGGTAAGAACTTTAAATTGTGTATTTTATAAATGTTTGTGTGCAACTTACCACCACAAGTTTGTGTTAGAAAAAGGAGGACGGCAACAACATGATGCAAAACCAAGAGATGTTTATTCTTCATAGGACTCATTCTAGATGTCTGCAACAAAACAAAGGGGGGGGGGGCATAGCAACACACACCTTTTTATATTAAGCCATTCTCTGATAGAAAAAATGAAACAGTGAAAGACTGATTTGTAGACTGTCACGGTAATATCACATTTGAAAAAATTATTTAATTATGTTGAATTTATTTTTAATCATTTCGAAATGCGCTCCTTTCCAGGAGTAACAGTAACAAGAGAGATCAAGACCATTGCAGGAAATCTGGACATTCAATTGAAAGACAAGCTGGGAATTGTTGACTTTTTTTTCTTATCTCTTGATGAGAACTACCATGTCATCTGGACAAAGCCCAGTTACTCATCTTTACGAAGTCATTATACTACAAGCAAAATAACAAAAGCACTTTTTACTAAATCAAAGGTCTCCCTTTTTTTTCTCCTTTGTGCAATATTTTAGCAGATGTGCAATTTTCATAGCCCTTCCACCCTTATTTATTTATTATTTATTATATTTGAGTGTACATAGTGTTTATGTATTTCTTTCTTCTTCTTTTGTCTTTTATTTTCAAACCCTGTGGTCTTGTTACATAATTTAATGGTGCAAGTAACTATACAATGACAATACAAGTTCTACATCTAAGTCTGTGAAATTTAGCACAAAAGTAAGTTTTTATTGATAAACAGTGATAAAACATTGGTGATTTTTTTTTCTGTCCCATTTTCATTGTCTGATTCCAACATCTACTCTTACCAGTAACTGCTTATAAAGAGATCAAAATAATAGAGGGATGAAAGTTGAGAGACAAGAGACACAAGTAACATTGAGTTCAGTATATCCATGAGGTCCTCCTCAACCAATAAGCTGTGTCTGTGCATAGGTCATGGTTTCTTTTGTCCTGTTTGCAATTAATAGACTTACGGTCTATAAAATGCTGATAGAAGATAGGGATTTTGTTTCAAATTGTAAACTCTTGAAGTAGCAACTAATAACAGCATGTAATTAAAAGTACACATTTTAAATATTTATGAATGTACAAGTATCCAGAAATAATAATTATGTTACTTTCGCTCCTTACAGCACTCTTTGTGCCTCTGTTAACTGTTAATGCTAATGGGATCAATGTGATTTTATGTATTATAAGCACCTACTAGAAAACTGAGGCTAAGTAATCTAAATAAATACAGAAGGAAAAGATTACAGTTTAGCTTTCTATGGTAAAAGTCTACATACCTGTCGAACTGCTCAAAACAGTCACCAAAGCTCAAAGAAAGTAAGTTGTAATAAAACTATGTGCACTCTCAACCCAACCCTCTGTTAAACAATAACGCGTGTTTACTTTATAGTTACTGATATCAAAGGTCAGTTCTTTTCATAAAGTGAGGACGGGTTGGAATTTTGTTAAACTTTCAATTTGATTCATTTGTTCATTTAAGTCAAAGCTGTGTTTTAACATGATGAATGTGCTTCAACATCCTACATGCTGTGAATTCCTTGTTTAGGAGTTGTGAACAAGGACATTATGTCCGTGAAAGGTGTCAAATATAACTCACTGTGTATAGTGCATACAGCTTTCTTGGTGTGTGTATTTAAGAGCAGCGCTTCAGTAATTGGATGACCCATTTCATCAAATGAAATGATAAGGGTGTAAAAAAATTGTTACATGGTATATTTGCATTGGGTCTTTAAAATGTTTCTCTCTTCTGAGTGAAAGAGCTTCAGCTCTCTCACGGCATAACTGGCAATTTTAAATATTGGTGTGTGGTTTTTAAAGAGAAACACTGGAATATCACTTTCCACACGTGCTGTCTGGTTAGCTTTTAATGTGCTTGAATTTGCTTCATTTAGAGGACAAGCCAGGTACATATACACACTAACAACAGTTTTTCTTTTTGAATAAGAGGCCATGCTTTGGCTTAAGCACCTCTTCAAACATACATCAAACATATCTGCTAAGATGATCTTTTTCACCCCATTAAATGATCAGTGCATATTTACAGATTTACATGCTCTCTCATACACACCCAATTCTCCCAACCCCCACCAACACACACACACACACTATTGGGAAAATATATTTTCTAGCGCTTATTTGCCGTGTATTTTGTTTTATGCATTTAATAACAGGTCAGTATATTAAAGGCCGTCTTTGAGTTATAAACTGTGTCATAGGTCATTAGAAAATTGTGCAGAACAGGATGTACTCAGGATGTGTCATAGACTATTATAGGCAGTGTTGGGGAGTAACGGAATACATGTACCGCCGTTACGTATTTAAAATACAAAATATGAGTAACTGTATTCCGTTACAGTTACCGTTTAAAAAGGTGGTATTCAGAATACAGTTACTTTGTTGAAATAAATGGATTACACTGCGGTACTTTCCTGTTTCATATTGTCGCGGGTCAGGACTGTTTGGTTTTGTTTGACAGCTACGTTCTTTTGTTCCAGGCGGCAGCGTTGCGGTTGCCATGGTTACAGGGGGGCGCTCTGCATGTTTCCTTGGTGAGAGAGCGCCTTTTCGTTGTTGTTGTTGTTGTGCTAAGCTAACAGGCAGAATGCTACAAGCATAGCTCTAAAGAATGTAGCCTCATGGGTAGTGTAGTCCGTGTTGCAGGGAGAATGGACTGCCATACACGTTATGGGTCTGTGAGCGCGAGGAGGGAGAAAAAGGGGAGTGGAAAGGTACGAGTTGTCATCGAGGAAAAACGGGAGCTGGAAGCATGTAAATATAATAACCACTTCAGCCAAGAAGAGAGCCTGACGAGCCCAGTTGTAAGTAAGCTATTAAGACTCGACTGTACGCTGTGTTTGTGCTTTCCTCCGAAACAATAAGTTCTGTTGGAGCAGCCTTTCAACGCTTCTCTCTGTCTCTCGCAAGCAGAGTTGACCCACACAACAAAGTAAAGCCATTTTTCGGCTACAATCCCGACAAGGAACCCGTATTAGTCAGAGGTCCCTTTACTACAGTTCAGTGTCGCGGACCTTCAGTAATAGTAATAAACCACACAGCAATAGTACATTCACGTAGTTGTAAAAAGCATGATAATATGTTAAGTAATCCAAAGTATTCAGAATACATTACTCTCATTGAGTAATGTAACGGAATACGTTACAGAATACATTTTGGGGCATGTATTCTGTATTCTGTAATGGAATACATTTTAAAAGTAACCTTCCCAACACTGATTATAGGCCTCATATTAAGAACAGGAAACAGCAAGGAGAGAGGCAGTTAAGATAGATTTTTAAGTAATTGTAGAAGATCACCAAAAAAGGAATCATATCTAGCTGTCTCTAACTGTAACTGATGGATGATAAATATACTCTGCTTACGCATGAAGAGGCCTGAACCCTGACATATACAACTGTGTATCAAAGTGCTTCCTCTTTGAGATCCACCGGACCACGCTTTGGGCGGTGTCGTGTGGATGTCCCACATATATGTACTAAAATAAATTATTGTTGTTAACTGGACCTGTTCTGAGTATTGGTTGTTTGTTCTCAGCACATCAACAAAGAATCGAGACAACACACACACACACACACACACACACACACACACACACACACACACACACACACACACACACACAAAGAGATCCATTTATCTCTTTCCCCCAAACACAGACACACATCACATATTCAAAGCCTGGATGTTTCAGATTCAAATGTATACATATTTCATATGTTCTGTTGTGTATATCTTTTGTTGGTGAAGTTTTCCGTGTTGGTGCAGTTTGCATAATAAATGTGCTCATTGATGAATCAGACGTTGATCTAAAAATAGTTTCACACACACATCCATATAAATCACTCTTGGGACGCCCTGGTGATCACACGGCTCCAGAATATAAGTGGCAAAAAGGCAAAAAGGCAAGAATTTCATGCATTAGCCTACAATGGAAAACAGTAAAAATGTAAAATATCACTACTTTTCTTTAAAAAATGCTGACATGAAATGAACGGGGCATTTTTGTGTTGAGAGAAACTATACAAAAAAATAATAATCCAATCAAATTTATTTTGTTTCTCTTCTTTGACATGTCCAAGAATCGAATCACCTCCAATTTCTGCTGTACAGACTCCATTGATTCTTTTAAAAAGCAACTGAAGACATTTTCATATAAAAACTTTTTCAACTAATTTGTTGTTTTTATGTTGCACGAATCAGCAGCAGTCTCCCACACAGCAAAATTGATATGGCACAGATCTGGCCCACACAATGTGCTTGCCAGAGGTGGCAGACCAGATTCCTACTTGTTCTCGGACTCAAAATCAAAAGAAAACCAAAACAAACAAAAAAGAAACCAAACAAACAAATAAACATAAAGACTTACCACAGATAAAGACCCTAGACTCAGACACAGTGATCCAAACTAATCCAAAGTGTCGCTGTTAAAGTGAAATGAGTCACTGGAGCCGAGCAGGAAACAAAAACTGAGACAAGTATCAACCAGTTACTGCAAAACAGACACTCCGGTTGGACCAGTTTCTAACGTTCATTGCTGCACATTCCTTTATGTTTATCAGATAAACACTGGGCATTACTAACACAGGGATGGCTTACCTTGACTGCATACGGCATCAGATCAGTTCAGATCATGTGTAAACCAAAGAGGAGCTCAAAATGGTTTTGTCATGGTGCTGGGTCATTGACCCAGTGTTTTGTGTTTGGCATTGTGTTTATTATTATTAGCTGATCTGATGTTTAATTTCTTCATGGTTATCTTTATTAGTATGTAGGTTTCATCGTCAGGGTTTCCAGTAGTAGGTTTATTTCCTGTGTCGTTACCCTGGTGCTTTGTTTGTCTCCCTGAGTTTGTGTTTGTGAATTTCCTGTTTTACTTTGAAGGTCTGTGTCTGCGAGCGGGTCTATCCCATGCTTTGCTGTGAGACTGAGCTGGGCAGACATCTCTGAAATCATCGACACACTTTTGTAAAGAGGCTCTATCTTGACAAACCGACCAGATATCTGAAGATTAAACCACTACATTCTCGGCTAAAAAATATTAAAACTATATTTGGTGACACACAAACAGGGTTTTTCAAAGTACAGTTCAGTTAGTTTCCACATGCCGGTTGTTTGTTTGCAGAAATGCCTTCTAAAAACGATGGCCACCAGGCCAAAGCAATGGTTTTGACTCGATCAGTGTTAATCCCGCCCCCGAGTTTAATCGGTGAGGTTGACAGATAAAATTATTTCATGGTGAGACCTGAAGGAGTCAAGTGTGCCAAAATTAATTAATTAAATACACATTAATTAATTATGTAAATGTTCCAATAATTAATTAAATGTGTCAAAAATATTAATTTAATTAACATGTTTAATTAATTATTTAATGGTGTATTTAATTAATTAATTCATTCATCATTGTCAGTCCTGGCATTCCATATGCTACAGCTGTATGTATGAATATGTGTCTCTGTGCTCACAGTCCACCTCTCAGGAACCTGCAGTTCATTTTTAATCTACTTTAAACAGACCTCACAAAAGGCTGATGTGGCTGGTTCAGTAGTCCGATTTAAGTATGATACCTTTGGACAGGGATTAATCTGGTACGTCGCTTCACTGCACTCTTATGTATTTTCCCCACACCTGAATAAAACATACTGATATTTACAAATAACAGATTCAGCTGATGAAGCCTGACTCAATCCTGATTCTGCGATTCTGCGATCTGGCTGCGATTAAACACTTTACTGGAAACTTTATTAACTAGTAACTTTATCAGTCATGACAGAAGCTAATATTTCTGTGCTAACATCGTTTAACCAGTAACAGCTTTACTCCAATATAAGCTAACATTTACACCGTAACTTTAAGCTAGCACCATAAAGACGGTAAAACGCGTAATAACATCTACAAATGCATCTTAAAGCTGTTATATTAGCACTCGGTGTATTACTAACATAACCACATTAACATTACTGACACTCGCTGACTTTTAATAGTCATTCTATAAATGCTGTCCGTTTAAATGGTCTTACCTGTACACACTGCATATCCACCGGATTCCAGTCAGAGTGGATTCTGGAGTCTCCCACGCTCCTGTTAGTGATCCTCCATCTGGATGGATGAGAACAACCTTATGAACAAACTAGAAGGTAGAGAAGGTCCCTTCTGGCCCATATTTATGGAAATGATTTCTGATAATAACACCCAATGTATTGACTGGTAGCATCCGAAGTGGGTGCATGGTAATATAAACCCAACAGATTTAAAACAATATCATGTCAGTTTCTTTTCTTTTCTTTTTTACATATCTTTTAGACATAATGCTCATATAAGAGGCTGTTCTAAAATAGACACAATTTGCAGTGTGGAGGCCAATCCCACTATCGAGAGTAGAAATGTAAGCACATAATTATACAGCATAGTTATCAAAGAAATCATGTTAGCAAGTGCTTAAGATTTATGTAGGTCTTAGCATATGAAAAACCATCAATACTGTAGTATTAGTGATGCCATTAGATCTTGATGAAAACTTTTACAAGTTGTTACAAGTATGTTAAATATACATTACCTGAATACAACAGGATGCAAAGAAAAACCCAGCAAAAGATAAATGACCTCATTTTTGGCTTATGTAAAAACCAAAAAAACAAAAAATGTAATTGATGTAGTATTACAGAGATCAGCAAAGTCTACTTAAATAAGAATAAAAGAAAAAGACACAGTGATGTGTTTAGGAGATCTTTCCTTTTTCTAAGGGATTATTTAGCTTGGATTTTTGAAGCATTCAGGAAATGTGTAAGCAGTCATTTTACTGTACAACGTATCTGCTATAAATTGCACTGTATACTTAATATCAATTATCTGTATAAATGCCGTTTTTTGTAAAAACAATCACTGTGTACCACCATCAGAAACTAATGCTAATATAGAAAGAGATAAATAAATACAAATAAATAAATAAATTGTAAGATATTATGAATTGTTATGCATTGTTAGGTATTACTGTCATTGCAAATTATCATTAACAGGAATTTTATCAAATCATACGTACATACCATGGAGTGTGGCAGAATGTCAGCTCACCTCAGAGGAAAGTAAGTTGCCTGGTCAAAGTCCATTTATAAAATCTTGCTATTGTGGAGGAATGTAAAGACAACAGGAGAGGTCTCAATATGTCTCACTCCAACTTCTTTATTCACAGCTTCACAACAACTCCACATACAAATAGCGCCAAAACCTCCACCCCAGCACTTCCCTTGACCTTGGGTGTGAGTGGAGCCACCTGGTGGTCTGCCACACTATCTCTTTTAATTGCTATCACCCTAGAGTAATTATTTAATACAGATACATGCCTAACCTATGACTTTTTCCTCAAAGTCAAATTGAAGAACTGCTGTAAGCTAATTAAAAACGCACAAAAAGAAAAAGCACACAACCCCCCCAAACACACACACACAAAAAGTAAAAAAAATGTAGGAAATTGGAAGGCTGTCTGTTGTTCAGTCCCATCAACATGCTGATAATATTTAATCTGAGACTGCTATAAATCAGATATGTTGCAGCAACAACATAGCTGCCTTTAATTTTAACTGTGTTTATTGGAATTGACCTTTAGACGACAGGAGGTAAAGCAACACACCAGAGAGAGAATCTTTTAAGAAAATGTGGTAGATGTGGTCTTTGACAGATTATCACAAGAATCATAAAAACTAAATGATCATAAAATTTATAAATGGGAACAAAGAAGGAAAAGTAAATATAAAAGAAAAAAGGAAAAGAAAACTTGGCTGTGAAGGGGGTGGCACAACTTTTTTTTTGAGTTACATACTTTTTCCACATAGGTTTTGATAGATTTTGTGATTGATCTGAAACGTGTGACAAATCTGCAAAACAACAACAAAAAAATCAGGGAGACAGCATTGTAAAAACATAAAAATAGAATATAGAATAGAAAAATACGTAGAATATTAAGATGGGAGGATGAAGACGCACAGGAACCGACAGCACTGGCGGCTTCCTAAACAGTAGAAAAGGGCCTGCATGCCCAACCGTCGTCCCCTGATCGATGATGATGATGATGAAGCTTTATTTGTCACTTGCAGTTGCCTGCAGTGAAATTGGACCTCTTCCAATCATACACACATTACAAAAACATCACACCGGGGAGACAGGTCAGAACAGGTAGCATTAAAGAAAAACAGTGAAACGTACAACATAGTAGGGAAGAGGAGGAGAAAAAAAGAGAACTCCACTCAGACTGAGCTCCTTATAGGGGATCAGTATGAGAACAGAAAACAAAAACTCCTTAGTACAAAAAGCACATAAATGTTCACACTGTAACACCATGAAAACCCATGACAAGCAACAGGGGTAGCTAAATGGGGTTAGAGTAAGCCAATGTAGAAAGCAGCATC
Organism: Maylandia zebra; assembly: GCF_041146795.1. Taxonomy (NCBI): domain Eukaryota; kingdom Metazoa; phylum Chordata; class Actinopteri; order Cichliformes; family Cichlidae; genus Maylandia; species Maylandia zebra. The sequence goes on along the minus strand of NC_135169.1, from coordinate 16,398,092 downwards.
GGCTCCTGCAGAATCTCTGGTGGAATCCAGGCGACCCGGCTTCTGCATCAGGTTGGGGCAAGCGTCGGAATGCGGATGTATCTGATGGTAGATCTTTATTTGCAAGTCATTTACTGCAGTGCTGCTCTGATAATGGCTTAAATCTCTCCAGTAAAGTCTTTTTGCCTGATAATAGCTACACACATATTAGAGAAGCATGGCACACAACATCATGGTTAGATCATTGTATCTGCACAGCTCAGAACTCATTAGAGAGAGTTTATGAGCATTAATTAGCATCTTGCTCTTACTGATCATGTGCCTGTATCTCTTTATCTGTATATTTGGGCAAATTGTCTTCGATTAATAATATATTTGAGGGGAAAATTGGTCTAACCTGATTGAGGAGGATCTTCTGGTATATTCTGATAGGATTGAGCTACCAAAAGATGCATTTACATGTTAATTGTAATAATCCCCAACATGCGGCTGAGTTGTGTTCCTTATATGAGAATATTGTGGAGTCCCTACTCATGTCGAGCAGCTCACTGCCTTAGACTAAAATGTATAAAGCTAAATGAGGCTGGAAGTTACAGTGGGATGCAAAAGTTTGGGCAACCTTGTAATAGTCATTATTTTCCTGTATAAATCTTTGGTTGTTACGATAAAAAATGTCAGTTAAATATATCATATAGGAGACACACACAGTGATATTTGAGAAGTGAAATGAAGTTTATTGGATTTACAGAAAGTGTGCAATAATTGTTTAAACAAAATTAGGCAGGTGAATTAATTTGGGCACCACAAAAAAAGAAATGAAATCAACATTTAGTAGATCCGTCTTTTGCAGAAATTACAGCCTCCAAACACTTCCTGTAGGTTCCAATGAGAGTCTGGATTGTGGTTGAAGGTATTTTGGACCATTCCTCTTTACAAAACAGGGCCCTGTTTCAGGAAGCCGGTTTAGAAAACTCAGAGTGAAAAACGATACGCAGGGTTGAGTAATCCCGAACTGTCCAACTCGGAATATTCGGTTTCAGAAAGGCTGATAACAATTAGTTCAGTCAACGCGGAGTTGCTTTAACCCCAAGTGAAGCGCGCGGACGAGGATACATAAAGCCCTGATAAGCGGAGCACAGATTAAGCGAGTCACCATGGAGACGGAGGGAAAGAAGGCAAAGAAGGCGTGATCAATGTATTTTACAGCGCTTGAGGCCGAAATTCTGATGGCAGCATATGCCGATAACACGCAAATTCCGCGGAAAAAAGTAACACAGCCACAGCTGCGAAAGACAGGGAGCATGCATGGCAAAACATAGCCGACAGAGTCAATGCGTGAGTGTTAATATAAACATTGATCTAGGGATTTCCACCCATTTAACACGTTATTTTATCATATGTTATTTTATTTGTTATTTTATACATTTTATTTTGTGATGTGATGTGAGCGCAGGTGCAACCCAACAGGCCCCAAACGTTCCTGGCAGCAAGTAAAAATGAAATATAAAAATATAGTCCAAACAGGTAAGGTGTAATTGTATTATGAGCCACAGTGCTTGGTCTGTTTGTCTGATGTAAATCAATTGCAGTTAGAGGCTACATTAATTTTCTTTCTGTAAGCACTTATTGAAATTATCTGAGCACATTACAAGTAGATATTTGCGTACTCTGTATGCTCAAATGTGGCCCGTTATAGCCAACAGAAAAAAAGCGGAGGCCCGAAAAACAGGTGGGGGTCCTCCACCACCACCACTCACAGAGGCTGAGCAGTTGGCCCTCAGCCAAAACAGTGGGCGCCCTGTGGCCGAAGGCATCTCTGCGGGGACATCCTCTGAGTCAATAACCCCGCAAGACACAAGTGCCTACATAGGGGGTAAATTCAAAATAATACATGATGTGCATACATCCTTTCTTCACAGTCACCTTTGCAGTGCTACTCATTCATTTGATAAACTCTTTACCATAATGGATTATTTTGTAGTGAAGTTATTTTCCTACTGATTTTGCCTTCCCTCAGTCTTGGTTGTCTTTGAGAGCATAATGACAATGAAGTGTAAGGTGATTGGTATGTTTGTTAATTGCCATTTGGTCCCTTGTAAGTTATAAGTGACCTGTATAAACCTCATATTCTATCAGTTGATGGTGGTGGTGTACTGCATCTGGTGCAGCCTCCTGTTGAGCCAGACCAACATGCAGTTGTGAGTAATACTCCACAGATTATATGAGTTTACAGTAGAACAGCAATGTTGTCTATTTCTTTACTACAGGAAAATAATGAAGAAACATTGACAGCTGTTACAGAGGAGGAAGCAACAGAGACACTTTATGAGGTTTACATCTTTTAATACTTTGTGTACAGGAAATACAGGCGACCAATAAAGCCAGTTGAACAAAAAATCTGTTTATTCTTCTTTCAACATGTTGAGGTGATGGGTCAAAAGAAATGATTGTGACATATGGTGTCTCTGACTGCTCTTCCATCTTGTATGTCCGTGGGAGGGTCAGGATGTTCATGGTTTGGATCACTGCTGTTTGGTTCAGAAGGACAGTGTTCTCCTCTAATTGTGGCAATGTTGTGAAGAATCACACATGCCACAATAATGTCACATGCCCTTTCTGGGGTGACCCTGAGTCTTTGCAGGCACTGGAACCGGGCCTTAAGCATTCCGATAGTCATTTCAATTCTGGCTCTTGTCCTGCAATTAGCCAGATTATATCGCTGCTGTGGGCCCGGTTCAGGGTCAGGGTAAGGGGTAAGCAAATAGGGTAAACATGGATACCCCCTATCACCAAGCAAGTAGCCAGTGAACTCTCCTAAGACAGAAGGATACACTTCAGTTCAAATGTCCCTGAAGCAATTGGTCTTTATATATTTTAAAGTATTCTCAACTCACCATGTCCAAATTTTGTGCTCAGTGTACATTCACGGAATATTTGTGAGTCATGGACAGAGCCTGGCCACTTGGCTTCCACATTTGTGATAATGTTGGCAGCATCATATATGATCTTCACAGTGCAAAGAACACAAATTAGCATCCATTACTATAATGAAATAATTTGTTAGTTTGAAATGCTACAGGGAACTATGTACCTGTACATTAATGCTGTGGAAAGACTTCCTGTTCACATAGTCTCCTTCATTTACTAAAGGAGCAATGACTGGAATGTGAGTACCATCTATACAGCCAATCACGCCTGGGAACCCTGAAAATAAATGTAAAATTTAAGTAGTAGTCCAAGTATCACCACACCATAAATTAAGTTTTGGTCCTGATACCTGCAATTTTGTGGAATCCCTCTTTGATGAATCTTGTGGGTCTATGACCGGGGAACACCACAGACGAGTACAGGGGACGTTTCAGTGCAACTGTAACATTCCTGACTGCCCGACAGACGGTAGCCTTGGAAACGTGCTCAGCGTCACCAATATTATACAGAAAGCTCCCGTTTGCAAAAAAACGAAGTGCAATACAAATAATATGTACAGAACTGAGAGCATGTCCGCGATGTGTCACATGTGTAATATATGGCCTGAGGATGTTATTCAAATAACTTATAGATTGTGCTGAGAAACGGTAACGTTCGCACAGAAAATCATCAGGAAATGATAAAATGTCCAAACGCGCTCTAATCACTCTCTCCCGGCGGAGAGCTCTGCGGAGAATTTGGGCTTCACGATCTACTGGCTCTTCAAGGAAGGGGCACGCCATGTCCGACACTTCCTACTGTCAGGTTTCCGACAAAGGGGCGGAGACAGTCAGGGTTAGTTGTAGTAAACCTGCTAGGGGGCAGGTTAGCTTCACGGCGTGTGTCGTCATAGTGACTCACTCAGGCTTCAGCTGAACTCGCTTTGTGAAACCGAAAACCCAGAGTTTTCGTTAACTCAGGGTATACTTACTCAGTTTTTCCACTAAACCGGCTTCCTGAAACAGGGCCCAGCTCTAGTTCATTTAGGTTTGATGGCTTCCGAGCATGGACAGCTCTCTTTAACTCACACCACAGATTTTCAATAATATTCAGGTCTGGGGACTGAGATGGCCATTCCAGAACGTTGTACTTGTTCCTCTGCATGAATGCCTTAGTGGATTTTGAGCAGTGTTTCGGGTCGTTGTCTTGTTGAAAGATCCAGCCCCGGCGCAGCTTCAGCTTTGTTACTGATTCCTGGACATTGGTCTCCAGAATCTGCTGATACTGAGTGGAATCCATGTGTCCCTCAACTCTGACAAGATTCCCAGTCCTTGCACTGGCCACCAGAGATGGGCAGTAACGCGTTACTGTAATCTGATTACTTTCAGGTAACACGTGAAGTAAGGGATTACTATTGCAAAAACGGTAATTAGATTACTGTTACTTTCCTGTAGGAACGCTGCGTTACTGCGTTACTAAAACCGTGATTTTTTTGGGAGAATGTCTCATGACAGTGACGTAAGCGAGTACAACGTTCGTGACAACAGCTGTGTGCAGATCAACAATGGATAATATATCGAGTGTGGGAGAGAGTATGAGTGTGCAGCATTTAAAGCGTGGAAGTACTGACCTTACTTTGAGTTTGATTCCATAAAAAGTGACAAAAAACATTTGTGTCCGTTGTGCGTGGGAAGAAAGCTTCTTTTTACAGCGAAAAAAAACCCCTAAACTTCCAAGCAAGCAATGTACAGAAAATAGGTTTAAATGTTAAATAAATTTCTTCCAGTCAGAGAATGGTGCATATAATTAAATTTTTGCTTGATGCATAAAGTTAAAAGATTAAAACTGATAAAACAAGTTTTAAAAAGACACTTTTTCATTTGATTACATTTTGTATGATGGATTATGCAGAAAAAGTAGAATTGGGCTGAAAGATCTATCGCTTTATCACCTATTCAGGTTGTAAATTGTGTTTTTAAAAGTAACTAAGTAATTAATTATTTTTGAAAATAAGTAATCAGTTTGGGGAAGTAATTGGTAATTAGTTACTGATTACTTTTTTCAAGTAACTTGACCAACACTGCTGGCCACACAGCCCCACAGCATGATGGAACCACCACTATATTTTACTGTAGATAGCAGCTTTTCTTGGAATGCTGTGTTCTTTTTCCTCCATGCATAATGCCCCTTGTTATGCCCAAATAACTCAATTTTAGTTTCATCAGTCCACAGCACCTTATTCCAGTATGAAGCTGGCTTGTCCAAATGTGCTTTAGCATACCTCAAGCGGCTCTGTTTGTGCTGTGGGTGGAGAAAAGGCTTCCTCTTCATCACTCTCGCATACAGCATCTCCTTGTGTAAAGTACGCCGAATGGTAGAACGATGCACAGTGACTCCATCTGCTGCAAGATGATGTTGCAGGTCTTTGGTGCTGGTCTGTGGGTTGATTATGACTGTTCTCACCATCCTTCGCCTCTGCTTATCTAAGATTTTCCTTGACCTGTCACTTCCGGCCTTAACTAGAACTGTGCCTGTGGTCTTCCATTTCGTCACTATGTTCCTCACAGTGGAAACTGACAGCTGAAATCTCTGAGATAGCTTTTTCTATACTTTCACTAAACCATGATGTTGAACAATATTTGTTTTCAGGTCATTTGAGAGTTGTTTTGAGGCTTCCATGTAGCCACTCTTGAGAGAAGATGCAAAGAGGAGAAAAATTTGCAATTGGCCACCTTAAATACACTTTCTAATGACTGGATTCACCTGTGTGTGTAGGTCAAGGGTCAATGAGCTTACCAAACAAATTTTGTGTTCCAATAATTAGTGCTCAAGGTATTCAAATAAATAAAATGACAAGGGTGCCCAAATTTATGCACCTGCCTAATTTAGTTTAAGTAACTATTGCACACTTTCTGTAAATCCTATAAAATTCATTTCAAATATCATTGTGTTCATCTGCTGTATGATATATTTAAATGAAATTTCTGATCCAAACAACCAATAATTTATGAAGGAAAATCATGAAAATTATCAGGGGTGCCCAAACTTTTGCATCCTACTGCATATGCTAATGAGCTTTAAAAGATCCTTTAAGGCTTGGGTGGAGTCAGGGCAGAGATGTTATGGCGTTATCTGTTTGAACATAGGAAAAGCACAGATACTCATTTTAAGTATGCTTTATGTTTTATTAAAAGGAATGAATTTGGAGACTAATAAAGTAAATAGTTATTTCTAGAATTTTTTTTTGATGAATAGTGTTAAGAACTCTGTACCAGCTAATATTGATTGTTAGGGGCTCAGCGGAAATTACTCGAATATAACAGAAACATTACTGTGATGTGTTTTATTTAAACTGATAATAAAGAAGATGTTGTAGTGTTATCAAGAGTAATTTAAGACGCAATTAAAAACGTTTAAAGGTAGTAAGGCATGGGGGATGGATATCTGCTGAACATTTAGAATTTGCTAGTAAAAAACTTTGCCCACCCTTTGTTTCACAGGGTCATAGTCGATATGATTTAATTCTTCTTGTCAAGCTGTTATTGATGCCTCCAAAGTGTTTGATCGTGTAAATCATGAAGAGTTATTCTGTAAGTTATACAACAAAGGGTTTCCCAAATCTTTGGTTAGAATTCTGTCCTTGTGGTATGCCCATCAGTCCATGCACATAAAATGGGGTAACCGTGTGTCTGCCCCCTTATATGTGGGGAATAGGGTTAGACAGGGGAGTGTTTGGTCTCCTCGTATGTTTAATGTTTACATGGATGATTTGTCAAAGCTGTTAGATGACTGTGTAAAAGGTTTTGATCAGTGGTTGTTAGTAGTTGTAGTAGGAGTGCTTTAGGAGAAGAAGTTTGTCTTTAACACGCTGTACAAGACAAAGCAACAGAAGAAAATGTGTTTTAAATTTAATGTTGGTGACACTGTACGAATATCAAAACTGAGAGGCGTGTTTCGAAAAGAATATGAGCAGACCTACACCGATGAAATCTTTACCGTCAAAAAATGCATACGGAGACAGCCACCAGTGTACAGACTAGCGAACCTCGCAGGAGAGGTATTGAAAGAGACATTTTATGAGCCTGAGATACAACGTGTGGTTGTTGATTAAAACAAAGCATTTAAAACTGAAAACATATTGGCTAGAAAAAAAGTGGGACGGAAAAAGGTGGCACTAGTGAAATGGCTACGATGGCCCGCCTCTTTAACATTTGAGATTCCGAACAAGTCTTGCATAGGTCATGTGAACTATTACATGGACCTTCTTTTTTTTGTATTATGCATCAAACTTATGCAAATAGCTTGTAATTTATTTGAACAAATCTAGGGAGAAGCAGCTCCTTTTTAGCTTCTGTGATGCATATACTTCTCACACCTTAAATTACGGTTCTCAAAGTTAACATGTCTCATGTTACCATCTTGTATTTCTAAAACACAGCCTCAGCGTATGCCTTGTAGTCTCTCAGATGGAAAACACCAATGATCTAGATATTCAGAAATTTCTTCAGGCCATATTTAACGTCTTAAGTTTTGTTGTTTTTATGTTTTACATAAAAAATTTCAAATTTTTATATTATGAAATGAAAGCATCTGTGTTTATCTGTGCAATATGTCACCAATTTTTATTCAATAACCAAAAAGTACACAAATACAAGATTAAATATTTTATTTATCAAATATACATAATTACACATTGATACAATGAACAAAGTGTGTATAAAAATTACACACGGTGTATGAAAAACATTATAACATACAGATAAGTGTTTAATGATAATCTGACATACTTTTAAAGCATAAGAATAAGTTTTTAAAATCATATTCTTTGATGATCACATTAAATGTATCACATTTTCAAAGCATGATATAGATTTGCACTATGTTAGCATATGAACTAAAGTAGGGGGATGATTTCTCTAACATTAGACAGGGCGCAACAACAAATAACGTATGCGTCTGGGGACATTGTTAGAAGCAGAAAATTAACGTAATTAAAACACATTTTTTAACACTTTTTCTGACTAAATGTAAATTAAAAAAGCCATCGTGCGATTTCAGGCTTTGTCAAGGGTTGTCGTGGCAATGGAGAAATAAAACTGTTCCGCTCATTCAGACAAGACAAGACAAAGAATTGCTTTAAGAACGTTTCATAACTGGATGCCAAGACATCCCCGCAACCCATAAAGAGTAGTGGGCTGAGGGGGGGAATAAAAAAAAGCACTCCTACTACTACTGTTGTTGATCAATGGTCATGAGAATTTGCATATTAATGATCAAGGATCTGACCTCCCAGCCCATTGTTCCTTCAGTGGCGCTAGTTTCAGTCATCATGCAAATGTACTGTTTATAAGATTGGGGAAGGCTGTGTGCAGGCAGGAGTGGTGGTAACGAGGTGTGCAGACTCACGGAGATGGAGGGTAAACTCAAACTTAGATTTATTGTAAAACAAAACCAAAAACTCAACGGAAAACTACAAAACCAAACAGGGTGACTGGCAGAACATACAGCATGATAAGACGCTAGAAAGCAACATGAACAGATGAAAACACAGGGCTTAAATACACAGAGGGAGCAATCAGTGAATGAGAAACAGAACGGAAACACAGCTGGGGCAAATCAGAGCTAACGAGACGAGGGAAGCAAAACCAGATACATTAACATAGGACACGGACTTTCAAAGTAAAACAGGAAACACAGATTGGCCTTACAGACAGACTCACAAGCAGACACTGTAACAGAGGGAACAGAGACGTGGGACCAGGGCAGACACAGACACCGACTGGACACAGAACAGAGGGAGTATGGAAACCCAAACTTAAGAACTACAAAATCATAAACCAAGAAGAACCGGGGAAAATAGAAATGCAAAACAGAAACCAAAACCTTCACATTAATAAACCAAGATGAGAACATAATGGTACAAAAATGAAAACACTGGGTCAACGACCCAGGAACCCTAACAGGATGAGTGACGAAATGTTTCTGCCACTGAAACAAATGAACAGAATCAACCTTTTGGGATGTGTAACAGGTTGTGCAATTGGCAATACCATAGTTAACCATTTGATATACGCAGATAATTTAGTAATCTTCTCCCCATAAAGTGCTTTCCTTCAACAATTATTGAGGGCCTGCTCTCAATATGATCTGGAGTTTGATATCCAATGCCAAGAAGAGTAATATTTTGATTGCCAGAAGTAAGGAGAACCAGAATTGAGTTATTCCTGAATTTTCTCTGGCAGGCTGTTCTTAAAGTGCAAACTGCTGTTAAATATTTAGGTCACTACATATATGATGATTTGTCTGATGATATGGACATCTATAGACAATGCCGGTTAATATATACCCAAGCTAATATGTTGAGTCAAAATTTTGGTATGTGCACTGTTCAAAGTGCAATCAGACAGGGACCACCAGGTATAAGGACTCAGATGCAGACAGCACACAGAGACACAGGCTGCCTGTGAAAGCAGTGCTTTATTTACAGAGTGAGAACTGTGGAAAACAATAATCACTAAACACTGTAAACCTAAACCATGCACAGGCGATAGTTAAGTACGTAAAGCAAGAGAAACACTATTAACTAAGCAATGCTATGAACATTTACAGTTCTATGAATGTGGCTACGCTATAACCACAAAGTCATTTACTATGAGGTGTGAGAGTCCAGAACAGAGCTAGTACAGAACCCGATACTGGGTGACTGCAGGTACAGGAACCCAGAAGTGGCTGGAAACAGGGAGGCTAAGCAGGGGACTGGAGGCTCAGTGTCTCTGCAGCGAGAAAAAAGCCGTTAGGTGAGAATTCCAGGCGGGAAATCCAGGTGATAAACAGCAATACGTGCACAGTCTTACTTTCTCATAAGGTGGGGTGAAGCGTGGAGAGGGGCACGTGGCCCGGGTCAATAGTGAAGTTCAGAGCTGAGATCGCATATAGAAAAGAACAGAGTAGCCCTTCATTGTCATTGTACATGGACAACAAAATTGTGGGTGCTCCACACCAACTGTGTGTGAATAAAATATAAATAGTAGACATCAGGAATAGATAGTAAACAGAAAAAATATACACAATCAAGAGTGATATATACAAAACAAGAGAAATGTATACAAAAATAATAAAGGCACACATTAGACAACAAGATAGTTTCAAAGTACTCGGAAGTAGTGCACATAGTCTTAGTCTGTGTCTGAAGTCTCTGTATGAGTTTCCTGAGTGATGGGGGTTACTCAAACCATGGCTCAGATTGGTGAGGTGGGTGGGCAAGAGTGGGGTGTGGGGGGGCAGTGTTTACTGCCAGTCCGCATGGCCCAGGGGAAGGAGCTGTTTGTGAGTCTGGAGGTGTGGGACCTGATTGAGAGGTTAAACAGCCTGTTGAGGATTCCTGCCAGTTGGTCTGCGCTCTCAGTCTCATCCTGACCTCATGTTTCTCGAGGGAGAGGGGGTGTGGTGGTTGTGGGGGAGTTGGGGAGGGGTGGTGATTTATATGGATACACCGTAATAACATGGGAATGGTTGGTGATATTAAAGTCCTGTTTGTGGCACATTAGTATGTGTGAGGGGGCAAACTCCTCAAGATGGGTGGTGACCATGGTGGCCATTTAGAAGTCGGCCATCTTGGATATAACTTTTGTTTTTCCAATAGGGAGAGGGCCATGTGACACATCAAACTTATTGGTAATGTCACAAGAAAAACAATGGTGTGCTTGGTTTCAACATAACTTTATTCTCTCATGAGTTATTTACAAGTTTCCCTTTGTTCCCCATAAAAGTTAATCATGTGGAGAAAAAAAAATCCCCAGAAGTCGAGGTAGCTTCTACACTGAACAGGAAAAAGGAAGTACTGCACCTTCGCATCTGTGATATTGTGCTTTTACTCAGTGATATCTTGAGACATGTGAGGGGTAACATGGAGGTCACAGGGCTGGGTGTGAAACAGAGTAAGTACTGATTCTTCTTTCCATCTCAATTCAATTTCAAAATCTTAAGATACAACAAAAACAGTCTTTGTCTACGTGTTTAACTACTGCAAAAATTTTAAAGATTTCACGTGTTTGAATTGTGAATTAGTGTGTGTGATTACATAATATATTACTGTTATCAAAACATGAATCCTACTTTTAGTCAGTGTTTACAATATGTATTTATTGAAAAAGTTGGAAAATGGTTGAAATATCTCACTAAAAGTTAAATTTGATATCGACTAGTTGTGTTGATCAAGGTTTTCTTTTTGTGTCTGCAGTGGTGATGATACTCTTTCTGCTCATAGCTGAAGATCAGAAATGGTGCTTTGTTCAGAAATGTAAGGAGAAATTTTTGATATATAAATTGTAAAAAAATGAGGATGTAGTTACTGTATGTATTTTCTATCCTGAGGTTCATAATTTGAACAATGATGGCTGTCTTTGCTTTTCGTGTAACTTCATGTGACTTTTTCATTTCACTTTTCTTTGAACAGTGAATATCAACTGACTTTATTTTTTCTTCTCTTTTCTTCTTCTTCTTTTTGTAATTATTTGTGCAGCAGAAGGAGCTTATCTTCATGTTCATCCAAATAGACTGCAGTTCTTTGAATATGACTCCATCTCATTAAACTGCTCGGGGTTTCATGGCCCAGCAGAATGGAGAGTGATCAAAAAGCTTGGCTTAAATTCTACTCAGTGGGAAACATCAACAAGAACTTTGTACATTAAACCTGCCTTTAAGTCACACAGTGGAGAATACTGGTGCGGAAATGAAGACGGAGAGAAAAGCAGCACTGTCAACATCACCATCACTAGTATGTTTAGTAACCGCCAGTTTAAAAAATCCCAGTATTATGTCAAAATCTCAAGATTGCCTTCAGTTAAAAATATTTTTACAGTCATCTTCACTTTAGTCACATTTAAACATGGACTTTGTATTAAATGGAATTTGTATTTTTTTATTTATTTATTTTTTTTTTGGGGGGGGGGGGGGGGGTGAGGGGATCACTGTATTCATCATTATAATTGTTGCTGTCTTTTTTTTTTTTTTTAGGTGGAGATGTGATCCTGGAGATCCCTGCTTTTCCTGTTATGGAGGGAGACAATATTGCTTTGGGCTGCAAGAAAAAAACAATACCTTCCAGTCTTGCAGCTGATTTTTATAAAGATGGCCACTACTTGGAAACTGGATATGTAGGAAAAATAACCATTCCCAATATTTCCAAGTCTAATGAAGGACTGTACAAGTGCATCTTTACTGAATCTCAAGGGAAATCACCAGAGAGTTGGCTGACTGTTGGGGGTGAGTAATAACCACATATTTGACGTATAATTGTGTATAAAAGAAAGAGCACGCACATAGTACTTCCCCTCTTCTGCTCTTTTAGCTTTACGCAATAATTAGTCTAAAAATGTGATGCTAAAACAAAATCGCAATGTACCATATAAACCAAGGCTCACCAGGATTCATCTTCTAGTAAAAAAATCTTTAATATATTGCCTGCATGACAATCTGGAAAACAAAAAAGTCAATTGAGACAAAACAAAAAGGTTGATTGTTTTGCCAAGATCTGTTTGACAAAATGACATTAATTATGAAACATTATATTGTCACAGAATAAATACTAAGAGGTTTTGATAAGTGCTTTTTTTCTTTGACTGATAATCTCCAGGAGGAAACTTGAATATTGCCATACTAATGCTTTTGTTGTGTTAGCAGTGAATATTCCTACTACACCTCAAGAAACAATACCTACAGATAATGAAAGAACTCCTGAGGAGACACCCAACTCCACTGAGCCCTCAGTCTTGTTGCCGTCTGTCTTTACCATATTAGGTGTAGCTGTGCTGGTAGTTATTGGAGCACTTTACTGCCGGAAAAATAGAGGTATAGAAAAAATGATTTACTTTATTCTATATAGAATGCTTCCCTATAAAGGAATCATTCTAAAACCCAACACATTTGGTAGTTCTCACATTTGATCTCTCTGTTTATCTATTTTTCTATCTAATAGCATGGGCTTTCTCGGGGACATCAGCACCAGGTGAGAATCACATGGTAAATGAACAGAAACCACACTGCATAACAATACTATTATATAAAATTACTAGTAGTAGTAATTACTCCTCTTGAAGCATAGTTGTAATTTCAAGTGAGGCATTAACTCAAGCCTCTAGACTTTATTGAAATTCTTTTTCCTGAAGTCTAATGAATACATTGACTGTAAAGATTACTGTTTTTAAAGTATGTATCTTTTTATGTCTACTCTACTAATATTACTTTATATCTATACATGTGTATACATTGGTGTCATATGTTTATTTGTTTCAGTGTATGAAGATGTCAGGGTACCTGATCTAATCATGGATAAACGTGATAATGACAAAAAAAACAACAAGAAAACAGGTACTTATTACATAATATCTTGTTTTATACCATAGTGTGGTTGAAAATAGCAATAAGCATACTATTGTAATGCATGTAGGTATTAGAGTATAATGTACGTAGCATAATGTAAAGTGGTGTGAAAAAGTTTTGGCCCCCATCCTGAATTCCTATTTTTTTGTGTCACACTTAAATGTTTCAGATCATCAAACAAATTTAAATATTAGACAAAGAAAATGTAATTAAACACAAAATGCAGTTTCTAAATGAAGGTGTTTAATATTAAGCTGGGGATCCAAACCTACATGCCCCCTGTGTGAAAAAGTGAACCACACACAGGCCTAATTACTGCCACACCTGTTCATGCCATGCCATGACATCATGTCGGTATCCAAGAAAATTCTGAAAGAAATGAGAAAAAACATAACTGGCATCAATCAGACTGGAAAAGCTTAACCCACATCTAAATCTGTGGGACTCCACCAAACCACAATGAGAGGCAGTAAATTAAATTAATTAATTCTGGTGTCTTGCAGCACGGTGGCACGGTGGTTAGCACTGTTGCCGCACAGCAAGAAGGTCCCGTGTTTGCGTGGGTTCCCTCCGGGTACTCTGGCTTCCTCCCACCGTCCAAAGACATGCAGTTAGTGGGGATAGGTTAATTGGATAATCCAAATTGTCACTAGGTGTGAATGTGCGAATGAATGTGAGTGCGAATGGTTGTCTGTCCCTGTGTGTTGGCCCTGCGACAGACTGGCGACCTGTCCAGGGTGTACCCTGCCTCTCGCCCTATGACAGCTGGGATAGGCTCCAGCGCCCCCCGCGACCCTGAAAAGGATAAGCGGAAGCGAATGGATGGATGGATGAATTCTGGTGTCTACCAAAACATCCTGAAGGAGAATGTACAGCTAGCTGTTCATGACCTCAAGCTTAAGCCCACTTGAAGATTCTGCAGCAGGATAATGATCAAAAACAAATGAGTAAGTCCTCTCTGAATGGCTTAAGAAAAACAAAATGGAGACTCTGGAGTGGCCTAGTACAAGTCCTGACCTGATTCTGATGAGATGCTGTCTGACAAACATGCAAAAAAAGAGGAAATCAGGAAAGGGACAAACAGGTTTTTACACCACTGTATGTGTATAAAGCCTTTTATATCCATAATAATAATGTCTTAGCTCCATCTTACCATTAATCAAAGGATTTATTGCTTCTTGTGTTGAATTAAGAGGTGAAATGTATTTTTATATTGTTACAGAACGTCAGAGAGCAAATGTAGCTGATTCAGACAGTGTTACATATGCTGCTGTCACAGTCAAACCAAAGAGGGAGAGAGGTAACTTATTTGTATTAAGTTATTTTGTGTCGTTCGCTGACAGAAGCACAAAATATGTGAAATATGTTATATGGATGGATAATATATTTTTTTCATTAATAAGGGCTAGTGACAGGTTTGTAGCTTGAACCTATTCGCTGGAACGTTGAAGACAGTATAATTACACAGCAAGCAAGACACGAAGTAGGCAAAGTTCTTCATGTTTCTCGTGCACGGGAGAGAACCGGACAAACGCCGTTTCTTCGCTTGACCCCAGTTGCTCTCGTCCGCTCCCCCGTAACACTTTTATTGAGGTTACATGAATATGCATAGGTTCATTAACATATGACGTCTACATACAAACAAAGAGTACCTTGTGTGTGTGTGTGTGTGTGTGTGTGTGTGTGTGTGTGTGTGTGTGTGTGTGTGTGAGTCAGAGTGTGACCCCATAAATGACTTCCCTAAACCTGCTGGTCTCGAAGTACAGCAGTTCATCAAACCAAAAGGCACTTAGACTATTTTTCTGTTGCACCCTTTATTAAGATTTTTGCTTAATTCCAGTCACTATTACGTATTTCACATCTATCGCATCTATTTTTTTGTCCTGAGGGTAATAAAGTGAACCGACGACGTTATATCTCTGTTCAAACATGAGTGTTACTTATACCAGAACAGACATGCTGTCATTTGTAAATGCACTCACTGTGGTGAACTACTTATATTGCAATTTTAGTACAGATCATTTTGAGATGAGTGAGAAACATTGTGTGGCAGGAACTTCATTCTACATTAAAAGGAAACTGAAAGCACATAACCACATAAACTATAATAGCCATGTTTAAGTAAGCTGATTCGTTGTTTTGTTTTCATACAGGTCATGTTCTCTGTCTGTGTACTTAGTAATTACAGTGTATCTGTCTACATACTGCTTTAGTATTAAAGTGTATGTGGCTGATACATATAGTTTGTCATGTTCTTCTCTTATTTGTCAGTTTGTAAAAGGAAAAATGAATCCGATCCAGAGAAAACAACATATGCTACTGTTGCATATCATAAGAAGGACCGAGGTAATTTTCGCCTTACAGACTACAGCAACGGGACATTTGTAGACATCAAAGCAAGCCAAACAACATCACATTTTTGTTTGTTTTCCAGGTTATTGACAGCAGAAAAATGCATCTGAATACAGAAAAAGTTAAGACATAAATCTGAAGCCTTTTGAATTTTTTTTTCGAGTTTTATTGTTTTTTGGATGCATTACAATGTCCACCTTATACTGTTTCTTTTGGCTGTGTTGCAGTTTTACTGATTGTAAATCTAAGTCTTATTATTATTTCAGACATGACCATGTTATGTTATATATTTAGATTACATAAATCTTTGTTAATTAAACAAAATAGAAATATATATTTAAATGTTGGTTTTAATAATTGTTTTCAAATGCAGGCAAGCAGACTTTCAATCTAAATATTTGAATTGTTAAATCACAAAAACCTATCTTTGAAAAGGAAGAAGTTATTAACTTTTTTCTTTTTTGTTAAAAAAAATAGAATATCTATTGAGAGCATTTCGGACAATTGTTTTCCCATATGAGCTTCAGCTTAACACCAACAGGGCTTGTTTTAAAGGCAGCGGGTTATTATATACTAAGAAGTTATACTGCAATGCTATTTGTTTTAAGCACTATTGCTGCTGTGGCGATAGCTAAAAGTACCTGTAAATCTCCATTTGAACCGAAGCAGAGATGCAGTGTGACAGAGGGACTATACGGCCAAAACTATTCACCTATCCAGATCAGTGAATTCAGGTGTTTCAATCAGTTCCAAGGACCTAGGCATGCAGACTGAGTCTTTACTTTAAGTTCTGCTCGTTTGCAATGCTTTCGGCAAAGACGAAACGGCCAGGTTGCTGGACTCCCGTGTCAGTGAAGAACAGGAACATTTTGCTCCTCCTCCCCCATCTTGTCTTTAGGTGCTGCACTGTCACATGACATGACTTAAAGGCTTTGGGGGTTGTTAAGTTGCTTACATATTAATTATATTTTAATTAATTATATTTTACACCAGTTGTTTTTGTTGTTTAGAATTTTAATTGTAATTTTAGTATTATAGTTTCTCAACAGTACTTGTTTGTTTTAATTTGTTTACTGGTTTGCTTGCACTTTTAGATTTTTATTAAAAAAATAAATAAATAATAAAAACTTGATAACCAAACCACCACGGCAGACCTGATGGCATTTTCATGCTTCGCAGCATCATTTGTTCTTACAATAATTACACGGTTGCTGTATCACTACATTCAACGACTGCAGTTCTCCCGCTGCCAGCCCTACACATCACCACCAACAACAACACAAGAAGAGCACAGGTTTTAAGCTGGAGAGGTGTGATTGTAGATGCCGTGCAGGTGAGTCCATCTCACCTGCACCGTGTCCCTGGCCAGTATGATAACATGGCATGTTATCATATTGAAGGCATCCACCAGAAGATGGGGGATAGACATAGAGGGTTTAAGTTCTCAGGTTGGCTGTGGCGCTTAAACAATGCTCACTTGAAGCTCAAAGGCAAAGAAAATAATTCCGACAAGACAGGATGGATCCATGCTTCATGCCGTTTGCTGCATGCAAAAATTTGACCACGAGATCCATCAGACCAGGTGATATTTTTACAGACTTTTTTTTTTTACAGTTATGGTAATAATGAGGAAGGACATGTTGTAGCTGTATTGCAAGCTGAGTGACAGCAGAGGGCAGAAAAGGATGAATTTCTTTGTTCACATAACTGTGAGAGAAAGGACAAAGAACTAATAAAGGATAACATTACTATTGTGTATATGGCTCATCTCAGTGTCAGTAAGACTGACACAAATCTACTAATCTGAAAGATGGAGAGTCAGAGTCATTATAGCAGTAGTTCAATTTAAAGAATATACTTTTGGTAGATTTAAGCAACTTAATATATATCAAAGTAAATGTGGTCGATCTTTTAAAATAGATAATTAAATAAAATATAAATTAACCATAATGTCATTTATGACATATTAAAAACATTTTAGTGATCATATTTATAAAAATGACGAATATAATCTTGGTTAAAGACCGATTAGTAGACCATCATGTGTAATTTTGATTAAATTATGACACAAAATAACTACTCCGACAGATACCTCATCATAGTATAAGTTTATTCAGCCAGATATGCTATTGAAAGAGCAAAACTAATCTAAACTATTCACAAAACATAGTTTTACAAAAAAGCATTTACTTTACACTAGAAAAAGTTGGCAAAACAAATCTTTGCCAGAAGCTACGCTCACAGTACATTGCACCAAGTAGAATCACTGAGCAAGGTAACTTGTCATTAAAAAAAAAAAATAATAATAAATTAGGTTTTCCCTGCTAGCATCACACACACACATACACTTTGATTTACATCATTATGAAAGAAATGTATTTGCAAGCAGCACCCCCCTCCCCTTTCGACAGGTTGTGTGTGAGACCTCAGCGCAGCAGCAAGCAGGCTCGGTTTTTTTTTAACGACCCATTGCCAACGCAAGAAAGTTGGGGTTTTTACAACAGCAGCCTCATTGTTCGGCCGGGTTTTTTTTTTTTTTTTCCTCATTAGCATCGTTCAAAAGTGACTTAGCTAGCAGTGGCAACTTCTATCTTAAACAATTAAAAGTAATACCCAGATTGAAATATAGCAAGGTGTTGTATATTTAGTGTGCTGATAAGGTTTTCAGTATTTTTATTTTTTATTCCAAGGCTGAAGACCGATGGCGTAATGACTGCACCAATGGCGTGTCATTACGTGTTGGTTTCCAAACTATCTACTGTATATATTACTGAACATTTGATAAAATGTTAAGTGTGTGGTGCATGCTGAATACATCACTTCAACAACCCTAACCTGCTATTGTAGTTGATAATGACACAAAAACGCACTCTAGTTTGGATTAGCTGGATCATTTAGATATTTAAGTAGGGGTGGCAGAACATCAGCTCTTTGTAAGCATCTGCACAGAGAGCATGTGTTGAGAAATCAGTTTTACCCCGGTTCTTTTTATTCCTCGAGCATCCAGAGATGGCACCGGACTCAGTAGTCATTTTTACAAAATCTTTATTCATCGTTATTCATCTTCATTTAAGCATGCACTTCTAGAAGGGAAGACGAGGCCGGTGTCCCTCTCCAAATCTTCACCCCTTTGTTAGTTCCAGCCAGCTTTATAGAAGTGACCCCATCATAACCCCCCCCCCCCCCCCCCCCCCCCCCCACGGTGTGCTGCAAATTCTGTGTCTGTGTCTATGTGCACGAGCACATGAATGCCTACATGTGCGCGTTCCCACGTGTCTATGTGAGTGCTCGTGTGTGACTGTGTACGCATATGAGTGAGTGCACATGAGTGAGTGTGCGTGTGGATGTGTGTGCGTGACAGTTAAAACACTGTGGGTGTAGGTGACTCCCTAGAGGTCATAAAACCCATCTCCCTTCCAGACCACAGTTATCAAGTTACAAATCTTGAGACCCCCAACCTAAACATCCTCTGGGGAATTTCCACTCAGTGGGGGAGGGGTCTCCTACAATCTTACTCCTAAGTTCACAACACAATGAGGCCTTTATAATATTTAAGGCAGTATCTCTACAATAGTTCTACATTCTATGTTAACACATTTCTAAACTCTAAAATAAGCTAAACACTCCTACACATGCTAACACTAAGCTAGTAAAAAACCCAGCTGAATGAATGCTGACCCCAGGCCAGTAGCCAGACCCTGAACTTCAAAAGGTGAAAAACAGATTAGCAGTTAAACTGCTAGGTTTCTACCTGTTCGTGTTTCTAAAGTAGAATCACTGTACGATTGCTTTGTAGTCTCTTAGTGCTGGTTTTTATCATTGTGTTGTGTTGTCAGTTTTGTGTTCATACCTAGATACTACAAGCCACAAGACTATTGGAGCAATGTCCATTGGATAAAATAGAAAAAAAAAGCTAAAATATTTGGCAATAATACACAGCTCCATGTTTTGCATATCAGCATATCAGTTTTGCTTCTTTGTATATCAGCGCAAACACCTCATACAGACTGTCAAGCATGGTGATGAAATTCCTCATCATAGAGTCAAGTGTAAGGCCGTCACTCCGATAAGTAAAGCATGTCTGAAATTGAGTCATGCAATAGGACAAGGACACCAGTAACTCTACAACATAAAAAACCTTAAACAAGCTATGCATAAAGAAATTCTCACAAACCTGAATGAAGTGCAAGACATGGATAATGTCATTCATGCTATTGCTGGTAAGAAAGGGTCTACAAACTACTGAATCATGAGGTACACATTTTTTTCCACAAGAGTACATGAAACTACCAACCTGTGCACTGGCTGGATTTACTACAATAAAGCCTATAACTCCTGGAATACATAGAACTGTACAAGAGCAACAGGACGCTAAGATTTGAAATTGAATAGGGATGTGGAAAACAAATCTTCTTCATTATTATTTCTCAGTTGTTTGTCTGTTAAATATATTTTTGCATAGACATACATGGTTTTAATTTACTGTCCATAACTGCCTTCATGTGAAAGCTACGGAGTCATCAGGGTCTGTTTTGAAGATTTAGTGGTTTAACCTTGTTCAGCTCAGTCTTCCTGTTCACACAACTGAAAACACTGTTTACAAGAACTGTTGCAGTTTATAAGAAGACACTATAAGGTTAGTGCTAACCACTGAGTGTGTATTTTCATTTAGTCTGTCTAAAGTGTTTGCTTTAGTTCATAAAAGAAAATTTAAGCAAAGTGTGTCAATTTTGAAACAATAGAATTACTGAGACGTGATGCAATCACTGATATACAATGGTCAGAGCACATGGACACTTTGCAGGAATTCTTCACCAGGTTAGAGAGTGTATGTTTGACTTTAAATCATGTAAAATGTGAGTCTGACAAAGCTGTGGTCAACTGTCTAGGAAAACAAGCAGGTCAAGAGCAAGTGTGCCATTTGGTACAGGAAAATCCAAAATGGCTTGAACCCTGGCTTTCAGTTTCTGGGTATGTGTGGTTACTATCCTGCTTTCTGCAAGTTGGGCTTTGTTGGTTGTTCCTTTAGCTGATATGTCAAGTCCTGCCGACACTTTTGTGTGGACTTCTGGATGTCAGGAGTCATTTGACTCACCCAAAGCTCAGCTGTGCAGTGCTCCAGTGGTGGCTGCTGCTGATTTTGCTTGTGCTTTCAAGCTAGAGGTGGATGCAAGTTCTTATGGTGCAGGTGCTGCACTTCTCCAGGAGGTTGCTCACCCAGTGTGCTGCTTTTCAAAGAAATTCAATACACATCAGAAGAATTACAGCACAAATGAAAAAGAAACCTTAGCATTACTTTTAGCACTGCAACATTTCCTGTCTCCCATGCGCAATAACATCAGGGACTCATGCACTGGTCCATATTGCTGAAAGATTTTAACCTTGATATTTATCATCATATAATCGTAGAGGGGCTGATAATATTGTGTCAGATGTGCTATGCCATGTAGGAATTTAGGTTGAGCATTTCTTCAGGGGTAGAAATGCTTGATTTTAAATCGGGGGTGTTATGACCCAGGTCATAATTTTGTTTATTGTTTTCACTCCTGATGGTGGCATTGTTAATTTTCTCTCTCTCTCTTTTTGTTTCCTTATGAAAGTTCCAGGTGGAGGCTGGCCATCGGTTGAATGAAGCTCCCTGTAAATTAAGACCAGTATAGCTCCGCCTACTTCGTGCAGAGTTATGTACTGTGTGTGATGAAGTTCCTGTATCTAGAAGAACTAGATTAGTTATTTTTCTATATATTGTAAATATTGTAAATAGACTCTTTTGTTGATTGATCTGGTAGCTATTTTTGTAGGAAGCTTATGGCTTTTAAAACCTTTTCTCCTGTTTAGGTTAGGGAGACAAATGAGAGGCCTGTATTATTTTTTGGATTTTCACGAAAAGAAAGTTGGTTCGGTGTCCTTACTTGAATTTTTTGTTCGTTGTTTTGGCTGTGCCCAGCCTGATGTTTCCTACCTTCAAAGATAAATAAAATATTCAGTTGCTGTAACCATATACGTTTTTGTAATAGAGAAGACATTTAAAAACCTTCTATAGAAAATAAGTTTATTTAGATAGGAAAAATTAATTATAAGTATCTAGCATATTAATACAAATGCATTTTTCCCAATACGAATGTGTCTTTCAAAGAAAATGAGATTTAGAGATAGAATGACAGACCACTTTTAATAAATTAATCACCTAATTTTTTTTTACATTTTCTCACCAAAAGTGTTCTGTCAGTCCAATTGCTTGCTGGCTGTTTTGCTAGTTGGCTCAACTACATGGAAGGTAAACCTTTTATTGAGAACTAAGTACATTATGAAATCAACATCAGATTGTTTCTTCTTTATTCAGAATGAGGTGTTACTTGGACACTCTTATAATGTCATTTGGACTGGAGAACTGTAGTCAAATTAACAAACAGTTAACAAATAGAGTTAAGGTAGTCAGGACTGAATGTAAAATAGCAAACACTGAGGATAGCTAAAAATTACTCAGGAATCCCATACGCCAATGGGAACCACGAAGAGGCCACTAGGATAAAAGGTGATTTTAAAGGGCAGGGGCTATCAATTTTGGCTGCATGTTATAAATGTCTCTCTCTTGCTCAAAATGAATCTGTTTTTACCAGGGCCGTGCAGAGAGGTTTAAAGGGGCGGGTGCTCAAAGTTAAAAAGGGGCACATTGAACCAGGCTGAATAACAACAACACACATTCATCAAGAATCTAATATGGGAAGGGCGGGGCTGTGTTGATCTGAGACTGTAGACATTAAAAAGTCCACAGGAGAGATGGTAGCTGATTAAACAAGTATCATGAGATAATAACAAAATGCAAAGATTGGTGACAGCGCTTGGAACCATAAGGCAACAAAAAACTGTGACATAAACTCAGCTCTGCCTGTGAATCACTCTTTGCTTCTCTTCTTCCTTCCATCCCATCTTTTCATATATCACTCTCCACTTGCTATGTGAGAACAAGGCACAACTTGCTATTGCAATAAACTATAATCTAATTATCCACACCTAACAACTCCAGCACTTAATCTATAATAAAATGATGACAGAAAAATGTTATAGCACTGCCTTTAGTAGCCTCACACAGCTCCTGCTGTTTCCTCCTCATGTCCTTACCAGCCATGTCTGCACAATGTTATATCATGAGTAATATTTTTTTAAATCCAGCTAAATAAAACACACACATGCACGCACACACAGTGACATTTTAGACCTTCTTCAGAATACTGTATATACTATGGGCATCACTGTGCTGATCCAGAATCCTTACATTATTATTTATTACTAGAGCTACAATAATAAAGCAAAGAGGAGGGGGAAGTAATAAATATGAAATAATGTCATTATGATGATTCCATTTGTTTCACTATCCACTCTGTGCAGGGGCAAAGCTTATTACATGTTTAAACTGTAGAGATACAATCATTTTACTGCTGTAAAATCCAAATTTTGTCTTATTTAAAATATAAATCTAATATAATCTGCTTCTTAATGTATGTTCTTTAAAATACAGCTTGTGTTTTTTAATATATTATAATTATAATAATTATTATGTGGACATGCATATTAGATCGTTTTTTAGTGAAATATAATCCCTCCAGAAAGGCAGGAAAAGCCCAGAAACTTACTTTAAAATTAAATATGTTCTAAATACTTTAAAACTAAATATGTTCCCTAAAACGGTGACAGAGCTACAGACCCATGACAGCCTTACACAGGTAGCCAGCAGCTGTGACCAGCACTACTTGTGCAGTTAATAAAAGGACAGGTAATGTTTGTCGCGCTGTTGCACACACAGCACGCTCGTTTGTTTCAGTTCATCAGTTGTAATAAGCTAATACTCCTGTGTGCTACACACTACAGTGTGCGCTGCACACCTACTTACTGGTTTTGTCGCATCAGTCTGTGTCTCTGAGTTAACTTGTGTTTCTCCTACAGCTCCGGACCGCAAAAAATGCGCGTACTCTTTGTGAGCTCGTTCCCGGCTCGTAACCAGCGCGTTCTGCCGTCGAGGGCGATCATTGGTTAAATGTGATCATGTGACTGATGCAAGCCAGATCCTTTTATTTAGCAAAACTGTGATTAATAGTTAAATATTATTGTTGAGGGGCACAGACAAGACTCCGCACGCACACACACATAAAAAAATAAATTAAAAAAATTTAAAAGTTGCCTCAACAAAAGGGCACTTTGGGCACTCATCAGGAAAGGGGCGGGTGCTCAAGCCCCTCTAGCCCCCCCCTCTGCACGTCCCTGGTTTTTACATTTGTCTTCCCAATAGACTGTGTTGACATCATACGTTGTCGCAGGTTTTATTATACAGTTGCTTTATTTAATAGTGGACTCGACTGAGGATTTCCACTTAAATATAAGAATACTCTTTACCTCCTAATTGTTACAGTAACACAACATTTAAAAAATGTATATAAAAAAAGTCTTGGTTAAATGAGGACAAGATCAAGGCTTAGTTATAATACATCATTCTAAAATTAACTACATGTTACATAGCTTAGTCAGATTTGTTTGGAATTGCATCATGTAAAGGTGCCACCAGCTTACATGTTACGAGACCAGAGGTCTAGCTGCAAAAATACTAAGACTAACATGACTAATAATAATAGTCCTACTTTCCATTATGCCAGCAGCCAGTTTTTAAAAGCTCATACCTAACAAAGCACTAGTTAGTCTATCATACTTTTTTAAAAACAAAGTTGTTGGAATATCATACATATCTGCCCGTTATCGACTGAAATAAGGCTCAAAATCTCTGACCCAAATAACAAAGTTTTAGGCGAAGCTAATAAAACAGGGTCCCTTTGTGACACAGCCTGAGCCGAAGTTTATTTTTGCATTAGTGGTATCCATCAGTCACACAGTAGGAGGCGGGTCTAACCTACATTTTTTTGTTATATTTCTAATTTTAATACAGTCACTAGCGAGACACCATGGAGCTCACAGCTCTTTGCAAGAAACTGTGTGAGTACTTTTGTCTTCTTGTAAAATGTAGTAATTTATCCTTACAATGTATCCTCCCTTTCTGAATTCCTAATTTGATAATGACATGCTGTTTGATGGAGTTATTTGCTGAAAAAACTTCAAATTTAAAAAAATCTAAGACCCTTTTATATTTTCTTCATCTCTACAGTGACAGCGTTTTTGGTGTTGGTGGTTTCACAAATTCAACATAACTATGCACAGGACATGTGTAAGTTATTATCAACTTAAAAGCAAAGAAAAACAGACGTAAAAGCAGAAAGAAAGAAAGAAAGAACGTCACTAACATATTATTATTCAGCAGTAACCAAGTTTTTTTAGGTCCTACATATATTTCAAAATATCACTATATTGTCAAACTCATTTCTTTTTATTTTATTATCATTGTTATTTTTACATTTCAAATACAGCTTTTGCTCAGATTGTTCCCACTGGACTTCAGCTCTTTGAATATAGCTCCCTCTCAATTAACTGTGAGGGTTTTACTCCTGAAACTGGATGGACTGTAAAGAGGAGACGAAAGGGAGAAGTCAGTGCATGTGTCAGTAACTGGGTGACAACAACTACGTCTGTCTGCGCCATCAAACCTGTTTATCTCACAGACAGCGGAGAATACTGGTGTGAGATTGGAGGCGAGAGGAGCAACACTGTCAACGTCACAGTCACTGGTAATATGCATTTTCATAAAAAACATTCACTCAAGTAACACATGAGCTTTAAACTATGTATATTACCTGCAATAAAGCGAGTCGTGTGTTACAAAAAGTTAGTCAGAGGTAAATTAAAGCTTAGATAAGTTAGAGTAAAACCCAAACAAACAAGAAAAAAAGGTGCTCTATCCAGACACTTTTTCAGGTTTACTTTGCTATTACTGGGTTAGCCCTCTTTTCCTTTCAGAGCTGCCTTAATTCTTGATGCCATAGATTTCAACATGGTGCTAGAAACATTCCTTAGAGATTTTGGTTTATATTCAATTCCTTTTATTCAATTCAATTGAGTTAAATTTTATTTATATAACATCAAGTCACAACTACAATTGTCTCAAGGTGTTTTATAATGTAAGGTAAAGACCCTACAATAATATGTCTATATTGACATGATGAAAAACATCATCACACAGTTGCAGTGGATGTTTCATGTGCATGTGAATCTCCCATTCTGCAACAAGGGGCTCCACTGAATTTTTGTTCACAGAACCAATATAAGATGCTTTGTGAGAAGGTGTGTTGTCCTGTTTGATGGATTCACCACACACATGAAGGGATGGACATAGTCAGCACTAATACAAAATGTGTGCCAAGAAAATATTCCCCACACTATTATACTGCGAGCAGCATGCAAAACTGCTGATACAAGGCAGGATGGATCCCTGTATCCAGATATCACAGCAGAAATCCAGATTCATCAGATCAGTTCTAATTTTGGCGAGCCTGTGTTAATTGTTGTCTCACTTTCTTCTTCTTAGCTGACAGGATTGGCTTCTCTTGCTCTGTAGCCCATCTGCTTCAAGGTTCAGTGTGTATTCAGAGATGGTCTTTTGCACAGTTTAATTTAAACAAAGTAAGTATTTGAATTACTTTTGTTTTCTTATCCACTTGAATCAGTCTGGCCATTCTCCTCTGACCTCTGGCATCAACAAGGTATTTCTACCCAGGGAGCTGATGCTTATTGCATATTTTCTCTCTTTTGGATCCGTCTCCAGAAACCCTAGAGATGATTGTGTTGGCGACGGTCATGAGCCAAAGCATAATCAAGCTCATTTAAATCACCTTTTTTCTCCCATTCTGATGCTCATTATCCAGTGCCTATACACCAAGTTGCTGTCTTGTGATTGACTGATGAGACATTCGCTTTAATAATGACAAAATTAAACAAAGTGACAACATTTTGTCAAAGCAGCTGACTCTCAGTAATGTCTGTTGATATTTTAGCTGGAGCTGTGATCCTGGAAAGTCCTGTTGTTCCTGTGAAGGAGGGAGAAGTCGTGACTTTTATCTGTAGAAGTACCATGGCCCCTTCTGCCCACATAGCAGATTTCTTCAAAGATGACCGACACATCAGCAGCAGCTCCACAGGCAAGATGACCATTACTAGAGTTTCTGAGTCTGATGAAGGGCTTTATAAGTGCAATATCTCAGAGTTTGGAGAATCTCCAGAGAGCTGGCTGGCAGTCCGAGGTGAGACGTGAAGATTTTTTACTATTAGGCTCAATTAAAAAAAAAAAAAACAAAACAAGTCACAGCAAAAATATAAGACAGTAAAACTGAAAAAAGTCATTCTCAAACACCAAATATTAAAATAAAAATAACAAACTGTAATTATGAAAAACAATTCAGATTTAAATCAATCAATCTATCTATCTATCTATCTATCTATCTATCTATCTATCTATCTATCTATCTATCTATCTATCTATCTATCTAGATTTTTCTAAATTTTACAGTTCTTGCAATGCTGTTAAATAGTGTTTTATTAATTTTAAAATGTAAGATGTGAACATCTCTCTTGATTATGTATCGACTGTATGTTTTAAAATAAAAAAATTAAACAGCTTAAGTATAATATTTATTGCCTATTCAAATGCTTCTCTTTCCATCTGCTATTTGTTCGGTTTTGTAACTCTAAGAAGTGTAAATTAGGCATGTTTTGTTTTTTCTTTCTTTCAGCCTTTCAAAGAGGCACTCAAAATGCTCAGAGCTACTCACAGAACTCTTGCCATTGTTACCTGGTAGTATGGACTATTTTCACTGTAATCATGGTAGTTCTGCTGCTGCTCATCGTGGGACTTCTTTACCGTGGAAATATATGAGTTACAAAGAACTGACTCAAACTCACTTCACCAAACAAACAATCGTTTCTGGGGTTTCATTTCATACCAAAATAGAAATATTCTAGCAAGAAGCTTTGGCTTTGTCTTG
Organism: Maylandia zebra; assembly: GCF_041146795.1. NCBI lineage: Eukaryota > Metazoa > Chordata > Actinopteri > Cichliformes > Cichlidae > Maylandia > Maylandia zebra. The sequence continues at coordinate 16,370,556 of NC_135169.1, read as the reverse complement.
CTTAGCCAAGGCTTATTTTTTTCTCTAATCTTCTCTAAAATATAAGGTTGTGCTTTCATAATTTCCGATATAGCTTGAGGTATTTTATTTTGTCTGATCTTAGACAAGCACAACGTGTGACAGCTTTTACTATATATAATAAATAGTAAGAAGTTTCAGTTTCTGTTCAGTTACCACTTGCAGAAATGATCAAAGAGTGAAATCAACCACAGGTTAACAATCCATTAAAAAAAAACCTGTAGTGGTGGAGTGTGGTCTGTAGCTCAGCTGCAGGGGAGGGGTGGTATAGTGGGTTGAGGGCTAGTGCCAGGGAGGCTGGCTGGTGCTATTATCAGTAGTTATCTAATCATCCCTCCCCTATTTGTACAACAGTAGTGTGGTGGGACCAGAGAGAGAAGAACTGAGCTGGTGTCACTGCAAAGTGTTATTATGCAGTAAGGAAAGAAAGTGTGAAATAAAGAGTCTGCACAGCAACAGAAAATTTCTGGATGGGGCCCTCAATATCTTGTTACAGATGGGCTTTATAATTTTAGACGCTCTACATAGCTATACATATGAGATGAATTAAGATAATTCTTTCAGCAAAAAGTATTTTTGAAAATAGTTTGGAAAATCTTATTACTTTAAAATATTATCAAAATCTGCTACAACTGTTTGAGGGTGAAAGGAGGAAGACAGGACAAAAGGTATGCTGTGGAGGAGCCAGAGATTACATTAATGACAAATAATAATTAAATGCAGAATGGTGTATAAAAACATGGTGAGTGAAAAAAAACAGATAAGGGAAGAAACAGTGCATCATGGGAAGCCCCATCCCAGGCATAAGTAACAGGTTCAGGGTCATCTGACCCAGCCCTAAATATATACTTAGGGCTGGATCATTCTTGTTTTTGTCTTTTTTTTTTTTGTTCCTGCAATTCTCAGACATCAAATAAAGATTTCACTGGAATTATTACACCATAAATCGGTTCCAGCATTTTTTTTGTCTGCAGTTATAAATTCTTCCGTGAAAGTATTATTTTCTCTTTAGATTTCAAAAGTGAAAATAAACCAATAATTGAATAACCACATCAAATCATCTCAATAAGCCAACTCCATAATACTTCAGGTATTTATTCACTTACAAACATAAAACATTTTTTTCATTATTTAAAAAAAAAAAAGTAAATATATGATTTACTATTTTTTTTAAATAGCAAATATATGAGGTGACATGGTAGTTGCCGCACAGCAAGAAGGTCAATTCCACCTTCCACCATCAGGCCAGGGTTTTTCTGTGTGGAGTTAGCACATTCTCCCTGTTTTTGCGTGGGTTCTCCCTGGGTACTCCGGCTTCCTCCCACAGAACAAAGATATGTTAGTGGGGATAGGTTAATTGATCAATCTAAATTGCCCATAGGTGTGAATGTGAGTGTGAATGGTTGTCTGTCTCTGTGTGTTAGCCCTGCGACAGACTTTCCAGGGTGTACCCCGCCTCTCGCCCTATAACAGCTGGGATAGGCTCCAGCGACCCCCGCGACCCTGAAAGGTATAAGCAGAAGCGAGTGGATGGATGGATGGATGGATAGTAAATATATGATATTTCAGCAACTGTAATTCTACCAGAGTATCACCAGTATATTTATGACTTTAGTAATGTTGGGAAAAAACTGCTGACCTTGTTGTCCTCATATCAGCTGGAAGATGTGCTTGTATTATTAGTAGAGTTTAATGTACGCTTGAGTATAAAATAAATAATGGTAAACATGATGTGAGCAAAAAAGTAAAAAAAGTAAAAAAGTAAGCAGCTTTAAACTGATTATGGACAGTGACTTTCATTCCTTCTTAAAAAGATCAACTAGAAGTCATCAGAACATTACACTGTTTGTAGTTCTTTTGCCAGCTTTAACCCTTTAAGACCTACCATAGAACCAAGTCCGCCAGAGCTTATATTATATTTTTACATGCTGTGGAGCCATTTTTGGGAGCATTTCAAGTTGCTATACATCAATACAACCATTATAGCCCAGATTTTAATAATATGTATTCATTAAGTGCATAGTAATTACATAAATTGCAAAAAAGTGCAATAAACTACAAAAAAATTGAAAATCGTTTTTGCTTTTTTAACATATATTTCTTAGTTAGAGAAATTTAAGAGGCTTATCCCTCAAAACTGTAAATACAAAAAAGTTGCACAAAATAGTTTCCCACCACAGGAAATTTATTTCGAGTGTCTTCATAGTTTTATTGTTGAAATACACTAATTTTTATACACTGCAGGAAAAACGAAAATAAATATTATACTGCAAATTTGCAAAAAAGCAGCATATGCATCAAAATAAACTATTTCCAGCAGTGCAATATGAGTCCTAAGCATCCCAGAAACGACACAGAAAGTCATAAAGTCAAAGATAACTTTTAAAAACACAAGTATAGGCCCTGAGGCCCTGATGGCAAAAAAGACTACATTTCTGCGAAAATGACGTCACTTCCGGTTTCGGGCAGGTAATGGCGGAAATGCAAAAGTTCGCGCTGACGTCTATTCCAACGTAGGAAGTGTTATGAACAGCTGATCGGATTGGCAAAGCGTGTTTCTGGAATATTATGTTTTTGTTCCTGCAAGTTCTTTTTATGCAGTTTTTGCAAAGCTTTATGTGGAAGGAAACCGTGACCTAGGACAAGCTGATGGCATAAGATGTAAGTACAACTCCTCCGGTTTCATATGCAAAAAAATTTTTTGCGCTAGCTTACGTGGTTGCAGAGCTACCGGGATTTAAAAATAGTTACGCAAAATGGAGCGTGTCCGCTCCGATCGGCTCTAAAGGGTTAAATAAAAGGCTCACCTTCTGTTATGTCAAGTTTTGTCACTTTACGTGTCTATGTTTGGGCCCAACTCGTCACTCCATATAGTCTGCCACAGCCAGACTGTGACAGAATAATACTTAGACCATTACCTTTACTGTTTCACAAAAGGTTAAAAAGTGAATGCCCACACTTTAGACTTTAATTGCAGAATATTTTATTAAAGAAATTTAGCAAGAGCAAAGCAAAATCAAATAGCAAGAATCACAAAATAATAATCAAATCACTTAAAATGCAAAACTGAGCACATATAAATAAACGAGATATACATTCAAAAAACGAAATCACGGGTTCACTGTTTGGACTTCCATTTTCAAGTCTTAAATCCAATCCTCTAAACTGCTCATTTCACAGAAGACCCCCCCCACACACACACACACACACAAAGAGATAACCATTTATCTCTTTCTCGGAAACAGACACATACATCATATATTCAAAGCCTGGATGTTTCAGATTCAAATGTATACATATTTCATATTTTCTGTTGTGTTTATCTTTTGTTTTTGAGGTTTTCAATGTTGGTGCAGTTTGCATAATAAATGTGCTCATTGATGAATCAGATGGTGATCTGAAAATTGTTTTACACACACATCCATATAAATCACTCGTCCGACCCCCTGGTGGTCACACGGCTTCGTAATGTTAGAGACAAAAATAATAGAAATTCATGCATTAGCCTACAATGGCAAAATGTTTGAATCTGATGGAAAACAGTAAAAATATAAAATATCACTTCGTTTCTTTAAAAAAAAATGCTGACATTATTGAATGCATGGTTTTATATTACAAGAGTATTACAAGAGAGATTTAAAAATGGGGTTTCAATGGAAGTGAATGGGGCATTTTTGTGTCGAGAGAGACTATACAAACAATAATAATGCAATCAAATCAAATTTTTTCCTGTTCTTTGACATGTCCAAGAATCTAAAAACCCCCAATGTCCCATCCTCGTTCTATTTACTGTATGGAAAACTACACAATTAGACTTTTTTCAATGAATAAACTGGCATTTCAAGGCTTAAAATCCTGAAATTAATTTAATGTTTGATCATTGTGAAAAGGGCTCAAGATGATTTAGTGATTTATGAAAAAAAGCAGATTTTGTGTGTGTAGAATTTTGTGCACAAAGGTGTTGAAATGGTGCAAAATGCATCAACAGAGTATGGATGACATGTAAGATTAAAGGACACAAGATTTTAAAAATTTGACTAAAAAGAAGATTTCCTTCAAAAATCCATGTCACGAGCTATAACACGGCCAACATGATTGCCAAATTTTAAAAAAAGTCCTAAAAGGGGCATGAGGGTTTCAACGGTGTAGTAAACAGTAATCACACCCCTGTGGTTCACTCACAAGAGTAACATTGTACCAATGCCTGACTATCATAACTCCACAAATGATCAAGGGTGATATGTCATCGTCAGGATTTGAGTTTTTTCAGCATGAACCACAAGTCTTTGGGCTAGTGCCCCCTCTCCTTGAGTTGCTACAATATTTTCCTTTGAAAGGCGAGCTCTCTAGCTTTGATTGACAAAGTGCAAAACAAACATGATGACTGTAAAGCTTAAAATCAACCAAACACCTCCAAACTTTCAGGATTCTTTCTGAGGAGGAAACTGACTCTGCCTTCAAACAGCTGAAAACTCGTGTTAACTGATGATTGTTACAGTTCAACACAGACAGGTGCAAACTCAGTTTAATCTACGTAAATTCAGAAAATGTGCTTCATCTTCAGTCATTTCAGACAGCTGTGCTCCTGGGTTTCAAGCAGTCATTTTCAAAGGAGAGTTTTATAAATTATCTAGTTTTAATAACTGTCTGACAGAAATCAAGCAATGGTTAAACATGAACTTCCTCCAGCTAATCTTCGATAAAACAGAAACCTTAATTATTGCTCTCAACCATATGATTTCAGAAAGTAGACAGCATATCAGCTTCTTAGACCTTCCTGTTAAATCGAGCCTTAGAAACCTCGGTGTCATATTTGACAGCTCAATGTTGATTGAGAAACATTCCAAACGGCTTGTCCAGAACTGTTTTTATTATCTAAGGAATACTTTAAAACTCAGAGTAATGTTGTCAAAGGCTGATTAGTCATGCTTTTATTTCTTCCCGTTTGGATTTTCCAGTTGTGTTTTTACTTGTTTTAACAAATAATCTTTAAATCATCTTCAGACTGTGCAGAATGCTGCAGCATGTCTCTTACCAGGCACCAACAGAAGATCTCATATCACTCAAGTTTTGGCCTCCCTTCACTGATTGCCTGTAAGTTTTAGGCTTCATTTTAAAATTTTAGTTCTAACCTGTGGATCAGTTTCTAACGTTCTAAAAAAAAAAGTCTTAAAACTTAGAAACTATGATTATTAATAGTGTGCTGTGTAATGCCAACATTTATAAAGTATAAAGATTTAAAATATCATATCACATTTGACCTTTGACCTCTCCCATAAGTTCAACAGCTCAACCTGAAAGTCAAAGTAATGATAATGCTTTATAGAGCCATTTATTTAAAACTATGTCTCTGTTGGTACTGACAGCGTGTAGGGAATGATACATGGGGATTGTAAATATCAGGTTACTTTGGACCTCTGACCTTTTCTTTAGGGTCAAATATGTTCAAACTTGCATAAAATGTATTTCATCTATGCTTCAAATTCTGCTGCCTTGATATTGGTGACATGTTTCATGACTTTATTTTGTGCATTACAGTAACAGGTTACAACCTTAAATACAAACTAATACATTTTCAATGTTGCTGAATGTTTTTTAAATAAATTGTTGAAATCTTATTTTCACTTCATATTCATTTTTAAATATTTGCATGAATTTTTCTTAAAATCAAATGAATGCTACACTTGTACTATATCCACATAAATAGCAAATAATTATACTCAAATTATGTCAGGTGTTTAAGATCAGTTTTAAAATACTGTTTGACATGTTCGTTTGCTGGAACTCGTGTGGAACAAGTCAGTGTTACTGTTTTTACATTAAATCCAACAGTGACCTCTAGTGTCAATCTCTGGTATTGCACTGAAAGGACGCAGCACAGCTGGAGCTCTGTTTGTTCAGCCTCTGAATTCTTCGAGTGAGCTAGCCTGTAGCTCCAGGTCAGCTGCAGAGTTTTTGACCTTAAACAACAAACAACAGAGGGCTTTGTGATCAGATCAGGCTCTGTGTGTCCTTCCTTTAATTCCCGACTCTGACATCAGCTCACAGCTTCTAATTAGTGAAATTAGTAACTAGTATTGACATTCAAGTTGAAATCCAAACTTCTGCTGAAGAAGAAATGTTCATGTCACGGTATGCCATGGCACACCGTGGGGATGTGGGGAATTAGTACCCAAACGCTGGACTCTGATGAACAGTTAATTCCCGTGTGATCCCCTGACTCCCGTGTCGTGTCTTCTTCCCAATAAGTCCATGCCTCGTGCTCTCCGCTCCGTGTGTCCGCACTCCCTGTGCTCGCTGCTCTCTGGCTTTCCACACTCTTCCTGGTGGAAACAATAGAAGCAGCCGTCAGGACACTTAACTACTGTGGGCATACACTCACTGAACTTGTCTCTCTAAAAACACTTTGTGGAGTCTCACGCAATGATCCCACAACAGTGAGAGCTCCATCATACTCTTAAATAGCTCCCCCGATGAGCCTGATCAGCAGCAGGTGTGTGGCAAGGTCTTAAGGTGTGGCCAGCCCCCTAGCACGGCCACACCAACCAGGCCTGCAGGTGCCTGTCAGCTGGCCTACAGGAAACAGCCGCACTGCGTACACTCACCCACACACAACTGCCTATACATACAACGTGGAAACACAACAGCAGCACAGACCAACTAAAAACACACTGTCCACACTGCTCATGGACCCTGGGTCCCTGACAGTTCAGGTCTTCTCTGTGGTTTCCACATGCTGATGCTCTCTTCATTAAGGCGTCTACACTGGTGTGTGAGCAGGAGTCTCTGTTTAAAACAAAACAAGTTTGGACTTCAAAGTATACACTGTTTTTTAAATTTTAACTACAGGCCAGTAAATCCAGAGTTATGATTTAAAAAAATATAAGCCATGATTTCTTCTAAATACTGTTGTCACTGTGTTTTTTTTTTGGATAAAAAAAAAAAAGCATTTAAAAAGCAAGGACAGCGCGAGAACAGTAAAGAAAGAAAAAAAGCCACCTCTTTCCTATCAGTGGAAACAATGTGCTATGTCGACCAAGTAAAAACAAAAGTCAACATGTGGGATTTGGTTGTTTAGGAAGAGGGGAAAGTTTGGGAAGTGTTGGTAACAGCAGCGAGACAGAGCGAGCGAGTGAAAGAGAGAGAGAGAGAGTTTCAAGATGTGGGAGATTTGTGATGTTTAGTGTTAGCTTGTTAATGCGTTGATGCCGTCTGGCCCCACGCACTGGGCGATCCGCCGTAACTAGTTAACGGAGATTAATGCAGTTATGGCGTTAACGTCATTTTAACGAGATTAACGCTGACAGCACTACTGTTTTTATTTACATTTTTTACAAAGCTCCAACTTATTTGGAAATAGGGCAAAAATCATGGTTCATAAGTCACGTCACTGTTTGTTGTGATCTTTATAAAGAATCACTTTCACCTCTAACTTTGTTCTTTTCATTCACAGCTGCTGTTTGCAGAGGTCTGGATCACAGCGCTGTTGTCATCGCCATAATTTTAGCAGCATTTGACTCTGAAAAAAATGTTTTTTTAATAAATAACAGATAAAAATACTACATGGATTATCAAATAATAATTTTCCTAAGAAGGCTTAAAGAAGCTTTATATAATGCAGCATAACTAATTAAAATCAAAGCTAGAATAACTCTGTGTGACATCATCAATTACGATATGAAACATTTCCTGGAAGAACTCACCAACAACCAGCCTGATATCTGCAGCTCTCTTCAGGCCCCATAACTCTGGGAAGAAACATCTATCTGTATATTCCTTCTACTGAGAGCTCCACCGTGCAATGTGCTGCAGCTTTTCAGGCCATCCTTGAACAGCTCTGTCCTCCCAGCGTACCTCCACATCTTCATGTTGTTGTCATCCTGGTTTTGGTTTTAACGGTGCACATACTGGCTCTGTCGAGGAAGGTCCGGTCTCCACCACTCCTTGTCCACAACTGGAGGCTCCAACTGACATGGCAGCATGGCATCATTGTCATGAGTGGCCACGATTGGATGAGATGAACCGATCGCCTCAGGATAACCTGAGCCACAGAGAGCAAACATGAAACATTTCATTGTTTTTGAAACATGGTGAAGCTCATTTAGTCACATATTCACTGAGCATCCGGCCAGAGTCAAAGAGCCCTGCTACACATGTTCAAACACTTATGCATATAAGAGTCACTTGGAGCTGCTTTCATGCCATGGTGAAATTCTTTATAACAAAGTGTTAGAGGAGGTCACAACATGAAGAAGCAGCAGACAAGCCAAAGCAAGCAAACATGTTTACGGTTTCTTTCAACAGCTCAAACTATCTGCATTTATAACATCCACCATACCTGCTGCTGAACCACAGCATGGTGTTTATACTCTTTACTGTACACATCCATGTATATACTGTATATATAGAAACCACTTATGCACTCTTTATTCATTCCATGATTTATTCCAAAATCTTTGAACTTTGCAGCATAAATAGAATTATTTTGTGGAAAAAAATTCAGAAAAAGTTGCTTTTTATTTAATTTTTCCTCATGTTAATCTTTGAAATATCTTCACCAGAAATAAATAGCTATTAATTAAATGTCACAAGCAGGAGGCCTCAGTATCAAAATAAAGCGAAAACTTGTGAGATTTCATCAGAGGTGTAAATATTACAGCAGATGTTACTGTGTCAATGTTACTGAGGCTGGAACATAGAAAAATAGATTTTAACCTTGCCTAATTTATTTTTGGATTGCTTTGGATAAAACCACTTTGAAAATATGCTTCAGTAGACAATAAACTCCAGAAAACCAGGAATCAACACATCTGTGCAAAGACTGATGCTGCTGAAGTGAAACAGTGAAATGTGATCAAGCTTTTAATAAACTAGTTGCCAGGCATTTTTCCATTTGGAGCATTTTGGCACCATCTGTCAGCTGAAATGTCTTAGGTATTGAACGACAGAAATGATTGAACTTGATGTACATGCCTTAAAATTGTTGTTTTTTGAATAATTATTGAAGAACGACGTACACATTCAGGTATATTGGATCTTTGTGCCTTTGCGTAATGCACTTTTAGAAAATAGCCTCGGCCCTTTAATTCTGAGGGGCCATAACTTTGGCTTCTATTGGCCGATTTACATGTTTGATCCCTCTTTTTAATCATCTGAGCCAAAAGAGTCACGCTAATATAATGCTGTTTACATCAGTTCCACCAATCAAAAGTTTTAAGACAAAAAATGCACGTGACAAACAATTTACAACACACTCGCTCATCCGATCACACGTCTGTAATCGGGCTGAAAATGTTGAAAATGTTGATTGCTTCTACCTGAAACATTGTGAACGACCTTGTGTATTCAGGAAATGAGTTTATAGAGGCTATTGTCAGCATCTGTGAAGAAAAACTAATAAATTTCATGAAAGTTTGTAACTGCTCTTTTAATTATTTTTTTTTTTGTTTTCTGTGTGTTTGGTGATAGTAGAAATGGTTTAGCTTTTTAGCTAAACTTTTTAGCTGCGATGCGGAGGTTTCTGTGGATACCACACATGTGGATATTTACATAACAGACCTTGTATCACAACTGATGAAACAGAACCGTGCTTTACTAAAATCTGGCTTGATTCATTTCAATAATTCGGCAGTTCCTTGGTGTCAATTTCACAACCTGAAAAAAAATGGAAGGGTGATATCAGGTTTATGAATCTAGTCTACTGTTAAGAAAAAGGAAAACAAATAAATTTTCATCTGTCAGATAGAAAATACCTTCTGGTACTCTTCAGTCCGTCAGTGCCTGGGGGAGGTGGCGTACAGGATTCAGGAACAGAGTGGCCCCTTATCAGGGCATGACCATCCATCTGGGGCAACAGCGGGGCTGTGAGCAGACCTAGACTCCATTCCTACAGATTCTTCTACCAACAATGTGGCCCCACCTAGTTCCCACCTCCTGACTCTCATGCTGTGAGTCCCATGACTCCTGGGCCAGTGACCTCTCCTGTTGCAGCCTTTTTCTCCTGTGGTCCACATCATATCTTATGCAGTCAGTCTTGTCTCTGTGTTTGTATTTCTGTCTGTGTGTCAAGGTTGCATCTCTGTAGTCCGTACTTCCTGTCTTATATTGCCAGTGCCGAGTGTTTAGTTAAGTTTCTGTTATTCTTTGTGTTCCTTTCCACCTGTGTCAAATTCTTGTATTTAGTCTATTCATGTGTGTGTCTCCTTATGAAGTCTGTTTACTTTTTTATCTGTACCAAGCTCTTGTGTTGTAGTCAGTCGAGGTTTCCTGTTTTATTTATTCATCATTCCATTCAGGTGTTTTTTCTCTTCCCTGACCTCATTTGTGGATTTAAGTTTTCAGTTTTCCTTTGTTCCTCATTGTATTGTGATCCGTCCTACCCCAGGCTGTGTGCTCTCTCCTAGTATTAGTGTTTCTAGTTTCTATGTTCCCAGTTCAGTTGATGCCCGAGGTTTGTGTTTCCTGTGTTGTTCGGGCATGAAATTGGAAATGCTGTTGCACCCTCAGACCTGATTCTAGGATCACACTGTTTTTAAATGTACACATTTGTGTGAAAAAAACAGTAAGCAGCAGTCTGTCAGAGTGGGCTCCTGAAAGGATTGCTGCACCTCCAGGTCAAAGGTCAAACCCTCCTCTATGCCTCAGTTTACTGAGCACTGAGGTATTTTGTGTCACAAAATAAGCAAATAAAAAAAATAAGTTTAAGGTTTGGATAATCATCAAAAATGTGGTTTGCTGCATGAGGGCAACATCCCACATAGCAAAATTTGTATGGCCCGGATCTGGCCCGCACAATGTGCCTACATGTGGCCCATATACTGCAAAGAATGAAGGCCCTTTGGTGGCCCAGATCTGGTTTGCCAGAGGTGCCCCACACATGGGTCAGCACAAGGCCAGTTGCAGAAACACTGGTGGTCCTGTGCTGGCCCATGTATGGATTACCTCTGGAAAACCTGACCTGGGCCACCAAAGGGCCGTCATTCTTTGCGGTATGTGGGCCATGTGTAAGTTGTGTGCAGTCACGGGCCAGCTACAGACACAACTTCGACCCAATAAGCTTCCGATCAGCTACAGCCACCCAGTGGTAAACATGAGTAAACCCTCACTAGGGTTTGGATAAAGTGTACACTCACAAACCTGTCAAACCTGCATTTGAAATGTTGGCTACTATAGCAGTATAGTATTGCAACATAGCATTTGGGTCCATCCATCCATCCATCCACTTATCCTTTTCAGGGTCGCGGGGGGCGCTGGAGCCTATCCTAGCTGTCATAGGGCGAGAGGCGGGGTACACCCTGGACAGGTCGCCAGTCTGTCGCAGGGCATTTGGGTCTTCTAACTAAAATAGGAAAATAGGAACATAAATAGTGCCATCATTGCCAGACCTGGCCCACATGTGGTTGACATACACCCTGCCATGACACCAGTCAGTCGGAAGTGCCAGCTTGATGCCAGATCGGGGCCAGACCTGTTTTCTATGACCCTGGGCCACATAAACCAAACCACAATCTTGCCAGATGTGGCATGCCATCACATAAACACTGCCATCTTTGCCAGGTCTGGCCCATATCTAGATGACATACCACTTAACATGCCAGAAGTCAGCCAGTGGTGCCGTCTTTACACTAGATCCGGGCCAGACCTTTCTGCTACGTGGGATATAGGATTAAATAAACTATTTCACAAAATAGTATATCATCCCAAATGATATACAAAAAACTTAGTAACTGTCAAGTGTTACGAAATCAGTTTTACCCCGGTTCTTTTTATTCCTCGAGCATCCAGAGACGGCACCGGACTCAGTAGTCATTTTCACAAAACTTTATTCATCTTTATTGTGTGGACACTATTGAGTTCCTTCTTGGTGTTTCCGTACACTTTTCGCCGTGGATCTACTTCCACAATTTTCAGCCGATTTTCACCGTTCAAATTTTAAACTATTCTGCTATTTCTGCTAATGACGGCTATGTCTTTTGGTATTTTTCACTATTATACTTTTTAAAATATTAAGCTTTTTTCCTTTAATTTGAAATGAATGGGAAACTTCTGCAATTCTGCTAAAATTTGCTTGTTTTTGAAACTTAACTACTTCCTCATATTTTCATGTAGAACAACCATTCAAACTTTAAAATGTTCTCAAATTATTGGGCTATTCAGGTATAAATCAGCTTTTTCAAATCTTTTACCGTTTTACTTTTATGCCTCTTAAAGTTTTGAGTTGCAAAATTGTGATTTTTCACAAAATACATGCGTTGTTATGGTTGCTATGCACTTGGCTTCCAGTGTGCCACTGAAGGTTTCTCTTCATGTCCGAACAACTTCTTGCTACTTGCTCAAATTTCACTCAACTTCCACAAATTATACATCAAAACGTAGGTATTTTTGCTGGCTTTCAGGAAATGTCACTATCATTGTTGTGGGATTTATAGAATTTTGGCAAATCTCCTCAGACCAACAGAAAGTCCGAAAACTCTCCATAGAAAGTCAATGGAGAGTTTGTTCAAAATCACCGCTTGATTTCTGTAATGAGAGGCATTTTCGAATTGTCATATCTCCTTAACGAAGCAAAGTTAAGACATGAGGCTTGTCCCAGTATATCTTCAGACACTCCTGACGCTCACAATTCAAGAATTTCTTTCTCACCTATTACCGTTCTGAAATGAGTTAGACTTGTTTGAGGGTAAGAAATTCGTCCTTCGCTCAGATTTCTTCAGATTTCAAACTCTGGAAATGAACCACTTTTTTTCTCTCGTCATATCTTTTTAATGGATTTCCACAGAGACCTGAAAATTTCCATGATTGTTCACCAAAGCCTGCTGTCTCTTATGGTGAAAGAATGATATTGATACTCCAAATAGATTAAGAGTTAGAAAGCGTTGTTTGAGGGGAAGTCAAGGCAGTTTTTGCTTTGCACTACTCAGTTATGGTGCATTAGAAGTCAAATATCTTTAATAATTCATATTTTAATGATAAATTGTCAACACTGGAAGATTCCCCCATCTCTTCTGAACAAAACGGTGTAAGAATGACCGCTCTAGCCCCTACGGTTAGGAAATTATGGTCATTTGTTTGAGGGGAGTCATCATTATGAGAAATAGACTGCAAAAATCCTGTGTCTCTCCATGCTGCGTTTACCTGTTTTGGCGGGAAAAAGTGCACAGGCTCTCTGATTGGTGGATTCAAATTCAGCAGCTCTCAGGCTGCTTGACTGAAAACTTGCTTCTCTCTCCCTGTGTGTGTGTGTGTGTGTGTGTGACAGAGAGAGAAAGAGAGAGAGAGAAAGCCTTTTTATGGGATGATCTCATTGTACGATTCAAATTCAATATATTTAGACTGGTTGACTGAATTGGATCTTGTGTGTCTCTCTCTGTGCATGTGTTTTTCCATATGTGTCCATATTTGTGATTGTGTGGCTGTTATATTTTTTTTTGCTGATTTTTTTCATTTAACAAGTATATTTGAGGGACATGTTCAGCATGTTCAGCATTTTTTCAGCTGTCCATTTTGCTTTTCCAATTTTTCTGGTCAAGTTATTACTATTGTGCTAAATCATAGCATTTCTGCTGTTTTATAAGATTTGTGCTAAATATAGTATTTCTGATTAATTATAGTTTTTCTACCAAATCATAGTACAGTATTTTTGCTTTTTATAGGATTTTTATAGGATATTTATATTGCTTAATATAGTATTTCTGCTTTTTATAGGATTTGTGCTTAACCCTTTAAGACCTACCATAGAACCAAGTCCGCCAGAGCTTATATTATATTTTTACCTGCTGTGGTGCCATTTTTGGGAGAATTTCAAGTTGCTATACATCAATACAACCATTATAGTCCAGATTTTAATAATATGTATTCATTAAGTGCATAGTAATTACATAAATTGCAAAAAAGTGCAATAAACTACAAAAAAATTGAAAATCGTTTTTGCTTTTTTAACATATATTTGTAGTTAGAGAAACTTAAGAGGCTTATCCCTCAAAACTGTAAATACAAAAAAGTTGCACAAAATAGTTTCCCACCACAGGAAATTTATTTTGAGTGTCTTCATAGTTTTATTTTTGAAATACACCAATTTTTATACACTGCAGGAAAAACAAAAATAAATATTATAGTGCAAATTTGCAAAAAAGCAGCATATGCATCAAAATAAACTATTTCCAGCAGTGCAATATGAGTCCTAAGCATCCCAGAAACGACACAGAAAGTCATAAAGTCAAACATAACTTTTAAAAAGACGAGTATAGGCCCTGAGGCCCTGATAGTAAAAAAGACTACATTTCCGCGAAAATGACGTCACTTCCGGTTTCGGGCAGGTAATGGCGGAAATGCAAGAGTTCGCGCTGACGTCTATTCCAACGTAGGAAGTGTTACAAACAGCTGATCGGATCGGTAAAGCGTGTTTCTGGAATATTATGTTTTTGTTCCTGCAAGCGCTTTTTATGCAGTTTTTGCAAAGCTATATGTGGAAGGAAACCGTGACCTAGGACAAGCTGATGGCATCAGATGTAAGTACAACTCCTCCGGTTTCATATACAAAAAAATTTTTTGCGCTAGCTTACGTGGTTGCAGTGCTACTGGGATTTAAAAATAGTTACGCAAAACAGAGCGTGCCCGCTCCGACCGGCTGTAAAGGGTTAATATAGTATTTCTGCTAAATGTAGTATTTATGCTTAATCATAGTATTTCTATATATTTCTGCCAGGTCCCCAGGCAGCCAATCCTCTGTGAGGACTGAGGCATTCAAATTACATATCAGGGCCTGCACAGCTTCCCAGCCAGCCAATCATATCTGAGGGATGAGACATTCAAATTTGCAAATCAGGGCCTGCACGGCTTCCCAGCCAGCCAATCATATATGTGGGCTGAGGCATTCAAATTCGCATATAATGGGGCCTTCGTGGCTTCTAAGCCAACAAGTCATCGATGTCATATATCTCTAAAAATTCATATTTTAATGATAAATTGTCAACACTTGACGATTCCCCCATCTCTTCTGAACAAAATGGTGTAAGAATGACCGTTCTTGCCAATACAGTTAGGAAATTGCTTCTCTCTCCCTGTGTGTGTGTGTGTGTGTGTGTGTGTGTGTGTGTGTGTGTGTGTGTGTGTGTGTGTGTGCATGAGAGAGAGAAAGAGACCCTCTTTAGGGCAGCATCTCATTGTTGGAAAAAAATATAATATATTCAGACTGGTTGACTGGCATAGACCCTCCATGTGTCTCTCTCTCTGTGCATTTGTGTATACATATTTGATTTTGTGTGTATCTGTTGGCTGTTCCTTCTTGTTTTTTAAATTTATTTTTATTTCTTTATTTTTTTTCCACAGGTGAACAACAATTAGTTTTGACGGAACTTAACCATGTCCCGTTTTTTTTTCAGCTTGTCATCTTATTTTTCTAGTATTTTCACTTAAGTTATTACTATTCTGCTCAATCATAGTATTTGTTCTAAATCATTGTTATTATGCTATATTGTAGTATTTCTGCTAAATCATACTATTTCTACTATATTATATTTTTCTTTCTAAATATAGCATTTCTGCTATATAATTGTATTTCTGCTATGTTATAATATTTGTGCTAAACCAGAGTATTTGTGCTGAAACATAGTATTTCTGCCAAATGATAGTATTTGTGCTAAAACATGGTATTGATTTAAAATTACAATATTCATAGTTCATCACAGTGTCTCTGGTAAATCACAGTATTTCTGCTATGTTGTACTATTTTTCTAAATCATAGTGTTTCTGTAATGCTTAAGGATTTTTGGCTAAATATATTCTTTCTGTTATCTTATACTATTTCTCCTAAATTCTTGTATTTTTGAGAAGTTATCATGTTTCTGGTAAGTTACAATATTTCTGCTAAGTTCTGCTATGCCATTGTATTTCTGCCAATTATTATGTTTCCTCTAAGATATTGCAGTTCTGCTTTTTTAGCAAAGTTCCTTCGCTTCTGCAAAGTTTTTACAATTTCTGCAACTTTTCAGCTTTTTCAGCTAGTTTTTGCAGACAGCTTCAGCTTTAAAGCATCCACACTGCATTTTCGCAGGAAATGCAAATTTTTCTAGTTCATCTTCATTTAAGCATGCACTTCTAGAAGGGAAGACGAGGCCGATGTCCCTCTGCAAAATCTTTACCCCTTTGTTAGTTATAGCCAGCTTTATAGAGGCGACCCCATCATAAAACCCACCCACGGTGTGCTGCAAACTCTGTGTCTGTGTCTATGTGCACAAGCACGTGAGGGCCTACATGTGTGCGTTCCCACGTGTCTACTGTATATGAGTACTCGTGAGTGACTGTGTACGCATACCTGTGTGTATGTGTGTGCACGTGAGTGAGTGTGCGTGACAGTTAACCCTTTAAGACCTACCATAGAACCAAGTCCGCCAGAGCTTATATTATATTTCTACATGCTGTGGAGCCATTTTTGGGAGCTTTTCAAGTTGCTATACATCAATACAACCATTACAGCCTAAATTTTAATAATATGTCTGCATTAAGTGCATAGTAATTACATAAATTGCAAAAAAGTGCAATAAACTACAAAAAAATTGAAAATCGTTTTTGTTTTTTAACATATTGTGGCATGCAGAGGAATCTTTACAAAGAAGCTCACAGAGAGAGATTGAGCTTGTTATTCAACCCCAAGCTGGTAGGGGGAGCTCTTTATTACAACACTTACTGATGCTACACTGTGCTTCGAGGGTCATTAACAGCATAACAGAACTCACTTATCGTTGCATTCATTCTATAAAACAATAACTGTAAGTGACTTTGAACCGCAGTACAAACATAACATTCAAGATAACATTTAAAAGTAGTGTAACCATAAACAATAAAACAAGAACATCTAAATAGCAGCATATGTCCCAAGGCATGATGGGAGAGAACTAGCTGTTCCCCCAACACGCCACAATATATTTCGAGTTAGAGAAATTTATCCCTCAAAACTATAAATACAAAAAAGTTGCACAAAATAGTTTCCCACCACAGGAAATTTATTTTGAGTGTCTTCATAGTTTTATTTTTGAAATAATTTCTATACACTGCAGGAAAAAACGAAAATAAATATTATAGTGCAAATTTGCAAAAAAGCAGCATATGCATCAAAATAAACTATTTCCAGCAGTGCAATATGAGTCCTGAGCATCCCAGAAACGACACAGAACGTCATAAAGTCAAAGATAACCTTTAAAAAGACCAGTATAGGCCCTCAGGCCCTGAGGGTAAAAAGAACTACATTTCCGCGAAAATGACGTCACTTCCGGTTTTCGGGCAGGTAATGGCGGACATGCAAAAGTTCGCGCTGACGTCTATTCCAACGTAGGAAGTGTTATGAACAGCTGATCGGATCAGCAAAGCATGTTTCTGGAATATTATGTTTGTGTTGCTGCAAGTGCTTTTTATGCAGTTTTTGCAAAGCTATATGTGGAAGGAAACTGTGACCTAGGACAAGCTGATGGCATAAGATGTAAGTACAACTCCTCCGGTTTCATATGCAAAAAAAAAATATTGCGCTAGCTTACGTGGTTGCAGAGCTACCGGGATTTAAAAATAGTTACGCAAAACAGAGCGTGCCCGCTCCGACCGGCTCTAAAGGGTTAAAACATTTGTAGAATATAAACAGAGCGCTCTGCTTCTCTTTACAGCTCCTCACTCCACCAGGGCTCTGTTTGGCACTTTCTGATTTCTGAGTGTGCAAATGTGGTGCACGTACTGCGGCAGTCATACAGACAACTAGATAGTCCAAAAGTTGGCCTACCTATTACTGGCTGAGGTTTTAGTAGAGTTGTGGCTGAACCACATAAAAATATATAATTAATTTTAATCTCCCCAATCAATGATAATGTTATGTTGGAATTAAAGAGGGTCAAAAAATGTTTCAACCGAGTTTGTTTTACAGATTCTGTATAGCAGCTTTAATATAGGGAGGACACAACTTCCAGATTGTATGAGTAAAGTTAGGTTTTTTCTTCTTCTTTGGAGCACAACTTTAACAGTTTCTGTTACATTTTCTAAATAGAGACATTGACTGAATTTCAAAATTCTCCCCTTTCTTAGAATTCATGAAGATCATATCTTTATAACTTTTTTTGAACTTCTTTATGTTTGGACATTGTTTCAACTGCATATTCAAATGCTCTACAGTTTCACTACACACACAGAAACACTTGCTTTGAACAGAATCTGTGCTCTTTGAATTTCCAGTAGACTTGCAAGTTTTAATGTTTCAGACTGCAAGAATAGTGCGTTTGTATGATCCCCATAACCTGCATTGTGGATAATTTGAACTGTTTTTTTAAGAGTAAAAAATGAATGTAATGTACTTTTATAGTTATTTCCCCAGACCTCTATACAATAGCTTAAGTAAGGTGAAACCAGTGAACAGTAGAGAATATGAAGTGATGTCCAGTCTAATACCTCCTTTGCCTTGTTAAGGATTGCAATGGTTTGTGATACTTTAGAATGAATATATCTTATTTGTGCTCCCCAGTTAAGTTTTCATCTGTAACTACCCAACCATTTATTTAATTTTTTCCCCTAACAGAGGCTCTGCAGAGTTTAGACAAATCAGAGAAAATTACAATTCTGATCTGGTCTCTCATCAGAGGCAGCAGATAAACCAGTGCAAGTAGTGCAATACAAATATATTCTTTAAATATCATACAATATGATTTCCTGAATTGTTTTAAATGGTGTCTCTCATAGTGGGAATGCACTTACAATGCAAATTTTACACCCCTCCATGATTTCTAAGTGGGGGGACTTGCAAAATTGCAAGGTGTTCAAATACTTATGTTCCTCACTGTATATCCCTTTACAAAAAAGATGTTCTTTTAAATATAAAGCAGCTCACTCTCTCTGGAAGACAATACCCGCTAGTGAGTTATTTAGAAACACAGGAAGTTCTCAAAAGCAACACATTCTCGTTTCAGTCTGATGCTCACACAGTCAGCAGCAAGCCAACATGCAGGTCAGAGTTTCCAGCATCAGACTCTGTGAGTACTGACATTATCTGTCAATAAAAAGATATTAAGTCAACTGTTGAGAAAATGTATGTATGAACTTAAAGGGAAATTATTATATCCAAAACACACCCATACATTTTCATGCATTCATTATGCAAATTTGTAACTTCTCAATGATAATCTCTTTGTCCATATTTCCAGTGGTGAACATGCTGTTTTTGTTTGTTCCAAAAGCTGGATTGAGTGTTTCTCAAAGACATAGTAAGTAGTTCAAACTCAGCTTGAGGCATTTGAGATACTGGGGTATAAAAATAAAGTTGATTTAATATATCACATACATCTCATAACAACTTGAACGTTTCTGTAACTGCTGCAGTTGCTGTTTTTAGATTCAAATCTGAAAGAGTACAACAAGGGTACTGCATTAACCTTTTAAAACACAAAAATAATTCTCTGAAGGAAGCATACAAAAGAAAGAATGGAAATGCATATTTACTTATTCGGTAGATATGTGTAAATATTTTTTTGTTATTCTGAAAATATTTCAGCAATATATTAGTGCTTAATTCTTTTCTGTTTGTATTTCTCTAAAAAAAGAAAGAAAATACCTTTGATTTTCTGTCTCAGATTCAGGTTTTCCTCAAGTTGCTCCAAACAGACAGCAGTTCTTTGAATTAGAATCTATCACGATCAGCTGTGAAGGGCTAAATGGACTGAATGGATGGAGAGTGATGAAAAAGATAAATGGAGATGTTAGAACATGTGCTTCATCCTGGGAAACATCTACTGGGCCTTGCAATATTATTAATGCATATCCAAAAACTGACAGTGGAAAATACTGGTGTGAATATGGAGGAAAACAAAAAAGTAACACTGTCAACATCACTGTAGCTGGTATGTACATGGAAAGAAATATCAACTATATATTGACACATTTAGGTAATTTAGTTTTTAGATCAGTTGTTTTGGTATATCATAAATGGCACCATATTTTTGAGAATCAAGTATTACCAGTAAAAGAGAGTTTTTCAGATAACAGAAGCATCATGATCACAATAAGGTCTGTTATAAGTGTGAAATAATGTTTTATGTCTTAAAAATGATATACGACCTATTGTCTGTAGTAGTTGAAAGATTTGTTTGTATGAATAATTTCAACATAAATTCCACATAAGGATAATTTTTTTCCTCCAAGTCCACAAAGTTTTCAGATCATTTGTCATTCACATTTAGATGGTCCTGTGATTCTGGAGAGTCCTGTCTATCCTGTGATGGAGGGAGAAAATGTGAGCTTGTATTGTAGAAAAAAGCATGCAAACTGTAGCTTCACTGCAAAATTCTATAAAAATGGTGCCTCAATTAGGAGCAGCTCAACTGGAAACATTACCACTCCCACTGCATCCAAATCTGATGAAGGACTCTACAAATGTAGTATTGCTGATACTGGAGAATCACCAGAGAGCTGGCTTAACATAAAAGGTGAGCTATGCCTGTGTGGGTTTTATTAATCACAGGTTATGCTTTTGTTGAATTTTGTTTTAGTCGAAACTAACTATCAGAGAACTGATAATACCTACAACTGTAGCATTTTGAGACTAAAGGCTTTCTAAAGTCAGATTTTGTAAAGGAAAACATAAATTTGTTTCATTATGAGATATTGACTGTTGTTTTTTCCTAGCTGCTTTTAACTGTTAATTTGGTTTATTTAAAATGTAAAATGTTGTAAATGAAATTATATTTCATATTTAACAATTAAAAATTTCTTGAGATAATAATTATTCTGAATTGTCCCAGTATAATGAAAATTAAAACTGGTGAATAAGAATCACTTTTCATTATCTTTATAGCAACTGATTTTCAAGCACACGGGCCTTCTCAACCCACTGGACTTATTGTGCTGCGCTCCATTGGTCTCATTTTTTTGTTGGTGACTTTTCTTGTCTTGGTGGCACTTCCACAATATTGGAAACATAAACTGTCATTATAGGTACTCGAAAAGAAAAATAAAGTTTTATATATTTTACATTTACATTTTTACTCTTCAGTTATAACAGATAGCCATCTGTTAACCAAGTGCTAGTACATCCAAAACGTTGTTGTCAAGATTCTTCTTTCACTGCTTATTAAGTTACTTTAGGGAAAACTTTATTGATATATATATATATATAATTTGCCAATTGTCATAACAAACCATCAACCACGATTAACACTTTTTTTCATTGTCTCCACAGACAATACAAGGTAAGGTAATTTACCTGTTTTTAACAGACTGACAAGAATAATACAATAAAGATTATAAAATATATAGAAATAAACATTAAATCACAGGTAAAGTCTCTCAGGTAAAGTTTCCAGATGAATAGACAGCTTTAATGTCAAAACCAGAAAATGGGGAGTTTTATAGAACTTTTAATGTTTGTTCCTTTTATGACTGTCAGAGTTTGTCTTCTGAGAAAATGCAAGTGCTGGTAAGCATTTTAGAATCAGGACTAGAAATGTACAGATAAAAATAACAACACGAAACCCTCAACATATTGTGCAGCAGCAGCTGTTGGTGTGATATATTTTACAGTCTGTGTTCTATTTAAGGAATCAGAATTAAAATACTAAATACCAACATACAGATTGACAAGTATGATAATCAATGTTGCATCATCTAAGCTAGCAAAGTCTTTACTAATTAGTTAAGATGGTAGTTTTATAAATAATGACATATATAAAATGGAAGACTGCATTTAAACCTTTGTTTTTTCACATTGCTTGGATGCTCTTTAGTGTGAGACAGGTTATCTATCTAAATTGTAGATGCAAACAGAAAACTGAATTATTTTTTCAATTTGTGTATGAATCAAACATATGAATGACAGATAAAACCAGTGCAATCTAAAATAATAGTTAATTATCAGCTCACAAAAAAAAAGAATAATTAAAAAACAAATTAATACATTATGACTGGACATAATGAAGTGCAATTTATAGAAAAATAAACTGGTAAATTACAAATGAAGGCAAAACTTTTAATTTGAGGGAAAAAGCTACAGGAAGTGCAGAATTATTAGGCAAGTTGTATTTTTGAGGAATAATTTTATTATTGAACAACAACCATGTTCTCAATGAACCCAAAAAACTCATTAATATCAAAGCTGAATGTTTTTGGAAGTAGTTTTTAGTTTGTTTTTAGTTTTAGCTATTTTAGGGGGATATCTGTGTGTGCAGGTGACTATTACTGTGCATAATTATTAGGTAACTTAACAAAAAACAAATATATACCCATTTCAATTATTAATTTTTACCAGTGAAACCAATATAACATCTCCACATTCACAAATATACATTTCTGACATTCAAAAACAAAACAAAAACAAATCAGCGACCAATATAGCCACCTTTCTTTGCAAGGACACTCAAAAGCCTGCCATCCATGGATTCTGTCAGTGTTTTGATCTGTTCACCATCAACATTGCGTGCAGCAGCAACCACAGCCTCCCAGACACTGTTCAGAGAGGTGTACTGTTTTCCCTCCTTGTAAATCTCACATTTGATGATGGACCACAGGTTCTCAATGGGGTTCAGATCAGGTGAACAAGGAGGCCATGTCATTAGTTTTTTTTCTTTTATACCCTTTCTTGCCAGCCACGCTGTGGAGTACTTGGACGCGTGTGATGGAGCATTGTCCTGCATGAAAATCATGTTTTTCTTGAAGGATGCAGACTTCTTCCTGTACCACTGCTTGAAGAAGGTGTCTTCCAGAAACTGGCAGTAGGACTGGGAGTTGAGCTTGACTCCATCCTCAACCCAAAAAGGCCCCACAAGCTCATCTTTGATGATACCAGCCCAAACCAGTACTCCACCTCCACCTTGCTGGCGTCTGAATCGGACTGGAGCTCTCTGCCCTTTACCAATCCAGCCACGGGCCCATCCATCTGGCCCATCAAGACTCACTCTCATTTCATCAGTCCATAAAACCTTAGAAAAACCAGTCTTGAGATATTTCTTGGCCCAGTCTTGACGTTTCAGCTTGTGTGTCTTGTTCAGTGGTGGTCGTCTTTCAGCCTTTCTTACCTTGGCCATGTCTCTGAGTATTGCACACCTTGTGCTTTTGGGCACTCCAGTGATGTTGCAGCTCTGAAATATGGCCAAACTGGTGGCAAGTGGCATCTTGGCAGCTGCACGCTTGACTTTTCTCAGTTCATGGGCAGTTATTTTGCGCCTTGGTTTTTCCACACGCTTCTTGCGACCCTGTTGACTATTTTGAATGAAACGCTTGATTGTTCGATGATTACGCTTCAGAAGCTTTGCAATTTTGAGACTGCTGCATCCCTCTGCAAGATATCTCACCATTTTTGACTTTTGTGAGCCTGTCAAGTCCTTCTTTTGACCCATTTTGCCAAAGGAAAGGACGTTGCCTAATAATTATGCACACCTGATATAGGGTGTTGATGTCATTAGACCACACCCCTTCTCATTACAGAGATGCACATCACCTAATATGCTTAATTGGTAGTAGGCTTTCGAGCCTATACAGCTTGGAGTAAGACAACATGCATGAAGAGGATGATGTGGACAAAATACTCATTTGCCTAATAATTCTGCACTCCCTGTATAATTACAAAAACAGTCACCAACTGATTGGGCAGTTCCCTAGTGGAGGTTTCCAGTATGTCACGGACTCATCTTTCAAACTTCATTAAGTTAAACACGAGAAACACTTTCCTTTTTACATTTTGAACCACCATGCAGACCTTAATTGTCTGGAAAACATTTTCCAACAAATGCAACTCAACAGTTATATAAACTAATATGAAGTTTTCTAGATGTCTGATTATTTTCTTTTGTTACACTATATTCAAACTGGGTGGTATTATTATTCTTTTAGTAGAATTCCTTCTATAAATCAAAAAAAAAAAAAAAGAATGAGGGTAATACTTGTCTCCGGTAGCTTTGTGCTCTTTAAAATTAAATATCTTATTCCATCCATCCATCCATTTTCTCCTGCTTATCCTAGGTCAGGTTGCTGGGGCAGCAGCCTAAGGAGAGAAGCCCAGACCTCCCTCTCCCTAGCCACCAATAATCCATAGTCCATGGGAACACCAAGGTATTCTCACACCAGCCCAGAATTATGATCTCTCCTGGTTCTGCCCAAGGGCCTTCTCTGGGTGTGACATGCCTGGGACACCTCACCACGGAGGCATTCATGTCAGATGCCTCATCCACCTGAACTGGCTCCTTTCAATGTGAAAGAGTAGTGGCTCTACTCTGAGCCCCTCCTGGATGGTTTAACCCTTTAAGACCTACCATAGAACCAAGTCCACCAGAGTTTATATTATATTTTTACATGTTGTAGTGCCATTTTTTGGAGCATTTCAAGTTGCTATACATCAATACAACCATTATAGCCCACATTTTAATAATATGCATGCATTAAGTGCATAGTAATTACATAAATTGCAAGAAAGTGCAATAAACTACAAAAAAATTGAAAATCGTTTTTGCTTTTTTAACATATATTTCTAGTTAGAGAAACTTAAGAGGCTTATCCCTCAAAACTGTAAATACAAAAAAGTTGCACAAAATAGTTTCCCACCACAGGAAATTTATTTTGAGTGTTGTGGAGCAGGGAAATTATTTTACTGCTATTGTTAAATAATCATCATTATTACCATTGCATTAATAATATAATCTGCAGTATGATCATTGCTTTGACAATGTAACAGATAGCTTTAAGATGGCCTTAAGATGTTTATGATGATGTTAATTTTGTATTTCAGATGCAGTTATAACTATTGTGTACACAATGCATATCTGTGCTTATTTGAGTTGATGTTCAGGTTCATTAATGGTCTTAAGCTTCATCTAGTGAGAGTGTCTAGATGATCCATGCTGAGGGAAAACTAGAACATAGAAGGAATTGCAGTACATGCTTACACAACAGTTCATTTTAATATCTTTTATATGTTCATATTCTTATATTAAGCTTTTAGTAGGGGTTCTTGATTAAAACATTTATTTAGTAGAGGACACATACATAGTTTCAGTTGTTACATATCAGAGTGGCTTCTGTCTCTCTGTCTGGTTAGAGGTTAGGAGCTAGTCGCGAGGTGAAACAGGGTGCAATTGTGGTTAGCACACAGACACACACACACACACACACTTAGTTAGAGAGAATCATTTATAGGTGAAAGTTTAATCATGTTTTGCTGGGGTTGCAAAAAGAGCAGTTTGTCGCAGAACTGCTGCTGAGGTGTCAGGATGACAGGCGAGCATCCGGCAGTGACAGGAAGCACCTGTTATGAAGATGGAAGACGATGTTCTTTTTAAATTGTGTTAAAAGGTCATTGTGGTTTTGATTTGACGTATGTATAAAATGTATCTGTGACGCATGAAGGGGCGTCAGTAAATCAAACCCTGATGCTATAAAATATCTGTTCATGCTTTGATTAAGTTGAAGATTAATTCCTGTCTGTGTACAGATTATTCTTCCCACACGTGTGTATTCATTAAAAATCATTGTTTGACCAAGAGCTTCTGGACCAAGGGTGGTTTGTACTCTGCCTCCTCAATTTTGAACCTTAACAGTGTCTTCATAGTTTTATTTTTGAAATACACCAATTTTTATATACTGCAGGAAAAACAAAAATAAATATGATACTGCAAATTTGCAAAAAAGCAGCATATGCATCAAAATAAACTATTTCCAGCAGTGCAATCTGAGTCCTAAGCATCCCAGAAACGACACAGAAAGTCATAAAGTCAAAGACAACTTTTAAAAAGACCAGTATAGGCCCTGATGGTAAAAAAGACTACATTCCCGCAAAATGACGTCACTTCCGGTTTCGGGCAGGTAATGGCGGACATGCAAAAGTTCGCGCTGACATCTATTCCAACATAGGAAGTGTTACGAACAGCTGATCGGATCGGCAAAGCGTGTTTCTGGAATATTATGTTTTTGTTGCTGCAAGTGCTTTTTATGCAGTTTTTGCAAAGCTATATGTGGAAGGAAACTGTGACCTAGGACAAGCTGATGGCATAAGATGTAAGTACAACTCCTCCGGTTTCATATGCAAAAAAAATTATTGCGCTAGCTTACGTGGTTGCAGAGCTACCGGGATTTAAAAATAGTTACGTAAAACAGAGCGTGCCCGCTCCGACCGGCTCTAAAGGGTTAAAGGGTTAAGTCCTTACCCTATTTCTAAGGGAAAGGCCAGCCACCCTTCACCGCAAATTCATATTTCTGTTATCCTGTTCTTTTGTTCACTACCCAGAACTCATCACCATAGGTGTAGTGGGGATGTAGATAGAGCAGCAAATCTTGAGCTTCACTTTTACACTCAGCTCTCTTTTCACTACAAAGCTGCAGTCACAGCACTAATCTGTTTCAATCTACCAATCTCCCGCTCCCATCTCCCCTCAGTCATGAACAACACCCAGAGATACTTAAACTCTTTAGATGTCTGGGTTATCATTTCCTCCACTTCACACTTGGCTACTAACCACTCCAGCGCAAACTGGAGGCGACTACATGAGGCCAACAGAACCTCATTATCTGCGAAAATCAGAGACAAGATTCTGAGGCCAACCAAGACGAAGTCTTCTGCCATTTGTATACTCTTCAAAATTCTGTCATTAAAAATTATACACAGACTCACTGACAAAGTCTTGTACTGGGAGAGTCCAGCACCCACTGGGAATGAGTTCAACTTATTGTCAACAATGCTGTCCAAAATCTTGCAATAGTTTTATAAGGACCAAATGTCTCATAGCAACGGGCCAGAAAACCCAGACTCCTGAAGCACCTCCTACAGAATACTACGAGGGACACAGTCAAATAACTTCTCCAAGTCCACAAAACACATGTAAGGGGTGTCCAAGTTCATAGGCTGCATCCTCCTGAGGACCGGGCCTTTGCGCGCTACGTGGGCTGGGTCCTCAGGAGGCTGGGTAGGCCGGAAGTGAGCAACTGTATAATTGGAGGGTCTAACCTTCAGATTCGCGTCACCGGATGTCTCAGTGGAGTTTAATAAACTCAGCCGTCTGCTCCTTGCTATCTAAAATATAACAGGACACTGGCGTAAATTCTCGATCATGTCACTCTTCTGTTTAATCAGTTTTCCGTGTGAAGTTTATTCAGCTGTGTGAAAACTATAACTTCAATCTCAGCCAAACTGATTTACTCACAACCAAATAAAACACTGAAAAAAGCCAAACAGTAACATTTCTAAGTTATCTCACTGAACTATATTTATCATCTTTAACCTGAGTAGCGAACGACCGTGGAGGATTGAAAACGATGTGCTGGGAGTTCGCTGTTTTCACCGGCTCTAGTGAACCGGCTAGCTATCGAGCTGGTGGGTAACAGACGTCTCAGAAAAAGTCAGAGCACTTTTGCAAATATGTGATGTCTGGATAAATCAAGCAGATATTTGAAGTTTACACAGCTACATGGCTTGCTGAAGATTCTGTAATTTACCTGTTGCAGTTTTTCAATACTGTCTCTGACCACAGTCTATGACAATGTGTATGTATGTTCTGCTGCTGCTATTCTGACCAGTGTTGTACACTATAGAAGTCAGCTTGAAAAAAAAAGTATGATCTAAACTATGTATAAATTGTACAGTATAAATTTTAAACATATTAAAGTTTCATGTTGGAATTGAAATTGTTGCATTTCTGTTTCACTATTATTATAGACAAGTGTCATTTTGTTATCTATGAGATCCACTGGATTCTGATGAAGAATATCTTCAATGACAAAAAGAAAGACAAAAAAAACATTTCAATTGCTGAATCCAATATTTTCCAGTGCTACTACAAAGCAAAGCAAATTATCAGCATATGTAGTACCACTACTGTTATGATTATTAGTATATATGTATTAGAGCAGGGCGATATGACCAAAAATATTTATCACGATATAGATTTGAAAATTTGCGATAACGATCTAACTGACGATATAATTGACACTAGACAAAATACTTTACAACTCTACAACTTTATTAGTGCAAAAAACACATCAATGTATTTTCACTTAAACAAGCAGCTGTTTTTTATGTGCATTAAAGTTATATAAAAATGTAACAGTGCAAATGCAGATTCCTTGCTGACAGTTTAACCAAAAGGCATTTCCAGTGGAAATTGGCTGACATATCCTCAGCATAACCATGTATAATATCCACAAAACTTAAAAAGAGGTTATACACACACAATACGGTAAAATTATGTTGAAGCACCGTACATATCACTCCGCGAGGCTCCTGCCTACGATAGCTGTAATGCTCCGACAATCCATCAAGTTCGTAGCTTAGCAAAGTCGTACTAAAACATTTGACAGATTTTCGAGCATAAAATCGTTTCGAGATCAGTAAACACAACCAGAATTCAAACATAAGGCACACTGGATTATAAAAATGTCGATTTTCAGAAAAATCAAAGGATTGATTTTAAGTGTGCCGTATTTTCCAAAAAAACACGGTAATAACGACAGTCCGTTAGCATGCGCTACCAAAAATAGTGCTTTGTTGTGTGTCTGACGGACGAAAGCTAAACCAGTTCCACACCACTGAAGTTGCAGCATTTTTACAAACCAATTCTGGTTCATCCGTTTCATTCAACCATCCGCTTTCGCCCTTATCATTCTCCTGACCAGCCGTTGGTAATCATTCCTCCCGGCTAGAAAGGGGTATTTAACCTGGACTCGCGGCGACAGTCGACGTGGGATTATTACTCCGAACTGGTATAGTCCGTGCGAGCAGTGTGAGCTTGTTATTCGGCTAGCGTGTGGCTAATGGTGGATTTTCCTTCTTCCTCCAGGAGGGGCGAGCGGAGAAGCGAGTTGGGGAGCACACACACTAAGGGAGTTACAACACGGAACGCACTGGGAGCAAGGGACGAGCACGATTGGAAAATTGCACTTTTGAGTGAATTGTTGGACTTGCCTGTCTGTTTCACTGTAAATAAACGCACTGTGTTTCTGTGAAGAAGAACCGCGCCTGGGTCCCTCTTTTCCGTGACAATAACTCAATGAATCAAAACGATAAAAGTTTAACATAGGCTGGATAATCATGTTTAAAATAAAACATTTTTGGATACATGATTATTATGACATGTCATACATTTTTCTGCTGCATATACACCATTTTAAAACAAAGAACAGTACATTATAAAACCACATTTAGGCTGCATTAGGGCATTATTTGATTGCATGTAAATGGAAAAGATTCTGTAAAATTTTGACACCCTGGTTTATTCAGTTGTGGACACTGCTTATGTTTGATGAATTTCAATTCACTTGATGCTTTATTTTGGCATTCTACTTTGCCAAATTATATACTTTTAAAAAATAGATGTTATTTTAAACAGACTACCTCTCTCTCTCTCTCTCCCTCTCAGGAAGACCAGAACCTGTCAGTGGATTCACTGTGGATGTTTTAACTTCTTATTGATAAATACAGGACTCAACAATAATGATGAAGAAAATATTTTTAAAATATTTTATATGTTTAACTGTCATTCTTAATCCTTACAGTGATTAATGTCCTGTTGATCTTAGTTACAGTAGATTAATTCAGTGACTCTCAAACGCATATTAAGTAGTTAAAAATGTATATTAATGTATTTCTAACAAAACTATAATAGGCTAAATATTATCTCTTATTGTGGAAAACATCTTATTTTACTGTCACTGTATATCATTCATAATGCACTGTCATTATTTCATTATTACTTCATTAGTCCGCATCAGCTTATCATCAATATTATCATGTATCACTTATCATTTAGTAAATCGGCTATAATAGAATTCTAGATACAATACTCTATCAGTTAGTAAAGCACCAGTTTAGCTGGGGGTCCAGTCAGCCCGCAGTAAAGTCATATGAGGACATGGTGAACTTTTGTTGGCCGGAAACGAACACTCTCACACAACTACACATTCTACACACTATTGGTTATGTTCCCAGGAAAGCCTGAGTGGAAACATCTGGAAAATGTTGTTGTTCTGGAGATAGGGGAGATAGGGGAATTCTGCCGAATTCTGCTGACGTCATATTAGGCTATAAAGCTTTCTGTATCGAGCAGAGAAGCTGGAAGACCGGCCTCCCACACTCTGTCTGCGCTCCCTGCGGGGGGAGATGGAGTCTGATGTTTTGCAGTGCCTATCTTCCCCATATGTACATATGTATAATAAAATCACTATTCTGACATCTACTGAGAGACCATGCAGTCGTTTGTCTCTTCCTCAAATTCGAACCTTGACACTCTTTTTTTTTTTTTTTTCTTTTTGTTCTTTTTTTTCCCACTGGAAGAATAGATACGGGTCTGTGTGGATAGATTTTACATGGCTTGAGCTGAGGGCGAGGTTGAAGTAGAGTAGACTCATAGAAAAAGCTCATTTCTAAGAAATACCATAGCAGAACAGTTGGTGTGGGAGTGGTTCGGAGGCAACAGTCAGGCAATCCAATGTGGAGACATGTATAGCAAAATTTACAAAAAGATTAAGCCAGGCTGACTGTTACAAAGCCTACAATCAAGTGATGTGGACAGAAGCAATTGGATGATTACAGAGCCCAACCCTACCACCTCTAATACCAGAGAAAGGAAGGAAAACTGTCCTAACTGAGAAGGAAGTAGATGTAGTGGATGTATAAATAGGGCTATGCGTAAAGGGGGTCTATTATACCCAGCAGCCAAGAAAGCTTTAGTCCGCGTCTGTGAATACCCATGTGTACACCTGTGTGCATACCTGTGTGGATCAGCATGCTTGCATTCCAAAGGTTTCTCCATGTAATGATCTGCTAGGGAGTGTGGGGAGCCACAGCGCTGTCCTTTATGGTGTCAAGCAGGTGTGGAGGAGATCAAAACTCCAGACATCCAGAGGCCCCCAGAACACAAGAGACCAAGGAAGACCCACAGAGGGGCAGCTGCGCCACTGTCCCAGTAAGAGCTAAGGAGAGTCCCAGATGAGGGCTCATTCAGCAGCCGCGGAGCAGAAGCCAGGGGGAGTTGCAGTGATGCGCCCGTGAGCTCCGCCGGCAGCCAGCTGTGCCTGAGTGACCGAGCCCCAGGCCGAGAGGCCGGGGGCACCCCACCTCCGAAATGGCCCGAGCGAGCCCCAATAAGCGGCCGCCAAGGAGTGAGCCGGTGTGTACCCGGACGCCCACCCCCACATACAAAGAACCACCAACGCACCGACACCTGAGGGAATCCGCCACCGGCAGGGGAAGTGGTGGTGGGTGGAGATAGGCCTCCAAACCTTGGAAGGCCCGATGATGAAGAAAATATTTTTAAAATATTTTATATGTTTAACTGTCATTCTTAATCCTTACAGTGATTAATGTCCTGTTGATCTTAGTTACAGTAGATTAATTCAGTGACTCTCAAACGCATATTAAGTAGTTAAAAATGTATATTAATGTATTTCTAACTAGAGATGGACCGATCCGATATTACGTATCGGTATCGGTCCGATACTGACCTAAATTACTGGATCGGATATCGGAGAAAAATAAAAAATGTAATCCGATCCATTAAATATCACGAAAGCACCTCACAAAACTTGCAACACGCCGTAACTCGCCTCAGAACGTCGGAGCAGTATGCATCACGTGATAGAGCAGCTGTGGCATGCGGGACCTGTCGGTGGTCTGGATAGCATTTGGAGCTTCGCTAGCAACCTGGCATTTCATCTCCGACAAAGTTATCCCCGAGAGAAGTAAAGCAAGTGTGTAAGTCCATCTCTGAATGTTTGTAAAGCATTCCCACGTTAAGCTTAACGAGCGACTGCCTCTCGCTCTCCGGCTGCTACTTCAATCGTGAAACTGCTAATGATCAGCTGATCGGCTTTTCTGTCGCGAGTCCGTGTCTCTTGTTTGTTTTTGGCCCACTTTGCACCAGAAAGAGGAAACCAGCGGCTGAACAACAGCAGAACGTTTAAGCTTGATCAGCTGTTGTTAGAATGTATTTAATATTACTTTCTACACCAGGATCTTTTTCTACGTAGCTGAAGGCTGGTAACTGTGCAGGGGCGGATCTAGCAAAGTTTAGCCAGGGGGGCCGATAGGGCATTAACTGGGAAAAGGGGGCACAAAGACATACTTTTCTTTCTTATTCTCATTTAAAATGTCGAGCTTTTAATAAATAATTATCTGACACCCAAAGTTTTAATTTGATGTAAAATGAATAGAAGTCAATTACTGTATATAGTGACTATTAAGTCTAATATATATACCCTAGTAAGCTATAGTACTTTTTACTTTGGGAAGGTACCATCTGTGCAGTCTGCAATTTTGTTGAAGAAAGATGTTGAATCTATTTAATATTTCTTGAAAAATAATTGATTTCTGTGCATTTTTTTTCACACTGCATCAAATTAAGGTTGATTACGTTGATTAAGCATCATGAGGTGGAGCATGAGGGGTGGTTCCCTATTTTTTATTTATTTATTTTTGTTGTTGCTGGGAGTTGGAACCCTATTAGTTAGGTTGCTTAATATTTACGCTAAGTACTCTTTAAAATACCAGAATAGGGAGGATGGTGTAGGTTTAAGTTTATTAGATTGATCAGTATTGCTGAACTATGAAATATTTTTTTTGTATACAGGTATAACAGAATAGCTTTAGTGTAGTTGTTGTTTTAAACTTGAGTATGAACTTGCAGACTTGCAAAATGCAGCAAGATATTTTAAAAAACAGTTTTGTTGATTAAAAAACACTATATCGGATTCATATCGGTATCGGCAGATATCCAAATTTATGATATCGGTATCGGTATCGGACATAAAAAAGTGGTATCGTGCCATCTCTATTTCTAACAAAACTATAATAGGCTAAATATTATCTCATGACAACTTGAAAGACCTACAAAACAAAGCTAAAGCTAATGAGCCCCACTGTTTCCAGGTCTGATGAAGGGCTCTAAAAATGTAACATCTCTAAGACAAAAGAATCACTAGAGAGCTGGCTAGTTTTTGGAAGTAAGTTTTATCAAGAATTTAAAAGTGTGCGTTTCGTCATTACAGAACGTTATTTTTTAATTTTTTTATCTTTTGAAACAAATAATAATAAGCCACTAATAAGCACTAGTTGCCTTGGTCCTTTCCAATGTCAGTCCAGAGAAGAAATGCAGACTTACATATCTCTTTAGCATATTCTGAAAACAAATATCCCCATGCTACATGATACTGTGGTAATATAATTTGCATAGTTAATGTTGTGAATAAATATTACATGTTACTGTCATGAAATTACTGAAGTTTCATAAGATAAGATACAATAAGATTTTTGTCACTGCAGAAAGTACGTTTAAGAGCAGTAAAAGTTAAAGAAAAAACATAATAGAATAGAATAACTTAAAATAGAATTACATACTATACATAATATAATAAAATACTATATGCAATAGAATAAATTACGATACAAATTGACTAAAATGCTTTGTTATAGTAGGAAGTATAGTGTGGTCATCTGCAGTAGAGTCTGACAGGAGTTGGAAGGAAAGACCTGTGAAATCTCTCAATCCCACATTGTGGGATTGAGAGATTCTGCCACTGAAGGCAGAATAAAAACAGGCCTCAGCCTGCCACTGAATGAGCTGCTCAGTACTGTCAGAGTCTCCTGCATGGGGTGGGAGATGTTGTCCAACAGGGATGACAGCCACCATTCTCCTGTCACTCACCCCACCTCCACCAGGTCCAGAGGGCATCCAGTCTCTTCTCTTGCGCAGGACTTGACAACCCTTGAGCTGCAGCCGATGTTGGAGACTGCCTCCTGGATTAATCAAACCTGTTAAAGAAGTGATTCAGTTCATTTGCCCACCTCACATCCCCCCAGGAAGAGAGTTTTGATCTTTGTGGCTGAGAAAAACATTTTCATCTTCCTCTCTACTTTGAAACATACAGGCAAGTCAAGACTATACAGAGTCAGCAGGGCCCCACATGACTGAATCCACCCAGGTGATGCATACTCTCATCACAAAACGAAACATGATGAAGGGTATTTTGCCTAACGTGTGGAAATATTGAAAATATATCAGCCCTAACTGTTTAAAAGGCTAGTGGAGTAAAAAAAAATGTAATCATAAAAAAAAGACAAAAGATTAAGGCTGTTTACATAACACATTAACGCATCATTGCAATTAAAATTTTAATGCAATTAACCCATCTGGAGCGCAGAATAAATTAATTTTGGACAAACTGCCCGAAATGCATTGGCAACAGACATTTCATTCGTCATTCTGCGCTCCAGATGGGTTAATTGCGTTAAAAATTTTAATCGCGTAAATTGTGATGATGGATTAATCCCCGTTAATGCAGACAGCCCTAAAAAAAAAAAAAAAAAAAAAAATATATATATATATATATATATATATATATATATAATCACTTTAGTGCTACAGACATTAAATCTGTCTGATTTTTTTGGAGCATTTTTGAAAGTCATGTCATTATTTAGTCATTGTTACACTGTGTTTCAACAGCTGAAGATGTTCTCACAGAGAAAAAGACATACTTAGCCAGCTTATTTTTTAACATCTCTAACAATAACCACACTAGAAACCCACAGACAAAAATGTGTGAAGCTGAGCACCCTCAGTTCAACATGTTGGAGCTGAAGGTTGTTTGCAGGTCATGGAGTATCATAATGAAAATGCTATTTGGCATTGCTATCATTAGATTTATTTTTAACTGGTGGTCATATGACCATCTCAGCCACTTGACATCTGAAGCAGAGTGTTTGCAAGTGAGTGAAATATTTAAAATTAACAAACTGTTTTAAATTTGGTACCTTATTTTTTTCATCATTGTATTTCATAGATTAACAAAATTTATTACAGTGGCCATAAGGCACACCGGAATATAAGGCCCACTGTCGATGAACGGGTCTATTTTCATACATAAGGCGCACCGGATTATAAGGTGCATTAAGCAAAACAAAATCAGATAAATCAAACTTTACTCAAATCATCCTTCTTGCTTCCTCCACTTCTGTACCATTGATGGATTATCTCAGTTGTTCTCCTGACTAAAGTTTGGTCCGTTTACAGCATCCTGCTATGCGATTGCATTTGCCCATAACCACGGGGAACCCTCACGTTAAGTTTTATCGTGTGGAAAAAAGTTAGCATTCATCCTCCAGCTTCACTGTGTTTATGTTATGCTAACATAGCTGTGTCGCTAGTCATCACGTAGCACATCATTATATACCAGCTAGTCCAACTTCAGCAACCCTACAAACATGCCTGGATGTTAAGCTTAATTGTTACACCTGGTAAAGCAGCAACGCTGATCATTTTACTAAAGATGAAAGAATTTAGACGGTTTTCAACTCTCAGTGATGCCGCAGTGTTTGTTTGACTTTGGGACCTGAAGCGGATAGAGTTTTGGACCCAGATTACTCCGCGAGGCTCCTGACTACAGTAGCTGTAATGCTCCGACAATCCATCAAGAGGTGCGGTTTCGTAGCTTACCAAAGTCATACTAAAACATTTTTTGACAGATTTTTGAGTGCCATGTACCACATAAAATCGGTTTGAGGTCAGTAAGCACAACCAGAATTCATACATAAGGCCCCCCGGATAGTAAGGTGGATATGTCTGTGAAGGTTCTCAGTCATCCAGGTCATCGTAGTCAAAGGAGCTTGCAAAGAAAAAAAGAAAAGCGTCTGGACTTCTTTAAGTTACTTGAGTGAAAGAAACCATCTATGTCCACTGTGAGCGACCATCTTTGAACAGAGGCGGGGGTTTACGACACCAACTCTCTGCCATCTATAATCCAGTTTTGAGATCCCTTCCCAGACGCCTTAACGCCCACTCACATCCTGGGCCATCTGATCTCAGGAATTCGCATGATAAGGTGGGGCCAGGTTTCACAATGAACTCACCCGAAACTGGCTGATTGGGACCCACACCCAGTTTCACACCTTGGCTCAGGCGATTAGAGGATCATCAGGGGGTCCTTTTGTCCCTCTGTGGGGGGATACTCCCACTAGGTTTATATCTGGGACTCTCCACCATTTGACCTTAGAACTGAAGAAGCTTCTCGGATGAGAGGTGAAACGTCTTCAAGTAACTTAAAGAAGTCCAGACGCTTTTCTTTGCAAGCTCCTTTGAGTAAGGTGGATAGTAAACACTTAAAGGATTTTAAGTGTGCCTTATAGTGGGGAAAATACAGTAAATAATTTAGAAGGGCAACAATTTGTAATTTTTTGGGTGCTGGAAGTATAATTTCCAGAATGCTTCAGCTTTCATTTAAAAGAAAAATGAATATTTTGAAATTTAATTTGTATTCAAAACAGAATTGACCGTAGCAGGCTGACCGGAAACCGTTCATGAGGGTACCAACTCAGTTTTAACAGAAGAGGATTTGGATCACTTCTAAAATACAATCCAAAGCCACGAATGAAGGATATATTAGTCTCCATTGTTCTTTTTTGATTTTTAATGTTACTGAAGTTATGAAAGCTATGAAAAGAACTGTCAAAACAGTAACATTTAGACAGAAGACAGTGAACATTTCTGTGGTTATTAACAGAATTTTAATGTTTTAGATTGTGCAGGCTACTTACTTTTATATAAAGAGTGTGTGTTGATTTATAATACAGGGTGGGCCAGTTATATGGATACACCGTAATAACATGGGAATGGTTGGTGATATTAAAGTCCTGTTTGTGGCACATTAGTATATGTGAGGGGGCAAACTCCTCAAGATGGGTGGTGACCATGGTGGCCATTTAGAAGTTGGCCATCTTGGATAGTCAAAGGAGCTTGCAAAGAAAAGTGTCTGAACTTCTTTAAGTTGCTTGAAGATGTTTCACCTCTCATCCGAGAAGCTTCTTCAGTTCTAAGGTCAAATTCCTGAGGTCAGACGGCCCAGGATGTGAGTGGGCGTTAAGGCGTCTGGGGAGGGACACCACATTGTTAAGTCTGTCACAGACTTAACAATGTGGTGTATGCTTTACAGTGCAGCGAGGAAAGCCCAGACCTCTACATTGGAGAGACCAGACAGCCACAGTCTTCGAACTCCATATTCTACAAAATTTCTAGATAAATAATTTCCAACTGATGTCAATGGACTACTGAGTCTACTAGAATGTTGATGATGGCTTAAGGTGGTCAATGAGAATGACTAACCAATGTGCGAGTAACACTGAAATTGAGTGATACTATCATACTTTTAAAATCATACTATATGCAAGAGAATCACTTATTGTGGAGTTATATGTATTCACAACAACTCATGTCCTTAAAATAACTATACATTTTTTTTGCAATATTGCTGTTTAGTAAGTTTTCACATCTAAGAATATGAGCTAAGTTTTACCATCAATAGACATTTTATTTTTAGTTTACTAACGGGAACCCAAAACCATCTTGTTTATGCTGTCACCTCACACAGTAAAGATGCTCTCAAAGAGCTATTTTGACATTTGTCACGTACTGTGGTCACCACAGTACGTGACAAATGATAGTGTCATGAACATTGGGTTATATTAATTTTGTGCACCATGAACTCTTACTGTCATGTACCAGTAAGATTCTAATGATATTGGCCATCTATAAAAAAAATAAAACTGCAGAATTTGTATGATCTGAAGTATTTTTCAAATGTGCTGTGGGAATTGAACACGTCAAAGTTCCATATTGTAGTTGGAAAAGTTTTGTTGATTTTCTTCTGCAATATCAAAACACAGCATGAATATTTTTATTCCTCATTTTAAACATAAACAGAACATAAAGAATTAATGGTGAACAGAGGAAAGAAACACAAGTGTCAGTCTGAATTTCACAATCTATCTTATACGTTACTATTACTGAGAACTTGAAGAATTAAAAGAGTAGGCTGAATGATCAAAATCTAGAACTGATCAAACATAAACGAATAAAGAAATTCAAGAAATTGAACATATAGTAGGTTGCAGGGACATTTTTTATGCAATCACATGTGATTGAAATTGAACCCTGTTGGGCCCCAGTCACTACAAAGAACCACAGGAAGAGGAAATTCCTTCAAAAGAATATATCCTGATTTGAGTTTGATGCTCACACAGTCAGCAGCAAGACGACATGGAGGTCAGAATCTCCACCAACAGTGTCTGTGAGTACTGACCTTGTCTTTTGTAAAAAAAAAATATATATATATATATACAAATTAAAAAATAAATACATGGATTAAGGACAAATAACAATATTCAAAATACAGCTATGCATTTGCATGAAGTCATTATGGATGTTTGTAACTGCTCACTAAAAATGCATAGGACTTATTGCTAATGATGGAAAAAAAACCTGTTAAATATTAAAACTGTCATTCTCAATCTTTTCAGTGATGAATGTCCTGTTTCTGTTGGTTATAGTTGCTGAATTCAGTGATTCGCAAACATATAGTA
Source organism: Maylandia zebra (assembly GCF_041146795.1). Lineage (NCBI taxonomy): Eukaryota > Metazoa > Chordata > Actinopteri > Cichliformes > Cichlidae > Maylandia > Maylandia zebra. The sequence continues at coordinate 16,332,191 of NC_135169.1, read as the reverse complement.
AGTCTTTAAATATTCATTTTGTTGTATGTCTAAGTGTGTATGTATGTTATTGATTTAATAAATCTTATGAGAATATGAGTTTTCTGAAACTACTGCAGTTACTTTTTTTTCAGCTAAAAATAGAACTACAATATAACATAAACCTCTAAAACACTTGTGAAAAAACTGCACGCATACGATCTATCTATCTATCTATCTATCTATCTATCTATCTATCTATCTATCTATCTATCTATCTATCTATATATATATATATATATATATATATATATATATAATTATTTGAAAGCAGTCGAGCATTAGAGTGCTTAATGTATATACATTTGTGGTTGTCTGAAAAACAGTTTTTTGAGACTATTATGTTCTGTATTTGTTGAGTCTTTATTTGATTTTCTGTCTCAGATTCAGGTTTTCCTCAAGTTGTTCCAAACAGGCAGCAGTTCTTTCAAACAGAGCCTATCACTATCAGCTGTGAAGGGCTAAATGGGCTGACTGGATGGAGAGTGATGAAAAAGATAAATGGAGATGTTAGAACATGTGCTTCAACCTGGGAAACATCGACTGGACCTTGCAATATTATCAATGCATATCCTTCAAGTGACAGTGGAGAATACTGGTGTGAAATGGGAGGAATACAAAAAAGCAACTCTGTCAACGTCACTGTAACTGGTATGTACATAGAAAAAAAAATAATTATAAGTTGACATACTTAGTCCATCAACAGTTTTTAAAAAAAACAAAAGAAAACTCTGTTCAGTTTCAGTACATCACTTACAGTAATAGATAGTGTCATATTTGGTACTGTAGTACTGTGGTAGTTTTTATAGCACACACACACACACACACACACATATATATATATATATACACACACACACATATATATGCTGCATGTGCATTGTAATAAGCAGAAAAAGCACATATTTGACACAGATGTCTGTTAAAAACGATGTGAGCTGTCATGACTGTTGACTATGATTAACATGTAAAAGTCCCTTTTTACACAAAATAACTTCCATATTTTCTGCCATTTAGATTTAGAGAGTCATGTGATCCTGGAGATTCCTGTCTATCCTGTGATGCAGGGAGAAAATATGACCTTGCATTGTAGAAAAAAGGATGCAAACTCCAAGTACACTGCAAAATTCTATAAAAATGGCATCTCCATTGGGAGCAGCTCATCAGGAAACATAATGGCTCCCACTGTATCCAAATCTGATGAAGGACTTTACAAATGTAGTATTGCTGATGCTGGAGAATCACCAGAGAGCTGGCTTAGTGTTGAAGGTAAGATGCATCAATATTTTCTAAATAAATTAGAGACAAACTTTGTACCCAAACTGTATTTTAGACCTTCATGATAAAGTGTGTTAATGAAGAGCAACATGTGGTCTATGATGAACATACCTACTGTGCAAAGTGACGCCAGAGTGTTGCTTTTATGTGTCATCTTTGGACATCGTATTTTGGTCTACTAAAGGGGTTGTTGGTAACACCACGTAACATCTTTTATGTCTACTAAACGTCTAGTGTTGACGTCCATTGGACCTCTGTCCACAGGCTATGTGTAGTCCAAATGTGGTCGTTGTGGACGTCTTTTCAACAACAAACTAGACTCATTGTTAATGTGGTTTTTAATACAACTTCTTTAGTGGGTGGAGGACATGTTTTCTATTGGCAACTGGTTAATTTTTATGAAGCTTTGTTTACACCTTTGTATGCATGTCCAGTTATCATATGCGGCTGAGACATAAATAAATAAATAATTTATTTAGACAGAAATAAAGTAATTGGAAAATGATCTGGAACAGTGTGCCACCTTTTGAAAAAGGGCTAAATCATATTGGGCATACATAATTATATTGAATAGGATTTATTTTATTTTTTAAAATATTTAGAGTAATTTACAACATAATTTTAATCATTTCTAATACACAGTGCAATCATCTTTCTGGCAGGACATCCTACAGTGCCTTACTTCAAGCTCTACCTGGTGCTCTGCACAGGTTTCAGTGTTTTATTGGTGGTCATTCTGCTAATACTGGCAGGAGTGTTTCAACATAATAAACATCAACAAACCATCAGAAGTCGTACAGAAGAAACTTCTTTGACACCAAGTATGCTGACAGTTGGCTCATCAAAACATTTTATTTTTTTATGACTTTTTATTTTATAACAATAAACATACTTTTTTCCTGTTTATTTTGTCTTTTTCATAAGCAGGTGCTCACAATTCTGCTGCCTCCTTCCAGCCTCCCTCTTCTGCACAAACAGGTTAGGAAGGCAAACATCTGTTTAAGAAAAAAAAAAACTGAACTTCAAATGTACAGGATCATGGAAATTAGAAACAAGCAAGCAAGATTGGTCAATTAAATTAACACTAGTTGTTATTAGGCAATATGATGATGTCAAAATATACCATGTTTAATAACATTTTTTTAATTATAATTTGCATGTTACTGTTGTGGAAAGAAATATGTTGCGCTTTCTTATGGTAGAAGCATAAATGCTACAAATTGGTCACTTTAGCCCACTGGTTGCGAGGCAACATGATGACAACATAATAATTGATATACAGTCCCGATCAAAAGTTTATGACCACTTGAAAAATGCCAAAAAATCATGGTTGGATCTTAACTAGGTTCCAAGTAGAGCTTCAACATCCAACAAGAAGAAATGGGAGTGAGACATGTTTTGAGCCGGCACCTTCATTCATTCATAAGATAGTGCTGTTTTACAGCTGATCAAAAGCTTAGGACCACACCTACAAAAGAACCTGTAAATCCCCTCAAAACAGAAATCACAGTTCCAAACATGAACTCAATAATGAGTAGCTCCACCATTATTGTTGATCACTTCAAAGATTCGTTGTGGCATGCTTGATGCAAGCGTTTCCATGAGGTGAGTGGGAACATTTCTCCAAGTGGTGAAGACGGTCATCTACTGTATGGAACTGTTGTCCATTTTGTAACTGTAGTCCATTTTTTGTAAACTTCCCTTGCCATTCATCCCCAAAGGTTCTCAGTTGAATTTAGATCAATGGAACATGCACGATAGTCCTAAAGAGTGATGTTTTGGGTGGCTGTAGCTCAGGTGGCAGAGCAGGTCAGCCACTAATCAGAAGGTCGGTGGTTCGATCCCAGGCTGCCTACTGGCTGCATGCCAAATATCCTTGGGCAAGATACTAACCCCATGTTTGCCTACTGGTGGTGGTCAGAGGGCCCGGTGGCGCCAGTGTCCGGCAGCCTCGCCTCTGTCAGTGCGCCCCAGGGCAGCTGTGGCTACGATGTAGCTTGCTATCGCCAGTGTGTGAATGTGTGTGTGAATGGGTGAATGACTGAATGTAGTGTAAAGCGCTTTGGGGTCCTATGGACTAGAAAAGCGCTATACAAATGCAGGCCATTTACCATGTTATTATTGGAAGAAGTCCCTTGTCCTGCGGGCATTGTGTACTGTAGTGTTGGCGTGTTGAAAAACCCAGTTGTTACCACACAAACAAGGGCCCTCAGTTATTAGGGATGCTTTTTGCAACATCTGGATATAGCCACTGGCCGTTTGATGCCCCTTTCACCTCCTGAAGCTCCATTATAGATTTTAAAGGCATGTGGTCCTGACCTTTTGATCAGCTGTAAAACAGACTGTTTAAGTTTAAGCGATGTTTATAAATTGGAAGCTCAAAAAATTTGTTACGTTTGTTTATTTTAGTGAAATTCAAATAATAAAAAAAAATCAGCCATTTCAACCAAAAAACACCAAGGTTTTAATCATCACTCTGGTTTTGGTATGTCTCTTTGATTTGATTTTACTGTCTGCACTTTGACATTGTTATCATATAGAAAGAGTGTCTAGAATCAGAGTTGTTGTTGTTGTTGTTTTGTTTTTTTTTAAATTTCAACTAAAAAATGTCTGCCCATATCATATTCGTTTAAGGTCTTGACTTGTCGCTATATTTCAGTGCCTGCAGTGGTAAGCATAGCTGAAGAAAACAACGAGACATATTCCCTCATCACAAAACCAAGAATGTCGACAGGTAATTTGCCTAAACTGAAAACATTGAAGTTATAATACCCTTAATTGCTTAGATGTGTAGGGGAAGTGTCATGGTTCAGGAGTTTTTGACCCAGCATTCTGAGTTTGGTGACTTGTGTTTTATTATGTTCTAGTTTATTTATTTAGTCTAGGCTTTATTTGGCTCTATGTTTTGAGTCCTGTTTCCCTGTTTAGTTCTTGTATGTTTAGGTTCCTCCCATGTTTGTGTCTCCTCAATATGTTGTTTATGTTGTTGTGTCTTCATCGTGTGAGTCTGTCCTCCATTGCCCTTTATGTCTCATGATGTCTTTATCTCCCTTTTTGTCCCTTTCTCTTGCTCTCTCCCTTTGTGTCTCGTCTCTTCTTCTTGTTTACATCTCTCCCATGGTGTCTCATTTCATGTCTCCCCTATCTGTCATGTGTCACTTTGAAAGTCTCACGCCCCATGCTCAGTATGTCCAGTTTAATTCCTCCTGTCTTGTCATTGTGTCAAGTTGCCCCAGCTCCACATGTGTTTCCTCTTCCTTTGTCACCCTCATGTGCATTCAGGTAGTCTTTGTCATTCATTTTCGGTCAGGTTGTCTGTTAAGTTCATGCCATGTTTCCAAGTTTCCATGTTCCAGGTATCCACACACCCACACCAGATTTCATGTTTAGGGTTTTTCATGTCTATTTTTGGTTTTCCCATTTTAGGTTATTATTTAGCTTCATCTTGGTTCGCCTTTCCCCATTGTTTTGTAGTTTGCCACCAGCCATAATAAATGCCTCACTCTTTGTGAAGAATCCTTTTTTTTGCCTTTGGTTGTCTGCATTACTCTCCCCTACACATGATCTAACAGCATAGATCGTGACAGGAAGAAAAACATGTCACCATATAAAAAGTAACATCGCTCTGAAGACCATACGTGTGTCCCAGCCAGAAATGAGTGAGAACAATTTACATTTTAAATGTAATGAAAAGAAAAATCACTCTTATGATGTTTTGTTGTTATATGCCTGCAGAGGACAATGCACTTGAATCAGTCCAGGTGATGTATGCTATGGTCAGGAAACCCAGGGATGTGAAAGGTAATTGACACTGAAAGTAGACTATTAAATCCTTAATGCTCACCCCATGTTTTGGGAACAATTTAGGGTTGCAGCAGGACTGGAGCCTCTGCACATTATCACTGAGCAAAGGGCCAGGACAAATACATCTTGGACAAGATGGATATATAATCTGACAGTAATGTTATATTCTTGGTTTTTAAATTATATATTTTTTTAAACACAGCATGCACGTGTTTCATGCTGTTGATATTTTCAGCTTTGTTTTTAACATCTCAGAAAAAAACCCACACGAGAAACCCACAGGCAAAAATGTGTTGATGAGTCTATCTGATGGTCTATCATGCAGCAGCCAGATAAGACTGTTTTAACAAATAACTGTTTTGAAATGTATTGTGCCTCCAAACAGAGATGGCAGTAGTGAGCTGGTTGGAGTCCCACAACTGACTGGCATGGATCTGGATAACTTTTACTGCACAGTACAAGACTAAAAATAAAGGGAATGCTGGTCTTCAGTGTGCATTTTATTTTCTTTGTTAATGCCATCATGAAATCTAGAAAAAGTGACACATGTTTATATATATTTATATAAAATACAATGAAACATTTTTGTGGTTAAAAACACATTTAATTAGTTAACTTCTAGTTAATTTCTAATATGTGAAAAGATGGCAGTTTATATCAAATTGCAAATATCTCAACCTGCATGTTTAAAAAAATATTATCTCTGTTCTTATTCTGAGAGTGAAAACTTCAGCCACCTCATATCATCATGTCTATTTAAACAGGGAGCAGTGTGTTAATAAATATTATTAGTGAAGCCCAGGTCTATTTGCTATGCCTAATTGTAGACATGAGTACACTGTTGCAGTTCTTAAACATGCTCACTGTGGCTTCTGTGGCAAGACAGTGTGACAAATGCTATGTTAATGTAATGTGAGCCATCAACAGAATATCCTTTTATGGTAAAGATGGTGGTACTGTGAACACAAGGTGAATCTTATGTAAAATTATGAAGATGGCGGAATAAATTGAAGGCAAAAAATGTGCGTTCTTTTAATAAAAGCAAATTTATGTAAAATTATTTTTTGTTAACTTGTGTTGTTGTTGTTTTTTGAGTATCCATAAAATTTAAGAAAATAAATAATAATAATAAATGAATAAATATATAATCTTAAGTGATATATATATATATATATATTAAAAAAAATTCCCCACTCGCCCCTGTGGGCGGTCAATCCTTCAAGCTCGGGTCCTCTACCAGAGGCCTGGGAGCTTGAGGGTCCTGCACAGTATCTTAGCTGTTCCCAGGACTGCACGCTTCTGGACAGAGATCTCCGATGTTGTTCCCGGGATCTGCTGGAGCCACTCGCCTAGCTTGGGAGTCACTGCATCTAGTGCTCCGAATACCACGGGGACCACCGTCACCTTCACCCTCCACATCTTCTCGAGCTCTTCTCTGAGCCCTTGGTATTTCTCGAGCTTCTTGTGTTCCTTCTTCCTGATATTGCTGTCATTCGGAACCGCTACATCGATCACTACGGCCGTCTTCTTCTGTTTGTCTACCACCACTATGTCCAGTTGGTTAGCCACCACCATTTTGTCCGTCTGTATCTGGAAGTCCCACAGGATCTTAGCTCTGTCATTCTCCATCACCCTTGGGGGCATCTCCCATTTTGACCTCGAAACTTCCAGGTTATACTCGGCACAGATGTTCCTGTATACTATACCGGCCACTTGGTTATAGCGTTCCATCTATGCCCTGCCTGCTAGCATCTTACACCCTGCTGTTATGTGCTGGATTGTCTCTGGAGCATCTTTACACAGCCTGCACCTGGGTGCCTGGTGTGATAAACCCCAGCCTCAATGGATCTTGTGCTTACTGGAGACCAACAAGATGCCTTCCCTCTCCACAGATGACTACCACAGCCTCCTGCAGAAGATTGCACTACTGGAGACAAAAATTCATCGCTTAGAAGTAAATGTGGAGGTAAATGGACTGTGTGGAAATGAAACAACCTTGCCTTTGATTCAAAACAATGGCAATGAGCAAGCTAGTACACAGCTAAGGAGCACAGATAACATGACCAAGAAAGTAGACTTTGTGCACTATTATAAATCCTCAAGCGATAATCCCCCCTTGGACTGTCTTGGTGCAAAACCAAGACATAAATCATGTCTCCTGGAAGGGGGAGGATGTATCACAGGCAGGGCACAGCGAGCTGAAATCTCTGAAACCGACTGGCCTTCACTTCCTACGAGACAGAGAAGCTCTTCTACCCCTGTATACGGGAGGAAACAGGACTGGACAACCGTGAATAGGAAGGTTAACAACAACCCTTCAAAACAACTGAATGTGAAACTGCAGAACAGATTTGCTCCACTATCAAAGGACCCTGGATCTATATCGGACAACCATCCATCTAAAAGTGGCGAAGTAAGGTCTGAAAATCTTTTGAAAAGTAAAAGGCCACAGGGAAAGCTAAAGGCTAGGCCTGAAACTCTGATTGTGGGTGACTCTGCCGTAAAGGATGTACAAAGGATGTGCGGTAAGAACACTAAAGTCCTCTGCTTTCCTAACGATATGGTCAACAACCTGAAGGAGAGAATTCTTCAAATTGCAGATGAATATCCAACTGTGACAAACATTGTTCTGCATACAGGGTCAAACAATGTGTCCAAACAACAGTCGGAGGTTCTGAAACGGGACTTTACTGGATTATTAAACACTGTAAACTCTCTGAATGCAGCTGTATTCATCAGTGGACCTGTACCGCCGGTCAGAGGAGGAGACGAGAGATTCAGCAGGTTGTTTACACTGAATAAATGGCTTATATCAGCATGTGCTGACCACTCAGTGCATTTTATCAACAACTTTAATATTTTTTGGGAACGCAGGCATCTGTTCAAAGCAAATGGATTTAATTTTAACAAGTCAGGGGTGAAACTGTTCACCTCCAACTTGTTTTATTCCATACGTCATCCATCTGTGCTTGGTGCCAAGGCTGAGATAAACGAGGAGTTATCTCATAAAGATGAACAAACAGTACTCCAAGAACAGACAAAGCCCAGCAGAGAACTGGTGGGCTTTGTCTGTTCACTCATGAGAAGTGCCCTCCTCCGTTGGCAAAAAGGGTTTGACAGATTCAGAATTGTGCACCACTTTATGGTAATATGTGTGGTTGTGAGAGTAACAGTAACATTAAAGACAAGTGTCTTGTAGGTGACAGAAATGTAAGTTTAGTCTGCAGTAGTAAACATCTACCTCGTGTGGAACTAACAATGTCAAAAGGTGAAATAAACTATTGAAACATTGTACAGCTTAACCCTTGTATGGTGTTCGGGTCTGTGAGACCCGTTTTCAGTTTTTTTCAAAAGAAAAATTAAACAATTAATTATTTTTTCAACCTGAAATTCATTGGCTTATTTTCTGTGAAGAACATAAATCCAAACTCATTTTCAATGACCTCATACTGTACCTCCCCCCACACATTTACATTACATACAAGGTGTTCGGGTCCACTGGACCCAGGTCTAATAAAAGTGTTGAAAGTGTAGGTCCTGTGTTCCCACACTCTGTCTTCCTCCTTTCTGGTGCTGCTGATAGTGTTTTCTTCCCCTCCTGCTCCTGCACAAAGTTGCAACATTGTTGAAAATTCAACTATCAACACCGTCTGCTCTGACATTCCCACACATTTTACCCTCTTTCTTGAGGGATCCAAATTTTATTTTCTCATACCCTGTCCCTCCTGCAAATTAGGGGCATAATACTATAAATAAGACTTTGCCAGTGTGGTTCTTTATCACAACTGATCAAGATGGCAAAAGATTATCTGCTGCGAGGGCGATCCAATTGATTTTGGAAGAGAGAGGGGCTTCGGATGATGATGTTGACAAAGAGGTTTCAGAATATTTCACATTTCTGAAAATTCAGAGTCTGACAGTGACTTTGAAGAGGATGAGGTTGAGCACCATTTAGTAGCAAAACGAAGACGAGTACCCCATCTGCAGCCAGCTCCAGGACCAGAACAAGCCCACCAGACAGCAAGTGAAGAAATATGGATGTCAACAACTGGTGAAATTGAATGGTCTTCTTGCCCAAGAAATGAGCCACCCTGCAGAGCTGTTACTGTGATAAGCCAGGGCCAACACGGCTGACAGTTACTCATGTGCAGGACATCAAGTCTTCATTTTAGCTTTTCATCCCAGATTCCATCCAGAAAATTATTCTGGATTGCAGTAATCTAGAAGGAAGGTGTGTTTTTGGAGAGAGGTGGAAGGAGATGGACCAAATTCATCTAAGAACCCCAAAGGCCTACTTTGGGGTTCTTATCCTTGCAGGAGTTTTCAGGTCCAAAGGGGAATCCAAAGAATCCCTGTGGGATGCAGAAACCGGCAAGAACCTTTCCGTGCATCAATGTCTCTGGAAAACTTCCACAAAATTTCCAGGATTATCCGTTTTGATAACCGAGACGACAGACCAGCTCGACGGCAGAGAGACAAGCTAGCTGCCATCAGGACAGTGTGGGATAAGTGTGTGCACCACCTCCCCTGTTTTACAACCCTGGGCCTAATGTCACCATCGATGAGCAGCTGATCCCATTTAGTTGTGAAACATATTGCTTCACGTGTAAATGTGTTGTGTCTTTCCACTCACTCCACTCACTAAATTCACAGACAGAGAATTTAAACTAAAAAGGTTAAATTTTCAGAGTTCACATAGTCATGTGACCCAAGTTTCCTCCTGTGGTCTCCTTCTGCTCCTGCAACAGAGACACACACAGAGATACATCCACACCTTTGTCAGGTGGGGGTTGACTTCACACAATGGTGTTAAGTCAGTCAGTCTTGTCAGCTTTTGTCAGTCAGTCAGTTCCCCATTTATTTTAAAATTCTTACTCATTCACTCAGTGATTCCTTCTTTTGCTAATTGTGGAAATTATTGTCGCATTCGTTTCCACGCTCAGCAAAACGACATCATTTCAAAAAGAAAAACAATTTAGACTGGATTTCCTCGTTGAATCCTTTTAGACAGGAACTTGTTTCCTAATTGTCCCAAATAAGTGGATTTCTCCTGAGCCCATTTTAATTTTGGAGAAGCTCACTTTGCAACAGTTTTCTCGACGACGCTTCGATTCTAATCGTGCAGATCTGCTCAAACAGAGATCATCAAACAAAACTTTCAGTGCACCATGAAAGTAACAAAATAAAAGAAAGAAAATAAAGGAAAGAAAGAAAATAAAGGAAAGAAAGGCCTTGTTAAAGTCATGACACGTGTTCTTCATGCCAGGGGGATAAATCGTAACAACCCAATTGGCAGGCTCAACTTAATAACATAAGACAAATCAACAGCCAGTTTAATCTCAAACATTCATCCAATCAGCCATACACACAACATATAGCATAACCCTGTTGTCTTAGCACATAATAAGTTTCTTCTCATGTAACTAAATGTGTGCCATGGTAAAACTTCTTCACACACCAGAAACTCACAATCAGCTCACTCAGCTCACTCATTTAAGACCTCTCATCAGCATTCTGTTTTCTCCTCTATGATGCAACCATCTGTCCTCCTATAATATTCAGTCCACTAGTCTATGTATCACTTTCATCTTACTAGTGACTTGGACAAGATGACAAACAGAATCTCATGTTTAAGATGCTGTCTGGTCTTCATGAGTATCATTGTATGTGTATATGCATGTAAGGTTTAGTATAGTTAATGCATTTTCTGTATGTTTTTGTGTTAGTCTCTCATCACACTTTCATTATTCTCATCACTGCTTAAACAACACACATCTCTCTCTGTTTTTTGTTTTTGTTTTTTTTAACTGTACTTTTCTCCAAAACAGAAAATAGCATTACAGCTGTTTCAGACTGAGAAACACCAAACACTCTTCATGCTATCATTCATCCACACAACTATTTTATTCCTTTTTGTCCACTGGGCAGGTGATCTGCAGAATCAGTCTGCCCCAGCTGGATACCTTTCACACACACCATGACGTCAGACACACTCACGGACTGGATCAGGAGAAAAACTTTCTTCATCTTCACACTCTGGGACAGAAACACCATATGTTTGTTTTTTTGTGTTGTGTCAGGGATGGATATGTAGTTGTAACGTTTGTGTTCACTAACTTTACTTTCTGTTTCCTACCCTGCCTAGTCTGTCTTGGACTCAATGCTGCTCCTAATGCCTCTCCATACTCAGCCTTTAATTTCTCCTCCACCTCTGCCTCTGCTCTCTCACGCTGTTCTCTGGCTCTTCTTTCTGCTAACATTCTTGCTCTTTCTAAAGCTTTTCTATGGTTCTAAAGTAGTTGCAGTGGATTGAGCTGTGTTTTCATCCTCAGGTTTCACAACTACTGCTTGCAATATTGCTCTTTTAACATTCTGTGCTTCTCTTCTCTTTTGAGCCTGCTCCAGCCACAACTTAGCAACTGCTAACTGCAACTCCTTCCTCTGCTTCGCTTTCCCTGTTTTACCTGCTACACTTACAGCTATTCTTTCTACAAGCATTTTACCTTTAACTTCCACTAATGTCCCTTCAAATCCATATTTTTTACACCAACAACCCACATACTGCGTGCTGCCCGGTGAAAATTTCTCCATAAATTTTACATCCCCTTCTAAGGCAGACTTACACATTTTATTCTCCATTACAAGACAACAATCAGCCACACTCACGCAGACCACGTCTGGCCCGCACACCCACACAACATAGGCCTATTGCTTGCGTCTGCACGCACAGCTAGCGCTCTCTGTTGAAAACTCTCAAACGCCCCATATGGCGGAGAATTCAACCTTCGGACACTCTCTAACGCCCCAAATGGCGGAGATTCCGGACTCTTTTCACGGCAGAGTCACCGAACCTAGGTTATCTCCACGCCCCACACAGCGGAGAAGCCTGCGTCTCTCTCACGCGGCTAGCGCGCTCCCGTACCTGCGGTCAACGCAGGGTCACGTAGCCGCTCTCTAAGGCCTTCTGTACTCACTGTTTGTTTACGTTCATGGGAAGAGTCTCTGGATCCCGTCAATCGTCATCCATCCCGAGGGGAGTTCAGGCGCAAACTTCCCGGCCTGGTGACAAAGCAAAGTGAAACACCAGGGCTTTACGTCAATCATCCCAGACGTTGCGGTGGTGTCCTCTCCCTCTCCTCGGTGGATGCAATGTGTTAGGATCCGGCTCGAGGACCAAATAAATGTTGGGTCTGTGTTTCCACAAGCCCCGCTAATTCTAGAGACTTATTCATCATGAAGAAAACAAGACAGTCGATCGATCCATTACTTGCGCAAGGGAGGCCTCTCATCTGTGTCCAGCACGACAATGACCCCGATGATGGCCTCCTCTCGCTGCCTTTTATTGACAAACATCAAACAATAGTTTACAAAACACCTCCCCTTGCAACCCCCTTTGGTTACAAAGACAAGGCACTGTATGTAAATGTATACACTGAGTGTGTGTGTGTGTTATGTGAGAATGTGTGTGTGTGTGTGTGTGTGTGTCAGACCTCCTGCTGACCAAAGGGTCGTAAACCCAGGAAGTTTACATCAAAAGAAACAGATCTTTCAGATAGGATGTATCTACAATAAAACCTCCCCCAGCACAGAGTGGTTGGAGAGGTGGTCAGGATCAAAGGAATGGCTTTGATCCTACTGCTTGAACTAAGACTGTACAAATTTAAGAAACACAATGGCAACATTCAACAATTAGACTTAACAGCAGGTCTTTCAGGAACTGTACTAAACTGGTTCAAAACATACTTAGAAAACAGGAAATACTTTGTATCAATAGGTAACTTCACATCTGAGCAGACAAGTATCACATGTGGAGTTCCCCAAGGTTCCATCTTGGGACCCCCTCTGTTTAACATTTACATGCTCCCACTGGCACAGATTATAAAGAACAACAAAATAAACTACCACAGCTATGCAGATGACACACAAATATATATCACAATGTCACCAGGAGACCGAGGCCCTGTACAGGCTCTTGGTAAATGCACTGAGGAAATTAATGTCTAGTTGTGCCACAATTTTCTCCAGCTAAACAAAAACAAAACTGAAGTAATAGTCTTTGGCGCCAAAGAAAAACGATTACAGGTCACCAGAGAACTTCAATCTATACACCTAAAAACCACAAACCAGGCGAGAAATTTGGGTGTAGTGATGGATGCAGAGCTAAACTTAGTAAGCTGATTTTGTTATTGTCTTAATGTGTTTTTCTATCACCTCAAGAATATATCAAGGATAAAAGATTTGATGTCTCAACAGGACCTGGAAAAACTAGTCCATGCATTCATATTTAATAGGCTTGATTACTGTAACAGTAAAACAGGTCTACCTAAAAAATCAGTCAGACAACTACAGGTCATTCAGAAATCTGCTGCTCGAGTCCTCACTAAGACCAAAAAAGTGGACCACATCAGTCCAGCTCTGAGGTCTTTACACTGGCTGCCTGTCCGTCAGAGGATAGACTTTAAAGTTCTGATGCTGGTCTATAAAGCTCTGAATGGTTTAGGACCAAAATACATCAGTGACCTCCTGACCCAGTATGAACCTTCCAGATCCCTCAGGTCATCTGGATCCGGTTTTTTATCAGTTCCCAGAGTCAGAACCAGACACGGAGAAGCTGCATTCAGCTTTTATGCTCCTTATATCTGGAACAAACTCCCAGAAAGCCTCAGATCAGCTGAAACACTCAGTTTATTTAAATCCAGGTTGAAGACTCACCTGTTCTCAGCTGCATTTGAATAAAGCACCAAATCCACACTTTTAAGCTTAAATTTCAAAACTAACATTTTAACTACTGATTTTATCTACTGTTCTGATTTTATCTGTTTTGATTTTATATACTGTTTTGTTTGTTTGTTTGTTTGTTAATTAGTTAGTTTGTTTGTTTGCTTGTTTTAATCAATTTTAAATCATGCTTTTTATTTGTTTTGATTTGGTAGGATTTCTGGATATCAGCCACCTCCTCTATCTGCCGGTGGTACATACCGTGCACGGGCCTGTCCTTCCATGATGGTTCCTTGCCTTCCTCCACTTTCTTGGGTTTCTGCTGCCTGAGGTATTCACTGAGCACTCGGTCAGTTGGGACCATCTTCGTGATGTATTCGTGGATGTTCCTTGTCTCATCCTGGACTGTGGTGCTGACACTCACTCCTTCCGCTTAGCGTACAGCCTCAGGATGCTGGACTTGGCGTGAAACCCTCCATGCATGGTAAGGAGCTTTCTTGCCTTGATGTCAGTGGTTTCTATCTCTTCCTTTTGCCTATTACCCCAGCAGGGTACCTGATCACGGGCAGGGCATAGGTGTTGATAGCCCGGATCTTGTTCTTACTGTTCAGCTGACTCCTCAGGACTTGCCTGACCCTCTGCAGGTACTTGGTGGTTGCAGCTTTCCTAGCGGCCTCCTCGTGGTTTCCATTTGCCTGCGGGATCCCCAGGTACTTGTAACTGTTCTCTATGTCTGCAATGTTGCCTTCTGGTAGTTTGATCCCCTCAGTTCTGACTACCTTCCCTCTCTTTGTTATCATCCGACTACACTTCTCCAGTCTGAACGACATTCCGATATCATTGCTGTATATCCTGGCGGTGTGGATCAGTGAATCAATGTCTCGTTCACTCTTGGCATACAGCTTGATGTCATCCATGTACAGGAGGTGGCTGACAACTGCTCCATTCCGTAGCCAGTCTTGTCAATTATCTCACTGAGGGGGTTCAGGCCTATGCAGAACAGCAGTGGGAACAGAGCATCTCCTTGGTAGATCTCGCACTTGATGGTGACTTGTGCTATGGGCTTGAGGTTGGCCTCCACTGTTGTCCACCACATCCCCATTGAGTTCCTGATGAAGGCTCTCAGGGTCCTGTTCAGGGGTCGGCAACCCTGAACAGGTTATCTGATGGCACGACCATAGCTTAGATTAGATTAGATTAGATTAGATGAAACTTTATTAATCCCTCGGGTGGGTTCCTCCAGGAAATTCAGTTTCCAGTAGCAAAGCACCGAAAGAAGTTGCATGTTACAGATACATTAAGGGGAATGAGAGTAAGGATATACCGTATTTTCACGACCATAAGACGCACCGTACAAAAAGGCGCAGTCTCAGTTATGTGTGCCATTACTGTATTTAACACACACATAAGGCGCACCTGATTATAGGGCGCATTCAAGTATGCGTGTTTAAAAATAAAGCGGGAGCAAAACTGAGTTTGGTACTCACATTTTTATTACCGGTAATCGTCATCATCAGCATACAAGCATACAAGTATGCGTATTTAAAAATGAAGCGGGAGCAAAACTGAGTTTGGTACTCACATTTTTATTACCGGTAATTGTCATCAATCAAACCCATCGAAGTCCTCATCTTCTGTGTCTGAATTGAACAGCTGCGCTAAATCTCCATCAAACATTCCAGGTTCACTTTCTTCACCGTCAGAGTCACTTTCCGTGCCGTGCGGCTCCTCGGGAATGATGCCGGCTTTTGCGAAAGCTCGAACAACAGTGCCAGCAGACATATTAGCCCAAGCATCTACAATCCATTCGCAAATTGTGGCGTACCTGTAACTCGCCCGGCGCTGCCTTCCACTCTTAGTGAAACTGTGGTCTCCATCGGTCATCCATCGCTCCCACGCCGCTCGCAGCCTTACTTTGAACGGCCGGTTCACACCGATGTCCAGCGGTTGGAGTTCCTTTGTCAGGCCTCCCGGAATGACAGCAAGCTCACAGTTCATTCGTTTCACTTGTTTTTTCACATCGGCTGTGAGATGGGCACGCATAGAGTCACAGATCAACAGCGATGCGTTGTAAAAACCACCTGGTCTCCTTACATACACCTCCCTCAGCCAGTCTTTCATCATTTCCTCATCCATCCAGCCCTTTTCATTTGCCTTAATGATGATTCCTGCTGGAAACTTCTCTTTAGGCAAAGTCTTTCTCTTAAAAATCACCATAGGCGGCAGTTTCTGTCCATTAGCATGGCAGCCAAGCACAACAGTAAAAGAAGACTTTTCGTGCCCCGTTGTGCGTATCGCTACCGTGCTGGTCCCCTTCTTCTCCACAGTGTGACTCACCGGGATGTCGAAAGTGAGCGGCACCTCGTCCATGTTAGTGATGTGGCTGGGCTGGATGTGTTTGTCGGCGATGTGTTTGCTGCAGTAGGAGCAGAAGATGGCCAGCTTTTCATTATAATCCGCTGGAAGTTGCTGCGCTACCGTAGTCCTGGTCCGGATGGAAAAATGGCACCGTTTCATTTCTTCTGCTAGCGAAACCGCTTTTAGTCAAATGGTGACCGTCGAAACGCTTCTCCCACTCGTTCTTTGCTCAGTGATCCACTGCTCGAGTCTTTCCTCCAACTCGGGCCACCTCGCCTTATGTCCGCGGAAACTCAGCTGCGTCTTCTTGACCTGTCGGAGCTTGTTTTCCAGCTTCCTCCACTTGCGAACCATCGATTCATTAATCTTAAATTCTCTCGCGGCTGCTCAATTTCCATGTTCCTCCGCGTAGCTGATGGCCTTCAGTTTAAACTGTGCTTCATAAGCGTGTCTCTTTGCCATTTTCAGGGTTGTTAAAACAACGATGTTCCGCATAATGCACCTACCTGTCCTTTTATACAGGTATGTGCGATTGTCCCGGTATATACGATCAACGCCCACACTTCACCCTTTAGCGTTCTCATGGTGTTCTCTACTACGTCCTCCTTACAACACACAGGGCGCACTGCACTATAGGGCGCGCCGCACTTTTTAAAGAAAATCTAAGGCTTTTATGTGCGCCTTATAGTTGCGAAAATACGGTAAGCATAAATACACCATATATACACATATACACATATATAGATACAGAATATACAATATGGATAAATAGGATTGCTCATTTGAGTGAGTATATTGCACACAGCTGGACTAGCCATCGGGCATACCAGGCATTTGCTCGGTGGCCCGATAATTTGTCTTTTTTTTTTCTTTTTTGTAACGGTATAAACAATGAAAGGTGGTGGATTGGCCAGATGCTGGCCGGTGTGTAAAAATAACTCAGTTGTTTGGTGGTGGCTATGGCGGAGCTTCCACAGATTCAGTAACATTAGCAAGTGGTGGAGGCCAGCAGGTGGATCAGGGAGAGGGGAGGCAGGAGGAGGAGAGACCCGAGGCAGCCGCCGGTCCGACTTCAGGTAAGAAGTTATGACCTGCAGTCTATCTGGGTCAGATATGAACCAAGTTTAGGTGGAGTTTATTTTCGTTGTGCTAACTTTTTACAGTCAGTTGCAATAATTTGTGCTGCGTACTAGCTAGCATGACAGAGTTTCAATACAGCTGGGTCGGTGCTATGGTGTTACTGATAGTGAACTTTATTTTATTCATAAGGTAAGTTAGTAGAGTTGCCAACTGTCCCGTAAAAAGACGGAATCGTCCCGCGTTCAGAGAAATTATTACGCATTTTGTGTTGAGCTGAGAAGGGACGCAGTTTGTCCCGGACTTCAGCTAGGATGGAAAAAGACACAAATGTGGAGTTATTCTGCCATTACGCTGCACAGCTGCCTCTTCTTCTCCTCTCATTCTCTCCCCTCCCTCTCCTGTTGTTACTTTAATCATGAAACTGATCAATGATCAGCTGATCAGCTTTTCTCTCTCGTTTGTTTATCGCCCACTTTGCGCCAGATGTCACGCTAAACAACAGCAGCATGTTTAAGCTTGATCAGCTGTTGTTAGAATTGATTTAATATCACTTTCTACTATCAGCTGAGGTTTGCTGGAGCCACAGTGCCACAGTGCTGGTCATTATGTCTGTTTGGTTATCTGGTGAGAGGGGAAACGTGAAGATGAAACCAGGAGATGTCCTTACTGGATCATCAGAGCTGAACAGGTGATGGAGAAACAGGTTTACCTTTTAGGTGACATGAATAAATTGGAGGGAAGTTATGAACTGTTTCTGAGAGACAAATGACACCAGGATCCTTTTCTATGTAGCTGACGGCTAGTAACTGTGCAGGGGCGGGTCTAGCAAAGTTCTGCCAGGGGGGCCAGGTGGGGCAGGGAAAGAGGGACACAAAGAAATACTTTCTTATTTTCATTTAAAATGTCTGGCGGTTATTAAGTGATTATCTGAAGCTTACAACCAACGTTTTTATGTGACATAAAATGTATAGAAATCATACATATACTAACAAGACTGTACATCACTGTCACAACAGCGTTTGTTTTCATTCAAAGGCTTTATGGCTTTAATACCTGGTGGGCCGGTCTCTAGTCAAGCCCGGGCTGTTTTTTTGTCCCAGTCCAGCCCTGGGCACGACACGCAGTGAATTAATCTGAGAAGGTGCATCAAAAAATAAATGGCAAATCAGCTCGCATAGACACATTAGTTGTTCCTCGTCTTAATGACGGTATCTTAGCTAACAACCCCAACTACTAGATTAAACTTGTAATTGGCTAAAAATAACTTAGCCTACTGGTGAGAGGGACATTTTTAGCACTTTTTCCACATTCCGACACTTCAAAAGCTTCAGGAGCTTTCCGCTCAGCACAGCATCAGCACCACGGAAATACACGGACACATCTGTAGACTCGAGACACAATGGATTTTTGGGACTTTCTGGTGTATGGACCAATGTTTGATTTTCTGAACAAACCAGAAATCTTTAATGAGCAGCTAGATTTGTCTCGCATTAACTGGCTGAGTTAATGCCAGTTAATGCAACATCAAAGCAGCTGGAATCAATAGATGTGCGTGTTCATGGAGCTTGCATTTTCACCTGCTGGACATCAATACCTGACAAGTTTAACTGTCTTCAGAACATTGTAGAGGCCTTATTGAAAGCATTTGGCTCTACATATCTGTGTGAGCAGATTTTCTCTCACATGAGTCCTCAGGTAGCCGTCTGAATGTTGGACACTCGGAGACCTGTGTCTCTGAATGGGAGACCAAAGATCACATTAACATGTGTGTCTTTGTATTAACAGACATGCCATATTGGCTCAGTTTATTTTTCTTATCATTGTTGTGAGGAGACTATAAATAGCATTTGTATTTTCCGTTGTACAGTTCATTTGCTGTTATGGATAAAAAGTGTCTTTTTTGTTTCAAAATAGATGATAACTATTCGCTGATAGCTGCCAACATCTGCAAACAAATATAATTCTATAAAGTGGTTCTATATATTGTGTAACTGTTCATATAGAGCGTTATTAAATTTATTGCTAATGCAATCATATGGCACACTGACTTCTGAGGAAATTTTAAATGGCACTCGCCATCAGAAAGGTTGCCTACCCCTGGTCCTGTTGATCTTATATAGTTCTAGGCATTCCAGGATCCAGGTGTGGGGCATTGAGTCATAGGCCTTCTTGTAATCAATCCAGGCAGGGCACAGGTTGGTCAGTCTGGTCCTGCAGTCTCGGCTGACTGCTTGGTCTGCCAGTAGCTGGTGTTTTGTGCCTCTGGTATTCTTGCCCATTCCTTTCTGTGCCCCGCTCATGTATTGACCCATGTGCCTGTTCATCTTAGCCGCTATGATGCCTGACAGGAGCTTTCACGTGGTGCTGAGGCAGGTTATTGGTCGGTAGTTGGAGGGGACCGGTCCCTTTTGGGGGTCCTTGAGGATCAGGACTGTCCGGCCTTCGGTAAGCCATTCCGGGTGTCTTTCGTCAACTAGCAGCTGGTGGAGTGCAGTCAGCTTCTTCAGCCAGTAGGCGTGAACCATGTCGGGCCCTGGTGCTGTCCAACTCTTCATACTGGAGACCCTTTCTTGGATATTTGCCACTGTGATGGTTACTGGACCCTGTTCGGGGAGGTCGCTGTGGTCTGCCCTCAGATCCACTAGCCACTGAGTATTGCCGTTATGGGTTGCGTCCTTCTCCCATATGCTCTTCCAGTATTGTTCTGCCTCCAGCCTTGGTGGTGCTGTTCTCATATTGTTCCCCTGCCACTGAGAGTACACCTTGGCTGGTTCCGTGGAGAACAGCTGGTTTATTCTCCTGCCTTCTATCTTTCTGGTGTACCTCCTCAAGCGGCTGGCCAAGGCTGTGAGTCGTTGCTTGGTAGTTTCCAAGGCCTCATGTAGGGACAGCTTCCTGTACTTCTTAGGCACCTTCCTCATCGCGCCTTTCTGCAACTCCGATAGTTGGCTTACCTCCCTCCGTGCTAACTTGATCTTAGCCTCTAGCCTCCTCCTCCTCTTATTTTAGGTGATTTTAACAATTGTAATCTTAAGAGATCACTGAACATAATTTCTTAAGACTACAATATAATTAAAAAAATTATATTTCACCTGTCCTACAAGGCATAACAAAACGCTGGATTTGTGTTATGGATCAATTAAGGAGGAATATAAGTCTGTGGCTGGACCTGCACTACGTTCTTCAGATCTCCAAAGACATCAAGAATCTGATTCTTAAAAGGAAAATTCCTTTTAATGAGTATGACGTTTCCACTATGAGGACATTAAGGAAGGAGGTGAGAGCTGTAATAAAGAAGACGAGATATAAAAATAAGATTGAAGCAGAAATGAGTAGTAATTACCTTAACAGAGCTTGGTGTGGTATGAAAACCATCTAAGGGCTACAAACTAAGGGTCACTGTAACATTTCTTAAGATGGGTTTACCTCTGACAAACATTTGGCAGATAATTGTAATAGTTTTTATCTTTATTTTGAGAATCTTGATTGTTTTATGGAGACGAGTACACTAAAAAAAAAAAAAACTACTACTCCCTCATCATTTTGTACTGAGGAGAGGGGTGTAGTTAATGTCTTTAGACACACTAAGATTAAGAGTCCTGGACCTGACAACATCTGTGGGCAGGTACTGAAAACTTGTGCTGATCAGTTGAGTGGGATTTTTCATCACATTTCTTTCACTTTCCCTAGAGTTACAGACAGTATCAAAGATTTGGAATAATCCAATCATTGTTCCAGCAGGAAGAGGTGTGGGATATGCTGTTGTCACACTCATGCATTTCTTGTGTAAGCATTTTGAGGGCCCTAACACTCATGCAAGATTATTATTTACTGACTTTTCGTCAGCATTCAACACAATTCAGCCCACCTTACTTGCTGATGGGCTTTATAACCACCTTAAGCTCGATCTTAGTCTGATTAGTTGGGAGCTAGACTTTTTCACTTACAGCTCACAATGCATGAAGGTGAACCATGTACTTTCTGATGTGCTGGGTTGCCGTCTCTCACCCCTTCTTTTAATTCTGTATACGAATGAGCAGTGTTACTAACAGACACATCGTAAAGTTTGCTGATGACACAGTGATCGTTAGTGTTTTTGTGGGGGACGAGACAGGCCATGGGCAGGTTGTAGAAGATTTTGTGGCTTGGTGTGATGAGTCCTTCCTTTCATTAAATGTGTCAAAAACAAAAGACATGATTATTGATTTCAGGAAGTCTTCTTTTAGTTCATCACCTTACTATTATTAAAGCTGCTGATATTGAGCATTTAGGGGTTGTTCTTGACCACAAACTGTTTTGACTGTGTTTTGAGCCTCATGCTGATGTCACTACCAAAGAAGTTCAGCAAAGACTGTTCCTTTTAAGGAAAATTACATATTTTAAAGTCTCATCTGAATTGCTGACGTTGTTTTACAGAATTTTATTGAATATGTTATTTCTTTCTGTATCGCTGCTACAGGACCGGAGGACAGCAAAGAGAAAGAAAGAGAAATTAGGAAGAGAGTTAACAGAAGGAGAGGGAAAGAACAATAGAGGAGAAGATGTCACGGTACTGGGTCTGCAACCCAGTATTTGTGTTTCAGACTCTGTAATTATATTATTTGATTATTGTTGTCATGGTTTTGGTTTTCTTTAGTTCTTAGTGATTGTAGTCCTTCCTCCCTTAGTATTTATATTAGCCTGTGTTTAGATTCTGTTCTCATGTCTACTCTATACTTTTCCTAAAGCCATCATGTGACAGATCATAACTGCCATAAATGTATACAATTAATAGTAATTGTATATTTACTAAATGTATTTTGCAAATAAAGTTAATTCTCCTGATAAGGTACTTCTTTTTCTTTTACACATTTTAAAGATTTTAATGGCATGCTTAATATTTTTACAACAAAAACTGATTTCTTTTTCACCAAACAAAAAAGAAATACACACTTGTAGGGAATTTAGAAAGACAAGTTACAGTCAGAAATCTGATTATTATCTCATATTATATAAAATGTAAATAACTTGCACATTAAAAAAGAACAAAGACAATAAAAAGAAAAAAAAGAAAAAAAAGTATATGTATGGACTGGTACATGGCACCAAATATGTAAAATGATCTAATGTTTGGTTTATATTATTATTAGAATTTTATTAAAATGGAACAATAACACTGTAATGTTCTTTGTGACTGAAAGAGCGCAACTGTCTTTTGGCTCTGAAACACATTTCTCCTTATATGCAGTTATCATAAATTATATGCCCACTAGAGGTAACTAAAGTTCATTTAAAATTGTGTCACTAGGGTATTCTGCTGTTGTGTTAAAACTGGTGATGACAGGCTCTCTTCTGTGAAATAAGTGCAATTCATATCGTCTCTACTATAGCTGCTGTTTTGGATTTGGTTTCATCCATGTAATTATCTTGTAGTGCTGTGTTAGAGATTGTAAATGTCTTACTTTTTTAACTGTGATAAATGAATGCTTAAATGAATAATGTGAGCGTTATTTAATGTTCACTTTTATGCCTCTGAATTGCCTGATTGGAACTGTATTTGAACTTCATTTCTCCTCTTCTCTATTTTCTCCTTCTGTGTATGAATTTTGTATAAAGTGTCATCTAACTCTATCTTCTTCTCTGTCATTACATCAATCCCATACAACACTGATTTTCTTTGTGTTTCCTTTTCCTCTATTTCTGTTTCAAGGTTTTCCTTCATTGTTTCAAAATTAGTTTCTGTTTCAATACCCTCTTCTTCATTTATTTTGTCAGATGTTTTTTCATTTTGTTCTATTTGTTTAATATTGTTTACCAGCTGACTCTGATTTTCATCTTGCTGTTTTTGTAGCTCGAGCAGTTTCAGTTTCAGTTCATAAATATCATTTTCTAAGTCACATTTATGACTCATTAAAAATTGAACCACCATTATCAAATGAAATTTGTCTTCCTTTCCTTCTTTAAAACAAGTGTTGAGGTTTTCTTGTTCCATATCAAAGTCGACAGTGTCAGTACTATCTTCTGTGAGATGCAGTGCTTCTCTTTTTTTCTCAGTGAGGGGCTGACACTCTCTGTGATCAGTGGAAATTTTTGTCTTTCTTCCTGTTGTACAAAAAAAGTCATTTAAATTGACAGAAATACATTATTTTGTCTTTCTTTAATAAATAATGGATGATTTTTTTAGTCACTTTATTTCCGTTTTTAGTCAAAAAACTGTACCTTGATGTTTTGAACGATATTTCCAGACAACAGAGACAACTGCCAGAATAAGCAGGACTGTCACAACAACACTTATGATGATGTGACCAGCAGAACTACATGGAGGATTAAATAAATCACCTGTAATGAGAACACACAGAATATCAACAAGTAGCCTGCAGCAATTTTACAAACAAACAAAAAAAATATAACTAAATAACTTGTTTTTTACCTGGAACATGTATGTGTGTCTCTCTGCTCTGGTTGGTGTTCCTCTGTTGGACTCTGCAGGTGATGTTGTTGCTGTGTCTCTTCTCCACAGTCACTCTGCTGCTGACAGTATAGAGGTCATCAGGACCTCTGAGGGTCTCTGTAGGTCCAGCAGAGAGGAGGTTTCCCTCACCGTCCAACCACAGCAGCTCAGGCTCTGGATACCAGCCTGCAGACTCACACTGTAACACCACTTTACTACTGTCCTCACTATTTCTCATTAAAGTGATGATAAGTGATGAAACTACACCTAAAGATTAGGAAAAGAGAAAACACATTACTGTTGCTACCAGTTACAGTCACCAAAGAGCCAAGTTTAAAATTCTGGGAAATGTATTGACTACTTTTACACCAATCATATTTGAACCACTGAATAGTGACCTGCCCTGCTGTCAATACATAAGGTACTGACATTCATTTAGGGGCTTCTTTAACATATAAACAATCAAGCAGTTGTAATGCACTACCGACTGCTTTATTTTTATTTCACTTCAATTCAGCTTTACTTATATAGTGCCAAATCACAGTCAAACAGTCAAATCAAGGTGCTTTATATTGCAAGGTAGAGACCTTTCAATAATAAAGAGAAACTGATGACTCCCTATGATCAAGCACATGGCAACAATGGGAATGAAAAATTCCCTTTAAACATGAAGAAACTTCCAGTAAAACCAGCTTCAGAGAGCGGCAGCCATCTGCCATAACTGGTCGATGATGAGCGGAAGAAGACAGGACAAAAAACAGATTATAATTTCTTTCCTTTTGCACACATCAAAAACCACTCAAGGAACAGGAATGACTTTGTTGTCAACCCATCCTTCAAACTCCCCAGATAATAATATGATAGAGTATTCATTCACTGTAACTAAGTTTAGGAATATAATCCACCCACTGTTATCATCTTCAATGCCCTGTACCAACATAGAGCAGAGCATCTACCTGAACGCTACTCCAACAGAGGTCGATTATCTTGTTAATAATTTCACCTCCTCACTACGTACGACTCTGGATACTGTAGCTCCTGTGAAAACTAAGGTCTCTAATCAGAAGTACCTGACTCCGTGGTATAATTCTCAAATACGTACCCTAAAGCAGATGACTCGTAATCTGGAGAGGAAATGGCGTGTCACAAATTTAGAGGATCATCATTTAGCCTGGAGAAATAGTTTGCTGCTTTATAAGAATGCCCTCCGCAAAGCCAGAACATCTTACTATTTGTCACTGATTGAAGAAAATAAGAACAACCCCAGGTTTCTCTTCAGCACTGTAGCCAGGCTGACAAAAAGTCAGAGCTCTTTTGAGCCAACCATCCTTTTAACGTTAACTAGTAATGACTTCATGAACTTCTTCACAAATAAAATTTTAATCATTAGAGAAAAAATTACCAATAATCATCCCACAGATGTAATATTATCTACAGCTACTCTTAGTACCATTGATGTTAAGTTAGACTCTTTTTCTCCAATTGATCTTTCTGAGTTAACTTCATTAATTACTTCCTCCAAACCATCAACCTGTCTTTTAGACCCCATTCCTACAAAACTGCTCAAAGAAGTCCTGCCATTAATTAATTCTTCGATATTAAATATGATCAACCTACCTCTAATAATCGGCTATGTACCACAGGCCTTCAAGCTGGCTGTAGTTAAACCTTTACTCAAAAAGCCATCTCTAGACCCAGCAGTCTTAGCTAATTATAGGCCAATCTCCAACCTTCCTTTCATATCAAAAATCCTTGAAAGAGTAGTTGTCAAACAGCTAACAGATCATCTGCAGAGGAATGGTTTATTTGAAGAGTTTCAGTCAGGTTTCAGAGCTCAGCACAGCACAGAAACAGCTTTAGTGAAGGTTACAAATGATCTTCTTATGGCCTCTGACAGTGGACTCATCTCTGTGCTTGTCCTGCTAGACCTTAGTGCAGCATTCGATACTGTTGACCATAATATCCTATTAGAGCGATTAGAACATGCTGTAGGTATTAGAGGTACTGCACTGCAGTGGTTTGTATCATATCTATCTAATAGACTCCAATTTGTGCATGTAAATGGAGAGTCCTCTTCACACACTGAGGTTAATTATGGAGTTCCACAGGGTTCAGTGCTAGGACCAATTCTGTTTACATTATACATGCTTCCCCTAGGCAGTATCATTAGAAGACATAGCATACATTTTCACTGCTATGCAGATGACACCCAGCTCTATCTGTCCATGAAGCCAGATAACACACACCAATTAGTTAAACTGCAGGAATGTCTTAAAGACATAAAGACCTGGATGGCCGCTAACTTTCTGCTTCTTAATTCAGATAAAACTGAGGTTATTGTACTCGGCCCTGAAAAGCTTAGAAATATGGTATCTAACCAGATTCTTACTCTGGATGGCATTACCTTGGCCTCCAGTAACGCTGTGAGGAACCTTGGAGTCATTTTTGACCAGGATATGTCAACGCACATATTAAAGAAATATGTAAGACTGCCTTCTTATATTTGCACAACATCTCTAAAATTAGAAATATCCTGTCTCAGAGTGACGCTGAAAAACTAGTTCATGCATTTATTACTTCCAGGCTGGACTACTGTAATTCATTATTATCAGGATGTCCAAAAAACTCACTGAAAAGCCTTCAGTTAATCCAAATGCAGCAAGAGTACTGACAGGGACTAGAAAGAGAGAGCATATTTCTCCTGTTTTGGCTTCCCTTCATTGGCTTCCTGTTAAATCCAGAATTGAATTCAAAATCCTGCTCCTCACATACAAGGTCTTAAATAATCAGGCCCCATCTTATCTTAATGACCTTGCAGTACCATATCACCCTATTAGAGCACTTCGCTCTCGCACTGCAGGCCTACTTGTTGTTCCTAGAGTATTTAAAAGTAGAATAGGAGGGAGAACCTTCAGTTTTCAGGCCCCTCTTCTGTGGAACCAGCTTCCAGTTTGGATTCGGGAGACAGACACTATCTCTACTTTTAAGATTAGGCTTAAAACTTTCCTTTTTGCTAAAGCATATAGTTAGGGCTGGACCAGGTGACCCTGAATCCTCCCTTAGTTATGCAGCAATAGACATAGGCTGCCGGGGGATTCCCATGATGCATTGAGTTTTTCCTTTCCAGTCACCTTTCTCACTCACTATGTGTTAATAGACCTCTCTGCATTGAATCATATCTGCTATTAATCTCTGTCTCTCTTCCACAGCATGTCTTTCATCTTGTTTTTCTTCTCTCACCCCAACCGGTCGCAGCAGATGGCCGCTCCTCCCTGAGCCTGGTTCTGCTGGAGGTTTCTTCCTGTTTAAAGGGAGTTTTTCCTTCCCACTGTTGCCAAAGTGCTTGCTCATAGGGGGTCATATGATTGTTGTGTTTTTCTCTGTATCTATTATTGTAGGATCTACTGTACAATATAAAGCGCCTTGGGGCAACTGTTGTTGTGATTTGGCACTATATAAGTAAAATGGAATTGAATTGAATACAACAAGCCCTGTCCTCAAATGGCCATGCCACAACCATCAGAAGCCAAATGATTTCCTGCCTATATATCCCTGTCTCAGGCACAAAAAGGACAGCCCAAACAATAGAGCAATCTCTTCTGACCAGGCAAGCAGCACCAAGACCCTTTTAATCAAGTAGTTTTAATGTTGGACCTAACACATTGTCTAAAACTGCTTATCAGCTACCTTTGTACTTCCATTTGATAAATGGTGCCACCTTACCAACACTAACTACAATAAAACAAAATAAGACACCACTTTTGATATTGTTGTTGATTGCATTCATTGCAGCTGTCTTTGACTTATTATTACAAGCTATCTTTAATTTATGAGTGAACCTTTCCTAAATTTATTCCAGTACTAATGCAACAGCAAGGATTCATTTGTTTTAATTGTTAACAATAATTTTGAATGGATTCAATATATATGTAATTAAACAACAGAATGCAAAAAAAAAACTAGAGCAAAAATGTTTGTGGAAATTGATTTAAATAAACATTGGCTCACTTTGTAAAATAGAATAAAGAGGCCACAGTGTGTCTTTTAGCTGAGAAAACACTTCATCTAAAAATGGAAATGAATAATTTTCCCTTTCAGTGATGATGTGTAGATTTTTCTTTTCAGTTTGTCATCATTTTGAGCACAAATATTGACTCTACACTGAATGCACATTGTTATTGGTTTGATTTTAGTGTTATTCTGTATGTTCTTTTGCATGTATGTGTTAAATGATAGTGCAGCATAACATGCTTATTTTACCCTTATGATTTTTTACTACTATCATTGTACTTTTTCTAAACTAAATAATGACTGATGATTTTCAACATCAGATATCATTTTGACCTTTCTGTACAAGGACAATATCTCCACTTACCAACAACAAGCTCAACAGTGGTTTGTCCACTAAGGGCAGGAATGAAGCATTTGTATGATCCCCTATCTGACAGTTTCACTTTGGAGAGTTTTAGTGAAATGTCTCCGAGCTTCAGGTTGTTAATGGGTAGGGATGTTCTTTCCATGTAGGCTTCATTTTTTTTATTCACGAGCTCCACGCCGTCACGCCAAACATGCACAAATTTAGGTGTGAGGTCAGATCGTGTCCACTCTACTGTCATATCAGCAGCATTCACAGCAGGATCCAGATGGCATGGTAACACAGTGTCATCACCAACTATTGCCACAACTGGCTCAGATGGACCAACCACCTGAGACACACCTAAAGGAAAATTACAAATACGTGTTAAACATGTTAAAAAAAAAAAAAAAAGGTTCGGAAGCCCAGGTGATGTAACTCTTTTAAATTTGCTGTTTTACTCTATGACATAAATTAAACGGCTGATATTTAATCAATAACATAAATATCTGTGTAATTAATAGACTTCGATGTTTTGTATAATTTGTGTAACTTCATGAACATAAGACTTATTTACCTCCACAAAACTGAAAGAAAAAAATAGAGTGATGAAAAAGAAAGACACAGATGGCCCCAAGTGGCATCTTACAGCAACGTCCGTCCTTCAGGCAAAACATTGTAGAAGTTTGAAGACTGAAATGAAAAATATGGGAAAAAAATCATAAAGAAATTGCACATTAATCATACAAATAATCACTATAAACAATTATGATTTGGCTTTTCACATCACAATTGTAGACATATAAAACATATTGAGGCAACTGTCATTGTGTCATTGTGTGTGTGTCAACTACCAAATGAACAAATTGAAAACAAATCTTTTTCTGGCCAGACGCGTGGCAGCACTTCTGCTATAATTTTGTTCGTATTTAACAAAATTAAAAATGCAGACATAAGTGTACACATTAGTTTCTGACTGCTAGTGAAAATTGTTTTCTTTACAAATACCTCTCTCATTGAACCAACAGAGCCAATCCCTCAACATGTTTGTACTCTCTGCTCATATTGCCTTCATATGAATTAATTTTTTGAATTAAAAGAATGTATTTGGACATTGCACTCAGCAACAAACAAATTCTCCCTAACAAAAAAGTGACTTCAAGGGCCAAATTGCGTTATATTTCTTCAATATACGGGCCGCAAGTAGGGGTGACGTGGGCCGCAAGAGTTTCAGACAGCAGCTTTAATTGGATGATCATACGACACAGATGCTAAAATTGTAGAATGTGTTCTCAGTTATAATTCTCCATACATGTATTTTTCAGGGGTATAACAACTTAAAACACTACAAAGGCTGAACAGTTAAGTCCAGGCTACATGGTTCACACAGTCAGCTTGATATGCTGTTGATAAATCACTCTCAGAGTGGCAGTGCCTGTGCCATGTTTATATAATATTGATACTTCAGTTGTAAAATATTATATTGCATATCAGATGTACCAATAAGAAAATATATTAAATATTATGACACTTATATATATCTTATATACACATTTATATCAACTTTTTTTGTGGTCTACTTTCCCCTAGCTCTCCAGTCACAATATCATATGACATGCCTTTAAGCACTTTTGCATCCTCCTTTCAAGGTCTGTGTGCAGAAGGCAGGAAGGGAGGAACCAGAAGCAGACTCCAGGATGTAAAACTTAAACTCAAAAAACCTCAGCTTTATTGCTTGCACGAGTCAAAATAAAACCAAACCGGAAAAACTGTGAACAGAACACACAGGATACTTATACTTGGAGGACAACATGGACAATAAATACAAAGAGTAAACGAGGGAATGAGGGCCAGGAGGGAAACACAGATGACACTAATTAAACAGGCAAGACCGGGGAGACGTAAAACCAGAAACACTGCCATGGGTCAAGGGACCGTCAAAGTAAAACAGGAAACACACGACAGAGGCAAGGACTTCACACTGAACAAAGGGACCACGGAGCACAGAGACAACAGTGACATGACATACAAAACAGAAACCAAAACACAAGTAATCATAAACCACAATGAAATCACGGATTAATAATAATAAAAAAACAAAAGTTAAAACACTGGGTCACCGACCCAGGACCGTGACACTCCATATTCACTCGGTCAAATGTAGAAAACAAACAACAGACTAAAAGGTTTGGACAGATTGAACAAATGATTAAAAGCATTTTATGCAACCAATCATTTCCCTACTGATCATTTTAAATGAAATTTAAAGTATTATTAAAGCCTACTTGCCTCTCACAGTCACAGGATGCAGTCAGTTTCTCTGTCAAAGTCCACTGAAATGACCTCATCTGTTAATCATTGATCTGTACCTTGTTTGATATGGCATATCAGAGCATTTAGAGTTTACTGGCTGTGTTGCCTGCGTGGACGTGTCCTACCCTCTTTCCAGCCTAATGTACCACCTCTGTGTAGGGCTGTTTCTCCACAGAGAGGAGGTACCCTGGCAATTAGTACTTAAGGCCAGAGAGCCTTTGTGTTATAGCCTGTGGACTGAGATTGTTCTTGTAAACTCTTTCAACCTGGACAATCCTATGTGCAGTCTTTAGATATATTTTGGCAAGCTTTCAAATAATTTATTTTCCAAAAAGGAGGAATGCTGTCTCATTTCACTCTGTACTGTACATGGCTGAAACGACAATAAAAACCACTTGACTTGATATACTAAACAGTATATGAATGGGACATTGGTGGTGATTAAAGTTTTGGACAAACATCAGCAACAAAACTGATTTCACTGCATTATTTTGTTTTTGTAGTGCCGAATACTCCTTCTTGACACCTACAAGAAGGAAAATTGTGCCCTGTTCTCAGATGGACAGCAAGTGGAGAGTGATAACTCAGATGAGGAGATGGAAGGGGGAAGAGAGGCAGAGTAAGTTCAGGGCTTTTCCTGCCTTTCTGGAGGACTTATATTTCACTAAAAGTTATCTAATATGCATATCCACTTAATTATACATTATTATAATTTCGATATTATAAAAAAAAAACACTATTTAAAAAAAATACATTTGATTACATTACATTTATATTTCAAATATGGCAAAATGCTCATTTGCTGATAAATTATTGTATCTCTACAGTTTACAAATTTAATAAGCTTTCTCCCTGCACAGAGTGGAAACAAATGGAATAATCGTAAATACATTTTTTCCTATTTATTACTTTATTTTTTTTTCTCATTGCTTTATTATTATAGCTCTAGTAATACATATTAAGAGAAGGATTCTGGATCAGCACAATGATGGAAACTTGTGGCCATAGTATATACAGTACTCTGAAGGAGCTCTAAATGTCACTGTATGTGCGTGCGTGCGTGCGTGCGTGTGTCTGTTTTATGTGTATAGATTTTTAAAATTATTACTCATATAACATTGATTTTCATCCATAACCTGGCGCGTAGCATAAGAACACGGACGGTCACCTTTCGGGTTCCTCAGTGAGAACAGGCTGGACTGATGCAATCCAGTTCCTTTTATTTAGCAAAACTTGATTAATAGTTAAATATTATTGTTGAGGGGCACAGGCAGGACTCCACATGCACAGACACATTAAAAAAATGCCTCAAGAAAAGGGCACTTGGGGCATCCATCAGGAAAGGGGCAGGTGCTCAAGCCCCTTCCGCCCACCCCTCTGCACATGCCTGTGTGTCATGCATTTTCTTTTGAGTTGGGAAGAAAATGACCACACAATTTTAAGTTTTTCTATTTTGCTTTTTTTTTCTGTGTTTATGTTTTCCTTTTCTTTTATAATTGGAACTGATCAAATCTATTCATGATCACAGCATGTAATAATACTGTCAGTCCAGGGTATTATTGTTTGTTGAGCTAGGGTTAGCAATTTAGACATATGCAATCTATATTATTCTTGATGAATCTGACAAATACCCAGGAATTTGTATTATAATTTCTTTTTTTTTTTTTTTTTTTTTTTTTTTTTTTAAATGACATCAGAAACAGCAGTATGCGACATTACGTGATGGCAGAGCTTCAGTTCATCCTTTGTCATTTTTTTTTTTTTTTTTTTTTTTTTAATAAATAGGACAGGGGGAATGAATGAGAGAAAGAGGGGGAGAGAAAGAAAGAAAACCAAAGGGGAGAAGAGACGGTGAGAAGGGGGGGGAAGAGAGAGAGAAAAAATAAAAAGAACTCCTGGGTCACCTGTATGGAGAAAAAAAAAAAACAAAAAACAAAAAAAACAAACAGAGGAGACAGCAAACAACAAAGAGTAACATAATAATAGAGAAAACAAAGCACCATCACAATAAACTAGCTAGTCATAGATATCAATATTTACTAAATAATAAACGATATTGTGCAGCACGCAAGATAGACAGCGCACAGTGTGCTTTGAGGCAGCAGCCAAGAAAGCTTTAGTCCGCGTCTGTGAATACCCATGTGTGCATACCTGTCTGGATCAGCATGCTTGCATTCCAAAGGTTTCTCCATGTAATGATCTGCTAGGGAGTGTGGGGGGGCCACAGCCCCGTCCTCCAGGGTGTGAAGCGGGTATGGAGGAGATCAAAACTCCAGACATCCAGAGGCCCCCAGAACACAAGAGACCATGGAAGACCAACAGGGGGGCAGCCGCACCACTGTTCCAGTAAGAGCTGAGGAGAGTCCCAGATGAGGGCTCGCCCAGCAGCCGCGGAGCAGAAGTCAGGGGAGTTGCAGTGACGCGCCCGTGAGCTCCGCCGGCCCCCAGCTGTGCCTGAGTGACCGAGCCCCAGGCCGAGAGGCCGGGGGCACCCCACCTCCAAAGGGGCCCGAGCGAGCCCCAGGCCCCAGGCCCCGACAAGCGGCCGCCAAGGAGTGAGCCGGTGTGTACCCGGACGCCCACCCCCAGACACAAAGAACCACCAACACACCGACACCTGAGGGAGTCCGCCGCCGGCAGGGGAAGTGGTGGTGGGTGGAGATAGGCCTCCAAACCTTGGAGGGCCTGATGTGTCCCCAGAGAGGTGGCGTCTGATACCCAACCTGACATATAGACACAGACATACAGGCACACACAGACACAAACATCCATTCCCACCCTCATGCTCTCATATGCACTCACTCCACACTCAACCAACGTGGAGACAGACATAAAGAGACGCTGTACACACAATCACACTCCCCAAGCGTACTCTACAAACCGGGTCTAGGTACCCTTGCCCCTGGAGGGGGGAATTGCACCCAGACCCAGGTGGTGTTACCCTTTTCCCTGCGGTGGGGAGAGGCAGACCACCCCGACTCCGCAGCAGCAGGGAGGCCCCACACCCCAGACC
The DNA here is from genome assembly GCF_041146795.1 of Maylandia zebra. Taxonomy (NCBI): domain Eukaryota; kingdom Metazoa; phylum Chordata; class Actinopteri; order Cichliformes; family Cichlidae; genus Maylandia; species Maylandia zebra. Next base: position 16,298,825 of record NC_135169.1, on the reverse strand, counting down.
GCAGTCGGACGGCCAACTCCTCCTACTAGCCCTCCCGCTCCAGCAGGCCGCAGAGAATGGGGGTGGGAGAAGACTCCAAACCTCCCTCCACCCGCTCATTGTAGTGTTGATGCATATGTGTTCTAAGGTGCAATTAAAACCCAGGAGGGCATGGAGCCACCTGCCAAGGAGCAGCAGGTAAGCGCATAGTCCCTCCTGCTAGCCCTCAATGACTAAGTGTATTTAAAATTGAGAGGTGGGCAACGACGTCAGGGGTGAGGTATACACCCTGATGGTGATTTGGACTCCGTGATTGTGCCCACCCCCAAGATCCTATATGTATGTGTAATGAGAGTGTGAATAATGTGAATGTCTAAGTTGTGGGATAAAATTGAGGCAGAGGCAGCCAGAAGGGGACAGGGGGGGGGGGGGGGGTAGCCTCCTCTGCACCCTGGTGACATACCCCCACTCGAAGGCCCTGCATGTGTGGGTGGTTGTGGAGGAGCGGGAAGAGGGAGGCAGCTGGAGATGGGGAGGGAAGGAAGGGAGGGGCAGGTAACCCCTCCCTGGGGCCAGCTCCCCCGCTGACCCCAGTAGGCACTCCCACCCTCTGCGACCCGCCAGGGAAGGGGGGCCCAGGCCCATCCAGACCGGGGCCCAGTGCAGTAGCGCCCCCCGGCTCCACAGAGCCCTGGACAGTCCACCCAACCCCACCACAGAGAAAACTGCACCCACCCCACCATCCACACATCTTCCAGACTACATAAGACGGTAAACGCCCAGGCTGAGATCTTCCTCCACCTCTCCTGTATCTCCCCCTCCTGCAGAGAGTTCCTGAAGAGAAGAAAGCTCCTGCAAGATGTGACCATCCCCCCCACCAGTTGAAGAGCCCCCCAGGCGGCTCGACGCACCGGCGGCACCCTGCTCCAGGGCCGGGCCCCCATGCACCCACCCGCCCACAACCCCGGCAACACACCAACCAGGACCCAAGCCCCCGAGGCCCGGCCCGGGCCCCAGCCCAGAGACGGAGCGCCCCCAGAACCTCACGCCCATCCCGGACCCACCCAGGGGCAGCCAGGTTGCCAGGTCAGTAACCCACGTCCGTCAGCACAGACCCTCCCCTAGCCCCGCTGCTTTTTAAGGAATATTCATATTCAATATCAGTCATTTCATTTTATAACCACGTATCCACCCAGGATCATGGTGGGGCTGAGCAATGTCCTGGGATCCTTGAGTGAAAGGCAATGTACCCTGGGAAGGACCCAGTCTATCATAGCTGTATTCAACATTTCGTTAAAAAATATGAATGCAAACAAAAATCAAACTAGAATTCTTGAAAATGAAAGATGGCTGTGTATATTCAAATCTGTTTGTGACTATCATCAGTGGAGGCTGAATGCAAAGTGCATTCTAAATTCAAATGAGCTATATGAATGTGCAAAGAGTCACTGTCAAGGCTAACAGATGGATTCAAGTGTAGACCACGTTCTGGCAAGCAAAAGGTTGCTAGAACGTTATTTATTTTCTTGGGTAAGTATTTGATTAGTCCTATGGGGTAAAGGATAGGATAATTACAAGCCATATGGCTTCAGCCTATTCCTTTTTTCGGTTATTGTTTGCTTGTGTGTGTGTTTTCCTCATTTTTTTTGTCAAAGTAAAATGGAAGATTTACAAGGTAGTAGTAAAATCTTCTATGCTATATGATTTTGCGATTGTGAATAGTAAATAGACTCTTTCTGATATAATGGTTTTCTACTGTACTTCAGCACTCAAAACACTTTGTACAATATACAACAAAGGGGAAGACCAATGAAACTACTTATGGTGTGCAGTGTGGGTTTCTATGGCCGATCAGTTCCCTTGGTTGTAATGTACAGGCGATCCAGTTAACTTGTCCATATTGTGTGTTCATCCTAAACTATGATTTATTATCCATTATCTATAGGGCATGAGAAGAGATTTAAGATAAATTCTTGGCACTGTGATACTGGAGAGTCCTCCCCATCCTGTGATGGAGGGTAATAAAGTGACTCTGCAATGTAAAAAGAATCAGACACCTTCACTGCTGAATTCTATAAAGATGGCATCTTTATTGGGAAAAGCTCAACAGTAAACATTACCAACCCCACAGTTTCCAAGTCTGATGAAGGACTCTACAAGGGCAGCTTTACTGAATTTGGGGAAGAAAGCTGGCTCTCTGCCAAAGGTGATGTATGCACCTTTTAAGAATGTCTCGTGCTGATATACCTGCAAACTTGACAACAAAGGTTTTTCAGACTACATGTAGCTGTCCTCTATGTCAGCTCACACATTTACATTCATGTCACACTTATTTCTGCTTTCCCATTTTATAATTATTACTTACATTTTGATTAGATATCTTGAGTTTGTAAATGATCAGATTACATAATTGGAATACAATGTATCCAATTCAGGGTCACGGGAGGATGAAGCCTATCCCAGCTGATACAGGACAAAGACAGGCTGCCAGTTTATCGCAGGGCTAACACAATATGTGTAACAGAAAATCCACTTAAATGTTTGATATTTCTAATAATAATCAGAATTATGACTATTATTTAAAGGTTTCTTTATAAATACATGTAACCCATATTTGAGTATGGCTTAACTAGAATACACCAGAATAAAAGAATCATTAATCTAAGCAGCACACTTCATTTGTAATGAATAAACCATAGGTGCAGCAGTTAAGGAGTTAACTGTTCTGGTTTAGACACGTGTTACTCTAGGCCAATGAGCTGCTGAGACGTGGTACAGGCTCCGCCTGCCGCCCCTGCCTAGGAGGACACAGATTTTTCTCTTTCTCTTCCGCTCGCGAACCTTCCATGAGCAAGCTAGTGAGGAAACGAGACACGGCGATTTACTGAGACGAGGTATGAAAAAGAGTAATATAGACGGAGAGCTAGCACTCGCCGTTTACGAAAGATTGTTTTACTGTATGTATATTGCTAAGACGAGTAATTAGCTGGTTCTTTTTACATTGCTTAGTCGAGAAAGGTCGGGAGTTAAAGACGGCGCCATTTCATCGGTCGTGCGCCATCTCGCGCTGCTCCGTCTTTCTAATTCTGAGATCGGTGAGCAAAATATTTTACTTGTTCATTATTTAGAAATCAGAAATCAGAAAGGGGTTTATTGCCAAATGTTGAGCAGGTTTACAACATCAGGAAATTGCTGCGGTGCTTCAGTGCAAACATAGTGTCATAAGTTGCGCTTAAATAGACATGAAAAAATAAAAGTAAGAATAAGAATTAAAAGTGCTACGTAGAAAGATATATACATGAGTGCAGGTGGTGATCAGTGCCAAACATGGAATGATGCAGTGACACAACGTAGGGTCATGTGTTAGTGGCGGGAACAGTCATATGGTTATTGTTCATGTGTCCAACAGCAGAGGGGAAGAAACTGTTCTTATGGCGAGAGGTTCTGGTGCGAATGGACCGGAGCCTCCTGCCTGAGGGGAGCAGGTCAAACAGACTGTGTCCAGGGTGAGAAGGGTCAGCTGAGATCCGAGCTGCACGCCGCAATGTCCTGGAGGTGTACAGGTCCTGCAGAGATGGGAGTCTGCAGCCAATCACCTTCTCAGCAGAGCGCACAACACGCTGCAGTCTCTGTTTGTCCCTGATAGTGGCTCCAGCGTACCACACAGTGATGGAGGAGGTGAGGATGGACTCGATGATTGCGGTGTAGAACTGCATCATCGTCCGTGTTGGCAGGTTGAATTTCTTCAGCTGCCTCAGGAAGTACATCCTCTGCTGGGCTTTCTTGATGATGGAGGTGATGGTGGGCTCCCACTTCAGGTCCTGGGTGATGGTGGTACCCAGGAAGCGGAATGAGTCCACAGAGGTGATGGGGGTGTCAGTCAGGATGATGGGGGGGAGTGGGGCTGTGTGCTTCCTGAAGTCCACAATAATCTCCACTGTCTTCTGGGCATTCAGCACCAGGTTATTGTGGCTGCACCAGGACACCAGACGTTCAACCTCCCTCCTGTAGGCAGACTCATCCCCGTCCGAGATGAGCCCAATAACGGTGGTGTCATCTGCAAACTTGATTAGCTTGACAGACTGGTGGGTGGAGGTGCAGCAGTTGGTGTACAGGGAGAAGAGCAGAGGAGAAAGAACACAGCCCTGAGGGGAGCCGGTGCTGATGGTCCGGGAGTCCGAGACATTCTTTCCCAGCCTCACATGCTGCTTCCTGTCCGTCAGGAAGTCAGTGATCCACCGGCAGGTGTTTCATGAAGGCCTTGCAAGTAAAATGTTCCAGTGTTTAATGATAATTGTTTAGGAATGTTCTGTAGGAAACTTTGTTCAAATTACTGAAACCCAGCAGTTGAAGTGAATGTGTGAATTGGGATTTTATGAGGAACTTAATATGTCCCATGACACTGTCGTTGACAGGTCAGGTTTTTTCTTTTGTTTGGTTTTGTTTTTTTTGTTTCTTTGGTTGTATCTTCCTGGTGCATTCCAACGGATCCTGAAATTGATGGCGAGCCAACCCTGTTGAAGGACCAAATGACTTTGTTCTGTCCTGCACATCAGAGTGTGGTAGGCCAGATGCAACAAAACAGAAACACACCACGCCATTTTGTACTCGTAGTCCCCCTTCTTCACACACATCCCCCTGGACTCACGGGCGGGTCGTTTTAAGGACTTGTTTTACGGACTCTGTACATTCCATGAATGTGAACAAAAGTGAGTGTGAGCGGTTGGAAATAATCCTCCAGCTGATTAACTGTTGCTATTTGTTAACGAAGTCTGTGAAAATGCAAATAAGTGTTACCATTTATATGCTGATGATTGAAATTGTGGTTCATTGTTGGATGTGAACCTGTTCGCCTGTTTTGTTTTGTTTTTGTTTTTTCTGAAAGCCGAAGCTGACCTGGACTCCTACCCTCCCCTCTACCATCGTTGCCCTCTCCGCGACCATCTTTGACCCTTTGACCCCTGAAGGCCACAGCAGCTGAACTCACAACAACAACTTGAGGATGTCAACAGTGCTGCAAAAGAGCGATCTCATGCAGCAGAGACGGAGAGCACTAAAACCTAACGCCCGTTTCACTACACGGGGGAAATTCCCAGGCTGCGTCAGCTGACAGAGCTGTGACGAGACGCGCATTAAGCCCGGAGGAAAAGGGACGGTGAGCAGAAGAATGCTGACCTCTGAGAAGAGCCGAACAGCAGAGCTGCAGAAGGCCGTGGAGCAAAGTAAGGACAACATAAACAGACTCCAATCTGACGTGGAAGGAAAGACTCTGAGGTTTTTTGCCCTCAGTAAGAGCTTAAGGCATCAGAGCAGAAACTGAGCATGGCTCCGGAGGAGCTGGCTGCTAATGGAACTCATCAGTCAGATGTGGAGCTTCACGTACAGGACTTGTAATCAGGCGGAAGCTTGCTGGAGCAGGAGGTCGTCAGACTTGACGCAAAGCTCCAACAGCAGGAGTAAACCCTGAAAGACCATACAGAAGCAAAAGGGTCAAGGTACAAGGAGAAGATGCAGGCAGCTGCAACAACGGATGAAAACAGACCCAAAGAGGAGGGGAGGACCCTAGGCCATGCGTCAGGCCGCTGGTTTACCTAAACTACAGAACAGGAAGGTGATGAACACAAACATACACCAACACGCGAACACACACTTCTGCATGCACCGACTTAGAATGAAGAGAAACACACACATGAACACTTATGCACTCGTTGAGGGAGTGAAAACTGATACATACCCATGCACTAAAATCAAAATGTTGATTTAATTTACTAAGAAGTGACACACAATGCCCCAGCTGCTGCAATGAAGAATGCTTTACTGACAAAGGCTCAATGCTGCACACGACAACGTCAAATACAGAATTTGCTATAATAATAAGCCCAGAGGGCATTTGTGTGGTCTGGGGAGCAGAGTCCGGAGCGGTTTGGTTATGAAAATGATGCCTGTGCGAGATATCTGGGGCTTAAGGCCTCGACTTAATTGTTTACTCTACACTAAAAAGAAAAGAAAACACTCTGAGCAGTGGTGCAGAGTGAAAACGAGGAATTAACAGTGTGAGTTTTATTTCAGAGCGCCACGTCATTGTGATGGAGATTTAATAAAGGAGGAACACACGGACAAAGAAGAAGAGAAGGGGGGGCAGCCCTTGAACGCGATTGCCTGAGGCATTAAAGTTCTGTACTAAATTCTGGTTTCCAGTGTGAGAAAAGTCACGCAGTGCCAGTAGTAGAGCTAGGTTGAGTGATGATTCTAAATTACTGAAAGTAAATCATCGTACACCGTTCAAGTTTCATGATAACGGGGATCTAGACTTTGTTGAACCCTAGGCAATTTGAACAGGTAAAAGTCGAGTGACCAAGTAGCAGTTGAATAAAAGTCATTGAATAAGTGTTGAAATAAACTGGCAGAATTAAGAGAATTAAAACATTTCAAGAGCTCAACTTACTTAATGGTTCAATTTTGTTTCACGAACGCAAAACATATAGGTTTATGAATATGAAAAGGTTGAGGTGGTGTTGATTTGACTCTGTGTAGGTTTAGGTTGGTATTTTTATTGATGGGAAGAATATTCAGTGACAAGTCCTAAGACCCGGGCGTCTGCATTTTGTTTTTGTTATTTTTCATTTTATTTTGTTTTATATTTACTGATTTTTGTTTGTGAATCTTTTCTTTAAGCAGATCTGCATATCGGAAATTACAAGCATTACACGTCGGCGAGAAAATTGTTGTAAGTGAGTTTCTCCGCATTGAAATGGGTTCTGGAGGAAACACTTGTGGGGACAATTAGAAACGAGAGTCCCTGTTTAAAAAAGGATTCAGCGAGGTAATCCAAACTCAAGTTCTTGTTTCTTTTTGAGATGACGTCATTTTGCTGAGTGTGGAAACTAAATGCGACGACAGGTTTCACTATCAGCAAAGAATGGATGAATGGATGAAAGACTGGAAACAAAAACAAACGGACTGACTGGTAAAAGATGACAAGACTTGACCATGACTCAAGGTTAACCACCTCCACCTAGATAGGATAAAAGGGTGGATGAATTTATGTGTGTTTCTTTTACAGGAGTAGAAGGATGACAAAATATTCGAGGATGAGTGAACCTTTAAATGCCATTTTTGTGTCTTGTGTTGTTTACAGAGGTAACTGCGCAGCGTTACCATTTACATTTTCTTCCCTACAGGGTTACAGTTTTAATGTTTTTCTATTACAGGATTTCTGGGCGGATGTGTGAAGAAACGGTGTTTATGGGTTAGGAGTTGGGGATGCTATTACACTGTATTCTGGTGAGAGTGTTGGGGGAGACACACCCTGTCTTGAAAACTGTGATTCTTTTACAGGAAATGTTTTTATAGCACCTATGGAATGAGGATGGCTGACTACGGTCAATGTGCTGCTGATGTTTGCTTTGCTTTGGTGAGAAGGGTGCAGTAGAAAACAGACAAGTGACATGAAAACAAGTAATAATAACAAATAACAAATTTGGGGACAGTTTGACCTAGAGCCCACTAACTGGCCATTAGGGGCTCTCTCTCTTGGAATAACATTGCCCAAAGGGCGAATAAAGCAAATTGTGGCAATGATAGTGATTTAATGATTGGAGAAACCTGAACATGATACTTGTCTGTTGTGCTGAACCGTTTATTACTCTTATGATTTGCAGGTGGTTGTAAATAAGCTGTTTACTTTAACAGGTTTGCTTTTTAGCTGAATTGCAAAATACAACTAGAACGATTGATTGAGACTAATCGCTACTAACCTGAAACTGAGGAGGTTCTATATAAGGAGGAATTAAAACAGGTATAAAATGCATCTGATCTTTAATTGCAGGTGGGACCATGAAGATTTTTTGGTACAGATTGCAGGTTGTTGCTCATTATTGAAGTGTGCTCATAAAGGTAAAAGCTATATAGGGGGTCTATCATTTGGTCTGTGTTTTAATAATTTAGGTATGGCTAAATTAAAGGTTTCTAGACAATTTAGGGAACGAGTGAGAAGCATAATTAGATGATCAGAAACGGAGTACTACACTCAAGTTAGAATTAAGAATGCCCAATTTGTTTGAGGTCTGTTGTTCATTTTTATACACACATTGCAAATGTGCTTATAAGGAGCTGGCACTTAGTCTGTGAAGGTCAAAAGCTTCATCCGACAACGGATCGGATTGATATATTGGTGCTATTGACTTCACGTGCAGAGGGTTAAATGCATGCACGCTTACACACATAAGCATGGCATAGGATTGGAATAAACAAAGTCAACGACCTTAGGTTAGGAGAACCAGCGCAGGAGAGGTGTTGGCTTTCTGTCTCTTGCAGAGAAGGGAACAGACGCCAGACGGGGACACGGAGATATGGGGACCCTTCACAGCAACTGGGGTCAAGTGTCATGGCCTTGGGGCTCCTTGATAAGATGGATCCCATAACCACAGCGATAACCAGGAAGGGGTTGGCTAAAACTAGGAACACCAGAGACCAACGTGGTTCGAGAGGCTTTTGGCAAAAAGGGGGACACGGCGGTGACAACGGACAACAAACACACAGATCTGTGTAGCGACTGAAGGGTGGTCTAACCCCGGAAGACGAAGAAAGAAGAATCCGAGGGCGTTTCTTCACTCCAAGAGGAGGTGGTAAAGGGGCCTGAAGCGTGTCAGGCTGAAACTCGAGTCTGAAGCTAAAAGAACAGCTGGGTTGTGGGAAAATTGGAAAACAACGGAGGTGTTGGGATTGATAAGTGTCATAACGTGTTTGTTTGGTTTGGAAATAAATCCTGGTGTGAGTTGGGCTGGCAAGCCAGCCCAAAGAGGAGGAATGTGACCAGGAGATATTTCATTTTGTATTCTTATGATCACAGTTATAATCAGAAGTATCAATCATTAATCATTTACCATTGTTGAACCAGTTGACAGAATAATCTTTGAACCATATCTAGGTTAACATTAATCTACACAGATTATCAGTACTCTAATCAGTCTATTGTTGTTCTGTACTATTCATGTTATTTGCTTAAAGCTGTTTCACAGTTCTGTAATCACTCAGAAGCCTGTGGGGCCTGCTGGACCCTGCCTTGGTTCTATGTTCAGTTCTGCACGTACACAGGCCTTGAAAGTACATGCACGCTCTTATACAACACATGAATGTGTACACACACCCTTAGTAAGAATAGGAGGGTTGTCTGAGGACAGTTTTCTGATAGATATACTTTCACAATAGACACGAATAGATATACACACAACACACACTGGTTTTCTCTGAGTGCTGGGCTGAGTGGAAACATCTGGAGGCCTTATAAGGAGAACTTGTGGAGTGAGGGGAACTTCCTGAGTTCTGAGAACTGACTGATACTTATCATGTGACTTGACGTCATCATTGTAATAAAAGCTTTGTGAGATGCTTGCTCGGGGGAGATCGGCTCTAAAAGGCTTGTGATGCTCATCTTCCCCATATGTACATATGTATAATAAAAATCACTATTCTGACATCTACTGAGACCATGCAGTCGTTTGTCTCTTCCTCAAATTCGAACCCTGACAATGTGAACTGTACTTCTAGAAAGGGTGCACCCAGGTAAGATTTCTTTTTTTTCATCGAATGATTACTGTGATTTTGCCAAAAGGTATTATTAAGAGAGTACTGGTACCGAAAGGGAATAATTTCATTTGTAAGTGTTTTGTATGTTTGTCATAATGTCCTGTTGTTTCTAATTGAAAAGAAAATACAATTCCGGTTATTTTTCAAAACTCGCGGTTGTCTGAGTCTCATTCAGTTCGCCTCTCCTGTACGTAGCCGAACCTACTGGTCCAAATCTTTGAGCTCTTTGGTGTCAAATTTGGGTGACATACTCTTGTTTTGATCTGGGAGTATTCGAAACACGCACATCAGTGTTACAAGTTGGCGAGCCAGCAGCCAGGAGTTATTGTGAAACTGCATGAGACTCATCTTATTAAGTATTACAACGATAAGAAACAATCAAAACCTAGTTTGACAAAATGGATGTAGTACTTAAAGAGGCAATTAAAATCCCTAACTCTGTAATCATAAAAGGGCTTACTAACAGTGACCTTGATGAGGAAGTAGCTATTTACCTGGGGAAACACGGTTCAGTTAACCGCCACATCCGTATAGATGATCCGCATTCTGAGTTTCACAGGCAGATCATAGCTGAGTTCAATCATGCCAGTGCAATGGATACTTTGAATCCTCTTTTGCCGCAGACTATTCGAAGCTCTGCTCAGCCTGAAGTCACGTTTGGAATTAGGAGTTTAACTGAGGCATATGCAGCGAATGCAAGGAATGTCACAAGAGCATACATGAGACAACTGTCTGAAATGGCCAATCTTAGTGGCCATTCACTAGAAAACATGCTCAAAGAGGGACTGGCTAACTTAAACGCGCCTCCCCTATCTCCTCAGCCTACAGTTTCTCCCCCTGTTGACAGAGGCGAGACAAGTTTGCATGCACAGGGTGACCATTCCCCCAGTCAACCTGCTGCTGATTTTTCACAGTCTATGGATTCGATTCCAATCTTAAATCAAAACCTGACCGATCTTGACTCACCGACCCAGTTCCATCCCACACTTGAGCTTAACCCGCCCAATGTCCGGCGGGTGGTAGTTGAACATGTGGTGCGCAGTAGTGAAGTTTCTTCACACTCGCCCATGCCGAGCAGGATTAGAGCTTTCTCTGGGCGCATTCCTCGCCCTAACAGTGAAGCTGATTACGACGCCTGGCGCACAAGTGTTGAAGTCCTCATGAGTGATCCAGCCGTTTCTGACTTGAACTGCACACAGAGGATACTTGACAGTCTTCTGTCGCCTGCCACAGATGTCACTAAGCATTTAGGTCCAAATGCTAGACCCTCTGAGTACCTGAGAGTACTCGATTCTGCGTTTGGAGCCGTCGAAGATGGCGATGAGCTCTATGCGCGATTCATGAACACACTTCAGAATGAAGGAGAAAGACCATCAGCCTATTTGCAAAGGTTACATGTCTGTTTGACCAAAGCAATACGACGAGGAGGTGTCAATGTGTCGGATTTTGACAAGCAATTGCTAAAGCAATTCCTTCGCGGCTGTTGGGAGGATAATCTCATCAGTGACCTCCAGCTAGGACAAAGAAAAGAGAGCCCGCCTTCGTTCTCTGAGCTACTCTTGCTTCTACGCACGGAAGAGGACAAGCAAGCCTCAAAAGTCCGTCGTATGAGACAACATCTTGGTCAGAGCAAACCTGGCCCTAGTAATCCAAAGCACCGGGCCATGTCAAATGTACAAACAGCAAGTAGCTGTGAGTCCGACCTCGATGTGTTAAAGAAACAAATTGCTGATTTGAGTGCACAACTTAACAGTTGGAAAATAGAAAGTCAAAAGCAAAATCAGCCCAAGCACTCAAAGTCAGAGTGCCACACAGTTAATGCCAAAGTCGAAGTCTACCCCACGAAAAGGAAGGCTTCGACCACACAGAACTTTGCAAAAGCCAATGCAAAGCTGCGTCCTTGGTATTGCTTTCACTGTGGTGAGGACGGTCATATTGCCTCATCATGTGAAAACGAACCAAATCCATCCTTAGTGGCCACAAAGAGAAAACAGCTGAGAGAAAGGCAATCTAGTTGGGAAGCATCAACTAGGGCCAGTGATGAGCCGCCTTTAAACTAATCCCAGCCTCCAGTGTGGGACAAGTGGGGGCTGCCGGAGACAATTCTCGTACCAAGCCTCAACGTGCCTTTTCAAGGGAAGTTCAGTCAAAAGCGCCGTCTATACACCTTCCAAAGGGGTTGGTCGGAACTAAAACTTCTGCTACTGTCATTATCGCTGGCAGAGAAACGAACTGTCTTCTTGATACAGGGTCACAAGTGACAACCGTGCCTCAGAGTTTTTATGAGAAGCATCTCTCAGACTTGCCTATAAACCCGTTGGGCGATCTCCTGGACGTAGAGTGTGCAAACGGCCAATCCGTCCCTTATCTAGGTTATGTAGAACTCTCAATCACCTTTCCCAAGAACTTTGTGGGTTCGGATATTAGTGTTAATACCCTAGCATTAGTTATCCCCCCTCTGCGAGCCAAGGCGCGAGAACAGATCTTGATAGGTACAAATACTCTAGATGCCCTTTATGCTGACTTCCATGAGTCCAGTGCGAACTTTCAGCCCGTCCCCCATGGTTTCAGAGCGCTCCTCAAAATCCTTGGAGTATGTCGAAAAGCCGCTAACAATTGCAGCCTTGGGTGTGCAAAGTTAACGGGTAAAGAGCAAGCTGTGGTGGCGGCAGGGCAGACGGCGGTTTTAGAAGCTTCGGTGTACATTCCCAACTCCATTAATGAGAAATGTGCAGTTGTCGAATCGTCATCAGATTTTCCCTTGCCCAGTGGTTTGCTTGTGTTAACTGGTCTTGTCAACCTGCCAGCCAAGCGGCCTTGTAAGCTGCCGGTTATAGTGAAAAATGAAACCGATCACGACATTGTTGTCCCGTCAGGCCGTGTGCTAGCTGACATTAATGCTGTGACCAGAGTCATATGTAAAGAACAGACAGAGAAGATGTCAAACTCTTCAGACCACTCAGGAAATTCTTCTCAACCTGAAGAAATCAGTTTCGACTTTGGAAATGTCTTGCCTGATGAATGGAGAAATCGTGTCACAAAATTGCTAAATTCAATGCCTGAAGTATTTTCGCAGCATGCATTGGATTTTGGACACACAGAAAAGGTGCAACATCACATCAAGCTTAGTGATGAAACCCCATTCAAGTCCAGACCCCGACCAATACATCCACACGATGTGGAAGCCGTGAGGAAGCACCTGCAGGAACTGCTTGACGTGGGAGTGATACGGGAATCTGAATCACCATTCGCTTCCCCAATCGTAGTAGTCAAAAAGAAAGATGGTTCAGTTCGCTTGTGCATTGACTACCGGAGGTTGAACCTCCAAACCATCAAAGATGCATATGCACTCCCGAATCTGGAAGAAGCTTTATCCGCTCTAGCAGGGTCGAAATGGTTCTCGGTCCTGGATCTCAAGTCGGGATACTATCAGATTGAAATGTCAGAGTCGGACAAGCAGAAAACAGCCTTCGTATGTCCCTTAGGATTTTGGGAATTCCTCCACTTTTCAAAGGCTCATGGAGCGGTGTATGGGTCCGATGAATCTTAAGGAGGTACTTGTCTTTATTGATGATCTCATCATCTTTTCATCATCTCTTGAAGAACACGAGCAACGCCTGAAGAGGGTCCTGTTGTGGTTGAAAGAGTTTGGGTTAAAATTGGCACCCGAGAAGTGTAAATTTTTCCAAACCTCTGTTAAGTATCTCGGCCATGTTGTGTCAGAACGTGGAGTCGAGACTGATGCAGAGAAGATCAAAGCCCTCACGAGTTGGCCCGTCCCCACCAACCTTAAAGAGTTAAGGTCATTTTTGGGCTTTGCTGGGTACTACCGGCGATTCATCCAGGGTTTTTCTAATATTGTAAGGCCGTTGAATGAGTTAACCGCTGGTTACCCACCATTGAGAAAAGGAAAGAAAAGACCCACGAAGCAACAAAGCTCCATGTACCATAGCCCGAAAGAGCTATTTGGGGACAGGTGGACTCAAAAGTGTCAAGAGGCTTTTGAACAAGTCATTGGTAGGCTAACCTCGGCCCCAGTGTTGGGTTTTGCCGACCCCAGACTCCCATATATCCTCCACACGGATGCTAGTACCATTGGCCTTGGTGCCGCTCTGTACCAACTCCAGGATGGACAGTTGAGGGCCATAGCCTTTGCTAGCAGAGGACTTTCAAGAAGTGAAATGAGGTATCCAGCCCATAAGCTGGAGTTCTTGGCTCTCAAGTGGGCTGTCACCGAAAAGTTCTCCGACTACCTGTATGGTACGGAATTCACAGTAGTGACAGACAGTAATCCGTTAACGTACATCCTAACATCAGCGAAGCTGGATGCAACGAGTTACCGTTGGCTCTCAGCCTTGTCTACTTTTTCATTCCAACTCCAGTACAGGGCTGATAAACAAAACGTAGACGCGGATGCAGTGTCTCGTCGTCGTCATGGTAGCCCAGGTGATGATCCTGTCTCACAGAAGGAAAGTGAAAGGATCCGGCAATTCGCCCTCACTCACCTCAGTGGCGATGACAAAGAAATGGTTTCTAGGGAGGTTGTACAGGCCATCTGCGAAAGGCATTCAGTTAATTCTGCAGGCCCGGATTCAGTGTCATTCACTTGCCCAGGCTTGGCTTTAGTTGAGTCCTTAGCCTTACATGCTACAGCTGTCCCTGATAGCTTTGCAGAAGAGCTGTTGGATGGTTCTCCTCTTCCCCCACCTATGGCAGAGGATGAGCTCAGACAGAAACAGAGGCTAGACCCAGCTCTCGATGCTATAGTCACTCTGTTAGAAACTGGTCAGACCCCACCTCCCAGTCTTAGAGCAGAACTACCTGAGCTTCCCTTGTTGCTGCGTGAGCTCAGTCGTCTTGAACTGCAGAATGGAGTTCTTTACAGAAAGAGGCAAACCGGTCCAGACATCTCCTTTCAACTCGTGTTACCCGAGGAGTTGAGGTCAGTAGTCTTCCAACACCTCCACAGTAACATGGGCCACCTAGGAACTCACCGCACTATTGACCTGGTCAGAACTCGGTTTTACTGGCCAAAAATGCAGACGTCAGTTGAAAAAATGATCAACACGTGTGAACGGTGTGTTCGCCGGAAGTGTAGGCCGGAGAGGGCAGCTCCCCTCATGAACATCAAGACAAGCAGGCCCCTTGAACTGGTCTGTATAGATTATCTATCTATTGAGCCAGATCAGTCTAACACTAAGGATGTATTAGTTATGACTGATCACTTCACTAAGTTCGCAGTAGCTGTCCCTACACCCAACCAACGAGCGCGCACTGTTGCAAAGGCCCTCTGGGAGAACTTAATTGTTCATTATGGTGTCCCAGAGAGACTTTTAAGTGATCAAGGTCCCGATTTCGAATCGAAGACAATAAAAGAACTCTGCGAAATTATCGGCATGAAAAAGATACACACAACGCCGTATCACCCCAGAGCCAATCCAGTTGAGAGGTTCAACAGAACACTTCTCCAAATGCTTGGTACCCTGAATGACAATGAGAAGTTGCATTGGAAAGAGTATGTAAAGCCTCTAGTACATGCATATAATTGTACCAAGAATGATGTGACAGGCTATTCGCCTTATGTGCTGATGTTTGGGAGACAACCAAGGCTTCCCATTGATCTAGTATTTGGGTTGCCTGTGGATGCTCAGAAGAAGTCACACTCCCAGTACGTCAGTGATCTGAAACATAGGTTGGAGGAAAGTTTTAAGATCGCAACATCAAACGCACAAAAGAATGCTGAGCGCAATAAAACCCGCTTTGACAAGCAAGTGGTTGACTCAACTCTCAACGTGGGCGACAGGGTTCTCGTGCGTAATGTTAAACTGAGGGGAAAACATAAGTTGGCAGACAAATGGGAGGAAGATGTGTATGTAGTTCTGAGAAGAGCGGGTGAACTACCAGTCTATACGGTTAAACCGGAAGCGAAAGAAAGACCAGTCCGAACAGTGCACAGAGACCTGCTCCTTCCTTGTAGCTTCATACCGGTCACGGAGTCAACTGAAAACAGTCCCAAAAAGCCCCAAGCTCGGCGGAACACAAGGCAAACTGTTGTCCAGGAAGACGACGACGACGACCTCGACTCCGAGTACTTCCCAGTACCCACCTGGATACCAATCTCCATTACCAGTTCCATCAAGCCGACTCTCGTTGTGCCCCGTGCTGAAAGTGTGCAGAGACCACTTCCAGCTTATGATGAAGCCGAATGTGACAACCCCACCGAATGTGACGACCCCACTGAATATGACGACCCCACCGAATGTGACAACCCCACCGAATGTTACGACCCCACCGAATGTGACGACCCCACCGAATGTGACGACCCCACCGAACGTGACAACCCCACCGAATGTGACAATCCCATCGGACGTGACAGACAATCAGAGGAAATTGAGGAAACGGAAGTTGTGAACTTACCCGAAACGGAAGTTGTGAACTTACCTGAAACTGCAACTGAGAACTTACCCGAACATGTGGACTTACCTGAGCCTAGTTTGCGGGAAACCAACGTTCAAGTTAAAAATCCTGTGGAAAGGACCCAGCAACCTAGTGAGCAAGTCCTGCCCGAAGTGGATGAGACGATGCTAGAGCATCCTAATGACCAAGAAAGAGTCATAACTGAGCAGCCCAGTTCATTTGGTTCACAGAACAGCTCTCAGGAAGAACATGACGTTCTTCGTCGATCTCAAAGGTCACGTCAGACACCAGAAAGGTTGCAGTATTCTACCTTAGGTAACCCCTTACTGTATGTTGTTAACGCAGTATTTAATAGCCTAAACGAAGCCATTTCAAGCTCTATGCAGTCTAACCATTTGGATGCACAGGGACGTGCATACCATCAAGTGGGGAGGGTGTAACCCATATTTGAGTATGGCTTAACTAGAATACACCAGAATAAAAGAATCATTAATCTAAGCAGCACACTTCATTTTTAATGAATAAACCATAGGTGCAGCAGTTAAGGAGTTAACTGTTCTGGTTTAGACACATGTTACTCTAGGCCAATGAGCTGCTGAGACGTGGTACAGGCTCCGCCTGCCGCCCCTGCCTAGGAGGACACAGATTTTTCTCTTTTCTCTTCCGCTCGCGAACCTTCCATGAGCAAGCTAGTGAGGAAACGAGACACGGCGATTTACTGAGACGAGGTATGAAAAAGAGTAATATAGACGGAGAGCTAGCACTCGCCGTTTACGAAAGATTGTTTTACTGTATGTATATTGCTAAGACGAGTAATTAGCTGGTTCTTTTTACATTGCTTAGTCGAGAAAGGTCGGGAGTTAAAGACGGCGCCATTTCATCGGTCGTGCGCCATCTCGCGCTGCTCCGTCTTTCTAATTCTGAGATCGGTGAGCAAAATATTTTACTTGTTCATTATTTATGTGTTTCATGAAGGCCTTGCAAGTAAAATGTTCCAGTGTTTAATGATATTTGTTTAGGAATGTTCTGTAGGAAACTTTGTTCAAATTACTGAAACCCAGCAGTTGAAGTGAATGTGTGAATTGGGATTTTATGAGGAACTTAATATGTCCCATGACACTGTCGTTGACAGGTCAGGTTTTTTCTTTTGTTTGGTTTTGTTTTTTTTTGTTTCTTTGGTTGTATCTTCCTGGTGCATTCCAACGGATCCTGAAATTGATCGCGAGCCAACCCTGTTGAAGGACCAAATGACTTTGTTCTGTCCTGCACATCAGAGTGTGGTAGGCCAGATGCAACAAAATAGAAACACACCACGCCATTTTGTACTCGTAGTCCCCCTTCTTCACACACATCCCCCTGGACTCACGGGCGGGTCGTGTTAAGGACTTGTTTTACAGACTCTGTACATTCCATGAATGTGAACAAAAGTAAGTGTGAGCGGCTGGAAATAATCCTCCAGCTGATTAACTGTTGCTATTTGTTAACGAAGTCTGTGAAAATGCAAATAAGTGTTACCATTTATATGCTGATGATTGAAATTGTGGTTCATTGTTGGATGTGAACTGTACTTCTAGAAAGGGTGCACCCAGGTAAGATTTCTTTTTTTTCATCGAATGATTACTGTGATTTTGCCAAAAGGTATTATTAAGAGAGTACTGGTACCGAAAGGGAATAATTTCATTTGTAAGTGTTTTGTATGTTTGTCATAATGTCCTGTTGTTTCTAATTGAAAAGAAAAATACAATTCCGGTTATTTATCAAAACTCGCGGTTGTCTGAGTCTCATTCAGTTCGCCTCTCCTGTACGTAGCCGAACCTACTGGTCCAAATCTTTGAGCTCTTTGGTGTCAAATTTGGGTGACATACTCTTGTTTTGATCTGGGAGTATTCGAAACACGCACATCAGTGTTACAATACATTTTAATTTTTTTTATAACCCCTAGAATATAAACCTGAGCTGTTTCAGATTCTGAGATCTGACCTCAGTGACCTGGCTGTGTCCTCACTGCAGCTCCTTCTTGGAAGTACGTCTGCTTCTTGTCTTCCCCCAGTGATGACCGCCTGCACTTAATATCACGTACTGTACCTGAGGAACAAAAAAGGACAAACACTTGCCTTCATTTAAGAAGTACATTCATACAGAGGTAATCTATGGAAACACACTAGTTCACCCTTTGGGAGAAATCAGTTCCTGTGAAACATTTCTGTAAATGAACATCATGGAGAATGAATGAAATGAGTTCTTCAGGTGACTCAGCAGTCCCACACTGACAAAGGAAACTTCTGTGGAAGAAGAATCTGGATTTTTTTTTATTTCCAATCCAGTTAAACTATTAAGGATTAAGCAACAGTGCTCATCTTTGCTCTTCTGAAATCTGTGTTAAACAACAACAAACATAAATTAGTAACAAAAATACAGCCGAGTAGAGGCTTTACAAACCACCAGCAGCCATAATGCTAAATTTTAATCTTCAAATGTTTCTGAGCCATCTTCAACCTGCTTTTAACACATTAAAGTCCAACAGTCAATGCAGCCTGACTCAATCCTAGATGTTCAGCACACAGAGACACAGAGGTGCCGTTTAAAGTTTAGTGTTAACCTGAGTCACTGATCATTTGCAGTATTACAGAGTCTGGCGGTCTTTGCATGATGTCCACATCACTGTAAGTTTCTAGCTGACTCTCAGGTGTGACAGGTGTGCCAGCAGGAAAGAGTAATAATAACCTGCATCCTGAGGTTTGTCATGCAGGATTAAAGGAGCCAGGCTTTGTTCACACAGCTAGGATTGTATTTTACACTGACCCTGGGTCAGTATAAGTATCATACAGTTTAAACGAAGCACTGAAACTTGCACATATTTATTACAGATGCATTGAAGCTAATCAAGATAATGTCAATCTGTGGCTGCAATTAATCACTTTACTGCAAACTTTATTAACTAGTAACTTCATCAGTCATGACAGGAGCTAATATTTCTGTGCTAACATCGTTTAAAGCTAGTAAATAACAATTAGCTAATGTTGTTCATGAGACTAAAGTCATCTCACTTTGGTAATGTAGATATAATATGGCCAATATTATATTAATCATTATTAGTTATTACAGCAGTGAACATGAACTCTGCGCCAAACACTGAGCTTCAGTAAAGATTCAAGTTGCATTTATTTATATTTCCTTTCACCTTAAATCTTCACTTAAAGACAAGTATCTTTGACAGTGTATCTATAGATGTATTATATATAAATGACAAATATTGTTCTTTTAATATGTTGGCATTACTAAATTTGGCTCAATGCTTACATATATGTGTAAAAAGAAAATGTACGAGCTGTGAAAACTGTGTCTGATAGAATGAAGAGTAGACTGATATATTAAATATTCCTTTATTGGGTGAGAAAATCAGACCATGTCATAACTGCTTTAAGTCATACAGAATAGATATCAGAGCCTTAAACAGGCTGACTTCTGCTAAATGGGTCAAACTGGGCAGAAAGTATCCAAACACATAGCATCCTTATAGAATATGACGTAACACTATAGATCAACTTACCTCAGAATATATAAAGCATATAAACAATTACAGCAATATGATGCAACAAACACAGCAGTGCTACTAATCCAAAATACTCAAAGCTTCATAGAACTGAAACAAACATTTATTTTTAGCTCCATTCTGCTGCTGATACATACTTTAGGTTTCTGAATATTAAACTTGTCTCTGCCTTTCATAGTGTGTAACTTGAAGGCCCTGAGTACTTTCTCCCACACTGAAAACACTGGGATGATACAATTATTTGAACATTACCTAATAAGACTGATTCAGGACAGACAATTAGTTATGTTAAACTTTCCTAGCAGTCCTTCACAAACAGGGAACAGTCTGTCTATTCTCTCCATCTGTGAGCTGCTGCTGGCTCTTCCTCCTCCTCTTCCTCACACACTGCTGAGTTTGTCCTGGTGGATCATCAGGGGTGCAAAGCCTCACAGATGATGTGCAGCAGTGGGTCCCTCAGTCTGTCCTCACTCTGGACACTTGCAGTTGTCACACATGGAAATCAAATGTGTGATAAGCTGCAGGATTCAAACACAAGTGTAACTTATAAATACATGTTCATACTTTTATTCCACAATCAGAGAGAAAGAAACAGAGAGAGAGTGCAGGACAGACAGACAGGTGACAGTCTCAGGTGTTTACACTGCTACAAAACAGCACAGGAGGATTTAGTGTTTGTGTTATTACGAGTGCTAAACAAGAAGAGTTCCCAGATGGTGCAGTGGACACATGTGTGACTCCTGTGATTAAAGCATCTTTCTTTCAGCTTAACGAGTGAACCGTCAGCTCGTTCAAACACATGTTAAAGTCTGTTTGGCTCGACACGACCGAACAGAGGCAGCAATATAACATAGCTAACATTAACAGTGCAGTGAATCCTGCTTGTGCCGTGATATTCAGGACTGCAAACCGAGCAGAATCACTGACTTTCAGCTTGTTGTGTTTGTGGATATATGACTGACTTTAATTATCCACAAAATCATCACATTCTCTGTAAGATTAAGGTCAACTATCGAACGGCGTATAAAGTAAAGGTTTTAAAACAAAGTAAATGCTGAAAGTACAAACATCGCTAATGTCACATAACTTTGCCGGCATGTGGCCAACAGTAATGTTTTATTGTTCCTCATTATTAAACATTTGCACATAAATAAGTGACATAATATTCAGAACTTACTTTTGAAAGTTTACTCTTTGCCCGCTCCGCTTCCACTTCTTTGAAGTGTCTCCCAGTCCCAGTGCACTTGTTAGCATGTTTAGGTTCGTGCAACTGGTCCGTCCGGTTATTGTCTCCCCAGAAACATTTCCGTTGTGTTGTGTGTGCTTTTTCAGCGTTTTTCTTTTTGCACCATTTTTCTTTTTGCAGGTGTTTTTTCTTATTGCAGCATTTTTCTTTTTGCAAGTGTTTTCTGAAGTTGCAGTCTGTTTGGCCTCTCAGGGCCACTGTAATGAGCCTCTTAAATTTCTCTAACTAGAAATATATGTTAAAAAAACAAAAACGATTTAAAAATTCTTTGTAGTTTATTGCACTTTTTTGCAATTTATGTAATTACTATGCACTTAATGCATACATATCATTAGAATTTGGGCTATAATGGTTGTATTGATGTATATCAACTTGAAATGCTCCCAAAAATGGCACAACAGCATGTAAAAATATAATATAAGCTCTGGCGGACTTGGTTCTATGGTTAAGTGAATAAATAAATATATAAATAAATGGTTCCCTTAAATGAAATATCCACTTTGCAAGTATTGCAAGTTGCCCTGTTGTCATCCGTTCTCGTAAAGTATGACCAAACTTTTGAGCGTTTGACCCGCCATGTTTCCTGCCAGGTAAATGACGCTACGCAACGTGGTGACGTCATTCAGGTCGACTGGAATCGATAAGGTAATCGTTTGCAAAAATGGCAAACAATTCCAAGGAATTGAAATAGTGGGAATCGGTTCTCAACAAGAACCGGGTTTCGATACCCATCCCTAACCACGATAAAGTCACACTTCATGTACAGCTCTCTCTCTCGCTCTCTCTGTACTTCAAGAACAGTTTCCCGTCTACCCGTTATTTACAGCGCTGTCGGACGCTGTTTTTTTCCTTTTACTTACATCCGAAAAGAAAGCCTCATTTCTGCCGTTCAATATTCAATTCAATAGGCTTCTGAACAAATGTAAACTTTTTAAAATTATGCAAAATGCAAAACGCTTAGCTGTGTCTGTAATAAAACTGCTGTAACTTCAGAGGTAATGTTCATATTGTGGCGAGCTCAGACAAGGAGGAGACAGAATTCCGTTCGGTCTTGCTCTCCCGCCCTCCTAGCCAGGGAGCACAGCCATTTATTTACATCTGCCAGAAGAACACTGCCGCTAGCTAACTGCTCAGCGCGGCAACAGCACAGCAACAACAACAACACACAGGGCGCCCTCTGACCCCGGAAGGACACACCGTCACAGCGAGAGGGCATCACCCATCACTATGGTAACATAAACAAAACATAACTGTAAAAACAGAACCCCGAACAGCCCTGACCCGCTACAATATGTTGATTAATGGTTTTCATTCGTTTTTGATGTACTGCAGAATATTTTTATAAAATCCCAGGCCAGGAAAATCACCTTCATGTTTTTCTGTGTTTTGTCTTCAGCTACTTTGACACAAAGGCATCTGCTGTGATGCTTACACCTTTGATAAAGTCTCGCGAGTGTCAGCTTCCTTTTTATAGATACAAAAATATGTAAATGTACTGATCTGAATTATAATATTTCTGACTGTCTGAGGCAAAATTTCCCAGATTTAACCCTACCATAGAACCAATTCTGCCAGAGCTTATCTTATATTTTTACATGCTGTAGTGCCATTTTTGGGAGCATTTCAAGTTGCTATACATCAATACAACCATTATAGCCTAAATTTTAATAATATGCATGCATTAAGTGCATAGTAATTACATAAATTGCAAAAAAAGTGCAATAAACTACAAAAAAATTGAAAATCTTTTTTGTTTTTTAACATATATTTCTAGTTAGAGAAATTTAAGAGGCTTATCCCTCAAAACTGTAAATACAAAAAAAGTTGCACAAAATAGTTTCCCACCACAGGAAATTTATTTTGAGTGTCTTCATAGATTTATTTTTGAAATACACCAATTTTTATACACTGCAGGAAAAACGAAAATAAATATTATAGTGCAAATTTGCAAAAAAGTAGCATCTGCATCAAAATAAACTATTTCCAGCAGTGCAATATGAGTCCTAAGCATCCCAGAATCAACACAGAAAGTCATAAAGTCAAACATAACTTTTAAAAACACCAGTATAAGCTTATGAGGCCTTGATGGTAAAAAAAAACTATATTTCCGCGAAAATGACGTCACTTCCGGTTTCGGGCAGGACATGGCGGACATGTGATAGTTCACGCTGATGGACGTAGGAAGTGTTACAAACAGCTGATCGGATCGGCAAAGCGTGTTTCTGGAATATTGTGTTTTTGTTGCTGCAAGTGCTTTTTATTCAGTTTTTGCAAAGATATGTGTGGAAGGAAACTGTGACCTAGGACAAGCTGATGGCATAAGATGTAAGTACAACTCCTCCGGATTCATATGCAAAAAAAATTATTGCGCTAGCTCACGTGGTTGCAGAGCTACCAGGATTTAAAAATAGTTACGCAAAATGGAGCGTGCCCGCTCTGACCGGTTTTAAAGGGTTAAATCGAATCGAAATGAATTGAATCGAATCATGGACCAAATCGATTCGGGACCTTGTGAATCGGAATTGAATTGATTCTAGAAATCAGTGACGATACCCAGCCCTACTACCAATACTTCCTACAGGCCCATGTGGGCACTGCTGACACTGTCAGCTCTTGTGAGGGCCACTTTAGTGTTCAAGTAGTACCAAAAAACAAACAAACGAACTAGAAAACACCCACAAATATTTCCGAAAATCATGTTTTTTGGTGGGGTTTTTTTGTTTGGTTTTTTTCCTTCTTTTTTTTCTCCCTTTTTCTTTATTAGTTTTTCTGTTTTCACAAACAGTACATAATTACTGTTAAGGGTTCAATATTGAGGAAGGGTACAAGAGGTGATCGAAGAATAACCACACTGATCCGGCCGGGTGAAGTCAAACGATGATTTTAATACACGCGTGGGAAGATCACTACAGACAGCAATTGATCTTCGACTTAATCAAAGCATAAACAGATATTTTATATCACCTGGGCTTAAATTTAATGACGCCCCTTCAACGTCACAGATACATTTTATACATAGATCAGATCAAAACCACAATGACTTTTAACACAGTTTAAAAAGAACGTTGTCGTCGTCTTCATGACAGGTACATCCTGTTACTGCCAGATGCTCGCTTGTCATCTTGACACATCAGCAGCAGTTCTGCGACAAACTGCTCTTTTTGCAACCCCAAACAAAACATGATTAAACTTTCACCTATAAATGATTCTCTCTAACTGAGTGTGTGTGTGTGTGTGTCTGTGTGCTAACCACAATTGCACCCTATTTCACCTCGCCGACTAGCTCCTGACCTCTAACCAGACAGAGAGACAGAAGCCACTCTCATATATGTAATAACCGAACTGAAACTATGTATATGTCCTCTACTAAATAAATGTTTTAATCAAGAACCTCTACTAAAAGCTTAATACAAGAATATGAACTTATAAATGATAATAAAAATGACCTGATATAAGTGTTCTGTAAGCATGTATTGCAATCCCTCTATGTTCTAGTTTCCCTCAACATGTATCACCTGGACAGTCACGCCAGTGAAGCTTAAGACCCTTAATGAACCGAACATCAACTCAAAATAAGCACAGATATGCAATGTGTATAAAATAATTATAACCGCATCTGAAATACAAGGTTAATATGATAACAGTATGCATAAACATCTTAAGGCCATCTTAAAGCTATCTGTTACATTGTTAAAGCAATGATCATACTGCAAATTATATTATGTTGGTAAAATACTTTTGTTCATCCCCACATTACATAACATAATAAAGTGTACAATTCAGAACCAAAAATAAATAAATAAATAAAAAACAAACAAAAAACAAAAACAAATAAACAAAACAAAAAACAAACAGACTAATAACTAAGCACAGAACACCAGCTCAGTTCCATCTAAAAAATAAATAAATAAATAAATAAAGAGAGAATACAATACAGTACCAATACCTGTGGTCCCAGTATTACGCTGCAGTTTGAACACTCAAGAGAATCCTTGTAACATAATATTAGAAACATCAGGTTCCACATAATTCAAGTATGGTTCCCACACCTTAAAGAATTGATCTGTTTTTGAATGCAGTATACATGCAAGATATTCCAATGGCACTAGATCCAACACTACTCTTTGCCAACCTTTAATAGTTGGTGCTTTTTCATAAATCCATTGGAGTAGTATATTCTTCCTTGCCGCATAGGTGAGAACACAGTACAATCTCCTATTATTCTTGGATATTAATCGCCGGCTGGGGAGGCCCAGTATGAGAGACAGAGGGTCCATGTCCAATTCACAACCGAAAATCTTCTCCATTTCAGATAACACATTAGACCAATTTTCTTGCAATTTCAAACATGACCAGAAGCTGTGAGTTAGGGTACCAATTTCTGTCTTACATTTGAGGCACATGGGTGAAAGGGTAGGATTATATTGATGTCTGCGAAATATGGATATATGCATTCTGTGTAAGATTTTTAACTGTATTGCTTTGGTACGATTACAAACTGAGATTGATTTGGCATAACTCCAGACATCTTTCCACTCTTCATCATCAATTGCTATACCTAACTCCTTTTCCCATGTGCCTTTAAGCCTCTGTGAAATCACTGAAATACAGAATATAAAGCCCTATAAAATATCTTCACAAGTACCTCTTTGTCTGTTAAAAATAATAATTTTTCAACAGGAGAGACTTCATGACTCTCACTAAAGTTAGTACTATGTAAAATATAATGCCTTATCTGTAAGTAAAGGAAAAAGTCATGTTTGGGGAGAGAATATTTCTCAACCATTTGGTCAAATGGCATAACTACATGGTCGGAGAATAAGTCCCTCAGTCTCTGAATTCCTTTGTTCTTCCATTCCTTAAAACCTATATCGAACATCCCCGGTTGAAAGTCAAGATTATTCACAATAGGGGTAAACACAGATGTTAACTTCAACCTTCCCTCAATTCGACATACTGACCGCCAGGCCTTAAGAGTATTAAGTGTGACTGGATTATCACAGCTCAATCTAATATCTTTAAAGTTCTTAAAGAACAGTAAGTCCCTTAATGGATACTTTGAAAGAGAGGTTTCAATCCCCAACCAGATAGAGTGTGAATTATTTGTGACCCAGTCATGTTTTTTTTTTAATTCAAATATTGAATTACAAGACAAAACTGCAAATATGGACTCTTAACTAACTGAAGCCTTTCATTGAACTACCAAATAAACACATTGGTACTCTCTTTCTGGCCAGACGCGTGGCAGCACTTCTGCTATAATTTTGTTCCTATTTAACAAAATACAAATGCAGACGTAAGTGTACACATTAGTTTTTGACTGTTAGTGAAAATTGTTTTCTCTCCAAATAACTCTCATTTTACCAACACAGTCAATCCCTCAACATGTTTGTACTCTTTGCTAACATTGCCTTCATGTTAAATAATTTTTTGCTTTTTAAAGAATGCATTTGGACATTGCACTCAAAACCAAACAAATCTTCCCTTACAAAAAGCTAACTTCAAGGGCCAAATTGCATTACATTTCTTCACATCAATATACAGGCCACAAGTAGGAGTGACGTGGGCCACAAGAGGCCCCCAGGTCGCAAGTTTGAAACACCTGCATTAATCCGATGATCACACAACACAGATGCTAAAGTTGTAGAATGTGTTCTCAATTATAATTTTCCATACATGTATTGTTCAGGGGTATAACAACTCAAAAGAGTACAAAGGCTGAAGAGTTAAATCCTACTCATCATTTTCCCATTATTCACTTTTAGTGTTGTTCCAGCCTACATGGTTCACACAGTCAGCTTGATATACTGTTGATACAGAAATCCACTCTTACAATGGGAGTGCCTGTAATCATAACTCTATGACAGAATGCCAAAAATACACAACAATGTCCTGTAATACTGTGTCGGAGTGCCATATTTATATAATATTGATACTTCATTTGTAAAATATCACATCACATATCAGATGTACCAATTAGAAAATATATAAAATATGTTGATATTCATATATATCTTATATACACATTTATATCAACTTTTTTTGTGGTCTGCTTTTCCCAAGCTCTCCAGTCACATGATCATATGACACATGACTTCAAGCAATCTTTTGCCGTTTTGTATCTTCCTGTCAAGGTCTGTGTGTAGCAGACAGGAAGGGAGGAACCAAAAGCAGATTCTATGATATGAAACTTAAATTCAAAAACTCCAGCTTTATTGCTGGCACGAGTCAAAACAAAAGCAAATTGGAAAAACTCCTAACAGAACACAAAGGCCAGTACAACAACGCGACACTGAATGGAGGAAAACACAGACAATAAATACAAGGAGTAAAGTATGGCGTTATTTTTGTGCCACTATTCTGAGCACACATAGAAAAAGTTTTGAGCCCACGTAAAAATAAATTGCAAGTACAAGTGTTGCATTTTGAAGTTAATTTTATTTTGAGCAAAGAAAAGCTAAATTTGAGCAAACAAAATTCATTGCTGCGCGTGAAATATGTATTTCAGTGTTTGCTTTTATCCGTATACACACACAATAACAGCCCCTATCGCTCAGTTTTTGCATTTGCTCTTGGTCAGATCTCTGTGGATCTGCTCGCAGTGTGTGCTTCAAAAACAACCAATCACAGACTTGGATGGCAAAATTCTGATATATTTATAATATAGCATTTAATATTTATAATATAATATTTAACATATAATCTGACCGTTTTTGGAGCTGCCTTCAGGATCTCCATGTATTATAGATTTAATTTAGAGCCAGCTATTAAAATAAAAACAGAACATTTTATATCAGGGGATAGGATGGGTGAAATTCAAAAATATAGAGAGAAGCCATTGCTGGGGTAAACGTTCTGCAGAGTCTCTAACTGAGCCCAGCATGCCCTGGGTTTAAATACTTCCTACAGAAACATAAGGCAGTACATTGGTGTTTCACACCTTTGGTCTTTCCCCCCAAAAACAGTCCATACTCCCTTGCTACTTCTTACAGTCGCTGAAGAGACAAAAGACTTTTCCTGTGGAGTTGTCTGCTTCCCCCTGAATTACAATCACCCGGCTGTTCAATGGCATGAATGTGGGAGGCATTGAGACATGCTAAAACCCATTGGCACCAAGGCATTACAAAATAAAGTAATGTGAATAATAAATAAATAAAATAAATTCCTCTACATTTGTCAGACTTTTTATCTGATTTAATTCTCAGCTCAGATAAAATAATTATTGTGGGTGATTTTAACATCCATGTAGATGCTAAAAATGACAGCATCAACACAGCCTTTAATATGTTATTAGACTCAATTGGCTTCTCAATTGGCAGCTGGATAGTGTACTGGCAAGACGACACAACTTTGGAGCAGTGGTCGCAAGTTCATTTCCCACCAGGTATCCAATAAGAGTCCTGGTTAGACACCCCATGCTAAAATCCAAGCCCTGGAATGGCGCGGCTACGTCTGCAGCCTGTCCGCAGCTCGGACACAAGCATTTCAGTACATGTTGTGCTCTGTATAATTGTGTATGTGACAAAGAAAGGTTGTTTGTTCATCAAAATGTCAAAGAACCCACCCACCACTTCAATCACACTCTAGACCTTGTTTTAACATATGAATATTTAACAGTATTTCCTGAAAACCCTCTCCTGTCTGATCATTTCCACATAACATTTACAATAATTGATTACACAGCAGTGGGGAGTAGACTTTATCACAGTAAATGTCTTTCTGAAAGTGCTGTAACTAAGTTTAAGAATATAATCCACCCACTGTTATCATCTTCAAAACCCTGTACCAACGCAGAGAAAAGGAGCTACCAGAAATCTACTCTAACAAAGGTTGATTATTTTGTTAATAATTTTGCCTCCTCACTACGTATGACACTGGATACTGTAGCTCCTGTGAAAAATAGAGCCTCAAATCAGAAGTACTTGACTCTATGGTATAATTCTCAAACACGTAGCCTAAAGCGGATAACTTGTAAGATGGAGAGGAAATAGCATGTCATAAATTTAGAAGATCATCATTTAGCCTGGAGAAATAGTTTGTTGCTTTATAAGAAAGTCCAAGGAGTCTAAGGAGCTTGGAAAGAAAAGCGTCTGGACTTCTTTAAGTTGCTTGAAGACCTTTCACCTCTCATCCGGGAAGCTTCTTCAGTTCTAAGGTCAAATGGTGGAGAGTCCCAGATTTAAGCCCTGTGGGAGTTTCCCCTCAAAGAGGGACAATGGACCCCCTAATGATCCTCTACCTAATCACATGAGCCAAAGTGTGAAAATGGGTATAGATCACAATCAGCCAAGGTTTTGGGTGAGCTCATTGTGAAAACTAACCCCACCCTATCATGTGATTTCCTGAGGTCAAATGGCCCAGGATGTGAGTGGGTGTTAAGGCATCTGGGAAGGGATCTCAAAACTGGATTATAGATGGCAGACAGTTGGTGTCGTAAACCATCGGCTTCTTTCACTCCTCTTTCAAACCATCTGTCTTCTCTGTCCAAAATGTGAACATTGGCATCCTCTAAAGAGTGACATTTGTCTTTTAGATGCAGATGGACCGCCGAATCTTGTCCCTTGAAGGTGGCTCTTCTATGTTGTGCAATGTGTTTATGAAGTGGCTGTTTGGTCTCTCCAATTTAAATGAATGTGCTTTAGTTTTTGTTTGTTTTGTTTACTATGTTCCTAAAATTAATTGCTTTTCTCAGACAATAAAGATGTCACTGGGCATATTACACCATGAATCAGTTCTAGCATTTATTTATTTATTTATTTAATGCTGCAGTTATGAGTTCTTCTGTGAAAATATTATTTTTACTTTGGATTTCAAAAGTGAAAATAATCTTTAATTACATGCTGCAGAGTAACCACATCAATTCATCTCCATAAAACTTCCGATATTTATGCACTTGCGAACATAAAACATTTTTTTCAAATTATTAAAAAAACAGGCAAATATGTTAGAGCAACTGCAATTCCTTCAGAGTATTACCACGAACGTTAATATTTTAGTAATGTTTGGAAGAAACTGCTGACGTAATTATATGATGTGCTTGTATTATTAGTAATGTATGCTTGAGTGTAAAATAAATAAGGACACAGTAAATGTGGAGAAAAAAAATGATGTGAGCAAAACTCTGATAGTTGATACTGTTCATCTGGACATAGCGTTTTCAGTCGGAGAAATGTTTCATCACTCATCCAAGTGACTTTTTGGATGAGTGACAAAATCTCAGGACGTACCACAATTCACGGATCACATTAACTTGGTGGACCAACACATCAAGTTCACCAGGAAGGATATGAAAAGTGGTAGGTTAGCCTTCTTAGACTGTAGGATTTCCATCAGTAATAGGGGACTTTTAGAAGTTGATGTGTACCGTAAATCAAAGCATACAGATCAGTGTTTAAGGTTTGACTCTCATCATCCACTGGAGCGCAAACTGGGTGTCATCAAGACACTACATAGAGCGAACACTATCCACACAGACACAGCGGCCAGGGAAGCAGAAGAACATCACATCAAGAAGGCCCTGAGTAAATGTGGTTATCCCAGCTGGACTTTTGTGAAAGCTAGGAAGGTGCGTATAGAAAGCTCCAGCCGATCCAGGAGAGAAGGACAACCGCTGCCCAAGCGAAAGCCTGTAGTGATCCCGTACGTGTCAGGAGTATCGGAGCAGCTGAGACACATTTTTTCTAAACACCGGGTCTCTGTGGCCTTTTGAACCCCAAAACACGCTGCACCAAAAACTGGTCCACCCCAAGGATCGGGTCCCCCGACACAAACAGAGTAACATAGTGTATGCTGTTAAGTGCCAGGAGGATTGCCAGGATTTATACATCAGGGAAACCAAACAACTTCTGGCAAAGCAGATGGCACAACACAGAAGAGCTACCTCGTCAGGCCAGGACTCTGCAGTCTATTTACACCTACAGGCCAGTGGACACTCTTTTAAATCATGACGATGTACACATCGTGGACAGGGAGGAACGCTGGTTTGAGCGCGGAGTCAAGGAGGCCATTTACATGAAAAGGGAAAGACCATCTCTGAATCGAGGAGGGGGCCTAAGGGTACATTTTTTGCCATCTTACAATGCTGTGATTGCAGCCATACCCCAACTCTCTGTGAATGGTACTCATGACCATTGATCAGTGGGCTTTGATCAGTGGTTGTTGATCAATGGTCATGAGAATTTGCATAATTAAGATTAAGGAACTGACCTCCCTGCCCATTGTTCCTTCAGTGGGCTGGTTTCAGTCGTTATGCAAATGTACTGTTTATAAGATTTGGGGAAACCTGCAGTCAGCTGAGACTGAAGACGTCACTTGGATGAGTGAAGAAACGTTTCTCGCACAAAACGCTACGTACAGATGAACAGAATCAACTTTTGGAGATTTACTTTCCTGGATGATTGAGCATGCATCAAGATGTGAGCAAAAAGTAAACCACTTTGATTGTTGATGGACAGTAACTTTCTTTCCTTATTAAACAGATTATAATCAAGTAGAAGTCATCAGAACATTACTTATAGATCTATTCGTGTTGCAAGTTAAATCTGGTCCACTCCCCAGCCTGAGAAACAACACTGATGGAAAGGAAAAATGGTACGTCATCACCAACTACTGCTTTGATTGGCAGGGTAACCTGTAAGAGCTATTTGCACTAATAAAGAATAATACTCAGACCACTACCTTTGCTATTTCAAAAAAGGTTAAAAAGTGAATGTTTACAATTTAGACTTTATTTACAGAATATTTTACTACAGAAATTTAGCAAGAGCAAAGCAAAAGAAAAATCAAATACTAAGAGTCACAAAACAATGAAATTAGCCTTGGAACAAGTGGAGCAGTAGTAATCCTCACAAACTCTGCTTCCACCTGAAAACATGTCAACAAACACAACATACTGTACTGTAAATATACATACTATATGTACACATATACATACCTTATAACTTAAACTAATGTAGAAAGACCTCATTAAAGTTATAATTTTAACACAAACATTTACACAAAATGCTAATGGAGCCATTACAGCTTTTATTATATTTATATTATATCTATTTATAAGTTCCAAAAAATATTGATCACAGCTGGTCTGAAAAGAATTTCATGCCTCAGGCCCTTGAACTGCAACCTTTACAATGGTTCAGATGTGGAGAAGAAATAACAGGGGCATGGGATGGGTCACTAAAAAAAAAACTTATAAAACAGTTTTGTTTTTAAAAGTATAACAACAGTTCACATACCACATACAAGCTCAGCAGTACCACATACACCACATCAGTATAGGAGGGAGCAGGTAAAGGCCCGGATCTGAAATTTATAAAGTAAAACAAGAACTTCATTACTTAATTTCAAGAAGCAAATTATTGATTGAATTACAACTAAATAAAATACTACTCAGAAGAAAAGCAAGAGATTGACACTGCCATGTGCTAACTTTCTATAGAAGCAATTATCACCAGGTCTGTCGACCTCCATTGTCTGTCCACTCATCTGTCGTGAATAATTTTATTAAAAAAATTAAGTGTGTACTTTCACAAACTGTAATTTATAACTATGCTGATATGTATAACTCCGCTAGGAAACATGCTGTATTTACAGACCATTTTTACATAATACAGATTACTGACAGAGCATAACAATGGTGTCACAGTGGCTTTCGCCCTTGACTTTTTGGATTTTAAATGTCACTTTATGCTATCCTTGCCATCCTATTCGATATTTACGACTCTCGGATTACAGTAAAGGAATCCCAAGAAAGCAAATGAAAAAATAACCCCATGAACCCCTGTAGCTAATCCCTTAATAAAACAAAAAACAATAAAAATGTTTCTTACACGGTCCACAAAATAAGCATGTCCAGGACCCAGTAAAACTAATGTAGAACAAGCGCACGCAAACGATATAACATGTCTTGTAAGTGAAGAAAATATAATCTGATCAAACATTATTCAGCTTTAAATATTGTTCAGCTTTAAAGTTACTGTGCAACTGTGTAATAAAAATGTGCTCACGACTTTGGCCTTGAGAGCGATAAGAAGCGATCGCCTCATCCTGCAGGTGCAAGATATCTGCAAGCGAAGAGACTAGAACACCCAAGGCCGATTTCCTTTTATGGAGTTGTTTTTCTGCTAATGCAGCACTTTCCTCACAACCCCCTCCTGTAAGTTTTAGAGAATATATACCTATCCTCACAGCAAATCTGGGGAATCTCCTGATGTGAGCTGTGTTGAGAGGTTGTCTCTGTCTCAATAAAAGTTCACTGATTCCCCATCTGCCGCAGGTGTCCGGTTGTCTTCATTCTCCGCCAGCCTGGTTAAGTCAATTCCTCCTTAACATCTAAAAGAACCTATTTAATGAAGGAAGACGGGTTCACTTTGTGTTTAATATTATTCTATTGCTGTTGTGTTTTTTTTGTATCCTTCAATTGGCGTCACGAACAGGATACGCTCCAGGTCAACTGGAACGGATGGGAGGACTTCGGCCGTGGTCTGAGTGAACGGAGTTTGGACAAAAGCTGTGTGCACACAAAAACAAGGTAAGCAGACCTTTTATTTCTGCTATATTGAACATTATAAAAATACTTAGTGTCCAAACTCCTAGTAATTCATAACCAAAATTGTCTGGCTTACTTAAGGCTTGTTGAGAATCAGACAAGTGAATAAGAAATAAGTGAATAAGAGATAAGTGAATAAGAAATAAGTGAATAAGTGAATAAAGATAAGAGTGAACTGAGGTCTGACCACGGTTGCAGCCGACGGGTTGCTCTCCGGTGTCGGATACATACCTCAGTGCAGGTCTGGGACCTTGAAAGGGTTTATTAGTAACGCCTTTCTAAACAAATTAAAAGGTTAAAGGCCTTGAGAATATTTTTTAGTAATATTCTCTAAACTACAGAAGGGTTAGGAAGGCCCAGAGGACTTTATTAGAAAAGATCCTCTAAAACTTAAAAAGGAGAAGTACTGGTTGGAGTCCAAAGGAGGGGTCCCTTTGATCAATAGGAGAAAACGGATCTCTTCTTAAAACCCCGATGATTTTAGTGTTTTAAATGTTTTGATGTTCTGTTTGATATTGGACACACATAAATACACGCTGAATGCTTGCTGTGGAACACTGGGCAGGACAGTTTGGTTCTCCGTTGTTCACAGATTACACAATTAAAGGAACTAGGTTCCTCTTTTGGTTAAAATAATACACCACACATAGAATTTTTTTTTACACATTTATTACATACATAAGGAGGGTAATGAGTGACTGCAGGTAATGTATGAAGTGTGAATGAGACGTGTGAACAAGGTGACAACCAACTAGCACCCCTATCAGGAAGCTCTAGGCAAGGTTACCCGCCAGACTCCGGTTTGGTAGAAGCTTGGTAACACCTGAAGGGATATTTCAGTGCTGACTCACCTTTAAAGCAGCGCCCCAGCTGTTAGTGCCTAACAGAGGCAGAAACCCAGCTGGCCCAAATTCTCCTTTAAAATCAATAAAAGAACACTCCTCCATTGACAGTAAAATGGATGGAGAATTAGATCGAGAAACTAATGATGATGGTTGGGGTCCCGGTGTTATTCTTAGCACATTGGGAGAACAATTAACATGTGTTGAGACAGTCATCAACTCCACACACCAGCCTAAAGAAGCAAAAAAGCAGAAAGAGTCATTGAGGAAAACAGCTGAAAGGTTAATGAAAGAAAAGGGAAAGGACGAGGGGAGTAGTGGTAACTGGGGAATAATTTGGCAGAATAAGGCTATGCAGGCAAAAGAGAAAGAGGAAGAAGCCAACTCAGCAGCAGCAGGTGCAGGTGTGATGAGCGGGGTGAGACACAGAAAGGAAGCAGATAAGCACGCAGGCCGCAAAGCTAAATTTAATCACTGGGTGTGTTTATGGGAAACTGCAAAACCACACATGAAGAAAAATAGGTCTCAGCCACCTCCCTATTCTGCCTCAACTCCTCCCTCAGCAGGCATATATCCGGTACTTAATATCTCTGGTGGAATAATGACTATTGGAGAAGAACCGCCCGTAGCTCCAACTCCCATAGATACCAAGCATTTTTGCCCAGGAAGCTCCTCTCTGTCGGCGACATCCTCAGCTAGTAGTAGAGCCCCCTCTTCTATGTCCCATTGTTTTGGAACCGGATCTGAGGGCCTAACTGACCCCCCTGCGAGCGCACCATTTGCGGTTCGAATGAACAGACAGGAACCCACTGAACAACAATTAACTGATCAAGAAGCAGCATTACGCAGCTGCTTAAATGAACATAGGTCAGTGGTCCAGGTGAATAATCGTGTTGCGTCAGCCCCTCTTTCCCGGTCCAACCCCTTTGCCAGCACTCCTGTCGCTGTTAAAGGAGATCTGACCGCTACTGCAAAAACTGAGCCTGGCACTTCACCAAATGTCACAGTTACCATGTCTTTGGTGGGCCGTCAGGATCCGGAAACACAGATGAGTTTAGCCCACGTTTTTGCTGACACTGCTACCCCACCAGGCGGGGAAGAAACTGAGGATACTGATGATGAACTCAGTGACCTTAACAATACACCCCCCTCTACCCCTCCCAGTTTAGGATATCAGACTAGATCTAAGGGCCCTGTGCCTCAGCCTCCAGGCATATTTCCCCTGGTCCAGACTAAAGCGCAACGTAGACCAGTGTATCAACCTTATTCATTCGGAGATGTCCAGGCCTTAGTGGACAAACTCCCTGACATAACGGAGGGAGGGAATGCCTGGTTGGCTGGTTTGGATAAATACACAGCTGGACAGGACCTCGCACTGGGAGATTTTAGAGCTATTATAACTAGGTGCACATCCCGATCTCAGGCAGCGGACCTGGAACAAAATGCGGGTACTACCATGCATGAGAACGAGGTGCCACTAATGCAGGCCTTGAGGTTTATTGGACCGGCCCTGCGCAAACAATTCCCACCCAAAAATCAAGGCACCTTACAGAAATTTAAATGGGAGGGAAAGCAAAATCCCACCCATTATCTAAATCAGGCTGTTGAAGACTGGGTGAACCATACAGGTCATCACCCCAGTAGGACTTGTTCACAGAGCATGTGGTTTAGAAGGGCGGTGCTGAGGGGCATTCCGGAGTCAGTAAGCCAGAAAATGGAGGATAATCCTGATTTGCAGGACTGTGACTTTGCAATCTGGAAGAAACATTTGATTTTTAATCTTAACAAAGTGCAGATTAAGTCTGATGATAAAGCGGAGAGCGTCGAAGATTTACAGTTGCAACTGTTGAAGGTTCAGCTGCAGAAAGCTAAAAACGACCTGGGTGGAAAAGGTGACAAGCCTAAAAAGCAGCTTGTGGCCGCTGCGGCTCCCCCTCCTGGTCCAGTTGCCCCTGATTTGTATCCGAACCCATGGCCAACTGATCCACAGCCCCCCCAGTATGGTGCTTATCACTCCCCGGCCCCTTATGGGCAGAGAGGTTCCCCATTTGGAGGAAACAGAGGTGGTTTCAGGGGAAGGGGTCAGATGGGAGGTGGTAGGGGAGGCCAGATGTATGTTTGTTTCCGGTGTGGACAACCTGGACACTGGGCTAAAGCGTGCCCTTTGAACCCGGCTGCTGGAAGAGGCAGGGGAGCCCGTGGTGGGCCCTATCAGCATCCTGGCCACAGAGGTGGACCTCGTGGTGCTGTAGTTGGAGTGCCCCCGGCCCCACAGATGCCTGTGATGGGGTGGGAGTACTACGAGGGTGGTCCCCAGCTATAGGACACCCCACAGACTGCCCAGGACGGTGAAGGGACAACGGCGGACCCTATGCTGTCCATAACTGTAGATAGAAGAAGAAGCAGCTTTTTAGTGGACACTGGAGCTACGTACTCCACCATTAAGGATGTTGCTCGTGAAAGACTTACTGACAGAGTGATTACAGTGGTGGGCATATCTGGGGAACCTAAAACTCTGCCTTACACCGTGCCCCTCCCCACAACGGTTGGAGATCAGACCTTGTTACACAGCTATGTTTGTTCAAAACAGGCGCCTGTGAATTTACTGGGAAGAGACTTGTTGATTAAATTAGGAGCCACAATACTCTGCTCTTCACAAGGCCTAACTGTGACTCTCCCTACTGGGGTTGTACTTCCCTGCTCTGATGGGCCAGAGGGAGGTGGTCAGTTTCTGCTGCAACCCTCCTCCTGTTTGGCGGACTCTGCTGACATCTACTGGGCATTATTGGAAGTTGAAACACCTGCTGAACCAGGAGTTTGGACTGCTTTTCAGCAATGGCGGCCGTGGCTCTCACTCCTGCATCCTTATGTCCCTCCCCCTGACCCACCTCATGTTACACTGTTTTATGACAGGCATGACACCACCTGGTACCAGCACATGTTCCAAGAGCAGTGTGAGGGGCGGGCTTGGTCTCTGAACATGTCGTGCATTTTTGCGGCACCGGAGGGAGTGGCAGCAGCGGTTACTTTTACAACAGATCAATTACAGTGGTACATGATGTCTGATGAGGCAGCTCCCCATGTGTCACTGGCCTTACATCCTGGACACCAGGCTAAGGAGCTGGGTGGAATGGTTAAACGTTCCCTTGCGGCCACTGACTGGACACCTACAAAACTCCCACAGGTTTTGTTTTCTCCATCTACCAAGACATACCAAATTTTAAATGATTGCTTTAATTCCTCAACACTGCAACATGGAGTGGTCAGCGGGTCACATGGAAGAGAACACACAGACCACTGTGATGCTGCGCCTTTACTCGACTCTCTTCCAGATTGTTTGTGGTCCCTTGGACCCACAGATGTAGGTTTAGTTGATGTGGAGCCAGTCTCTTTTCAACTGTCATCTGCTACCCCTTTGTGGCAGCCTCAGTACCCACACAGACCGGAGGCTGAGGCTGGGATTGCAGAAACAATTTCTGGTTTGGTCACGGCCGGTGTCTTGGAGCCCTCCTGCTCTAAGTGGAACACGCCCATCCTACCCGTTGAGAAAAAAGGCACGGGGAAGTTCAGAATGGCACATGATTTGAGAAGGATTAATGCCTTACTTGGCACTCCTACTTTGCCTGTGCCTAATCCTTATGTTGCCTTGACCAACCTCCCACCATCTCATGCCTGGTTCACCTGCATTGACTTGGCTAATGCCTTTTTCTGCCTTCCACTTCGTGAGTCACTGCGTGACATTTTCTCATTTACATTTAGAGGCCGACAATGGCGTTACACTCGCTTACCACAGGGATTTGCCCTCTCCCCAGGACTGTTTAATCAGTGTTTGAAAGAACTTTTACAAACCAGCCCACTACCATCTGACTGTATGTTAATACAATATGTGGATGACCTTTTGCTGTCTGCCCCCACGGCTGACATCTGTTTGGAGGCCACCAGAGTGGTACTTCACCACCTGGCCAACACAGGTTTTAAAGTGAGCAAAAACAAACTACAGATTGCAAGAAAACAGGTTTCTTTTCTAGGCCGCATGGTCTCACAGTCCGGTATTTCCTTGTCCCCAGAACACAGGAACTCCATTTTGCACCATCCAAAACCTCTAACTGTAAAAGACATGTTGTCATTTTTGGGCCTGACTGGTTACAGCAGGACCTATGTCCCAGACTATGTTGGCCTTACTTCCCCTTTGCGCGTTTTGGTAAATGAACAAGGCATGAGAAACCTCTCTGCTCCCCTCTCATGGACTACAGAAACAGAACAGGCGTTTATAAAGTTAAAACAACAGCTTTCTGTCGCCTCTGACCTTGCTGTGCCAGATTATGCTTTGCCTTTTCATCTTGATGTTTCTGGAACTGGAACCCATATCAATGGTATCCTGTTCCAGAAAAAAGGGGGAGAGAGAAAAGTGTTGACATATGTAAGCGTAATGCTTGACAACACTGAAAAACGCCACCCACCGTGCACACAACACGTTTCTGGACTTGCAAAAATCATTCAGAAAACAGCACACATAGTGATGAACCACCCACTAAAAATTTTGACATCACACAGTGTGGTGGCCTACGTCTCCTCACAGGCCTTCACACTCACTTCACTCAGGCAGAGACGCCTCAGTACCATTTTGGAAGCACCACACATCACCTACTCACATGAAGGCATAAACATGGCTGATCACATGGGATCAGGGGAACCACATATGTGTGAAGAGGTTGTGCAGGTACAGGAGAAAATCAGGCCAGATTTGCAGGCAGAACCTCTAATGGATGCAGAAAAAGATTGGTTCACAGATGGATGTTGTTTCAGAACTGAAAGTGGAATGTTGAAGGCTGCATGGGCAATAGTGGAACAGACAGACATGAGATGGAAAACAGTGAAAGCAGAACAGTTGACAGGACAACAGTCTGCACAGAGAGCTGAACTGAGAGCGGTGATTGAAGCCTTAAGGATGGGAAAGGGACAGAAAGTGAATATATACAGTGATTCAGCTTATGCTGTGGGAGCAGTGCATGTGGAGCTCAAGCAGTGGCTAAGAGCTGGTTTTTTGACAGCCAGCGGAAAGCCTATTAAACATGAGATAGAAATGAGGGAATTAGCGGAAGCACTGTTGTTACCTGTTAAGGTGGCAGTGGTAAAATGCAAAGGACACAGTGCCGGATTGGACTTAGTGGCATTAGGTAACAAACAGGCCGACTTAGTAGCTAAGCAGACAGCTGGTTACTTACCCTCCCTGATTATGGTAATGGACCCAGAAGCCACACCCCCTCCAGAAAGACCACCCATACAACTAGGCCTAGCCACAATCAGAGAGTTACAGGACAAAGCCAGCCCCCAGGAAAAATCATTATGGGTAACAAGAGGGGCCACAAACACAGATGTTTGGCGTGGCCCAGATGGAAGGCCCATTCTACCGCCAGGGGTCAGACAGACAGCAATGGAAGAGGCACATGGAGTGGGGCATGTGGGACCTGCACAAATGATGAGGAACTTAGCCGCCTGGTGGCACCCTTATCTAAAAGACATGACAAAATACATGGTTAAAACCTGTAAGGAGTGCAACCAATTTGGAATCAAGCCCGCCTTCAAGCCAATAGCAGGGTACTTCCCCATCCCACTTTGCCCAGGGAAAGAAATAATCATTGATTACACAGACATGGTGGACAGAGTAGGTAGTTACAGGTACCTGCTGGTGGCTGTGGATGCATTTTCAGGTTGGCCAGAAGCCTGGCCGACAGCAAGTGAAAACAGTAGAACTGTGGTGAAGTGTCTGATTAATCATTATATACCACAGCATGGGTTTCCCGAGGTCATAAGGTCGGACAATGGTTCACATTTCAGGAACCACGATCTGCAGAGGGTTGAAGCCGCATTAGGTTTGAAACATAAGTTTGGCTCAGTTTACCACCCCCAATCCCAGGGGAAAGTGGAAAGGATGAATCAAACTCTAAAAACTAAATTGGCTAAAATCTGTGCACAGACCAAATTAGATTGGGTTAAGGCATTGCCTCTTGCATTAATGTCCATAAGATGCTCAGTAAATCAAACCTCTGGTTACACTCCATTTGAGTTGGAGCATGGCAGGCCTTTTCCTGGCCCCTCCTCTCGCCTGTTAATGTCGGATGAAGCTGATTCAGACCTCGATCCGAGGACATATTATAACATGCTCCGCAGTTTTGTTGCCCAGTATTCCTCACAGGTCGCTGAAAGAAACCAGCAAGAGCTGAAAGAGGCGGCTACACCTGGAATGGACTACGTCCTCCTGAAAGTCACAAAGAGAAAGTGGGCTGAGCCTCGCTGGACAGGCCCTTACCGCATAACAGAGCGGACCTCCCACGCTGTCAGGCTCGAAGGGAAAGGTGACACCTGGTTTCATTACACACAGTGCGCTGCTGCCACCGAACCAGGAAGAACCTTGAGAGAGGTGCAGAAGGACCTGTCAGAAGGAGCTGCAACAGCATCACCAACCACTTGAGGGAGCCAAAACTCAACCTACAAGCCGGCTGGTTACAAAAGGGGGTGTTCTTCATACTGAACTAAACATTTTTATTTTTCTATTTTTAACATCTTTTATGACTTTGCTTTTATATTGGCTTGAGTTTTTAAGATTTACATTTTACATTGCAATAGTTTTAACCGCTGAAAGCTCATTTAAAGTTGTGTCACTGATACTTTTTGTTGCTCTTTAACTCCTAGAACACGCCCTTGGCGAGGTGGGGGGAACTGGACCACCTTTCTGTGCCCCATCATCCTCTATTAGAAGACATCCAAGCTAAGTAAACATGTCTTGGCCCTTTCCCCCTGAAATGACAGGCAGGCAAAGATGTTGCGTCTTTGTTTGCTTCCTGGCCCTGGGTCTCATTCCCATTGGCATAATCCTGATCTGTGAAGGGCCCCCGACACTTCTGACACCTTCAAGTTCAAAAGCTTCGCCCCCTTCTGACAGTCCCAATCTGACAAATGTAGCCCCTAGGGTCTTGCCCACCACTTCCTCTCCAGTTTTGCCCACGCCCGATCCATTTAGAAAGAAACGAGACACGGTTACCTCCTGTACCCCAAGTACGACTAGAATGATTACTCTCTGTGTCCCCAACAATAAAAGTTGGGTAGTCGAAATAGATTTCGCTAGCTTCCCAGTCACTCCCGTCACCAAAGACCAAGGGGGGGATCTTTTTAACCTTGCAGTACATCTCTCCTCCTCAGTGTGGTATATAACCCTGGGAGGTTGGCATCAGTGGAAGTGGTCCAGTTTAGTGTCAGAAACGGACCTCGATTGGTCCAAGCACTCTAGGGGGCAGGCTTTGCACTGGAGAAACCAAAATATGCTCAGAATAGCAAAAAAACCGGATCTTTCAGGCTTAATTTTTACCCTAAAGGATCTGACCTTGACCTCCTGTCAACAATTTATACTTGCCCCTTGGACTGATCGCACCGCCCTGTATTGGCAAATGGAAATATGCCCTAGCGTTGGTGCAGCTCCAAGCTCTGTAGTTAAAGATGATAACCCCACCTTTAATGGCCCTCCGGTGACATATACAAACGGGGGGAGAAACGGCCGAATACGCATTGTAGACACAAATAAAATGTCTAAAGATGACCTCTTCCAAATTCTAACCGGTATTTCTGGAGCAACAAACAACTGGTTACTACTAGCTGAACAAGCTGCTGACAAGACGGCTTCCGACTGCATAGTGTGTATGGGAGCCCGCC
Organism: Maylandia zebra; assembly: GCF_041146795.1. Taxonomy (NCBI): domain Eukaryota; kingdom Metazoa; phylum Chordata; class Actinopteri; order Cichliformes; family Cichlidae; genus Maylandia; species Maylandia zebra. Next base: position 16,256,946 of record NC_135169.1, on the reverse strand, counting down.
CCACTTTAAGAGTGGTACCGGCGCCAGTCAATAGTGCATGCCTCCTGCATCTTATGAACAATACAAAACGAGGTCATTGCTCATATCTGGAAAACCACTTTCCTAAAACTCAACGCTCGGTCTCTAATAAACCACCTTTCTTTTCTTCAGATGTAGCTGTGAACAATTTCACTTGTATTAACCTGACTGGCAATGCAGTAAAACTAGGTAGCTTGAACTCTTCTTGGTGCACTGAGATGACGGTTATGAAACCAAACTTCCGACCTACGGCTAGGGCTGATTTGTGGTGGTGGTGTGGCAATAACAAGTTATATGATGGTTTCCCTCGGGATGCGTCAGGCCTTTGCGCTCTCATAACTCTTATTTTACCTGTTTTAGTCACTCCAGTAGATCTCTCTATAGAAGTACACGAAGTTGGCCTCCCATCCTCCTCTGAACGCCGCTCTAAACGTTCTCTAATCCCAGGTTCAGCTCATAATCCAACCTATATTGATGCTGTAGGTATACCCCGTGGGGTCCCCGATGAATATAAACTGCGAGACCAGGTTAAAGCAGGATGGGCCTCGATACTTTGGATGGTTGAAATAAATGCGAATGTAGACAGAATTAACTACATTCACTTTAATGTGCAACTGTTGGCTAATTACACTCGAGATGGTTTTGAAGCTGTGCATGCACAGTTATCTGCCACTTCCCTAATGGCTTTCCAAAACAGGGTCGCAACGGATTTTCTCCTCGCAGAAAGAGGCGGAGTCTGCAGCCTTTTTGGTCAGGAGTGCTGTACCTATATCCCCAATAACACAGCTCCTGATGGTTCCCTCACTAAAGCTATTACTGGTCTCACAGCTCTCACTGTTAAAATGAAGGAACACTCGGGCGTTGATACTGCCATGTGGGACTCTTGGCTTAACATGTTTGGCAAATATAAGGCCCTTGTAGCTTCCATCCTAGTTTCCATCTCAGTTTTTGTTGCTGTCCTAGTCACCTGCGGTTGCTGTTGTATTCCATGCATTCGATCCCTCTTCCAGAGACTGATTGTTACAGCTCTCACTCCTGAGGATAAGGATCTCGCCCGGCAGATGCCTTTATTGGCTAGTCAACTTCCCACCTCCTCGCCAACGGATGATGAAAACTCTGATCGTGAGGGTGACGAACATTATCGTCTTTCTCTTGTTTAAATGCTTCTAGAATGGTTGTTTCTCTGTGGTGTTTTGTATTAGGCTTGTTATTAATTGTTTCCCTCACCCACTTCCTCTTGAAGGATATATCTGGTTGAACTGTGTCTGGTCGGGTTGTGAGGGTTAAGCGATGTTCTCAGGGTCTCCGGACTTAAGCCTGAGCGAATGTGTACTCCCACCACTGGATATAAATTGTTTTTTTCCACACCCCTTCCTCACGTTTTACCATAGTCACTTTTGAATGTCCTTAGCAGTTACCGTTCTGGGTTTATTTTACGGTTGATTTATTCTTTCACATTTTCACGTTTATATCTCTCATTATTATAGTATACTCTGTACTCTCCACATTTTTATCATTACTTATGCTTTTTGGTTGCTGGGTTACAGGAACTGTTAATTTTGTGTCACTACCCTGGTTGCACTGACTCGTTGTATCCTTGGGTGCAGGACAGCTGTTACTGCTTTCGTCGGGAACCGAGACTGCTTGCAGCCGACCCCTGGGCAGGGTGGTGCCTGGACTCTTTTCTCCTCATCTGCAATGACAGATAAAGACAAATGACAAGACCCGAGGAGTTTTTCGAGCCAGGCTTCGACACGTCTCTGTGTTCCTTTGAATGTTACTTATTTTTGTGTGTTGACCCATTTAAGATGGGTCAAAAGGGGGGTTTGAAGAAAATATAATCTGATCAAACATTATTCAGCTTTAAATATTGTTCAGCTTTAAAGTTACTGTGCAACTGTGTAATAAAAATGTGCTCACGACTTTGGCCTTGAGAGCGATAAGAAGCGATCGCCTCATCCTGCAGGTGCAAGATATCTGCAAGCGAAGAGACTAGAACACCCAAGGCCGATTTCCTTTTATGGAGTTGTTTTTCTGCTAATGCAGCACTTTCCTCACAACCCCCTCCTGTAAGTTTTAGAGAATATATACCTATCCTCACAGCAAATCTGGGGAATCTCCTGATGTGAGCTGTGTTGAGAGGTTGTCTCTGTCTCAATAAAAGTTCACTGATTCCCCATCTGCCGCAGGTGTCCGGTTGTCTTCATTCTCCGCCAGCCTGGTTAAGTCAATTCCTCCTTAACATCTAAAAGAACCTATTTAATGAAGGAAGACGGGTTCACTTTGTGTTTAATATTATTCTATTGCTGTTGTGTTTTTTTTGTATCCTTCATAAGACAAACGCAAAATATAACCATGCTCGCCATGTAGATACTACACAACATAGTCAAAGAAAAAAATGGTCTTAGCTCTCAAAGAAACAGCAGCTTGACGCCAAAACAACGTTTTCAAGTTAAATTTGAAGTCTTGCGCATGAGCAGGCACAAGCTGTGAAACCTTCTTGTTCTTCGCGGTTTCATTACAACTGTTTTTGCATTACTGCCACCTTGTGGACATACAAGGTATATCGATCCTAATTGACTTAACTTAAATGTTATGCCATCAAGTAACACATTAGTATTATGTACGTTGAATAATAGACACAATTACGTAGACTTGATTAGAAAAACATATGTTAACTTAACAAAAACATATATTTTAAGTAAAATGAACATAAATAATTAATATACACTGAACAATCCCCATCATTCATTTTTTTGAGTGTGTCTGACCTACATGATTAAACACAAAGTTTGTACTTTTAAACCTTAAATTCAATTTATTATATTTTCTTTGTTATTCTTAACATGCAGAATTTGTCTTTAGCACATTTTCACATGGAGATTCATTGTAACATAATCTCTTTTCAGACACTTTCTGAGATTAGTGGTTCCAGTGTGTCTCTTTCACCCCCATCCTGCACCACACACACACACACACCAAGGTCAGACTCTTGGTGAAGCCTGTTATTAGAAACACAAAACTGCCACAGATGAAGCTGCTCATGAGCACTCACACATTTCACCACAAAACTCAGACATTAAAACAGTATTTTTATTACTCAAACTATGTTAATTATATAATTATATAATATTAATTATATTAATATATTGATTACATTTGTATTTTATTTATCTTGATTAAGAATAAAATGCTTAATTATTAGGAAATAGATGAAAGCTCTGTTTTAGAACTTTGATCACTTTTACTCACATGAGTGATTATCCGGTTGTTCAGTCTGACGTCACTAGCCGTGTCTGGGTCTAAACTCCGCTGCAGGTCCATATATCAAACGATCACTATGGCATTACTGAGAGTTGAAAAACTGTCTAAAGTCTTTCATCTTTAATAAAATGATCAGCGTTCTGCTCTACCAGGTATAACAATTGAGTTTAACATCCAGGCATCCATGAAAACGGAATTTATGACATTTAACGGAGTTAGAAGTTAGCAGGGAGTTAGCTCGCTAGCTTCTATCTAAATACAATATAGCATGTCCTGACTGTGGGGTTTTGGAAACAAATTAAAACGTATAGCTCTGTTATCACTTCCAACATAAAAGAAGACAGAAAGCTAAACAGCAGTGACATTTGTAGGGTTACTGAAGTTTGGCTAGCTGGTATATAATGATGTGCTACGTGACCGCTAGCGACACAGCTATGTTAGCATAATATAAACAAGCTAACTTTTTTTCCATTCGATAAAAGTTAACGTGAGTGTTCTCGGTGGTCAGGAACAAATGTAATCGCATGGCAGGATGCTGTAAAAGGACCAAACTTCAGCCAGGAGAACAATTGAGATAATCCATCCACAATACGAGGTTAGTCATTCATATACTGCTGCATGGGCTGGGCTGTAGTTACATCCTAAGGTTTTAAAAACTGAGCTTAAATAAATGATTAGCGGTAAAAAAAGCCGAGGGAGGTCAACAGTGATTACTGACTGTTTTAGGAGCTTTTTGAGATTAAATAGAAGAAAATACAAAACATTAAACATGTTAACAACACAAAAGCCATATTAAACGCAGCTACTTTAGGCCCGGAAGTAGGATTCGTCACGTCATCAACAACCGGATTAAGAACTTTTAACATCTCTTAGCTTTGATGTGGAGGCGGCCAGGGGGGAGTTTAATCTTTTTCTACCCCGGGGGCCCGTTCTTCGTACCTCGCTAAGTAAGTTAGCCGGATTAGATTGTTGACGATTTCGCGTGATCCTGGATCAGTCGGTTCCCCGAAGCTCATCCGGGACTTGCTGTCATAGCAACAGAGCCGTAAGCGTAAACCTGCTCGGGAGCAGGTTTACTTTATGTAAACAGGATTAGATCGCGGCCACGCAGGTATGTCCGCTTCATTTATACGAAAGCAACAGCGATATTTTTCCACTGTTTCACCATAAATAAATATTATCAATGTAACTAAAGATAATGCAGCACTTGATCCTTTTATTGATGTCACACAGATACATACAGGTCATTTCCTAAAAAAGGGAAATGAACTATTAACATTCTATTACATGTATGTGATTATTACAGATGTAATTCATATTTCAGAGTAGTAATTGTAAATTACTTCGTGTAATCAAGATGAGAGACCACGGCTATAAAAGCGAAGGTGGATTTGGGAAGCCTGTCGCAGCCATGTCCTGTCCGTATACGCGACCAACCCATTGCGGAAGGTGCAAGATTGATAAGGAGAGTCCTCAGAATTCAGCGTATATTGCGGGACAGACAGGATCCTTTAGCTCAGCGCGACAGTGTGCTCATTGCGAGATATCGATTTTCCCGTGAGGGTATTATTTACTTAACCAACTTGTTGACGAGGGGGTGCAGGACCACCACCTGTCTTTTTTTCCTCTGCCCTTTTCTTGGTTGCTGTTATGAACAAACTAACAGAGTATTACAGGCCAGTATTACCTTGCCAAGAGACGCAAAGCAATCTAAGAGATAAATATTACCATTCTGTAGAATACTCCTGTATTCCACTTTTACTTGTTCCCATGTTCTTGTGGGTCCTGTTGTGGGTCTAATGTGAAAGGGGATATAATATAACATATTATAATATAATATAATGCCATATGATATTGGACAATATAGTGTCATATGATAGATCTACCCTACCGCCTACTGGTGTTGGCCAGAGGGGCCGATGGCGCGATATGGCAGCCTGGCTACAACCGTAGCTGCCTCCACCAGTGTGTGAATGTGGGAGTGAATGAATAGTGGTATCGTAAAGCGCTTTGGGTGCCTTGGAAAGCGCTATATAAATCCAATCCATTATTATTATTATTATTAAATTACCTACGAGTTTGATTTGTCAGCAACTTTCTGCCAGCCCTCTCTCCTTGCTTTTGCAGCCTTTGCAGTGTTCTCTTGCGTTTTAATTAAACTCTGAAACTCCTGAAATCCCTCACTCAAGAGTTCTTGCTCTGCTGCCGGAAAATACCGAGCGCGCCCCTTCGACATTTTCGCCGACCAATCAGCGGGTTGCCGATCAATGTTTCTACTATCGATGCGTAGCCCCTTTTACGACACCCAGTGATGTCACATTCCTGCGTCCAGCTGTAGTAATCGTCAACAGCAGGTGTGTTCGGGGAACCGGATTAGCGAGCTCACGGTTAGCGCGATGATTTGATCTTGGATGTGTCATTTGATCTTGGATGTAGTAAGCGACGTACGAAGAACGGGCCCCGGGTCTCATGACAATACAGATATTTTCTTCTTGCTTTCACAGTGTAATTCTTACTTTCACAAAGACAAAAGATTTAAAGAATCACAAAAATGTTTATCTCCTATGATAAAATACAGTCAAACTGCATTTCTTGTTTAAAAGTATATAGTATAAATTTAAATCAAACAAATAAAGAAACATTAGGCATCACATTGCAAAACGACAGCAAGAGAAAAAAACCCAGCAAAATCCATGTTTTTTTGTCGTGTTACTCTGTCCTTTGCTGAGGAAGAAAAGCAAAAAAACGGGTTAGGTTTATAATTGAAGACACTGGAAATGTAAACTGAACACAACACGACAGTTGGTACATGTGATTTTAGCAAGAAATATATACAAGAAAAACTTGCACACCTGTTCAGTGTTTCTCGCTTGTTTCTCTGACAGTTTCTTCTTAATCTCTTCTATGTCTTTCTGTTTCTCTCTCAAGTGTTTAATAATTTGTTCCTTGTCTATTTCTAGTTTTCCCTTTCTTTCTGTCATTTGGATTATAATGTTCTCCGTTTCCTCCATTAGCTTTTCTGTCATCTTTAACAGTTCTTGATGTACTTCTGTTCTCTTTTCCAGTTCAGTTTTTTTATCTTCACGCTTATTCATTTTTCTCTCTTTGTCAAGGAATGGGGTTTCTTTCTCCAACTTTTTCGTGATCTCTTTCATCTCTGCCTTGTCCTCCTGCAGTAGAGTGATGAGTTTTTCTCTCTGGTTCTTCAGAAATGTCTTCTGTTCCATCAGTTTTTCAGTGGTTTGTCTGACATGTTTTAAGTCTTCTTCCTTGTTCTGCAACTCATCTTCAAGTCTTTTCTTTTCCTCACGTTCTCTCTGTAATTTTTCCTCCATCTCTGTTTCATGTAGTTCATTTTTGTCCTCATCATGTATACTGATTTCTGTGTGTTAAAATTGCAGGAAAAAAATATTTGGAAAATAGGGACAACATATTAGTCATTTTTATGTGTTCACGTGTTGACAGTATTAATTTACTATACCAGTAATCAAATATAAATGGAAATAAAGAGTTTGAAGCATTACTATAGATATAGACGGATATTTAAAATAACATTAGATGTACTGAAACTGCTACGTGTGAATCAGAGAGGTTTCGCCAATTTTATTCAAAATCACATCTATCTATTCATGCATATCTAATTTTCACATTTAATTTTCTTTCACTGCTTTGTTTATATGAGTAAACGAGTGAGAACGTGACATTTTGGTCGCAATTCCTATAACAAGGATAAAACACAAAAAGTTTTAATTCATATTGTTGCTATAACTATAATTTCACAGTGGGTGATTTCCTCAAATATCTTTACCTTTGCCCCCAAAATGTCTCAGTCCCACTAGAGGAAAACAATAAGAAGGCAACTTCCTCGTGTGGAATTTCTACACATTCAGCAGGTGGTTGTGGCAACCAGTTGGTCTTCTACAGGTTGAGGGTGTTCTATACTTCACTTCTGATCACAAGGCAATTGCACAGGTTGCTTATAGGATGCAAACTGCCAACAAATAATCACAGCGTGACTTGAACTAAGTCTAGTTACTCTCTGACAGACGGGCAACCACTTGCCAATTGACACTTAGTTTATAAATGCAGACAGAGAGTCAAGATATTGCATTCAATCTCAGTCAGTCTGCACTGATGGGACCAACTCTGCATGTCTTAACACATCTCTTTACAACACAGGACACAGGGTTATATTCCTTTATAAAAGTAAAGTTGCTGAGAGCCTCCAATTTTGCTAGTAAATCGCTGTAATTTCTGCAGTTTCCATCCACTGTTTTCCCTCAAGCGCCTTTAACATAACTGTTTATGTGTTTGTGTCATTTTTACTTGAATCACGTTTGTACTTCTTAGCCCTTAATTTTAAAGGCAGTTACACTAAAACAAGACATTAAAAAGGTCGGATGATTATTTGAGGTTGGGGTAAAAAGTACAATGTAGTTTGAACTTACTGGTTTTCTTTTGTCCACATTTCCATATTAGGATTACTGCTGTCCCAACGCTTATAAAACAGACAGCCAAGTTGATGATAATGTGAACAGCAGTATTAGACTGAACCATAAAGAGATCACCTGTAAATATAAGGAGACAAAATGTTCTAGATTCTACTTTCTGTAACTGAAAATGAATGTGAGTGATATAAAAAAAGGCATTTCTACCTGAAACATGGATGTGTGTCTCTTTGATTTGACTGATATTCTTCTGTTGAACTTTGCAGGTGAAGCTGTAGCTCTGTCCTTTCTCCACAGTCACTTTACTGCTGACAGTATAGAGGCCATCAGAACCTCTGACATTCTTTGTAGGTTCAACAGAAATGGGTTTTCCCTCACTGTCCACCCACAACATCTGAGGCTCTGGATACCAGCCATTAGATTTACACTCTAACACCATTTCATTTTTGACATTGGTGAGTTCTATGACTGGTGAGGAAACTGAACCTTCAAAGAAAAGAATGAAAGACAAAATATTGAAATGTAGTTGCCAAAATATATATCTAAAAAAAAGATTCTTAAAATAGTTACAGTTCGCCCAAAGGTCTCTCTTATTGACCTTAACTCAAATTGTCCTTTTAAGCTTATAGAGAGGCATGATGCTATGTGACATCAACTGTGCCAATCTAACTGGTCAAAATTCTAATAATCTTACTTATTTATTCCATTTTCTCTTTTCAAAGTTCCTGTATATAGACTGAAATTAACTTGTACCTATCCACTATATATATATGTTGCTTAAAGACTTTCTTCACATCTAAATTGTAAAGTGAAGAAATTAATCTAAATTAAATGAAACTTACCTACAGCAAGCGTCACCACAGTTTCTGCATTAAATTTAGGTACAAGGCATTTGTATGTTCCTGCATCAGAGAGTTTTACTGTGGAGAGTTTCAGTGAAACGTCTCCACACTGCAGTTTGTTGACAGAGAGTGATGTTCTTCCTGTGTACAAAGGATTCTGCTCAGTCAAAAGCTCCACACCCTCTCGCCTCACATAGACAGATCTAGGTTTGAGGTCAGTTCTGGACCAATCCACAGTCAGGTCAACAGCATCCACAGCAGGTTCCAGGTGGCATGGCAAAATGATGTCATCACCAATCATGGCCACTACTGGCTGAGTTGGACCAATCATCTGATGCTGACCTAACAAATTTAGGGACACATACAGTTCAGCAGTTTTGTAATTGTGAAGATCAGTCTGAGCAAGATATGTAATTGATTTATTTAAGTACATCAACATAAACTGGTGCTGTTACAGTGTGTGTTTCCATCGTCTGTGTAAGACTACAGGTAAGCACTTTAAATTGTGGATTTTATAAATGTTTGTGTGCAACTTACCACCACAAGTTTGTGTTAGAAAAAGGAGGACGACAACAACATGATGCAAAACCAAGAGATGTTTATTCTTTATAGGTCTCATTCTAGATGTCTGCAACAAAAAGGGGGGGGGGGGGGGGGGGGGGGGGGCATAGCAACACACACTTTTTTATATTAAGCCATTCTCTGATAGAAAAAATGAAACAGTGAAAGAGTGATTTTTACAGTGTCACGGTAATATCACATTTGAAAAAAGTATTTAATTATGTTAAAATTTATTTTTAATCATTTGGAAATGCGCTCCTTTCCAGGAGTAACAGTAACAAGAGAGATCAAGAACATTGCAGGAAATCTGGACATTCAATTGAAAGACAAACTGGGAATTGTTGACTTTTTCTTCTTAGCTCTTGATGAGAGCTACCATGTCATCTGGACACAGCCCAGTTACTCATCTTTACGAAGTCATTATACTACAAGCAAAATAACAAAAGCACTTTTTACCAAATCAAAGGTCTGTGAAAATTTGCACAAAAGTATGTTTTTGTTGATAAACAGTGATAAAACATTGGCTGTTGTACTGTGCCTTTTTCACATTTTCTGGTTGCCACATCTACTCTTACAAGTAACCGCTAAAGAGATCAAATTAATAGAGCGATGAAAGTAGAGAGACAAGAGACACAAGTAATATTGAGTTCAGTATATCCATGAGGTCCTCCTCCAATAAGCTGTCTGTGCATAGGTCATGGTTTCTATTGTCCTGTTTGCAATTAATAGACTTACTGTCTATTTAATGCTGATAGAAGATAGGGATTTTGTTTCAAATTTCAAACTCTCCAAGTAGCTACTAATAACAGCATGCAATTAAAAGTTCACATTCTAAATATTTATGAATGCACATTATCCAAAAATAATAATTATGTTACTTTCACTCCTTCACTACAAAAAATGTTTTCGCTTACACATTCTTTGTGCCTCTGGTAACTGTAAATGCTCATGTGATTAATCAGATTTTATGTATTATTAACACCTGCTAGATAATTTAGTAAGTAAAGTAAGTAAATAATCAAAATAAATAAAGAAGGAAATGATTACATTGTAGCTTACATGGTAAAAATCTACATACCCGTTGAACTGCTTAAAACCATCCCCACAGCTCAAAGAAAGTAGGTTGCAAGAAAACAATGTGCACTCTCAGCCCAACCCTCTGTTAAACAATAACGTGTGTTGACTTTATAGTTCCTGATATCAAAGGTCAGTTCTTTTCATAAAATGAGTTGAACTTTGTTTAAATGAACAAATGAATCAAATTGAAAGTTTAAGTCAAAGCTGTGTTTTAACAGTTGAATACGTTTCAACATCGTACATGCTGTGAATTTCTTGTTGAGGAGTTTAGGAATGAACAAGGACATTATGTTTGTGAAGGGTGTCAAATATAACTAACTGTGTACAAGGAGTGACATGAAACTCAAGGTGTAGTTTTATCAGTTAAGTAGTTAGTAGAGTGTTAGGTGAAAACAGAGAGAGGAAGACAGAAAAGAAATAGAAACACGTTTATGTTTAAATGTCTTTATGTAAAGTGTAGATATAATGCATACAGTTTTCTTGTATGCAAGAGCAGCACTTCAGTAATTGGATAAGCCATTCCATCAAATAAAATTAATTAATAAGGGTGTAAAAACAATGTTCTTAGCTATATTTGCATTGGGACTTTAAAATTCTTCAACACCATGGCCATTCCTCATCTGAGAGAAAGAGCTTCAGCTCACTCACGGCACAGCTGGCAATTTTAAAAATAAGTGTTTTCTTAAAGAGAAACACTAGAACAAAATTTTTTTGATTGGCTGTTTTGGTCTCCAATCAGCTCGCTAGCTACTGTAGCTAACCCCAGGCAAATATCCCAGAATGCATTTTGTCCAAAACTCAAACGAGGCAATGGCGGAGGAACGCGGCTAAAAAGTTTGAAATATTACTCTTTCTGGATCACAAAATAAACTTCTTGTCATGTTTTGGGTGAGTCTGAGTGATTTTCCACAGCATCAGCTCTCCTCCCCTGGGTGGAGCTCTCCTTGCTCCTCCCTGCTCCTCACCTGTTGGCAATTACTCCAGCAGTATTTATGACAAGCGCTCACAATGAACCTTCGCCAGATTGTCTGCTTGCCATAGTCAGTTCTCTGCCTCACATTTTGTCTTGAGTTCCTCAGCGTGTTTTGCTTAACCCTTTTTTCCTGCTCGCTAGTCGGCACCTGGATATATTTTCCAACTCTCGCCATAGTAATGTTTCAGGATTCTGGTCTGCTGCTGCTGGTAAAACTCACTCACAAACTGCCATCCTCACCTGCCTGCCTCCCTGCACACCCACATCGCACTCTGTACTCACCTTCATCTAAATCACCTCCTCCTCCAGCTAATCTCCACCTGCAGCCATGTAAGACCTTAGTTTTGAAATCTTAGGTTCATTTACAACGCCGCGGACCACTCTGATTATTATCTCCTATAGTTTCCATCGCCCGTCACTTAGGTCCAGTTTTTGGTTCTGTGCTTTGTCCATTCCTTTTCACGGGCCATTGAGCCCTGGCACTTTTAAGATACTTTCAGGTGAGAATTTTGCTGTGTAAACTTCAACTATCTGCTTGATTTATCAAGACATCACATATTTGCAAAAGTGCTCTGACGTTTTTCGAGATGGCTTTTACCCACCAGCTGACTGGGTGGTCAAGGCACAGAATCCCAGCGCATCATTTTCAAACCCCTCTCGGTCTTTCGCTACTCGGGTTAAACATGATATATAAGTCACTTAGATAACTTCTAAATGTTCATGTTTGGTTTATTTCAGTGTTTGATTTGTTCCTGAGTAAATTGGTTTGGCTGAAATTAAAGTTCAGCTTTATAACTGGACCGTTTTATTTAATACTGAAGTCTTATTTGGAGAGCTGTCAGTCTATTTTGAATTTCACCCGTCATATCCCCTGATGTAAAATGTTCTGTTCTTAGTTAAACAGCTGACTCTGAATTAAATCTCACATAAAAATATTTAAATTCAGGAGGAAACATTTCACCGGGAGCAATAACAGCATGTTACTACATGGAGATCCTAAAGGCTGCTACAAAAATGATCAGATTATATGTTAAATATTTGTTCAATTCTCTTCCAAAATCCAGCCATCTATTGTCAGTTTTGTGTGTCTACTAAAATAAAAACAAAAGCGTTCTAACGTCTCACCTGTTTGTTGTTATTCAGGCATACATGTGTACAATTTTTATTGAGAGAGAGATTAAATTTGTGTTTCTGTCATGTAGTGAGTCATTGTGCTTAACTGTATGAAGTTTATTAGACATTATGAAACATGATATGTAAAATTGAATTTTGCCAAAGTGCTTTTTAAAGTTATCTTAAAAAAAAAAACTGCATCATGTGTAATTTCAATTGCAAATATTAATCACAGTTAAATTAAGAGGGAATGGCAGTAAAAACTGGCGTTCTCAGGAAGTCTGGACTTGCGAAGTCTGAACGTGAGTGCGGGCTCGTTTACTTGAAATTTGAGAAACCGCCCCATTTTTGATTAGTATGTTTAATTATTTTATTTTAAAGTATATAATTTTAAGACTATTGTTGGTTTTAAGCTAGTTTAAACCAAACCACTCCACTGGATTTAGCTACATTTTGGACAGTGTTCCCAAAATGCAGTAGCTAGCAAGCTGATTGGAGACAAAAACAGCTAATCAGAAGTTTTTGCATCCAAGTCTGTTATTGGTTGGTATTGTAGTACATATATAACGGTGTACAGAAAGAGTTGAACATGCAGGGAGCAGAGATGTTGAGAGTGCGAGCGACGCACTGCGAGCAGGTCCCCAGAGATCTGACCAAGAGCAAATGCAAAAACAGAGCTAGAGGGGCTGTTACTGTATGTGTATATGGATAATAGCAAACACTGAAATACACTGTTTGCACGCAGCAATAAATTTTGTTCACTCAAATTGATCTTTTCTTTGCTCAAAATAAATTTCTCCTCAAAATACAATACTTGTACTTTTACTTGTACTTCAATACTTGTACTTGCAATTTTTTTTTTTATGTGCCATAGATGTTGTGCTTCATTCAGGCATCCCCCAGCATGATGCCAGGGCCCACAAGATATTCAATTTTAAGAATCTATCATGTGGCCACTTCTTTTGACCTTTTCTTCTCTCCTGACATGATGCTGTTGATTATGTAAATGACAAACCTCAAGTTAGGCATTCGATGTCAGGATGGGGTGATGTGAAGAGATTTGAGTACACAGGACTTCTCATCCTAGCAGATGTGTATCAGTCCAAAGGGGAATCTATCCTCATCCCATCCTGTGGGATGAGCATAATGGGTAACCAATCTTCAGGGCCACCACGTCAGATAGTAAGCACCAACCTCCGACTCACCTGTCCTTATCAACACAAGGAGGCTCCAGGGTGTCAAACTTACATGTTATAAGTTTTTCATAACCTACTCCCTTGCCCAGTATCATCCATACTCTGTATCAGCAGAGCATGGATAATACTGGTAGGGAATATCAAGGCAAACAAGCCGGAGCTTCCCTCCAACGCTGAAGCTGACAAAGGGGAGAGCTGTCTTCTCATCTCTGTTTGCATTCACAGCCACCACCATGGCAGTAAGTTACATGTCCTCCTCCTGAGCACCAAGACTGTATACTAACTAACTGTATAACTGTATATCAAGATTATAAGTAGAAACCACAAATGATCATGCATTTATTTAAAAAAAATAAATTATATTAAATATTGTGAGTGGTGAGGAAGGACTTTTATGTTTTTCTTGTTTGTTTTTTTTCTTGTCCTCTTCTTCAATTGCATCGATGAGTCTGCCTTCAATAATTTAGTACTGTTCACTGTTGTGGATCCTTCTTGGAATCAGCAAAGAACATACAGACAGAGATTATTCTTACAGGTGCTAGGGAAATCCTGACATAATAATAATAATAATAATAATAATAATAATGGATACTTTATTGATCCCCATGGGGATTACAGGATGCATGGTGTTATACTACAACGGCAGAAGTAGAAGTGAATGGGGCATTTTTGTATCGAGAGGCACTACACAAAAAATAATAATGCAATACAATCCATTTTGTGTCTGTTCTTTGACATGTCCAATAATCTAATCACCCCCAATGTCCCATCCTCATCCAATTTATTACATGGAAATTTATTTTTTGTGAGTTTTTTCAATAAATAGTAAATGATTCAAACATTTAAAGTGGAATTTAAAGGCTTAAAATCCAAAAGATAATTTAATACTTGTGAATACTTTAATACAAGTGATATATGACAAAAAGCAGAAGAAATATTGTTGGTTGAGGTTTTTCTGGCAGATTTTGAGAGTGTAGATTTTTGTACACAAAGGTATCGAAATGGTGCAAAATGCATAAGCAGAGTATTGATGAGAAAAAGACTAAAAGACTCTAGATTTTAAAAAAGAAGATTTCTGGCAAAAATCCATGATGCAAGCTATAACGCAGCCAAACACTCCTGTGTTTCACTGACTAGAGTAACATTGCTGACATTGTACTAATGCCTGACTGTCACACTCCCACAACTGATTGTGGGTGATATGTCATCATCAGGGTAACCGGTTTTGTTTTTGGGTTTTTTTCAGCATGAACTGTGAGTCTTTGGGCTAGTGCTCTCACCCATCGAGCCCCTAATATATTGTCCTTTGAAAGTAGAAAAGTGAGCTCTAGCTATGATTGACAGAGTGCAGAACAAACCTGATGAGTCTAAAGCTTAAAATCAACAAAACACCTCCAAACTTTCAGGATTTTTTCTGAGGAGTAAACTGACTCTTGCTCTCAAGAGTTTGTATCAAGCAGTCATTTTCAGAGGAGAAACCGAAACAATTCATGTGAGTTGACTCCGCCCACTCTGTACACAGCAGAGCAATCAGCACCAGCCTGAAAGAAAATCTGAGAAACCTGCTGCAGTCAGTCAGCTCTGTTTTATCTCTATTTGGCAAATACATTAAAGAAAAGCACAAAGGCTCAGCCAAGGCTGGAGATGACCCATCAAACACTCACCAGGAACACAGATAAGCTTAGACTATGACCTTTTATTTTAAAATTAACCTGCTCCATAGCAGTGTAACTTAGGTACATAACTAAAACTGAAAGCTCAGAGTTTCTTTTAAGTCACCTTGATGAGACAAAGTCCTGCTTTGAGTGCAGGTCTCTGCACGACTCCAAGAACAGTTCTTTATAAACATAAATACAGCTTTTCTCACACTTTGCTGCTACATTTGGAGCTTTTAACAACTGACAGACATATGTCATCTTGTATGTGCTCACGGTTTGACAGCAAAGCAACAAAAAAAATAACTTTTTTTTTCTTTAACCACATATTTCAGTGTTTTTTATAAGGTTCTTGTTTGTTTGTTCTCTGAATCAAAAAACAAAACAACAAAACAGCAAAGAACCAGACAAATAAATAAAAAAAGACTTACCACAGATAAAGAAACAGTGATCCAAACTGTTGCTGTTAAAGTGAAATGAATCGTTGTAGCTGAGCAGGAAACGAAGACTGAGACAATGATTAACGAGTCACTGCAAACCAGACACTCAAGTCTGATCAGTTTCTAACGTTCACTGCTGCACATTCCTTGGTGTTTATCAGATAAACACTGAGCATGACGAACACAGGGACGGTTGACCTTGATTGCATATTGCACCAGATCACTACAGAGCATGTGTAGATAGCTCAGCAGTTTCTTATTACCTTCAACAAGGAGCTCATGTTTTTGGTAGTGTTTGCATTACGTTCTGTCTGTAAACAGCTCTAAAAACTCTGTAGGGTGTAGAGCAGGATGATGTTATAACAATCCAATGAAATCTGGTTTCCGTCCACCAAGGTCAACTTTATGACTTGTTGGTGGAAAATTGACAAAAAGTCTTAAAACTTGTACACTTGTACAAGTGCACTGTGTAACAACATTTATAAAGTATAAAGATTTTAAATATCATGTCACGTTTGACCTCTGACCTCTCCCCAAGTTCAACAGATCAACCTGAAAGTCAGAGTAATGATAATGTTATATAGAGCCATTTATTTAAAACTATGTCATTGTTGGTACTGACAGCATGTAGCGAATGATACATGATAAATATCAGGTTACTTTGGACCTCTGACCTCTTCTTTAGGGTCAAATATGGTCAAACTTTCATAAAATGTATTTTATCTATAATTCTAATTCTACTGCCTTTATATTGGTGACATGTTTCATGACTTTGTTTTGTGCACTACAGTAACAGGTTGCAACCACTTAAATACAAAACAGTACATGTACAATGTTCCTGAATGTTTTTAAATAAACAGTTTCTTATAAAAACCCTTTTATTTTGGTATTTACCATTAAAAATGTAAATGTATTTGAGTCAAAATCAAATGAATGCTACACATGTACTATATCCACATAAATAGAAACTAATTATACTCAAAATTATGTCAGGTATATCAGATTAGTTTTTAAACATTTTAATATTCACTGTATACATCTTTTGCAAATAGTTTCTTCGGTGCCCCTTGCACCAAACTTTGATGTATTGCTGGTTACATACAGCCTTTTTGTGACATTGTTGTGGAGAACATAGAATGGCTCAATTTATTAAAATGAGGAGATAATGATCACCTCTTCCCTGGGGTAATGAATTTGGCCACTCTGGCATGGCAACACGTTCTCACTCCCAACTCGTCAAACGTGTGACGCATGGTCAGGCTCCCTCTGCTGCACTTATGGACGCGCAGGGTACCCCTCTCGCGTCGGGAATTGACGTGAAGGGTCCTCCGATTGAAGAGATTGCCGCGGAAGTGCCTGTTGTCGGTATATTTAGACATTTTCCAAATCACATTGTAGTGACGTATACAGAACACAATAAATTATATACAAGAATAAATCAATTTACGGTACTCCTCTGGTGTTCTGCAGTGAAAACTTGTGGATCTAGGGATTAACATAGTTGCCATGGTTTCCTCTCTTCTCTTTTTTATTTTGTGTGATCAAGACAATTCTGGAGAAGATGGGCCTAGAGGGGAAAGTCACCCCCTTGCAGGCCAAAAGGAAAATGGGATAACTTACAAAGTATGGATGTGTGTTATCAAGAAGATAATTCTTAAGAACACAAGTTAACCCTTTAAGACTGGTCAGAGCGGGCACGCTCCGTTTTGCGTAACTATTTTTAAATCCCTGTAGAACTGCAATCACGTAAAGTAGCACAAAAATTTTTTTGCATATGAAACCGGAGGAGTTGTACTTACATCTTATGCCATCAGCTTGTCCTCGGTCACAGTTTCCTTCCACATATGGCTTTGCAAAAACTGCATAAAAAGCACTTGCAGCAACAACAACATAATATTCCAGAAACACGCTTTGCCGATCCGATCAGCTGTTCGTAACACTTCCTACGTTGGAATAGACGTCAGCGCGAACTAGCTCATGTCCGCCATTACCTGCCCGAAACCGGAATTGACGCCATTTTGTGGGGTTTTTTTTTGTTTT
This sequence comes from Maylandia zebra, assembly GCF_041146795.1. NCBI lineage: Eukaryota > Metazoa > Chordata > Actinopteri > Cichliformes > Cichlidae > Maylandia > Maylandia zebra. The sequence continues at coordinate 16,239,319 of NC_135169.1, read as the reverse complement.
CTTTTTTTACCTTCAGGGCCTTATGAGCCTATACTGGTGTTTTTTAAAGTCATCTTTGACTTTATGCTTTTCTGTATCATTTCTGTGATGCTTAGGACTCAAATTGCACTGCTGGAAATAGTTTATTTTGATGCATATGCTGTTTTATTTGCAAATTTTGCAAATAAAACTATAATATTTCTTCATTGTTTTTCTGAATGTGTTCGCCTCTCGGCTCTGTTTGCGCTCCTGAAAGCTATTTTTAGTAGATGTGGGGTGACTATTTTTATTTGTGGTTTTTAGATTTACTCGTCTTAGGAGGAACAAATGCCAGCTGCTTAAACCCAATTCTAACCCTGTCACTAAAACCACATTCTGAGTCTCAAAAATGCCTTCAAACTTGTGGGGACCGGGATTTTGGTCCTCATAAGGGCTGTTGGTCCCAACAAGTATGGCTGACTTCCAAATTTTTGTTCCCACCAAGATAAGATTACATGGTTACACACAGGTGTGTTTTCATCATGGATCAGTTTAGATGATTAAATCATCAGAATAAATTATAACAGAAAAATTATTATTAGAAATCAACTTAAATAATAAACACATCAATATTTTTTTGTAACACATTAGCACTTTCAAGAGCATTACTTTTAGTTAATGGAAAATATTATCATTGTAGTCTCTCCTATTCTGTCCACTTTACAAAATCCATTTAGGTTTTACCCAAATACTACTCAGTAAAGTCTGAACATAACGATGTTTTTGAAAAACTGCTGCTTAATAATAGTGTTTATAGTACATAGTAAATTGTTTCCTCTTCTTCTTGGACTTGCCGTGTACACCTTAATAAAACACTATTGTTTAGAAGTTATAGTTTGTTTTTATAAATACAGCTTTACAGTTTACAGTTCAACATACTGCATGTTTTATTGTCTTGGCTTTTATAGAATTAACATGTTCAACTGGAATCTTTCTGGGTGACATTTGAAATTTTTCCTTGTTTCTGTGTGCATATTAAGTTAATTGGTGATTCTCCCTCTGTATTTTAGCATATTCATTAAACTCAAAGAGAAAAAAAAATTCAAGTAAAATAAACATCTGACTTCTTAGACAGATGTTCATCAAGTGAGTTTCTTCTGAATCTCTTCTATTTTATTCTAAAGAAACAAAATAAAATATTCATCCATCCATTCGCTTCCGCTTATCCTTTTCAGGGTCGCGGGGGGCGCTGGAGCCTATCCCAGCTGTCATAGGGCGAGAGGCGGGTTACACCCTGGACAGGTCGCCAGTCTGTCGCAGGGCCAACACACAGGGACAGACAACCAGTCGCACTCACATTCATTCGCACATTCACACCTAGTGACAATTTGGATTATCCAATTAACCTATCCCCACAAGCTGCATGTCTTTGGACGGTGGGAGGAAGCCGGAGTACCCGGAGGGAACCCACGCAAACACGGGGAGAACATGCAAACTCCACACAGAAAGACCCCGGCCTGATGTTGGAATTGAACTCAGGACCTTCTTGCTGCGCGGCAACAGTGCTAACCACCGTGCCACCGTGCTGCCTAAAATAAAATATTCTATGATAAAATTCACTCAAAATGCATGTCTTGTTAAACTGTATATAGTATAAATTTAAAGCAAAAAAATATAGAAATATCCGGCATCACATTGCAAAATGACAGCACTGACAAAAATAACCCATGTTTTATTTGTTGTTTTACTCTGTCCTTCGCTGATTAAAAAAAAAGGAGAGACATTAAAGACACTGGGAACGTAAATTGAACACAACACGACAGTTTGTACATGTGACTTTAGCAAGAAATATATTAAAGAAAAACTTACACACCTGTTCAGTGTTTCTCGCTTGTTTCTCTGACAGTTTCTTCTAAATCTCTTTCATTTTTTTTGTTTTTTGGGGAGTTTAATCTTTTTCTACCCCAGGTCTCATGACAATACAGAGAGCATATTTTCTTCTTGCTTTCACAGTGTAATTCTTACTTTCACAAAGACAAAAGATTTAAAGAATCACAAAAATGTTTATCTCCTATGATAAAATACAGTCAAACTGCATTTCTTGTTTAAAAGTATATAGTATAAATTTAAATCAAACAAATAAAGAAACATTAGGCATCACATTGCAAAACGACAGCAAGAGAAAAAAACCCAGCAAAATCCATGTTTTTTTGTCGTGTTACTCTGTCCTTTGCTGAGGAAGAAAAGCAAAAAAACGGGTTAGGTTTATAATTGAAGACACTGGAAATGTAAACTGAACACAACACGACAGTTGGTACATGTGATTTTAGCAAGAAATATATACAAGAAAAACTTGCACACCTGTTCAGTGTTTCTCGCTTGTTTCTCTGACAGTTTCTTCTTAATCTCTTCTATGTCTTTGTGTTTCTTTCTCAAGTGTTTAATAATTTGTTCCTTGTCTATTTCTAGTTTTCCCTTTCTTTCTGTCATTTGGATTATAATGTTCTCCGTTTCCTCCATTAGCTTTTCTGTCATCTTTAACAGTTCTTGATGTACTTCTGTTCTCTTTTCCAGGTCAGTTTTTTTATCTTCACGCTTATTCATTTTTCTCTCTTTGTCAAGGAATGGGGTTTCTTTCTCCAACCTTTTCGTGATCTCTTTCATCTCTCTCTTGTCCTCCTGCAGTAGAGTGATGAGTTTTTCTCTCTGGTTCTTCAGAAATGTCTTCTGTTCCATCAGTTTTTCAATGGTTTGTCTGATGTGTTTTAAGTCTTCCTCATTGTTCTGCAACTCCTCTTCAAGTCTTTTCTTTTCCTCACGTTCTCTCTGTAATTTTTCCTCCATCTCTGTTTGATGTAGTTCATTTTCATCCTCATCATGTATGCTGATTTCTGTGTGAATAAAAATGAAAAAAAAATGTTGAAAAGTAATATCACTGAGAGCTAAAAAACTTACTTGCTTCCTACAGTAAACATTTTTCCCCCCAAAATTTCACATTTGCAGGGGAAAATGAAATCATAATCAACATAACAAAAAAGTTAAATAATTCGCACTGAAACAGTATTAATGAAACCTAATAAATATCAGTTAGATATATATATTATGTTTTTAAGAAACATTTTAAACTAGAACACTAAAAAAAAAATAGATTATGTTGGTTCCAAAGGTAGGGATAAATTTAGTAATCAGTACGTGTTTAAAGTTCCAAACTACTGCATCCATGAATTTAATGATTATCTGCGTTTGTCAGAAAAGTATGATAAAGTTAGAACTTACTTGTTTTCTTTTGTCCGCATTTCCATATTAGTAATACTGTTGTAACAATCAATATTAAGCAAACAGCTAGGTTGATAGTAATCTGATCAGCAGGATTACACTGGACCAAGTAGAAATCACCTTAAATTAGAAAGCACACAGAATATACTGTCTGTAAATAAGAAGTAATGTGAATAACTAATAAAGTCAGGCCATAGCTGGACTGGCCATGGGGCATACTGGGCATTTGCTCGGTGGGCCGATTGTGATTTTTCGTTTTCATGGGCCCATGGGGTTTTTTTGGTTTGTCTTTTGTAACGGTATAAACAATGAAAGGTGGTGGATTGACCAGATGCTGTAAAAATAACAGTTGTTTGGTGGTGGCTATGGCGGAGCTTCCACTGAGGCCAGCAGGTGGATGAGGGAAAGGAGGGGAAGCAGGAGGAGAGACCTGAGACGGCCACAGGTGAACTGAAGTTCAGGTAAGAAGTTATGACCTGCAGTCTATCTGGGTCAGATATAAACCAAGTTTTGCTGTAGTTAATTTTCGTTGTGCTGACTTTTTACAGTCAGTTACAATAACTCGTACTGCGTACTAGCTAGCATGACAGAGTTTCTATACAGCTGGTGGGTGCTACTACTGATAGTGAACTTTATTTTATTCATAAGTTTAGTTAGTAGAGTTGCCAACCTTCCCGTAAAAAACGGAATCGTCCCGTATTCAGAGAAAATATTACGCGTTTCGTATTGAGCTGAAAAGAAACAAAGTTTGTCCTGTACTTCAGCTAGAATGAAAAAGACAGAAAGCTGGAGGTATTTTGCCCCCCAGAAAGCACAGCTGTTTCTTCTTCTCTCATTCTCTCCCCCTCCCTCTCCTGTTGCTACTTCAATCATGAAACTGATCAATGATCGGCTGATTGGCTTTTCTGACACCATTCACTCTTGTTTATCGCCCACTTTGCGCCAGAAAGAGGAAACCAGCGGATGTCGCGCTAAACAACAGCAGCACGTTTAAGCTTGATCAGCTGTTGTTAGAATTTATTTAATATTACTTTCTAGTATCAGCTGATGTTTGCTGGAGCCACAGCTGTAAAGCTGCTGGTCGTGATATCGGTTTGGATATATGGTGAGAGGGAAACATGAAGATGAAACCAGGAGATGTCCTTACTGAATCATCAGAGCTGAACAGGTGATGGAGAAACAGGTTTACCCTTTAGGTGACATGAATGAGTTGAAGGGAAGTTATGAACTGTTTCTGAGAGGATCCTTTTCTACATAGCTGAGAGGTGGAAACTGTGCAGGGGAGGGTCAAGCAAAGTTTTGCCAGGGGGCCAGTTAGGGAAATTAACAGGGAATGGGGGGCACAAAGAAATACTTTTCTTTCTTATTCTCATTTAAAATGTCTAGCTTATAATAAATAATTATCTGAATCTTACAACCAAAGTTTTTATCTGATGTAAAATGTATAGAAATCATACATATACCAACAAGACAGTTTACATCACTGTCACAAACAGCGTTTGTTTTCATTCAAAGGCTTTTTGGCTCTTCCTATAATACCTGGTGGGCCGGTCTCTAGTCAAAATGCCCGGGCCGAATTTTTGTCCCAGTCCAGCCCTGAGTCAGGCATATATCATTTTTCTACCTGATACATGGATATATGCTTCTTCAGTCTGGTTGATGTTCTTCTGTTGGACTCTGCAGGTGAGACTGTAGGTCTGTTTCTTGTTCACAGTCACAGTGCTGCTGACAGTATAGAGGCCATCAGAACCTTTGGCACTGTTTGTAGATTCAGCTGTGATTTCATTTCCCTGACTGTTCAGCCAAAACACGTGAGGCTCTGGATACCAGCCATTAGATTTGCATTTAAAGAAGATTTCATTTTTGACTTTGGATATCTCCATGACTACAGAAGAAACAGAACCTACAGGGGAAATAAGGATAAAAGTTATTTGGAATGCAAAGTTAAGAATTAAAACATTTTTGAATTATTTCAGTGGTTCATGTTATTCCAAATTCCTTCCCGATTACCTTCAATTACTCTGTGGTCACGCCATATACTTAAGCTTTTTGTTGAAATGGTACAGTGGCTTAAATTGTAATTATAAATACTACTATGCTCTTTTAAAGATCCATTATGGTTGTCCGATTTAATCCTGTTACATATTTAACCCTTTAGAGCCGGTCGGAGCGGGCACGCTCTGTTTTACGTAACTATTTTTAAATCCCGGTAGCACTGCAACCACGTAAGCTGGCGCAATAATTTTTTTTGCATATGAAACCGGAGGAGTTGTACTTACATCTTATGCCATCAGCTTGTCCTAGGTCACGGTTTCCTTCCACATAAAGCTTTGCAAAAACTGCATAAAAAGCACTTGCAGGAACAAAAACATAATATTCCAGAAACACGCTTTGCCGATCCGATCAGCTGTTCATAACACTTCCTACGTTGGAATAGACGTCAGCGCGAACTTTTGCATGTCCGCCATTACCTGCCCGAAACCGGAAGTGACGTCATTTTCGTGGAAATGTAGTCTTTTTTACCATCAGGGCCTCAGGGCCTATACTGGTGTTTTTAAAAGTTATGTTTGACTTTATGACTTTCTGTGTCATTTCTGAGATGCTTAGGACTCATATTGCACTGCTGGAAATAGTTTATTTTGATGCATATGCTGCTTTTTTGCAAATTTGCATTATAATATTTATTTTCGTTTTTCCTGCAGTGTATAAAAATTGGTGTATTTCAAAAATAAAAATATGAAGACACTCAAAATAAATTTCCTGTGGTGGGAAACTATTTTGTGCAACTTTTTTGTATTTACAGTTTTGGGGGATAAGCCTCTTAAATTTCTCTAACTAGAAATATATGTTAAAAAAGCAAAAACGATTTTCAATTTTTTTGTAGTTTATTGCACTTTTTTGCAATTTATGTAATTACTATGCACTTAATGAATACATATTATTAAAATCTGGGCTATAATTGTTGTATTGATGTATAGCAACTTGAAATGCTATATGGCACTACAGTATATAAAAATATAATATAAGCTCTGGCGGACTTGGTTCTATGGTAGGTCTTAAAGGGTTAAATGTCCATCTGGTCGGGTCAAATGCTTTTTTCTTTTGTTGTTTTTTACCCAGCTGCCCAAATGTTCCTCTCATTGGCCTTAATGCCCTATGAAATGTCTCTAATTCTAAATACCCTCACTATCTTCCACACCTCTCTCCTGTTAGTAAACTGCACTTCTTGAGAACTCAATAAACTATGCCATGAGTCTGGTCAGTCCAAATCTCAATCCAGTTAGCTATGTTAGCTCAAGTAAGAACTAATCTGTCTTTCCCAAATTTTATTCAACTTATATGCTCCTGTAGATGATTAACTTCCCAGTAGAATATCCATCTTGTCATCCAAGGTAACCTTCTGTTATTTGTCAGTATCCCATCCCTTAATGTTTTTCTTTTTTTTTTTAAGAGCAAATGGTATTGATATCAACTTACCAACAACGAGCTCCATCCCAGTTTCTGCACCAATTTCAGGAACAAGGCAGTTATACATTCCTGCATCAGAGACTTGCACTTTGGAGAGTTTCAATGAAATGTCACCGCATTTCAGTTTGTTGACAGACAGTGATGTTCTTCTGGAGTATAAAGTATTCTGAGTCACGAGCTCCGCATCGTCCCGCTTTAAGTGGACAAATCTTGGTTTAAGGTCATGTCTAGACCATTCCACAGTCAAGTCAACAGCATCCCTAGCTGGATCTAGCTGGCATGGTAAAATGATGTCATCCCCTGTCATTACAACCAATGGTTGAGTTGGACCAATCATCTGAGACTGACCTGTGGATAAAGTATAATAAACAAATACTGGTAATATAATTACACTTGCTTTGGGTAATTTTTCTTGGGCTGCAATTTCCCAGGTGGTGTTTTCTTTATATCTTTCTTCCAGTTGTCTTGCAACACTCCCATCACATATACACAAAAACTCTCACCACATTAACATTATTTTCATTGTTCAATATTACTCGGCAACTTACCTCCACAATGCCATGTTAGAAGAAGAAGGATAACATCATGATAGAAAACCAAGAGAAGCCTGTCCTTCATTGAACGCATTCTGGATTTCTGCATAGTAAAAATAATATAAATACAGTGGGTGTGGAAAGTATTCAGACCTCCTTAAATTTTTCACTTTTTGTTATATTGCAGCCATTAATGTACACACAGCACCCCATAATGACAGAAAAACACAGAATTGTTGATGTTTTTTGCTGATTTGGAGGAGGTAGAGCAGGTCATCTGCTAATCTGAAGGTTGGTGGTTGGATTTGCATGTAAGATTGAAAGCACATCCATAGAGAAAACATTCTGTGAATTAAGTCCTTTCAGTACTCAGAGTAGAAAATTGCTAAGAACCTGTGTGATATCAGTTACACAGTTTCAAATTTATACATATATTCTGTTGTGCTTATCTTTTGTTGTTAAAGTTTTCAGTGCTGGTGCAGTTTGCATAATAAATGTGCTCAATAATGAAACACATGTTGATTTAAAAGTAGTTTCACACACACGTGCATATAAATCACTCTTGGGGATCCCTGGTGGTCACACCAGTTGCAAAAAGACAAGAATTTTGTGCATTAACCTACAATGGCAAAATGGCTGAATCTGAGGGAATACAGTAAAAATGTAAAATAAATACAGCTTTTCTTCAAAATAAAATGCTGACATTACAGGATGCATGGTTTTATACTACAACAGTATTACAAGAGAGAATAAAAAATGTGGTTTCAGTAGACGTGAATGGGGCATTTTTGTGTCGAAAGACACTACATAAAAAAGAATAATGCAATCAAATCAATGTTGTTGCTGTTCTTTGACATGCCCAAGAATCTAATCACCCCAATGTCACATCCTCATCCTATTTATTATATGGAAAATTATTTTTTGTTTGACTAAATAATTAATACATCAGATGTTTAAGCTGTCATTTAAAGGCTTAAAATTCTAAAAACCACTTAATGTTTTATAATTTTGAAAAGTGCTCAATTTGATTAAGTGATTAATCAGCAGAGTATGGATGACATCTAGTTCAAAAATGTGAATAAAAAGACAATTTCCTTCAAAATGTCACAATCTATAACACAGCCAACATGATTGCCAAATAAATAAAAGTCCTGAGAAGGGCATGTGGGTTTTTACAGTGTAGTAAACAGTAGTAGCTGCTGCTATATCTTCCTTTGAAAGCAGAAAAGTGAGCTCTCTCGTTTTGATTGACAGAGTACAGAATAAACCTGTTGAGCTTAAAGCTTAAAATCAACCAAACACCTCCAAACATACAGGTTTTTTTTCTGAGGAGGAAATTGACTCTGCCCCCAAACAGCTGAAAAGTCGTGTTAACTGATGATTGTCACAGTTCAACACTTTAATCTCAGTAAATTCTACAAACGTGCTTCATCTTCAGTCGTTTCAGACAGCTGTGCTCCTGAGTTTGTATCAAGCAGTCATTTTCAAAGAAGAAACTGAAATTATTCATGTGAGTTTACTCCGCCCACTCTGTAAACAGCAGACCAATCAGCACCAGCCTGTGGCATTGACAGAAAGAAAATCTGAGAAACCTGCTGCAGTCAGTCAGCTCTGTGTTTTATCTCTTTTGGGCAAATAAATTAAAGAAAAGCACAAAGACTCAGCCAAGGCTGGAGGTGACCCTCAAACACTCACCAGGAACACAGATCAGCTTAGACTATGACCTTTTAGTTTAAAATTAACTTGCTCAGTATCAGTGTAACTTAAGCACATGACTAAGACTGAAAGCTCAGAGTTTCTTTTAAGTCACCTTGATGAGACAAAGTCCTGCTTTACGTGCAGGTCTCTGCACGACTCCAAGAACAGTTCTTTATAAACATAATACAGCTTTTTGCTGCTACATTTGGAGCTTTGTGGGAGCTTTTAACAACTGACAGAAACATTTATCATCTTGTATGTGCTCACAGTTTGACAGAGAAACAACAGTCTGACTTTATTCAGAGTTTATTCAGTAACATGTAGAAAAAATCCCTTTGTTTTTCACATTTTTTGTGTTTTGTTATAAGGTTCTTGTTTGTTTGTTCTCTGACTCAAAACAAATGAAAAACGAAAACAAACAAATAAAAAAAAAGACTTACCACAGATAAAGACCCTAGACGCTGACACAGTGATTCAATCTGTCACTCTCAAAGTGAAACAAGTCGCTGGAGCCGAGCAGGAAACAGGAACTGAGACAATGATTAACGAGTCACTGCAAACCAGACACTCAAGTCTGATCAGTTTCTAACGTTCACTGCTGCACATTCCTTGGTGTTTATTAGATAAACACTGAGCATGACGAACACAGGGACGGATGACCTTGATTGCATATTGCATCAGTTCAGTGCCGAATCCGATCATGTGTAAACCAAAGAGGAGCTCAAAATGGTTTCAGGAGTTTCTTATTACCTTCAACAAGAAGCTCATGTTTTTGGCAACATTTGCATTTCATTCTGTCTGTAAACACAACAGCTCTAAAAGTTTGAATGTATTCTGATAAAACTCTGTAGGGTGTAGAGCAAGATCATGTTATAAAAATCCAATAAAATCTGGCTTACATCCATCGAGGTCTTCACGGTAAACTTTATGAGTTGTTGGTTGAAAATTGACAAAAAAACTTAAAAGTCAAAAATTATGATTCTTAAAAGTGTCCTGTGTAATTTCAACATTTATAAAGTACAAGTCAGAGTAATGATAATGTTATATAGAGCCATTTATTTAAAACTATGTCATTGTTGGTACTGACAGCATGTAGCGAATGATACATGATAAATATCAGGTTACTTTGGACCTCTGACCTCTTCTTTTGGATCAAATATGGTCAAACTTTCATAAAATGTATTTCATCTATGCTTCAAATTATTTAGCCTTTATTCTGTTGCCGTGCTTCACGACTCTGTTTTGTTCATTACACTAATAGGTTACAACCATTTAAATAAAAAACAGTACATGTACAATGTTCCTGAATGTTTTTAAATAAATCTTTTTCTTAAAAAAAAGTTTTTTTCACTTCATATTTATCATGTATGTTATATGAATTTGACTAAAAATCAAATGTATGCTACACATGTAGTCACATAAATAGAAAATAATTATATTTAAAATGATGTAAATTATATAAGATTAGTTTTAAAAGACTCTTTGACATGTTTGTATGCTGGAAGCAGAGGCTCCCACTCATATGTGGAACAAGTCAGCGTCAGTGTTTTGACACTAAATCAAACAGTGACCTCTAGTGTCCAGCTCTGTTATTGCACTGAAAGGACACAGCACAGCTGGAGCTCTGTGTGTTCAGCCTCTGAGGTCTTCAGGTGAACCACCCTGGTGCTCCAGGTCAGCTGCAGAGTTTCTGACCTTATAAGACAAACATCAGAGGTCTTTGTGATCAGATCAGGATCTGTGTGTCCTTCCTTCATTTCCCGACTCTGACATCAGCTCACAGCTTCAAATTAGAATCAGAATCAGAATCAGAATCAGAAAGGGTTTTATTGCCAAATGTTGAGCAGGTTTACAACATTAGGAAATTGCTGCGGTGCTTCAGTGCAAACATACTGTTATAAATTACGTTTAAATAGACATGAAAATAAAAATAAGAGTAAGAATTAAAAGTGCTAAGTAGATAGATATATACATGATATATACATGAGTGCAGGTGGTGATCAGTGCCAAACATGGAATGATGCAGTGAACACAGCGTAGGGTCATGTGTTAGTGGTGGGAACAGTCATACGGTTATTGTTCATGTGTCCGACAGCAGAGGGGAAGAAACTGTTCTTATGGCGAGAGGTTTTGGTGCGAATGGACCGGAGCCTCCTGCCTGAGGGGAGCAGGTCAAACAGACTGTGTCCAGGGTGAGAAGGGTCAGCTGTGATCCGAGCTGCACGCCCCAGTTTCCTGGAGGTGTACAGGTCCTGCAGAGATGGGAGTCTGCAGCCAATCACCTTCTCAGCAGAGCGCACAACACGCTGCAGTCTCTGTTTGTCCCTGATAGTGGCTCCAGCGTACCACACAGTGATGGAGGAGGTGAGGATGGACTCGATGATTGCAGTGTAGAATTGCGTCATCGTCCGTGTTGGCAGGTTGAATTTCTTCAGCTGCCTCAGGAAGTACATCCTCTGCTGGGCTTTCTTAATGACGGAGGTGATGGTGGGCTCCCACTTCAGGTCCTGGGTGATGGTGGTACCCAGGAAGCGGAATGAGTCCACAGAGGTGATGGGGGTGTCAGACAGGATGATGAGGGGGAGTGGAGCTGTGTGCTTCCTGAAGTCCACAATAATCTCCACTGTCTTCTGGGCATTCAGCACCAGGTTGTTGTGGCTGCACCAGGACACCAGACGTTCAACCTCCCTCCTGTAGGCAGACTCATCCCCGTCCGAGATGAGTCCAATAACGGTGGTGTCATCTGCAAACTTGATTAGCTTGACAGACTGGTGGGTGGAGGTGCAGCAGTTGGTGTATAGGGAGAAGAGCAGAGGAGAAAGAACACAGCCCTGAGGGGAGCCGGTGCTGATGGTCCGGGAGTCCGAGACATTCTTTCCCAGCCTCACATGTTGCTTCCTGTCCGTCAGGAAGTCAGTGATCCACCGGCAGATGGGATCAGGCACATTCATCTGGGAAAGCTTGCCTCGGAGATGGTCTGGAAGGATGGTGTTGAAGGCAGAGCTGAAGTCCACAAACAGGATCCTGGCGTAGGTTCCTGGGGAGTCCAGATGCTGCAGGATGAAGTGTAGGGCCATGTTGATGGCGTCGTCTACAGACCTGTTGGCTCTGTATGCAAACTGCAGGGGGTCCAGGAGGGGGGCCGTGAGGGTCTTGAGATAGGAGAGAACCAGGCGCTCAAATGACTTCATGACCACAGATGTTAGAGCCACGGGTCTGTAGTCATTTAGTCCAGTGATCCTAGGTTTCTTGGGGACAGGGATTATGGTAGAGGACTTGAAGCAGGCAGGCACATGACATGCCTGCAGTGAGGAGTTGAAAATGCCAGAAAACACTGGGGCCAGCTCGTTTGCACAGTGTCTGAGGGTGGCAGGAGACACACCGTCTGGGCCGGGAGCTTTCCGAGCATTCAGACTCTTAAACTGCTTCCTCACATCTGCTTCATGAATATGAAGAGTTGTGGTGGGAGGAGGTGGTGTGAAATCCTCTTTTGTGTGGGGTGAGGAGGGGGGTGTTGTAGGTGAAGTGTTTGAATGTGGTGATGGCTCTATGGAGGGGGGAGAGGTGGGGGAATGAGTGTCCAAAGTGTCTCTATTGTTGGGGCCGTTGGAGGTGTGAAGGCTGCCTGATGGCTCGTCAAAACGGCAGTAGAAGTCGTTAAGGGTGTTGGCCAAGAGCAAGTCATCAGTGGAGTGGGGGGTTTTAGGCTTGTAGTTGGTGATATTCCTAAAACCTTTCCACACAGAGGCTGAGTCATTGTCTGAGATCTGCTGCTGCATCTTCTCAGAGTGCTGATGTTTTGCAATGTCCACTTCCTTAGTGAACCTGTACTTGGCCTCTCTGTAGCAGTCCCTGTCTCCGCTTCTGAACGCCTTTCTCTTTTCCAGCCACAGCTTTTTGAGTTTAGGAGTAAACCAGGGTTTGTCATTGTTATAACTCACCCTGGTGCGTGATGGCACAATGCTGTCCTCACAGAAGTGGATATAGGAGGTGACAGTGTCCGTAAACTCGTCCAAGCTGTTAGAAGCAGCCTTCATTGTGTCCCAGTCTGTAGACTCCAAACACGTGCGACGCTCCTCCACAGCCTCGTTGCTCCACAGTTTTTTGGTCCTCACGACAGGTTTGGAGAGCTTCAGCCTCTGTCTGTACGCGGGGATCAGGTGGATCATGACGTGGTCAGAAAGTCCGAGTGAAGCGCGGGGCACCGCACGATAGGCCCCGCTGATCGTGCTGTAGCAGTGGTCTAATTGTCCTCTCCTCTCTGGTCGGGCATTTAATATACTGCTTGTATTTGGGAAGCTCATGGCTCAGATTGGCTTTGTTAAAGTCCCCAAGAGCAATGATGAGAGAGTCCGGGTATGTCCGCTCCATGTGCAGTGTCTGCTCCGCGAGTGCGCACTGAGCTGCCTGCGCATCCGCATCTGGCGGGATGTAAACAGCGGCCAGGATGAATGAAGCAAACTCCCGCGGAGAATAAAACGGTTTGCAGTGAATAAAAAGGTATTCCAGAGAGGAAGAGCAGTGCTGAGCAATCACTGTTACATCTGTGCACCAGCCACTATTAATGTAGAAGCAGAGACCTCCACCTTTGGTCTTACCAGAGAGAGAGGCCTGCCGGTCCGCACGCAGCAGATGAAAGCCCTCCAGCTTGAGCACGCTGTCCGGGATGTCCTCACAGAGCCACGTCTCCGTAAAACATAAGACACAGGAGGAGGCAAAGTCTCTGTTCATGCTTCTCATCAGGGCCAGCTCGTCTATCTTATTCCTGAGTGAGCGTACATTGGAAAGGAAGATCCCAGGAAGAGCAGTTCGCAGTCCGCGTCTCCTCAGACGCACGAGTGCGCCGGCTCGCTTACCTCTCTTTCGGCGTCTCACTTTCCTGATCAGAGTCAGAGCAGTAAATCTGCCGCAGATGCGACAAATATTGGAAGTAAATCCACAGGTGTTGTAGTCCTGTAGTTAAGGAGCTCTTCTCTGGTGTAAGAATATCCAGAGGAGTGCCCAGACACAGAAGTTATGCACAAAAACAAAACAGAAGTAACGCACTGAAGCACCAGGGCATCCATACGCGGCGCCATCTTGGATCAACCAAATTAGTGACTGGTGTTGAGATTCAAGCTGAAATCCAAACTTCTGCTCAATAAGAAATGTTCAAGTCTTCTCTTCAGCAGCTTCTAGGATCTCTTCTTCTGACTCTTTGCGTCCAGCTGTTGGTTTCCACATGCTGAGGCTCTCTTCATCAAGGCCTCTACACCGGTGTGTGAGCAGGAGTCACTCTCTTTAAAACAAAACACAACTGAATATCACAAGTTTAAGAAACTTCAAAGCAGAGACGGAACAACAGAAACAATCATATTTGATGAAAGTGCTCTGATAGAAACTGACCTCTGTCTAAGTCAGTATCCACCTGCTCCACCCAGGATCAGCAGGAGGAAGAAACTCACTGCAGCAGCAGCAGCGATCAGTCCTCCTCCGCCTAAAAATAAGAACATCCCACACAGGAGACGTTACTGAAGGAGAACTCAAAGTCTTTGCACTTTTATTCTGAAGTTGTTCCATGGTTAGTAGAAACAGGTTTTTGCTGACAGGTGAAGCTCTGCCTCTTTTTATTTCATGTTACTGACCTGCTGCCAGGTAGTGACAAACTATCCCTCCAGCTTTTTTGTGTTGCTGCCATCAGCTTCAAACTGAGCTGATGTTTTTTTTTTTTCAATAAATAGTAAAAGGTCTCAATTTAAACACTTGGTGTTTTCTATGTTCTGCTGTGAATCAAATGAGTTTATGTGATTTGCAAATCACTGTTTTTATTTATATTTTCTACAAAGCTCCAACTTATTTGAGAATAGGGCATAAAACAGGTCACTGTTTATTGTGATCTTTACAAAGAATATTTTTACCTCTAATTTTGTTATTTTTCATTCACAGCTGCTGTTTGCAGAGGTCTGGATCACAGTGCTGCTGTTGTCACTGCAGTTTTAGCAACGTTTGACTGTGAAATAAATGTTTTTAATTAACAGAGAGAGAAAAAAAAACATGACTCTGTAACTCTGGGAGGAAACATCTGTATATTCCTTCACCTGAGAGCTCCACCTTCTTGATCTTGATCAATGCGTTGCAGCTTTTCAGGCCATCCTTGAACAGCTCCGTCCTCCCAGGTTTCAGTTTTAAAGGGCACATGCCTGTGCTGGCTCTGTGGGTCTTCGGGGTCAGGAGGAAGGTCCAGTCTCCACCACTCATGGTCCTCAACCAGGGGCTCAACATGACATGGCAGGATGGCATCATTGTCATGAGTGGACACGATTAGCTGAGATGAACTGAGGATAACTTGAGACACAGAGAGGAAACATGAAACGTTTTAGTGTTTTTAAAACAGGGTGAAGCTCAAATATTCACATATTCCCTGAGCATCCAGCCAGAGTCAAAGAGCCTTGCTACACATGTTCAAACACTACTGCATATTAGAGTCACTGGGAGCTGCTTTCACGTCATGGTGAAAATCTCTGTAACAAACCGATAGAGGAGGTCACAACATGAAGAAGTAGCAGACAGAGAACTGTTTCAGCTGAAGTTGTTGATCCATTTTCACTCTGCAGTAATCTTCTCTGTTCTCTGCTCGTCCATCACTGCTTTTTTGGATCAGCCACCAAATAGGACAAGAACAGACCACAGCAGACAGTGAGGTCTGCAGAAAACATCACTTCTGCTGAACTGATCTCCAATCAGGAAACAAGCAGGTATCATCACTGCAGACCCATCACACACTGAACACTGTAACAGCTCCTAACCTCTGACATGTGTTTCTTTCCACAGGCTAAACTGTCTGTATTTAAAACATCCACCATACCTGCTGCTGAACCACAATGTGCTGTTTATACTCCTTACTGTACACACCCGTGTATATACTGTATGTATAGAAACCAATTATGCACTCTTTATTTATTCCATGATTTATTTAAAAAATATATATAAATATTTCATGGAAACTGATTTAGAAAAAGCTGCTTTTTATTTAATTTTTCACATGTTAACCTTTCAAATATCTTCAGCAGAAATGAATAGCTATTATTTGAGTCTGAAATGTCTTTCTGAGCTTCCTGCTTAAAAAAACCACACGCAAAATGAACAGTATTTCTTTGCTATAACAAACGAATCTTGGTATTAAAATAAAGCTATTGCTTCTGAGATTTCATCAGAGATGTAAATATTATAGTTGATTCTATTGTGTCAATGTTACTGAGGCTCGAAGATAGAAAAAGTAAGTATGTTTTAACCTCTTCTAATTTATTTTTGGATTTTATTGCATAAAACCACTTCGAAAATATGCTTCAGTAGACAATAAACTCCAGAAAACCAGGAACCGATGTATGGACATTATATAAAAATTGATGCTGCTGAAGTGAAACAGTAAAAGGTGATAAAACTTTTAATAAACTCATTGCCAGACATGTTGCCATTGGAGCATTTTGGCACCATTCTTTGGTATTGAACGGCAGAAATTATTGAACTTTATATACATGTCAAAAAATGGTTGTTTTTTTTAATTATTTTTTTTAAAGAATTACCCCCACACTCAGGTACATTGGATCTTTTTGCCTTTTAGAAAACGCACTTTTAGAAAATAGCCTTTAACTTTGGTTTGCTTCTCTGTAGCTTGTAGGGTGGGCTCGCTAGAATGGGTTAGGGCGCTCTTGGATGAACTGGATCTAGTTCAGTTATTCGAGTAAACAATGAAGATCAAGATCCGTTAGAGTTTATATTCTAACACAGCAAAATGAGCAGAGAAAAAAAGACAAAAAATATAAAATCAATTTGCAGCTGAATGCAGGTTTCCCCAACCTTATAAACAATGCATTTGCATAATCTTCAACTCAGACTGAAAGTGTCACTTGGATGAGTGACGAAACGTTTCTCCCACTGAAAATGTCCAGTTGAACAGAATCACCTTTTTGGGATTTCCTTACCTGGATGATTGAACATGCATTTAGACAATTTAAAGTTGAAAATTTAAAGTTTCAACTTTAAAACAACTTTATTACTTTTTCTCCTTTTCCATTTTCTACTTAACATGGAATTAACAATAATCCCATTACTTTTGAAAATTTAGTCACATATGAATATACTTCACTCCTTTTTTCATTCAGTTTATGAAATTTATCTTCAATTAGATTCATCCTCAGTTCATTCTCGGATGAGCATCCATTTTGACATAATCTCCTTTTACTTTTTCTCTTTAAAACTTGTGGTTTGCTGATCACAATATACTCAATAAAAATAGTCAATTGAATATATTGTACATTTACAATATATTCAAACAGGCTGTGTAACTCACTCACCCTTCCCATCCTGTTCACATACACACAGACTCAAAGCCTCTGAGGTCATCTTTACACAAACAAGCCACTACATAAGAAGTCTAACTGAAAGGCCCTTCAGGAACACACGGAAAACCTAATCCACACCAAGCCCTCTTGCCACCATGGAGTTGTGTAACTACCTCAGTGACCTTACCCTCAGAGTAGATGAGTCATCTACCTCATCCAGAGACTCTGCTTCCTCTACGGAAGACATGTTAGTGAACTTCAAGTACTCCTTCCACCATCCGACAATATCCTGAGTTGAAGACAACGAGACTCCACCCGCACTATACACAGTGTGGGTAGAGCACCACTTTCCCCTTCTAAGTCGCCTGACTGTTTTCCAAAATTACTTTGAGGCAGTCCGAAAGACAACATAGCACCTGGGATCCCTGGGACACACAAATCCATCCATATCATTTTATATTTCAATGGATTGAAATGATAAAAGTTTAACATAGAATGCATAATCATGTTTAAAATAAAAGATCTTTATTGTAAGGTAGTGACTTACAAATAATATGTCACAGGGTGTCACTGTTGAGCTGCATATACACTGTACACTCAAAAAAATCTGTTGTTGGATGAACACAATTTAATCATGGCACCCTTTTTGCACACAATTTAACCAAGTACAATAAACCCTTTTGGATCATGTCAAACCAACACATTTAGCATTTGGTGGTTTAATGTAATCAGATTACGTTGGATCAACATACTATACTTACATTGATTTGAAGTGATTTATTTAAGTATGTAGAGTGAAATTTGTTTTAATTCATTCTACACAATTTAAAAAGTTTAGGAAAACAGAATTAAATCTTGTTGTTTCAACAACTACTTTGTTAATCAAGGCAATGATTTCACTCATTTCAACCAAATTATTTCAATTAGATTTGTTTACATTTGTTACACATTTAGAAACCCACTACTTTACAAAAAAAGTCACAATCAGATTATGATAACATTATCTTTATTAACTGGATTTAGTGGACAATATAAAAGCTTACCATTTTTGTACACCTGCAAGCATTATGCCACTTCAAAAGGTAAAATGTTAGAATACTTATTTACATAGGTAATATGTTGGAACCAAAGCTTCCACAACTAAAAACAGATGCAAAATTTGCTCAATATATCGACTGCATTTTAAAAAATTAAACTAAAAGATAAAAATACATCTCCCACTTGGCAAATTAAAACATGTGACAAAATCGAATTGTGTGAATTTGGAAAAATAAAATAAAATAATTAGAAATATTTTGGGGGCAATACAACAACAACAAAAAATTCCATAGGTGATGAAAATCTATATTTGTTTGGTGTATCTCATTGAAATAATTATTAGTTTGACCAATTTTTATATTTCTGTATTTATTTTTTTAATTTTGGTTGCAGTCCTCCACAGCTAGCAATATAGTTTTGCTGTGTTTTAAAACATGCTAGCAAGCAAAATGGAAACAATAATACAGTGAACTTAACAGGTGGCAGTGGTCTTAAACTTTACAGGACCTTGATACATAAACACAACATAGTACTTCTGTC
The DNA here is from genome assembly GCF_041146795.1 of Maylandia zebra. NCBI lineage: Eukaryota > Metazoa > Chordata > Actinopteri > Cichliformes > Cichlidae > Maylandia > Maylandia zebra. The sequence goes on along the minus strand of NC_135169.1, from coordinate 16,220,487 downwards.
AGTACTTCTGATCCATTTTGAGCCATCTATATAAGGACAAACAAAAATCATCTGCAGTGCTGTATAAAAGGTGAATTGCCCAACAGAGAGAATCCAAAAACTTAAAAAAAAAATGTTTTAAATGAAAGAAAAAAAATATAAACAACTCAAATATTAACATTATATATTGGAAATCACCATTGCACCAATGAACCATTCAAGACCTATCAGTCATTTTCAAGTGCTCTCACCCCATAAGCTTGTTTTTCAGAAACTGCACCTTTGAAGACAGCTTTTGTCCATCAAGATTTAAAAGTATCTTCTGGAGGACTTCAAAGGTGCATTTAAGTTCTGGTGGGTAGCTCAGGTTCAAACGGTATATGAGTCCAAACAACAGAGCACATGCTTGTGCAATGTTACCCAAATCAGTGTTAGCCTCCACACCCTCAATCACGACACCAACGTCCTCTGGGTCATCTTCAGGTTCAGCACCCTCCTTCTGGATGACGTACACCCCCATCACAGTTTGCTCCATGCAGCTTTTTGCCTCGCTGTCCGTATCCTACATGAAAAAGTATAAGACAACAAAGTAAAATTTAAGAGATTGTTTAAACAACTGTTTCTATGCTGTTCATAAAATCCAAGTAGTCAAAGTAATAAACAGAAAATTACACCACTAAAGTAGTTGTTAGTAATTACTCCAATACATAAATTATAAAATACACCTCTCATGTCAAAAGAGGTGGCATAATTGACCTCTCACCGGCCCCTCCCCCGAAAGGGCCATTGTCCAATTACACATTATAGCAACCGTTACTGTGTCTGACAAACATTAACCTCAAGCAAGATGGAGAAGCGGTGTGCCCACCGATACGCCGAGAGATTGTGTCTGGAGGAGTTGTGTTCTTTCCATTCACAAAGTCAAAAACAACGTGAATGGATTAAACAGTGTGTATGGCCCCATTCCCAGGTAAATGTACTGAACATTATGAAGCATGTCTGCTCGCACATTCGGGTACCCATTGGTGCGCAGAGGAAACCATTTGTTTGTCGGACGTAGCAAGAGTAACTTAGGGGGACAGGACTCGAGAAAAGGCTAACTCAGCTGCTAAAATAAAACAGGTATAGAAGTAGGGCTGCCACAAACGATTATTTTGATAGTCGACTAGTCAGCGATTACTTTTGCGATTAGTCGACTAATCAGATCATCATCCATTGAACATACAGCATACAGCTTATTGCACCAGCAGCATCTGCTCTTATATAACTATCATTAGCTTTCAGCTTTAAGTGTTTAAGGTATGTGCTAACTAAAAATAAAGACAAGATGATAGTTTATTAAATTTTAATGACATTTGCAGAGTGTTTCGGTGGAGTTTAATAAACTCCTTGCTATCTAAAATATAACAGGACACCGGAGTATATTCTCCAGCATCTCACACTTCTGATAATCAGCTGTCTGCTTGACGTTTATTCAGCTGTGTAAAAACTATAACTTTAATCTCATCCAAACCGATTTACTCAGGAACAAATAAAACACTGAAAAAAGCCAAACAACATTTTGAAGTTATCTAAGTGACTTATATATCATGTTTAACCTGAGTAGTGAAAGACAGCGGTGGGTTTGAAAACGATCTGCCGGGAGTCCGGTGTTCTCACGGCTCTAGTTAGCCTAGCCCCCGGCTAGCTATCGAGCTAGTGGGTAACAGATGCCTCCGAAAACGTCGGAGCGCTTTTGAAAATATGTGGTGTCTTGATAAACTGAGCAGATATTTGAGGTTTACACAGCTACATTCTCGCCTGAAAATATGTTAAACGTTTATTTTGTGACCCAGAAAGAATAATAAGAATAATATTAAAACTAACCAGCTGCCGCCATTGTTGGAAACGAAGCAGGGCCGCGATGGGCCGCGCTATGAATTCTGGGACACAGTTTCTTCTTCTTCGGGGTTTAACGGCAGCTGGCATCCTTGGACATGCAGTGCTGCCATCTTCTGTTTCAGTCCATTATTACACTCTTAAATCCTACTGATTCCTGCGTCTTTTGTGATCTTACAAAGCTTCAAACGACGCGTCGACTATTAAATTAGTCGTCGACGATTTTGATAGTCGACGTAATCGTGACTAGTCGACTAATCGTGGCAGCCCTATATAGAAGTGTTAGTACTAAACAGCTCAAAGTTCATAGACATTTCTATTTACAAATACTGATGACCATAACAATGAAAAAACAACAGGACTTGTTTTAATCCAAGTACAGATTCAAAAGCAATATAGTCTTGATGCATGTTAAATGCATTGTATGTTTGTGTATCAAGTTTAAGTAGGCATAAATTTCTTTCCTTCCAATACCAAATTCCAGAAATTCTTTATTGCAACGCTTAATACTGTTTGGTATTCAAGACATCCTTTCCCCAATACCAGGTGTCTTGTTGCTAATCTCAAAATTTTAATTTTAATGATTTGCATTTGAGGCAACGTCACAATTTGTATGAGAATGTTACAGACAACATGCTGTCACAATGGCTCACCAAGTACTCCTTTATTAACTTCTCATAGTCTTCGTTTAGGTGGATGCACAAAGACTTCAAGATGCATGCTCGTCTGGTATGGATGTTGTCATGCTGGAGAGGAGGAGGAGATAATATGAGCCAAAACCAGTCTGTTTTTCTTAAAGCTAGGGTAATCAGTTAACTTGCATAATTATTCTTTAGGTTAGAACCTGGCATGTACCACTTGTTAAGCCGAAACAAAATTGACAACTTCATCTCCAAATAAAAGTTATTTTTGCTGCCTATGACAAAGTCTACTCAATCCTAATACAAACCTTGGAGATGGCAAGCATGAGACCTCTTATTTTCTTTCCACGTGTCCCTCCTTTGGTCAGAAAGATTTCCATTAAGCGTGCCGCGTATTGGTCAAGCTCGGCAAAGAAAGTAGATAGCAGAGGCTTTGTGGTGATTCGCAGAAACTCCTTCTCAATCTGCAATAGAGAACAAATACATTGATTAAAAACGCAACTGTATATTTCACTCACTTCACATCTAAGCTGACTAAAGCTGCTTTTAGAAGACCATGCAGACATCAGTGCTGTCTGTGTAGGACATGAATCAGTCTGTGTCAGATACTGAATTTGAAATTTCCACTAAAGTCACAAGTAAGAGGCAAGTGGAACCAAGATCTAGGCCATTTGCTTTTTGAAGTTTGCAAAGACTGCTAAATTGCACCAGTGGTAGTTCACTCTTTGCAACACAGTATGCTGTTCTAAACAGATTTTTCAGGTTTATTTTTAGTATATTATTTGCAATTGGTGTTTGTTCTGGGAAAGATATTGCAGACTGAGCAATAATCCATTTCTAATGGGGGCCTTTCTTAAAATGACTGGTCCCAGTAACAAAGGCGCTTGTCGACTCAGAAATCGAGGGAAAACCAACAACACACCCGGCAGAACATTATGTTATTTACACGGGTGCACATAAGTGGTCCACATGTGCGCATTCGCTGTCAAAATAAAAGACGCGCAACAGATAAGAAGTTGCAACGCACGTTTGCATCCATATAAAAGGCACTGTTTTTGTCCGCTAGAGTGGGATTTTCACGGCACATTCTGCACCACATCTGTGTGTTCATCATTTGTTTGAAGCCAGCTCACCTCCTGCAATCACTTTTGCGAGAATACGCGCTTCTTTTGTGGTTCGGACTCCTTCTGACATTTCTTTGGAGGTGGAGGAAAACCAAAGTAATTGCTTAAAGGAGCTTCTTCGACATATTTAAGAGTTCTAAACAAATATGTCCTCCTCCAGAAAATCTTATGTATGCAAACACGCGTTGCAACTTCTTATCTTGTGCGCGTTTTTTATTTTGACAGCAAATACGCACTTGCGGACCACTTATGTGCAGCCCCGGTTATATAGCTCGTCATGTTGCAGCCACAGAAATTCTTTTGTCCATGAAACCATAAAGCTGCACTTTCTTTTTGCCTTATAGTCTGATTTGTCATAACTTTTCCGTTTTGTGGTAAGCTTTTCTTTGGCTGTCACTTCTTCACCCTGACCTGTCTTATTTGGCTAAGCAGAACTACAATTAATATCCTGCTGCTTTTACACACGCACTCACATAACACTCAGCGATTGTCTGCGCGATCAACCTCTCACATGTTTAAGCTGCGGGAGATTTCACTTGTCATGTTTGCATAGTAAGCTAACGATTGATAAGACGATGTCAGAGGAATTGGTGCACAAATTATCATCACTCACAGATCAGTGCTGTCGCTCTCTATACACAGGTCGCGCGATTGCAAAGTGAAAGCAAAAAACAAGCGCAAATTCAAACGCGATTTCAATATGTCACATATTGACAGTGGCTCACCGATGCCAATGACATAATTACCCAGCTACATTTCCGAAAGAATGCAGAAGCATTGACATATATTTTTCCTTCTTATGACAGCCCGACGGGCAGGGCAGAGATAGATTTTGGTAGCCCGACTGGAAAAATCGCTAGCCCTGGGACGTCGGGCTAGCCATTTTGCGAGCCCTGTACAGTGTTTCAATAATTGTACCTACTACTCTCCCTGATGGAACAACGCTTGCACTGCCACATACAAGTCACTGAAAGAAAAAAAGAAAAGCAGTTTTAAGGATAGTTTTATTGGCACCTTTTTTTCACTTTGATTAAATCATAAAACTATCATAAAAAATATATGATGGTAAAAGGCTTACCATGTATTAAAGAGGAGGCACAAACAATCAGAAAAAGGGGTCAGCTTTCTTTGTGGTGTTACTATGGTAAAGAAAACAGAAAAAATTATTTTATAAAAATTCCACAGTGGATTTTTTTTTACTTTGTTGCAAATGTATAAAAAAAATACAAATACATATAAACACCTCTTGCAATATAAAATTCACAGATAAATATCCAATCTGTTGCCAAATGTAATAGCAGTGTTTCACACTATGCAATAAAGATGCGGGTAGTTGCGGTAAAGGTCCGACAGGCAATTTTCATAACTATCCGCCATTGCCTTTTCCTCTGACCTCGTGTTTATGCTCTTTTTCCCATGCACTAGCATCAAGTCAATTCGAAGGATGCAGCCCCTGAATTTGGACACAGCTAATATTTAGCAAATCGCGCATGCTAGTTTAACTTGCATTACTGTGAGAGGCCGAATGCTTAAAATAAAAGGAGAGAGAAAGAAAGAAAGAAGAAAAAATGCAAATGATAATAAAAAAAAGTGAACAAAGACCATGTCTTGCAATAACCGTCATTTAAAACCAAAGTGAATGCTAACAGAGCTAGGTAGAAGTTCAATGAGACAACCATACTAGCTTTAGCTAACTTCATTTACTTTGAAAGTGAATTACAAACGTGTTAAATATTGAATTAAACATATCAATAACCGCTAAAAACACTATAAGACTAACTGCAAAAACGGGTAAAAAAAAAAAAGAAAAACAATGAAGTGGAAATGCTAATAATAGTATAAATATACCCAGAGCGGATTATAAATCAGGTATTAGACGGTACCGATTGGCACCGTCTAATACCAGATTTTCACTGTATTTGCTCCACTCCCGCTGTCTAATGACAACTTACACATTTGGAATTAAAAACATTGTTAAACAATTAATGGACAAAACAACTTCGTTTGACTAAGATATTTTGAGTTATTTATTACTTACCTGTATTGTGGAAGATTCCGCAGAGGGAAATGGCAGTCCACTGAACACATATAACTTCTCCGCGTTCCCGCCTCTTCACTTTTGGGAAGTTTGAGCATGCGCACTAGGCATCGGTTTTAGAGTTGTTGATTTAAAATAATTACATTTAATTGAACTGAAGAATGCAAATCTAGTTCATTAAACTTTTTGTTATTTTATGTTAAACCAACAACTGATAATGATTTAAAAACCTAAACTCAATATGTTCATGTTAAATAGACAAATGTCTATTGAATTAATCAAACAACTGCCTTAGTTGACTTTTTTGAGTGTAGATTTGAGCAATTTTGACAATTGTCCCCTACAGGACACCCTAGGTCGAGTTTCCTGTTTGTGAGGGCGCCATCTTGGCTCAGAGTTTTCTGTGATTACTTTGCAAAGTAAGCACTGTCTTTGGCATTCCACATAGTTTAGATTAAAAAAATCAGTATTATACTTTGTAAAATGGTGATTGTCCAGTCAAACTATGAATATACTGTATTTATTGAGATGTTCATGTACTGTCTGATGAGAGTGTGTTTATGTTTGGAAATATCTGTGGCGATTTGGGGCAACACTTCTGCTTGCTAACAGAGGACTCATTGATGCAATGATGAAGAAGATGAAGAATTAGTTCTTCAGCTACAGTTTGCTAGTAGTGTTGTTATGTAAATTTTGCCTCATACACGTACCTGAAACCAAGAAATGTTGTTAAGATGCCAGCAGCTGAGTTGGAGTTGTTTATGCCCCAGTGTCTAAATAAGCGCTGTGGTCCGACCCACATATTGAATGACTGGTCTCTCTACTGTGCACCCCAATCCAAACCAAAATCACACAACACAGAGTCCAGGGTGGAGGGAGATCCTTGGACTGGCAGGGTTACATATACATGATTATTATGTGATCTTATACATTCTTCCGCTGCATAGAAACAGACATTTTTTTAATCATGTAAAACAAAGAACAGTGCATCAAATAATCACATTTAGGCTGAATTAGGGGCTTTTTTAATTTGATTGCATGTAAATGGAGTGGAAACCACATCCTTGTTTATCCTTTTATGCACACAATGTTCTTTTAAACACAGAGCATTTCTCTGTCTCAGGAAGACTAAAACCTGTTGGTGAGCTAGACAAACACAGGAAGAGGAAGTTCTTACAAACAACTCATCCTCATTTCAGTCTGACACTCACACAGCCAGCAGAAAGACAACATGGAGGTCAGAGTTGCTGATATCAAAGTCTGTGAGTACTGATCCTTGTCTATCTATACAAACATACTGAATAAGCTATTGAAAAAATGCACCTATGAAATTAAAGGGCAAATTAAGATATCTAAAACACACTTATAAATATTAATGAATTAATTATGGAATTTGTAACTGCTCAGTGCTAAATGCAGGAATCAACACTACAGGGAGTGCAGAATTATTAGGCAAGTTGTATTTTTGAGGAATAATTTTATTATTGAACAACAACCATGTTCTCAATGAACCCAAAAAACTCATTAATATCAAAGCTGAATGTTTTTGGAAGTAGTTTTTAGTTTGTTTTTAGTTTTAGCTATTTTAGGGGGATATCTGTGTGTGCAGGTGACTATTACTGTGCATAATTATTAGGCAACTTAACAAAAAACAAACATATACCCATTTCAATTATTTATTTTTACCAGTGAAACCAATATAACATCTCCACATTCACAAATATACATTTCTGACATTCAAAAACAAAACAAAAACAAATCAGCGACACTCAAGGACACTCAAAAGCCTGCCATCCATGGATTCTGTCAGTGTTTTGATCTGTTCACCATCAACATTGCGTGCAGCAGCAACCACAGCCTCCCAGACACTGTTCAGAGAGGTGTACTGTTTTCCCTCCTTGTAAATCTCACATTTGATGATGGACCACAGGTTCTCAATGGGGTTCAGATCAGGTGAACAAGGAGGCCATGTCATTAGTTTTTCTTCTTTTATACTTTTATTATATTTCTTGCCAGCCACGCTGTGGAGTACTTGGACGCGTGTGATGGAGCATTGTCCTGCATGAAAATCATGTTTTTCTTGAAGGATACAGACTTCTTCCTGTACCACTGCTTGAAGAAGGTGTCTTCCAGAAACTGGCAGTAGGACTGGGAGTTGAGCTTGACTCCATCCTCAACCCGAAAAGGCCCCACAAGCTCATCTTTGATGATACCAGCCCAAACCAGTACTCCACCTCCACCTTGCTGGCGTCTGAGTCGGACTGGAGCTCTCTGCCCTTTACCAATCCAGCCACGGGCCCATCCATCTGGCCCATCAAGACTCACTCTCATTTCATCAGTCCATAAAACCTTAGAAAAACCAGTCTTGAGATATTTCTTGGCCCAGTCTCGACGTTTCAGCTTGTGTGTCTTGTTCAGTGGTGGTCGTCTTTCAGCCTTTCTTACCTTGGCCATGTCTCTGAGTATTGCACACCTTGTGCTTTTGGGCACTCCAGTGATGTTGCAGCTCTGAAATATGGCCAAACTGGTGGAAAGTGGCATCTGCACGCTTGACTTTTCTCAGTTCATGGGCAGTTATTTTGCACCTTGGTTTTTCCACACGCTTCTTGCGACCCTGTTGACTATTTTGAATGAAACGCTTGATTGTTCGATGATCACGCTTCAGAAGCTTTGCAATTTTGACACTGCTGCATCCCTCTGCAAGATATCTCACTATTTTTGACTTTTCTGAGCCTGTCAAGTCCTTCTTTTGACCCATTTTGCAAAAGGAATGGAAGTTGCCTAATAATTATGCACACCCGATATAGGGTGTTGATGTCATTAGACCACACCCCTTCTCATTACAGAGATGCACATCACCTAATATGCTTAATTGGTAGTAGGCTTTCGAGCCTATACAGCTTGGAGTAAGACAACATGCATGAAGAGGATGATGTGGACAAAATACTCATTTGCCTAATAATTCTGCACTCCCTGTAATGATGAAGAAAAAATATTCAAAAAGTTTACATGTTTAACTGTCATTCTTAATCCCTACAGTGATTAATGTGCTGTTGATCTCAGTTACAGTAGCTGAATTCAGTGACTCTCAAACACATAGTAAGTAGTTAAAAATTCATGTTGATCTATTTATAACAAAAATGTAATAGGTAAATATTGTCTCATGACAACGTGAAAGGTTCGGCAACTATTGCACTTACTTTTGGGCTACAACAGCTGCAAAAGCATAGTGCATTCCAACACAACATTACATTAGAATACAACTTTGAAAAAAAAAATCTGTATTTAAGAAAAACCTAAAAATACAGCATACATGTGCATTTGTTTCAGTAAATATAGTAATATTGTCCATTTGTGTTTTGAAAGACAGAAGCAATAACACATCTTGATTTTCTGTTTTAGATTCAGGTTTTCCTGAAGTTGTTCCAAACAGGCAACAGTTCTTTGAATTAGAATCTATAACAATCAGCTGTGAAGGGCTACGTGGACTGACTGGATGGAGAGTGATGAAAAAGATAAATGGAGATCTTAGAACATGTGCTCCAACCTGGGATAGAGCTACTGGGCCTTGCAATATTAGTAATGCATATCCGAAAACTGACAGTGGAGAATACTGGTGTGAAATGGGAAGAACACAAAGAAGCAACTCTGTCAATATCACTGTAACTGGTATGCACATACACCAAAAAATATAAAAACATATTTAGTCCATCCACTTTTTAGATCTGTTGGTTTGGTATATCAGTTACAGTGTTGCGTGTGTGTGTGTGTGTGTGTGTGTGTGTGTGTGTGTGTGTGTGTGTGTGCTTAAACAATCATTTTACACATTTCGCTTAAGGAATGACATATGTCAGTTGTTTTTGGTAGCAAACACAGCACATTATATTTGGAAATTAAGCATTACTCTGATAACAAAGGCATCTTCGTCAAAGTTTGTATAATGTGTTATGCATTTTTTCTTAAAAATGATATTTGACCTATTGCCAGTAGTATTTGAAAGATTATATAATTTAATCAGAAATCAAGTTTTCTATAAGAAACTTTTCAAGTCATGTGCCATTCACATTCAGATGGTCCTGTGATCCTGGAGAGTCCTGCCTATCCTTTGTTGGAGGGAGATAATGTGACCCTGCTCTGTAAAAAGAAGCATGCACACCCCAATTTCACTGCTGAATTCTATAAAAATGGTGCCTTCATTGGGATCAGTTCAACAGGAAAGATGATGAACCCCATTGTCTCCAAGTCTGATGAAGGCTTCTACAAATGTGGCATTTCTAAGACTGAAGAATCACCAGAGAGCTGGCTAGCTGTTGGAAGTAAGTTTTATAGACAATTAAAAGCTGTGTGTTTTATCTACAATGCATTTTGAAGCTTTGCATAAACATGAAGTTCATGTGTTCAGATACGCATTATTTGATGAATGTATACCATAAATTGATGGTTTAGGGTTTGTGTTTGGTTTTTTATATTAATATAAAGTGTTTACATTAATTTACATCATTATAATTATGTCTAATACACAATGCATGCAATTATCTTTCTAGGAGCTGATGCTCCACCTCAGGTGCTTCGCTTAGACCTCTACCTTGTGTTTGGCATTGGTTTCTGTATTTTAATGGTGATTATTTTGGTCCTTCTGACTGGAGTATTTCAACATCAGAAACATCAACAGACCACCAGACGTCACATAGAAGAAACTTCTTTGACACCAAGTATGGCTCACCATTATAGAACATGACTTCTTGTTTAGCTTTGAAACCAATAAACCAAATCATAAGCATTGGCTGCCCTGGCCCTCTCTGATGTCACTCCAGAGTAGAGATGAAGACTTACACCTTTTTTAGTAGATTTTAAAAACTAATACATGCCCATGCTACATTTCTTTTAGAGTTTTAAAGTTTTTTAATTTTAGTCTGTTCTTAGATGGGTACTAGGTAACATGATAATGCCATAATATGACATACATAGTTGAGGTTTTGTGAATACATATTGGATGCTACTTTCATGAAATTAAAATCATGCTGTCCTTTTTTAAGATGTTCTAGTGCTGAAACACTGTAAATTTGGTATTATTATTTGGTAGGTGGTTGCTAGGCAGCATGATGATCGCATAGTACTTACATAATATCATAAATGCGTATCTTTTATGTTACACTATCTGTACTTTGTGATTAGCCTTGGCATGTGTGAGTCAAGCTGAGGAAACATTTTTCCTTCATAGTTATCTTTGTATTATGGTCTTGACTTGCCTGTATGTTTCAATGTCTGCAGGGGTCAGCATAACTAATTCTACCCAGGCGATGCGTACCCTCATCACAAGAAGCAAAGTTGATGAAAGGTAATTTGCCTAACGTGAAAATATTGAAACTATAACATCTCTAGCTGTTTAAAAAGCCAGTGGAAGAAACAATGTAATCATTAAAAAAGAAAAATAAATGATTTTTTCAGCAGTCCATCACTTTTCTGCTCCAGACAGAAATTATTGATCAAGACTTAAATTTATCTGATGTTTTGTGAGCATTTGTTAAAGTCTTGTCATTATTCAATCATTGTTACACTGTGTGTCAGCAGCTGAATCTTCTCACAGAGAGAAAGACAAACTTTACCAGCTTCTTTTTTTAACAGAAGGTCATGATGTCTGACAATAACCACACCAGAAACCCAAATACAAAAATGTATGCAGCTGAGCACCCTCACTTCAACATGTAGGTTGTTTGAAGGCTGTGAAGTATCATAATGAATGCGCACATAAGATATATTTTTAACTGGTGGTCACATGCTCAGCCACTTGACAGCTTAAGTTGTGTGTCTGCAAGTGAAATAAAAAAAGACTAGAAGTTTTTAAATTTGGTACCTTATTTTATTTTATTTTATTCATAATTGCATTTCATAAATGAACAAATCGTATTAGAGTAAATAATGTAGAAGAGCAACAATGTATAAATCATGTGTTGTTTCAAATATAATTCCCAGAATGCTTCAGGTTTCATTTAAAAAAAAAAAAAAGAATATTTTGAAATTTAATTTGTACTCAAAAGAGAATCAACCCTAGCAGGCATGTTCATGAAGGTACCAACTCAGTTTTAACAGAAGAGGATTTGAAACACTTCTATTGTACAACCCAAAGCCACAAATGAAGGATATATTAGTCTCTAATGCTCTTTTTTGAATTTTAATGTTATTGAAGCTATGAGTGTATGGAAAAAAACTGTCAAAAGAGTTGCATTTAGAGAGAAGACAATGGACATTTCTGTGTTTATTAGCAGAATTTTGATGTTTTAGATTGTGCTTTTCTATAAACAGTGAATGTGTTGATTTATAATTGATGAAATGGTGTCAGTTTGCATGAAATAAAAATGACCCCAAGACCATGTTTTTTCATCGTCTTTATTCTTCACATGAAAGAGGAAACTTCACCCACCTCACATCATCACTTCTAATTTAAAAGGTAGCAGTGTGTTAAAATTAAACATGAAAGAGAGAGACAGGTACAGGACATTACAGGTATGAGAGTGCTGTTGCAAATTTTTAAAAATATACTCACCGTGGCCTTTGCAGCAACACAATATGACAAATGTAGCTTAAGACATAAAGCTAAAATGTCATAAGCCATCAACACAATGTTCATTTATAGGAAAAATGGTGATAATATTGTCAACACAAGACTTGTCTTATATGAAATAGTGAAGATTGGGTAAAGTAATTCTAAAATACATGTTTGCAACATGGCTTTCATCTCAAAAATTCTTGAAAGGGTGTTGTCGAACAGCTAACAGGTCATCTGCAAAGGCTTATTTGAAGAGTTTCAGTCAGGTTTCAGAGCTCATCACAGCATAGAAACAGCTTTAGTGAAGGTTACAAATGAGGCAGTATCATCAGTAGGCATGGCATACATTTTCAGTGCTATGCAGATGACATACAGCCAGTGTTGGGAAGGTTACTTTTGAAATGTATTCCATTACAGATTACAGAATACATGCCCCAAAATGTATTCTGTAACGTATTCCGTTACGTTACTCAATGACAGTAACGTATTCTGAATACTTTGGATTACTTAATATATTATCATGCTTTTTACAACAACGTGAATGTACTATTGCTGTGTGATTTATTACTATTACTGAAGGTCCGCGACTCCGAACTGTAGTAAAGGGACCTCTGACTAATACGGCGGGGTCCCTGTCGGCTCGTAGCCGAAAAATAGCTTTACTTTGTTGTGTGGGTCAACTTTTCTTGCGAGAGACAGAGAGAGGCGTTGAAAGGCTGCTCCAACGGAACTTATTGTTTCGGAGGAAAACACGAACAGGTGTTTTCCTCGAGTCTTAATAGCTTACTTACAACTTGGGCTCGTCAGGCACTCTTCTTGGCTGCAGTGGTTATTATTATATTTACATGCTTCCAGCTCCCGTTTTTTCTCGATGACTGCTTGTACCTTTCCACTCCCCTTTTTCTCCCTCCTCGCGCCCACAGACCCATAACGTGTATGGCAGTCCATTCTCCCTGCAGCACGGACTACACTGCCCATGATGCTACATTCTTTAGAGCTATGCTTGTAGCATTCTGCCTGTTAGCTTAGCACGACAACAACAACAACGAAAAGGCGCTCTCTCACCCAGGAAACACACAGTCGCAGAGAGAGAGAGAGAGCGTCGCCCTGTAACCATGGCAACCGTAACGCTGCCGCCTGGAACAACAGAACGTAGCTGTCAAACAAAACCCAAACAGTCCTGACCGGCGACAAAATGAAACAGGAAAGTACCGCAGTGTAATCCATTTATGTCAACAAAGTAACTGTATTCTGAATACCACCTTTTTAAACGGTAACTGTAACGGAATACAGTTACTCATATTTTGTATTTTAAATATGTAACGGCGGTACATGTATTCCGTTACTCCCCAACACTGCATACAGCTTTATCTATGTCACGGTACTGGGTCGTGTGACCCAGTGTTTGAGTTTTTATGTATCTTTTGTATTCATTTTTGTTCTAGTTTAGCTCATCTAGTTAATTTCTAGGTTGCATTTTAGTCCTTTTTTTTTTAGTTCTTTTTGTCATCCCCCCTGAACCAAGGCTACATTCACACTGCAGGTCTTAATGCTCAATTCCGATTTTTTGATCAAATCCGATTTTTTTGTCTGCTTGTTCACACTACAAATAAAATGGGACAGCAAACGTGCTCTAGTGTGAACACTCAAAGCGGCCCAGCCCGCATGCGCAAAAGAAGACGTCACACACATCTCTGTACACCCAGAGCAAACAATATTGTTTGACTGATGGCCCTTAATATAAAGACTTCAGACTTTACGTTTCCCAATTTTTGCTTTAAGTTATTTTGTTATTTACATAATAATCTAGATAACCTAATAATTATCACATCTTATCTTACAGAGAATGTGATGATTTTGTGGATAATTAAAGTCAGTCATATATCCACAAACACAACAAGCTGAAAGTCAGTGATGCTGCTCGGTTTGCAGTCCTGAATATCACGGCACAAGCAGGATCCACTGCACTGTTAATGTTAGCTATGTTATATTGCTGCCTCTGTTCGGTGGTGTCGAGCCAAACGGACTTTAACGTGTGTTTGAACGAGCTGACGGTTCACTCGTTAAGCTGAAAGAAAGATGCTTTAATCACAGGAGTCACACATGTGTCCACTGCACCATCTGGGAACTCTTCTTGTTTAGCACTCGTAATAACACAAACACTAAATCCTCCTTCTCTGGTGCTGTTTTGTAGCAGTGTGTACACCTGAGACTGTCACCTGTCTGTCTGTCCTGCACTCTCTCTCTGTTTCTTTCTCTCTGATTGTGTAATAAAAGTATGAACATTTATTCATAAGTTACACTTGTGTTTGAAGCTTATCACACATTTGATTTCCATGTGTGACAACTGCAAGTGTCCAGAGTGAAGACAGACTGAGGGACCCACTGCTGCACATCATCTGTGAGGCTTTGCACCCCTGATGATCCACCAGGACAAACTCAGCAGTGTGTGAGGAAGAGGAGGAGGAAGAGCCAGCAGCAGCTGACAGATGGAGAGAATAGAGAGACTGTTCCCTGTTTGTGAAGGACTGCTAGGAAAGTTTAACATAACTAACTGTCTGTCCAGAATCAGTCTTATTAGGTAATGTTCAAATACTTTTATCATTCCAGTGTTTTCAGTGTGGGAGAAAGTACTCAGGGCCTTCAAGTTACACACTATGAAAGGCAGCAACAAGTTTAATATTCAGAAACCTAAAGTATGTATCAGCAGCAGAATGGACCTAAAAATAAATGTTTGTTTCAGTTCTATGAAGCTTTGAGTATTTTGGATTAGTAGCACTGCTGTGTTTGTTGCATCATATTGCTGTAATTGTTTATATGCTTTATATATTCTGAGGTAAGTTGATCTATAGTGTTACATCATATTCTATAAGGATGTTATGTGTTTGTAGACTTTCTGCCCAGTTTGACCCATTTAGCAGAAGTCAGCCTGTTTAAGGCTCTGATATCTGTTCTGTATGACTTAAAGCAGTTATGACATGGTCTGATTTTCTCACCCAATAAAGGAATATTTCATATATCAGTCTACTCTTCATTTTATCAGAAACAATTATCACAGCTCGTACATTTGCTTTTTACACATATATGTAGGCATTGAGCCAAATGTAATAATGCCAACATCGTGGCTCAAGAGATGGGCGTTCGTCTTGTAATCAAAAGGTTGCTGGTTCGAACCCCGGCTCTCGGTCGTTGTGTCCTTGGGCAAGACACTTCACCCGTTGCCTACTGGTGGTGGTCAGAGGGCCCGGTGTCTCAGTGTCCTCGCCTCTGTCAGCGGTTGTGGCTACACTGTAGCTTGCCATCACCAGTGTGTGAATGGTAGTGATGTGACGTTCTGTATCGAGGCTTCGAAGCGTGTGTCGAGTAATGGAGGGGGCGTTTCCGCGAAGCGCGTATCGAGGCGTGCTTCATTTATGGGAGGAGCTGAAAATGATGACGTCCGAAGCCTCGCTGCCCGGCTGTACCACGTGACTGGTTCAGGAAGCGGTTCGAACTTTGCCGCGAGATATGACAGCGATATAAACCCCTCAGACTTCATTCAAAATGTGGGTGTTTGATGGAGAGTTGCGGTTAGTGAGAGTTTGGAGACAGTTTGGAGGTTTATGAGAGTGAGGAGAGAAAGTCAGGAGAGAATGAAGCCAGCTAAGAAGAGGAGGATGTCCTCCCCTGTGTGGGAACATTTTGAGCTTATATCTCCCAACAAGGTATGTAACTTTCCACAGAAGATGTATTTTCATAATACTGATGGTGCAATAAAACCTATGTTAAGCTGTCTGTACTTTTGTACAAGGTGAGGTGTTTGCTATGTGCCAGGGAGCTGGGATATAACAACAACACCTCATCCATGCTTTGGCACTACAGAGCTATGCATGAGAATAAGGGGGACACCGATTGTGGAGCAAGACCAGGTGAGCCATCAAATGCCATGATAATATAGCATGCTGTAATGTTACTAAATGATAGAACAATATTAAACAATGCAATAAGTTATGTGTGTGATATTTATATTTGTGATATTTATATTTGTGCTTTGTCTTTATTGTCTTTCCTCAGGAGAACAATCTCAAATAGATGAAGACCTGGGCCCTATTTCAGGAAGCCGGTTTAGAAAACTCAGAGTGAAAAACGATACGCAGGGTTGAGTAACCCCGAACTGTCCAACTCGGAATATTCGGTTTCAGAAAGGCTGATAACAATTAGTTCAGTCAACGCGGAGTTGCTTTAACCCCAAGTGAAGCGCGCGGACGAGGATACATAAAGCCCTGATAAGTGGAGCACAGATTAAGCGAGTCACCATGGAGACGGAGGGAAAGAAGGCGCGGTCAATGTATTTCACAGCGCTTGAGGCCGAAATTCTGATGGCAGCATATGCCGATAACATGCAAATTCCGCGGAAAAAAGTAACACAGCCACAGCTGCAAGAGAAAGGGAGCATGCATGGCAAAACATAGCCGACAGAGTCAATGCGTGAGTGTAAATATAAACATTGATCTAGGGATTTCCACCCATTTAACACGTTATTTTATCATATGTTATTTTATTTGTTATTTTATACATTTTATTTTGTGATGTGATGTGAGCGCAGGTGCAACCCAACAGGCCCCAAACGTTCCTGGCAGCAAGTAAAAATGAAATATAAAAATATAGTCCAAACAGGTAAGGTGTAATTGTATTATGAGCCATAGTGCTTGGTCTGTTTGTCCGATGTAAATCAATTGCAGTTAGAGGCTACATTAATTTTCTTTCTGTAAGCACTTATTGAAATTATCTGAGCACATTACAAGTACATATTTGCTTACTCTGTATGCTCAAATGTGGCCCGTTATAGCCAACAGAAAAAAAGCGGAGGCCCGAAAAACAGGTGGGGGTCCTCCACCACCACTACTCACAGAGGCTGAGCAGTTGGCCCTCAGCCAAAACAGTGGGCGCCCTGTGGCCGAAGGCATCTCTGCGGGGACATCCTCTGAGTCAATAACCCCGCAAGACACAAGTGCCGACATAAGAGGTAAATTCAAAATAATACATGATGTGCATACATCCTTTCTTCACAGTCACCTTTGCAGTGCGACACATTCATTTGATAAACTCTTTACCATAATGAATTATTTTGTAGTGAAGTTATTTTCCTACTGATTTTGCCTTCCCTCAGTCTTGGTTGTCTTTGAGAGCATAATGACAATGAAGTGTAAGGTGATTGGTATGTTTGTTAATTGCCATTTGGTCCCTTGTAAGTTATAAGTGACCTGTATAAACCTCATATTCTATCAGTTGATGGTGATGGTGTACTGCATCTGGTGCAGCCTCCTGTTGAGCCAGACCAACATGCAGTTGTGAGTAATACTCCACAGATTATATGAGTTTACAGTAGAACAGCAATGTTGTCTATTTCTTTACTACAGGAAAATAATGAAGAAACATTGACAGCTGTTACAGAGGAGGAAGCAACAGAGACACTTTATGAGGTTTACATCTTTTAATACTTTGTGTACAGGAAACACAGGCGACCAATAAAGCCAGTTGAACAAAAAATCTGTTTATTCTTCTTTCAACATGTTGAGGTGATGGGTCAAAGGAAATGATTGTGACATATGGTGTCTCTGACTGCGCTTCCATCTTGTATGTCCGTGGGAGGGTCAGGATGTTCATGGTTTGGATCACTGCTGATGTTTGGTTCAGAAGGACAGTGTTCTCCTCTAATTGTGGCAATGTTGTGAAGAATCACACATGCCACAATAATGTCACATGCCCTTTCTGGGGTGACCCTGAGTCTTTGCAGGCACTGGAACCGGGCCTTAAGCATTCCGATAGTCATTTCAATTCTGGCTCTTGTCCTGCAATTAGCCAGATTATATCGCTGCTGTGGGCCCGGTTCAGGGTCAGGGTAAGGGGTAAGCAAATAGGGTAAACATGGATACCCCCTATCACCAAGCAAGTAGCCAGTGAACTCTCCTAAGACAGAAGGATACACTTCAGTTCAAATGTCCCTGAAGCAATTGGTCTTTATATATTTTAAAGTATTCTCAACTCACCATGTCCAAATTTTGTGCTCAGTGTACATTCACGGAATATTTGTGAGTCATGGACAGAGCCTGGCCACTTGGCTTCCACATTTGTGTTACTGTTGGCAGCATCACATATGATCTTCACAGTGCAGAGAACACAAATTAGCATCCATTACTATAATGAAATAATTTGTTAGTTTGACATGCTACAGGGAACTATGTACCTGTACATTAATGCTGTGGAAAGACTTCCTGTTCACATAGTCTCCTTCATTTACTGAAGGAGCAATGATTGGAATGTGAGTGCCATCTATACAGCCAATCACGCCTGGGAACCCTGAAAATAAATGTAAAATTTAAGTAGTAGTCCAAGTATCACCACATCATAAATTAGGTTTTGGTCATCCTGATACCTGCAATTTTGTGGCATCCCTCTTTGAAAAATCTTGTGGGTCTATGACCAGGGAACACCACAAACGGGTACAGGAGACGTTTCAGTGCAACTGTAACATTCCTGACTGCCCGACAGATGGTAGCCTTGGAAACGTGCTCAGCGTCACCAATATTATACAGAAGGCTCCCGTTTGCAAAAAACCGAAGTGCAATACAAAGAATATGTAATGAACTGAGAGCATGTCCGCGATGTGTCACATGCGTAATATATGGCCTGAGGATGTTATCCAAATAACTTAGAGATTGTGCTGAGAAACGGTAACGTTCGCACAGAAAATCATCAGGAAATGATAAAATGTCCAAACGCGCTCTGATCACTCTCTCCCGGCGGAGAGCTCTGCGGAGAATTTGGGCTTCACGATCTACTGGCTCTTCAAGGAAGTGGCACGCCATGTCCGACACTTCCTACTGTCAGGTTTCCGACAAAGGGGCGGAGACAGTCAGGGTTAGTTGTAGTAAACCTGCTAGGGGGCAGGTTAGCTTCACGGAGTGTGTCGTCATAGTGACTCACTGAGGCTTCATCTGAACTCGCTTTGTGAAACCGAAAACCCAGAGTTTTCGTTAACTCAGGGTATACTTACTCAGTTTTTCCACTAAACCGGCTTCCTGAAATAGGGCCCTGATTAGCATGGTGATTGAGGACTCCCAGCCAGTTAGCATTGTGGAGGACAAAGGATTTAAAAGATGTGTTAAATCATTAAATCCTAGCTATGTTCTCCCCACTAAAAGGTCATAAAAGCAGTGAACATTTAGTTTTTACAGAATAAAATGTGAACAGGCAGGACTGAGGCCTCAGTGTGTAGCTGTCCATACCTCAACGTTACAAAAGCACAACTACTGTCCACACCCCAACCACACCTCACCTCACAGTAAATGATCATTTCCATTTTAAACATTTCCAAATGATCATTTTCCGTACTGCCAGTATAAATATACACAGTATGCTGCCATCACTAGAATATACATGTTTTACACACTCCTTTTGTTGTTGACATTTACAGGCTGTGTGCAAAAGGCCACACTCTTCAAATTCATGCCAACTAATATTTTTACGTCCAGTAGGTGTCCTACTAGAGCAAATGAAGCTTCAAGAAGCTTTGTGCTGGGGTGAACCAATTGGATGAAAAGCTTCAGTGCTTCATGAAGCTTCATCTGCCCATCACTAGTGAATGGGTGGATGATTGTGTATAGTGTAAAGCGCTTTGGGGTCCTTAGGACCAAGTAAAGCGCTATACAAATACAGACCATTTACCATACTAAACGAATAATATGTCTCTTATATATAATACATCTGTATATACACTGTCAAATCTACACTTGTCTTTGAGTGAAGATTTAAGGTGATAGGAAATATAAATAACTGCAACTTGAAAAAAGAGTTCAAGCTCACTATATATATCTATACATCATAATAATCTGACAATACATATATTGTCCATATTATATTTACATTACCACAGTGAGATGATTTTAGTCTCATGAACAACATTAGCTAATTGTTATTTACTAGCTAATCTTAAATGACTGTTCAGTACAGAAATGAAGCCCAACAATCATGTTTTACAGTCCCGTGGTCTCAGCCTCAGATACTCAACTAATCAAAGTGATGTCATGACAAAAATGAATGACCAACAAAACATTTTTTCTCCTTCATTTCTGTCAAACAAAGCTGTATGTAACGTTTCTCGCGGTTAGTATCATGGTTGCTAGGCAACCTGAACAGTGTGACGAAGGCTAGACCGTCCAATTTCACAAGCCTCTTACTTCCGCACTTCTTGTACTTCTTGCACTACGCGTACTACAGTACGCGTAGTACAGTACGCGTAGTGCGCGCATTTCAAGCGTGCAGACCCTGAATTGGGATACAGCCTCTGTGTTTCATTCAGTCTGCGTCGCGTCATCTGTTACCATCCCTGTCACTTTAGCTACACGTCATAATTCATAGTTCTCAAGACTCTGTTATTGTCATGTTCATAGTTATCTGCTCCTGTTGTGTTTTCATAGTCTTTCATGTACCAGTCCAGAATTCTGTTCTTTGCCTTTTCATGTCCTGTTCATTGCTCATAGTTACAGTAATAAGTAACAGTCTTAGTAATTGATAGTCTTTAGTTGTTTCCCAGTTTAGGTTCTTTGTTTGGGTTATTGCCATAGTTTATGTTTGGTTATTTTTGCTTTACTGTTTACCGGCCCTAATAAAGGCTCGCTTTGAGTTCAGTAAAAGTTTTGCCCCCTCATCTGTGTCCTCCAAACACCCACCGTGACAATCTATCCATGAAGCCAGATAACACACCCCAATTAGTTAAATTGCAGCAATGTCTTAAAGACATAAAGACCTGGATGGACTCTAATTTTCTTCTTCTAAATTCAGATAAAACTGAGACTATTGTACTTGGCCCTAAAAATCATTTTCTCTGTTAACTTTGTATACGTTAACTAGTTAACATGAAAACATGTTAACTTGTAAAGTTTTAGATTTGGGAGGGAGACACTATCTCTACTATTAGGATAAGGCTTAAAACTTTCCTTGGATGTTTAGTAGTTGCAGTGGAGAATGTTCATTGGCAGTAGTCTTCTGCCAATGAACAAACTTACATTTGAGAAACAAATTAAATTAGTTGTTCAGTTCTCCTTTTTTAAATTAAGACTCCTATCCAAGGTGAGATCATTTTTATGATTTGTACAAAATGCTGCAGCCTGCCTTTTGACTTGTGTGAAGAGACATCAACATATTACTCCGGTCCTTGCTTCCCTTCATTGGCTTCCAGTGCATTTTAGAATTTAATTTTTGACTTATAAAGAGCTAAGTGGCCAGGCACCAGACTATTTGTCTGACCTTTTGCAGCATTATACGCCCTCTAGAGCCCTTTGATCAAGTGATCATTTACTCCTTACCTTACACAAGTTTAGGAAGGTTCATAGAGGGGATCAGGTGGCTGCGGTTGTGGCGCCGAAAATGTGGAACGATCTACCTCTCCACATTAGGAAGGCCCCAACTGTTACTCTTTTTAAATCCCATTTTAAAACATTTTTTTTTTCACTTTGGCTTTCGATACTGCATGAGAGTTACCAATTCTTTTATCCTAATTTTCTTACCTGTTGTTGATGTTAATGTCACTGTTTAATTATTACTTTGCACAGCACTTTGGTCAACTCTGTTGTTATTGAATGTGCTTTGTAAATAAATGAATAAAACAAATAAAATAAAATTCATCAGTTGGATATGTCAGAGCCACCGGCCTGTAGCTGTTGAGGTCCTTGGGACGTGGAATCTTTGGCACTGGTACAACACAAGAGGTTTTCCAGAGCTGTGGGACTCTCCCCACCCTCCGGCTCAGGTTGAAGATGCGCTCCATCTGGACCCACTGCCTTCCTGCCTCTGATCCTCCTCAGTTCCCTCCTAACCTGGATGTTCGAGAGAGACAGGCTGGAGCTTTGTGTTGGCTGCGTGCTGGATGCTGTGGTTGGGGGTGGAGAGTAGTGATCAGGGTGAGTAGAGGAGGTGTGAAGTGGCTGAGGTATCTGAGGTGGAACAGCAGCAGTGGGGGCGGATAAGTCTGCAGCTGATGTTGAAGACTGCCTCACGGCTAAATCAAACCCATTAAAGGAATGATTCAGTTCATTTGCCCACCTCACATCCCTCCCAGGCACAGAGTTCTGACCTTTGTGGCCCGAGATGGTTCTAAGGCCTCTCCAGACTCCACCAACGTTGTTTTCTTGAAGCTGGTTCTCCATCTTCTGCCTGTAGCTGTCCTAGCCTTTCCTTATCAGTCCCTTCAGCTCTCTCTGCACCCTTTTCAGCTCCCCAGGCGCAGAAGAGGCATACAGGTAATACACTGTATGCCTCTTCTGTGCCTGAGTAAAGTAAGTCCAGTGTTTTACTGTCTCTGGTTGGGCATGTCAGATACTGGGTGAAGGTGGGAAGTGTGGAGTTCATCGAGGATTGATTAAAGTCCCCTAATATTAGGAGAAGAGCTTGTGTTTGCAGTCTGCTGACCACAGTATGGAGAGCGTCACAGGCTGCATCCGCGTTGGCCAAGGGAGGGACATACGCTGTTATCACGATAACATGTGAGAAACCCTGGGGATGTAGAACGGACACATACTAACGGCTAACAGCTCAATGTCTCTGCTGCAGAGTTGTTCTTTCACAGTGATGTTCCCAGGGTTACACCATCTGTCGTTCACAACACTGCCAGTCCCCCTCCTTTCCTCTTACTGCTCTCTCTCGTCCTGGTCGCCCGCAGCAGCTGGAATCAAGGTAGTGTCACGCTCGTTCCGGAGTTAGCAGTGTTAGCCAGGACTCACCGGTATTCCCTCTGTGACCAGGTTAGCGATGTGAGCCCAACCATCTAATTAACTCTTAAATTAATTAATTAATTTATTTATTCATGTATTTTTTTTTATCAACTACAGAAAGAGTAGCTTTCTAGATATCTAATTTTAAGTCCACATTTTAAGTCTACATTTTAGAGACATAATTGGAGAATACTGGTGCGAAATTGGAGGGATGCATATAAGCAGCACAGTCATCATGCATAATTCATAATATTTGCATTTGGCATACTTAGTGGGATCCAGATAAAATTTTGTTTCCCTCTTGACCAAGCTGCATCTCTGTTTTAATGTATAGCATAGAATAGATATGTACAGTATGTAACGCTAAGTTATTTAAGGACTAGTTTATGTCAATGGATGAATTTACTGACTGACGCGCAGAAGAAATAGTTCTTTATGGAGCCCAGATGGTGTGAATGATGAGACCAAAAACTGCAATGTCTTGTACCAAAAATATATTGAAAAAATAGGGGAAAGGGGAAATGGAACAAAATAATTAATACAACACACAACGTAAATGTCCACAATTAAATAATAAATCAGTGCTGTGATTTTTCTGTGCAAGAGTCCTTTTGCTAAGAGTCCTTTTTTTTTGGTCCTTTTCTTTTTAAAGTTCACTTTTAAGGTATTCCTCCTTAGGGTCCAGCTTCATACAAGGGGGAAATATGTCCGTAATCCAAAGACGGCTAAGTGGGGGAAAAGAGGGGAAAACAAAGAATGGTCCTACCGGCTCGCCACTTCAATATGAAGAAGATCAATTCAAAGGGGAAAAAAAACCTGACCTGTAGGTCAGAAAAATGTCCATTAGCACATCAAGTTCAATTCAGTTTACCGGTAAACAAGTATATTCTTCTGCATGTCTAGGTAACAATGCAAACCATAAATCATCATCAATCCATGTACAACAGTTAAATCATTAATCATCTTAGCTACGTAGCTTAATCTATACAGTCCAGTAGCGTTCGCTACAAACAATACAAAAACAACAATAAAGGAAAACAACTGTCTAACAGACAGCATAGCCGAATTCAAGGCAACACATAACAATAATCTTTCAATCGCACTTTGTTTCAAAGTAAGCCCATTAACATGCTTAAGTAAATAAAGTGTTCAAAAACAGCGGTTTTTGAACCGGAGTTCTGCTTGCGGTGGGAGCGCTGCCGCACAAAGTCATTTTCTAATCGCGAAAACGATCGGCTGGTTACTGACAACCAAAGGTTGAAAGATATTAAGGACACTTACCGCTGAGTTTAAAGTTTAAAGATGAATTGAGGGGAGAAAACGCTTTGTTTTCCAACACCGTTCTAAATGCCATAAGCTCACAGCCACAGCAGGAGTCGAACCCGGAAGTATCCCTCCACAGCCGGTTTTCAGAGTTGCCGCGACATGGAAGGAGCCAATCAGAAGAGGGACCTCAAATCAGCTGACGTGGGTCATGTGACAGGGAGTAGTTGATATGGGTTACAGGTACAAATGAGCCATGAGGAGAAAAAAAGCCATTTTGTAATAATTTATTCATGAATTGTAATGGAGCTTAAAAAAATATAATGGAATACCTGGGACAACATGAACTATATGGAAAAAAAATATTATGCCACACCACTTAATCTGAATCTTTCCTAAAAATGTTGTGTGGATTAAAATGCCATAATGATTCAGGAGATTTTAAGCATTCTTTTAGCTTATAGCTTTAGCTGTACATTTTCTCCTTAAATGTACAGTTCAGGTCCATGAAGTCCAGAAGGCCAAAACCACCTTTATCTTTAGGTCAAAAGGCAATGATTTGTTCTTAGTCTCATTAAATCAAGCACCTATTCATGCTTCTACAAACCTGGTCACTGATTTAAAGGGTTGTACAGAAATTGTCTTTCGCTCCTGGGAAAATTCCACAGTCATATGTTGTGTTATTTCAAAATGGCTTTTAGGAATCACAGTGACTCAGCCACAAAGCGGAAGAAATAAAGTTACAAAGCAGGGGTCGCCAAGTGGTTAGAGCCATAGTGCTTTAAAGTTCTCTCTATTACCCAAACTCTGCTGACTCAGTAACTGCAGAAATCTTAAACTATGGCATTACCATCAGCCATCAGCAAAAACAAAACAAAAAAACAATAAAACACGGTGCACTGTGGTTTCTATGACTGAGCAATTACTTGATTTTTTTAAATTTTCACCAGATGCCAAAAAGTAGGCTGAGTGATCGAAATCTAAAATTGAGAAAACACAAAATTCAATAAATAAAAGGGCATAAAACAAATAATAGTCTGTAGGGGCATTTTCATGCAATCACATGTGTTTGAAATGGAACCCTGTTGGGCCTCAGTCACCACAGAAGCACAGGAAGAGGAAGTTCGTACAAAATAATATATCCTCAAGTTAGTCTGATGCTCATGCAGTCAGCAGCAAGACAGCATGGAGGTCAGATTTCCCACCATCAGAATTTGTAAGTACTGACATTGTCTTAAAAAAATACATGGATAGACTGAAGGGCAAATTAATATATCCAAAATACAGCCATATATTTGCATGTATTTTTATGGTGAGCTGTTTGTAACAGCTGTTTGTAACAGCTCACTAATAAATGCATAGGACTTATTATTAATGATTAGGGATGGGTATCGAAAACCGGTTCTTGTTGAGAACCGGTTCCCACTGTTTCAATTCCTTGGAATCGTTTGCCATTTTTGCAAACGATTCCCTTATCGATTCCAGTCGCCCCGAATGACGTCACCACGTTGCGGAGCGTCATTTACCTGGCAGGAAACACGGCGCCTAAGCGGCTCAAACGCTCAAAAGTTTGATTATACTTTATGAGAACCGATGACAACAGGGCAACTTGCAAAGTAGATATTTCATTTAAGGGAGGAAACACTACGAATATGCAAAAGCATTTGGTCACAAAACACGCGATGACACGTGTTTTTAATTCCGCTCCGGACTCGTGACTCTCAACCCAGCAGCAGCAGTAACGTTGCACGTCCTCTCCCGTTAATGCGGCAGGTAAATAATCAACTAACAGTGCATATTATGTTAGCGCAATCTGCCTTATTACAAGACCTGCCATTACTGTACATGTAGGTGACCATGATGAGAGAGACAGACAGAGTCTGGCTGGCGCTCGCTGGCAGTTCTCGCTGCAGTCTACCGGTAGCGTCTCCTTTCAGGCCAGGATAGACGAATGTTACCGAGCAGTGACTAAGTTTGTGGTCAAAGGCTTGCACCCATTTGCCACAGCAGATGCCCCCGATTTTCGGTAAGTGAATGTGTTTAATTGTAGGCAGGGACATTACTGGATATTCTTGTGTAATTGCTACAGAATAATATTTATTTTATTATTTTACATTTACAATTTTTTTTCCTGGGGACCCTGTGACACCCCATTGAAGAGCCGTAGGCTGGATCTCTTAAGATCTCACTGTTGGCTTTGTAAGGCCATGTTACTCCTAAATTTCTATCTTGTTCAAAGAGAAGATATAAAACAAAGTTCTAAGCTAATCGACCTTAGTGTTCTCCTTTTTAAAAAAAAAAAAAAGAATCGATAAGAGAATCGATAAAGAATCGAATCGTTAAACAGAATCGAAAATGGAATCGGAATCGTTAAAATCTTATCAATACCCATCCCTATTAATGATGCAAAAAACCCCAAAAAAACATGGTTATGCTTTATAATATGAACCATAAATAAGGTGCAAGTACCCTATTCTAACGTGCATTTTGCAGACAACAAGGTACAAATACACCGTACTTACATGCAGTTTGCAAGCAACAAGTCAGGTTTTTGCAAGAAGCAATGAACAAAGTACACTGTAAGTACAACTCATGTTTTTGAAGTCAACGATGAAACAAGTAGATTGTAAGTACTGTGTACTTTCTAAAATGTGAGTCACCTGCAAGACCCCTGAAACAATTAAACAATTACACTGTAGCACACATGACTAAGGCACAAGTAGCCTGTACTTTCATGAAATATGAAATATGAAATATTTCAATAATAACATAAAATTTAATTAGGTAATTTTAATACTGGGTGATTTCATGGTAAAATCCTGGGAAAAAAACCCAACAACTATATTTCTCCATCTTGGATCTTCTGCCAGTTGATTCC
This sequence comes from Maylandia zebra, assembly GCF_041146795.1. Lineage (NCBI taxonomy): Eukaryota > Metazoa > Chordata > Actinopteri > Cichliformes > Cichlidae > Maylandia > Maylandia zebra. Next base: position 16,193,388 of record NC_135169.1, on the reverse strand, counting down.
TGCAAAATGCAAGTAAATACAGGGTACTTGTGCTTTATTAGCTGGTTGTGTTAAAAAGTGTTATCAAAAACACTGACAAAAATATTAAATGTTAAAAGTCTCATTCTTAACCTTTTCAGTGCTGAATGTTCTGTTGCTGTTGGTTACAGTAGCTGAATTCAGTGATTCTCAAACACATAGTAAGTTTTTAATTATTCATGTTGTTTTTTGTGTTTTTTAAGTGTCTGTGTGTGTGAATGTAATACTGTGTGTAATAGATTGTATAATCTCTTAACAATCTGAATGTTTTTGAAACTAATGCAGTTGTTGTTTTCCAGCTAAAAATAGAGCTACAACATAAACCTCTAAAACAGTTCTGAAATAGCCCCCTATATGTATGTATATATATGTTGCATATATATATATATATATATATATATATATATATATATATATATATATATATATATATATATATACATATATATATGTGTGTGTGTGTGTGTGTGTGTGTGTGTGTGTGTGTGTGTGATATTTATTTATGGAATGAAATTTGTATATATATAGAATGATCTTCTGAATATATTTAATGAAAAGTGACGTTAAATTTGTTTGCATTTTTATGCCTTATCTTGGATGTAAAATGGTATAACGGTTTCAGTGATATGGTATTATGTGTTATCATGTGCTTCAGCTTCTGCTTGACATGTTATCTCAGTTGACATCTCCATCTTTGATTGATAATTTCTCTCAAGTATTGTGCAAAATCTTCTCTTCGTTTGAACAGCTGTCACAAGACAGTTGTCAAACTCTTCAAACTACTGAAATATTTCTGCTGTTGCCATATTGTAAAGGCAGATAATTCAGAAAACCTTAACTATCAACATGAGGTTCATTTATTCTACATATCCAAGTTTTATTCTATATATTTAGACATTGACGGCAGAGTCTTTATTTGATTTTCTGTCTCAGATTCAGGTTTTCCTCAAGTTGTTCCAAACAAGCAGCAGTTCTTTCAAACAGAACCTATCACTATCAGCTGTGAAGGGCAAAATGGGCTGAATGGATGGAGAGTGATGAAAAAGACAAAAGGAGATGTTAGAACATGTGCTTCAACCTGGGAAACATCGATTGGACCTTGCAAAATTATTAATGCATATCCATCAACTGACAGTGGAGAATACTGGTGTGAACATGGAGGAATACAAAAACGCAACTCTGTCAACATCACTGTAACTGGTATGTACATAAAAAAGCAATTATGTGTTAACATATTTAGTCCATTCACCATTTGTTCTGTTAAGTATATCGATTACAGTAATGCACAATGTCATATTTGATATATATTTTCATAACACTAAGGGATAATTTTTCTTCATAAAATGCATCACAATCATAATAAAGTAACACATATACATATATATTTACTGCATGTGCATTGTAATAATCAGAAATATCTATTTAAAACTGATTTGAGCTATTATTGTTGTTAGTAATGAATGAATATAATTAATGATTTCTATATATGTATAATTTTAACAAATATCACTTTTTTAAACAATAACTGTTATACATTCTTCCATTTAGATTTAGAGAGTCATGTGATCCTGGAGATTCCTGCTCAACCTGTGATGCAGGGAGAAAATGTGACCTTGCATTGTAGAAAAAAGGATGCAAACTCCAGCTACACTGCAAAATTCTATAAAAATGGCGTCTCCACTGGGAGCAGCTCATCAGGAAACATAATGCTTCCCACTGTATCCAAATCTGATGAAGGACTCTACAAATGTAGTATTGCTGATGGTGGAGAATCACCAGAGAGCTGGCTAACTGTTGGAAGTAAGATGCATCAATATTTTCCCCCCAAAAATGGAGACAAACTTTTTATCTGTGGCAGCAAAGATGGACCTGATTACACTTGAATGCTTTTCAGCATCTTTACTCACTCAGTTTCTTGCGTCATACACTCACAGCCGCAGCTTTTTAGCTGCCAGCCACATGTACACAACAACAACACAGTCAGGACCCAGTTCACCCTTATATGCAGGGGAGGCATGACGAGCTGATGCAGCTAAGGTGTGTCTGTCTCACCTGCAACCGCGCCAAAGTACCCAAACTATATTTTAAAGCTTCATGATAAATTGTGTAAATGAGAAATAATATATGGTCCATGATGAACATAGCCACTGTTCAAAGAGACATCAGAATGATGCCTTTACATGTCATTTTTGGAAGTTCAGTCCTGAAGTTGGTTGTTTTGTAACATAAGGCAACATCTTTATTTCGATATCTAATGATAGTCTGGTGTTGACGTCCATAGGATTGCTGTACACAGGTATGTGTAGTCAAAATGTGGTCGTTGTTGACATCTCTTTTTTTTTTAACAACAAACTTTTAGGTTATATTGAAATATCTGAAGTTCTTGTGGTGTTATTCTTAGTAAGGGTTTAGTTGACGTTTAGTCTAGTTGTGTTTTCACCCATGTCTCTGTGTTTGTGTCTTTTCCTGTCTTTTGTGTTAGTCTGTCATAGGTTTCTTGTCTGCGTGTTCATGTTGTCAAGTTTGTGTTATCATGTTATCATGTCTACGTCTCTACATGTTTCCTGTTTTATTTTGTAAGTCTTGTGTTTCTTTGTTCAGTGTTTAGTTTTACTCTTCTCCTACGATGTTCATGTTTCTTGTCCATACAAACTCTTCATAGTTTCTCACATACACCTGTGCAGAACCGTATTCATGTCACTGTTTTCGTAGTCACTGTTTCTTCCGATTTAAGCCTTAGTTTAGTTTTGTCCCAGTTCTTTTTTTACCTTGGTTTGTGTACTCATGTTGTCACCCTCTATAAGAGGCTCACTTTTTGTTTGTCAAAGTTATTTGTTGTCTATCATTCACGCAACACACAGTCAGCTCCAGCTGCCTTTTGTTGTCCCATGTTTCCTAGCACATTTTTTCTATTGGCTAATGATTGGATCAGTATGCTACCTTCTGAAATGGGACTAAATCATATTGGGTATACATAATTGTCTTGAATAGGATTTATTTAAGTTTTTACATGAATATATATATATATATATATATATATATATATATATATATATATATATATATATATATATATATATATATATATATATATATATATATATATATATATATATATATAGTAATTTAAAACATTTTAATCCTTTCTAATGCACATTGCAATTATCTTTCTTGCAGGTCATCCTACAGTGCCTTACTTAGAGATCTACCTGGGGCTCTGCATTGGTTTGGGTGTTTTATTGGTGGTCATTCTGCTAATATTGGTAGGAGTGTTTCAACGTAATAAACATCAACAAACCATCAGAAATCACACCGAAGAAACTTCTTTGACACCAGGTATGTTGACAGTATGCTAATCAAAACATGTCTTTTTATTTTATAACAATAAGCATGCTTAGTGATTCCTGGTGGATATTAATAATAATATTTTTTTTCTTGTTTATTTTGTCTTCTTTATAAGAAGGTGCTCAAAATTCTACTGCCTCCTTCCGGTCTCCCTCTTCTGCACAAACAGGTCAGGAAGGCCAACATTTGTTTAGGAATAAAAAACATGAACTTCAAATCTACAGGATCATGGAAATTAGAAACACAGTCCTTTAGTAAACCATATACCCTAGGACATGCACCTGCCATTGTATTGTTTGGTCTGTGATTTTAGTCCCTCAGCAGTTTTTTTAGTGTTAATTGTGATATCAAATGTTTCATTTAGCTTTTAATTTAGTTTAATTATATATATTTTTTGTGGATAAAACAAAATTTAGGCATCTAAATCTTTTGAATTTTAATCTTGTCTTAGTTGACTGAATATGATTAATATTATAGCAGACCTTTGATTAAAATTGTTGAATAAAACATCATCTTGTTTTAGTCATAATTTAGTCAACTAAATTCATAGTTTTAGTCGACTAAATATCATAAGACTTTAGGAGACTAAAAATGTATTCAGTTGACTGAAATAGAAAGTATAAAAGTTTGAAGTATTTCGACTGGTGTGTTTCTCCAGACAACTTATTTTCCTTGACATAAAATGTGTCTCTATATCTACTCTTAACATTTTGTCACATTTTCATGAGACACGGGGAGCACGAGAGCTAGATCTACCTTCCCCTCTGCAAAAAAAGGCTTTACCATTTCCCAGTATAACCTTACTGCACAAGCAAGATTGGTCAATTATTTTTATTAGGCAACATGCTGTTATCATTTTTTGTATATAAATTGCATGTTACTGTTATGAAACAAATTGTGTTGTGTTTTCATGTGGTAGAAGCATATATCCTATAAATATGTGCCACTCTACTGGTTGCTAGGAAAGACAATGACATTGTAATAACTAATATAAATACGAACTATCAGGGTCCTAAGATGTAAGTAATATAATTTAATTTAGTAATAACTTGTTGACCAAAAACAACAACACAACATTTTAACCATCACTCTTGTTTTGTCATTTCTCTTTCATTTTACTATCTTTACTTTGAGATGGTTATCATATAGAGAAAGTGTCTAGAATGAGAGATTTAAAAAAATGTAACTAAATTGTCTGCCCATATCTTTATACTTTGTTTAAGGTTTGGCTTATCTTTATTTTTCAGTGCCTGCAGTGGTAAGCAGAGCTGAACAAAACAATGAGACATATTCCCTCATCACAAAACCAAGAATGCCAAAAGGTAATTTGCCTAAACTGGAAAACATTGAAGTTATAATACCCTTAATTGCTTAAAAGGCCTAGTGGAAGAGAAATATGCTATCATATAAAAAGTAACATCTTCCAGAAGTCCACACATCACATTTTCACAGCCGGAAATAAGTGAGGACAATTTACATTTGAATGTAATGAAAGAAAAATCATTCTTATGATGTTTTGTTGTTATATGTCTGCAGAGGACCATGCACTTGAATCAGTCCAGGAGACGTATTCTATAGTCAGAAAACCCAGCAATGTGAAAGGTAACTGACACTGAAAAGATTTAACATCCTTCATGCTCACCACTATGTTTTGAGAACAACTAAAATGTATGTTAGTTTTGGTGCTTTTGGGGGATTTCAGTGACAGTGATGTTATATATTTTTTCTTTTTGATTTATATTTCTTTTAAACACACCGTGTGTGTTTCATGTTGTTGATATTTTGAGCTTTGTTTTGTGGATCTCAGAAAAAAAAAAAACCCACACAAGAAACTGACAGAAATATATGTTGATGAGTCCCCTCGGTTTATCAGATTTAAAACAGTTAGATAACACTGTTTTAAATTTGGAGCCTTAATTTGTCATAGTTGGCAAAAAAAATTTGAAATTATTAGTTGGTTCAAATATAGTTTCCAAAATTTCTGATAGCTATGTTGTTATTTCAAAATAAATAAACAACTGTTTTGAAATTGATTGTGTCTCCAAACAGAGCTGGCAGCAGCGAGCTGGTTGCAGAGAGATGCCAGTCAACGAATTACTGACATGGATCCGGATAACTTTTACTGTGCAATACAAAACTAAAAGTAAAGGGAATGCTAGTCTTCAGTGTGCCTTTTAATTCCTTTGGAAAAATTGGCATTTATATAAAATACAATGAAACATTTTTGTGGTTATTAGCACATTTCATTCCTTTTGTATAAATAGTTAATGTCTAATTGGTGAAAAGATGGCTGTTTATAGAAACTTGCAAACATCTCACCCTCATGGTTTGTTTTCTTAATTATCTCCATTCTTCATCTGAGAGTAAAACGTCTGTCAATTCACATCATCATGTCTATTTTAAAGGGTAGCAGTTTTTTAAAAAATAGTGAAGCCCAGGTCTATTTGCTTTGCCTCATGCCTCATTATAGATATGAATGAATACACTGTTGCAATTTTTCAATATACTCACTGTGGCTTCTGTGGCAACACAGTGTGTCAAATGTTAGTGTTGTGTCAGCTATCAACAGAATATCCGTTTATGGTAAAGATGGTGATACTGTCAACACAAGGTGGGAGAATAGATTTAATGCAAAAAAGTCTGCATTTTGTTATAAAAGAAATTTATCTAAGATGATTATGTTGTTAGCTTGTTTTGTGAGTTGTTTTCATATATATATATATATATATATATATATATATATATATATATATATATATATATATATATATATATAATTGATTCATTTCTAATTTTTTGTAATATGTTTGGTTTGGACTCTTATTAAAAACACTGGCCTAACAACTCATTTGTGGTTAATATAATTATTTATTGTTGCTATAGTGAATTGACATGGTAAGGTATTTAATCTCAGAATTCTTTCCTCACACAACAGAGCTATTTCTTCAGCATTGTGACCAGCACTAGAAGTACTTCAAGTTGTATTTTTTCTCCTCCTGATTTCAAATCAGGAAACTTTTGCATGCAAAATGAATGTGATAACATCAACATCACAAACCTCCTTTGTTTAGTCACAAAAGAACGTAAAGGACACAAATATTTTTCTAGCAGTACAGGTGGATAATCAATGTTAAAGGGCAACATTTAGTACTCTAAGGTAGTAGTGAGACATGTTTTATGATTTAAAGATGGTGAAAAGTAAATGGACTCTATACACCATGTTTCATTCCCCCTTTTAACAAACACATTCATAAAAACACATTTTTCTGTGTTTTTATGTATTTTCTGTGCTGGTGTGATGGAAGAGGAAGCTAGGCACAGGATGAGATGGAGATCAGTAATCCACTGTGGCAAATCTCAAAGGGAATAGTCGAAAGAAGAGCTTGGGCTGATGGATGGAGAAGTAATGTTTTATCTGTGAAATAACCTTTTTTGACAACTGTTGCATTTTAGGGGAAAAATGAAATTAAGATCGTTAGATATCCAAGTCACCTCATCTGTCTCGTCCAATGAAGATCTAAGCACTGAAACATCAGGTTAATGGAGAGACTTGATGTGTTTTTTCTTTCTACCACATCTGTCACCTTGCAATGTTTAAGAACTGTACAGTAAAAACATCCTCCAAGATTACTTGTAAAGTATCAGCTGGGTACTTGTGCCTACTTTGTACAACTTTCAGCTTGCAGTAAATGTTTTACGAAACTGTTGAAGACGGTAACTTTCTAAAGACATCACTGTGTACATTTACAGTATTTTATATGGCCACCATGTATTGAAGTAGCTATTACCTGGAAATAAGCTGAACTGGAAATTGGCTCATGTGGTTATTACTCTTTTCATCAGAGTTTGTTTATTAAGAGATATCCATTCAGCATAACAGTTCAACCACTTTTTTTAAAATCTTTTACTGTCAACTAGAAGATGCTGCTGATATGAAGAGCTATTAATACACTGACTGGTAATGATAGTTTCACTTGTAACCACACACACACACACCAGGCTTAAAAACACGACATCATGTGACAGATCATGACTATCTTTAAATATCTGGTGCATTTAATAGTGATGGTACATTCTGCTGATAATGTGAATTTTGCTGTCACGGTACTAACGTATTTTACACGTTTTAATGTCTTATTTGACATTTTGACACAACCTTTGTGAATTTTTTTTTTCTTAAACAAAAGAGAACTACACACTTGCAGTATATCCAAAGCAAAACTTTAGCTTTAGAAAGACAAAATTAAAGACAGAAAGCAATCAGATAACAAATAGATTTGGAAACTGTGATGTAGAATGTGAATGTATGAACTGGTACATGGCACCAAAATGCACTAATATTCAGTTTATATTAAGGTCATCGCCAGTGTTGGGTTGTCATTACCAGTAAGAAAGGAAAAAAGCTACACAAAAATGCCATTTCCTTGACACAGGCAACTCTATCTTGCATCGGTATCTACTCATATACTGTTGTCATAAATCTTATGGCCACTAGAGGTCACTGAGGTATAATTAAACATTGTGTGAGTGGGGCAACTCAACCAATGCCTTCTACTGTGTTTATCTGGTGATGACAGGGTCTCTTCTGTGGAAGAAATAAAAGTCATCTTCTCTTTACTTCAGCTGCTGTGGTTATGTCAATGTTAGAGACTCTTCATTAAATGAATAATGTGACTGTTTTAGGCTTTACTTTTATGCCTCTGGTCTGTCTGATTGGAGTTACATTTGAACTTCATTTCTGTTCTTTATTTTCTCCAACTGTTCAAGAATTGTTTCTAAAGTCTTGTCTAATTCTTCCTTCTTCTCTGACATTACCTGAACCGCATACACTACTGATTCGTTTTCGTGTATTTTTCTATCAAGAGCTTGCTTCATTGAACAAAAAATAATTTTTGTTTCCTCATCTTGATTTATTTTTGCAGACTGTATATTATTTTGTTCTGTTGGTTGCATATTTGTCACCAGTTGATTTTTATCTTGCTGTTTCTCTAGCTCCCGCACTTCGGAAGTAAGTTCATCAATATCTTTTTCTAAATTAAATTTATGATTCATTAATAATTGAACTGCTGTTAACAAATGAAATTTGTCTACTGCTTGTTTTTCTTTTTGAGCCTCAAGATTTTCTTGTTTTGTATTTATGTCACCAGTGTCAATACAGTCTTCGGTGAGATGCTTTGTTTCTCCTTTCTCCTCAGTGTCGAGCTGAAGTGATCTGTGATCAGAGGACGTTCTTGTGAAGTTTCTTCCTGTTGTACAAAAGAAAGTCATTTAAATTCACAGAAATCTATTATCCTATAATTTTTTTAAGAAAATATTTTTTTTGTCACTTTTTACAACAAGATACTGTACCTCGGCGTTTAGAACGATATTTCCACACAACTAAGACAACTGCAAGAATTAGCAAGACTGTCACAACAACAGCAATGGTGATGTGAGCCGCAGAACTACATGAGGGGTTAAATAAATCACCTGGAATGAGAACACACAGGATATTTTACACAAAAAATACATAAAACTATAACTAAATACTTTGTGTGTTTGATTTTTTTACCTGGAACATGTATGTGTGTCTCTCTGCTCTGGTTGGTGTTCCTCTGTTGGACTCTGCAGGTGATGTTGTTGCTGTGTCTCTTCTCCACAGTCACTCTGCTGCTGACAGTATAGAGGTCATCAGGACCTCTGAGGGTCTCTGTAGGTCCAGCAGAGAGGAGGTTTCCCTCACCGTCCAACCACAGCAGCTCAGGCTCTGGATACCAGCCTGCAGACTCACACTGTAACACAACTTTACTGCTGTCCTCACTGTTCCTCATTACAGTGATGGTAAGTGATGAAACTACACCTAATTTTGAAAAGGGAAAACACATTGGTCACCATAACTAGTAGCAACACTAAAGGGCCATTAAATTTATTGCAAATGCACTGAATACTTGTACACCAACTGTATTTAAACCATTTAACAGTGACATGAAAAACACTATTCTACTATTCTGTATTTTTTACCCTTGTGATTTTTTACTACTAACAATGTTTTTTTTTTCTAAACTAAATATTGACTGATGATTTTCAACATTAGATCTCATTTTGAGCTTTCTGTGCAAAGACTATATCTCCACTTACCAACAACAAGCTCAACACTGGCTTGTCCACTAAGCGCAGGACTGAAGCATTTGTATGATCCCCTATCTGACAGTTTCACTTTGGAGAGTTTTAGTGAAATGTCTCCGAGCTTCAGGTTGTTAATGGGTAGTGATGTTCTTTCCATGTAGGCTTCATTTTTTTTATTCACGAGCTCCACGCCGTCACGCCAAACATGCACAAATTTAGGTGTGAGGTCAGATCGTGTCCACTCTACTGTCATATCAGCAGCATTCACAGCAGGATCCAGATGACATGGTAACACAGTGTCATCACCAACTATTGCCACAACTGGCTCAGATGGACCAACCACCTGAGACACACCTAAAGGAAAATTACAAATACGTGTCATTTTTGAAAGAAAGTTACCAAACATTGTTTTATTAGTTTCTGATTAGATTATTTTAAACCGAGGTTCAGAAGCACAGGTGTTGTACATTTGCTGTTTTAGCCTGTGGCATAAATGAAATGGCTGACATTTAATCAATAACAGAAATATTTGAGTAATTAATAGACTTAGATGTGTTGCATAATTTGTGTAACTCCATAACGATAAGACTTAATTACCTCCACAAAACTGTGCTAAGTGAAAGAAAAAAATAAAGTGATGAAAAAGGAAGACACAGATGGGCCCAACTGCCATTTTACAGCATCGTCCATCCTTCAGGCAAAACATTGTAGATGTAGACTGAAGTGAAAAATATGGGAAAAAAATCCTAGAAGGCACAGAAAATTGAACATTATTCATACAAATAACCACTATAAACAATTATGATTTAGCTTTTCACATCACAATTGTAGACATATAAAGCATCTTGAGGCAACTGGGGCAACTACAGAAGAACCTTATCTGTTAATCATTGATAAAGGACAATCTGTCCCTTGTTTAATGAGGCTTGTTTGATATGGCATATCAGAGCATTTAGAGTTTACTGGCTCTTTTGCCTTTGTGGGCGTCCTACCCTCTTTCCAGCCTTATGCACCACCTCTGTGTAGAGCTATTTCTCCACAGAGAGGAGGCACCCAGGCAATTTGTACTTAAGGCCAGAGAGTCTTTAGTCTCTGGTGGGCAGTTACAGTTTATATTATCACATTTTTGTTAGACAAATAAAAGGACACAAAATATCTGTCTTAAATTTTTCACCGTTGCAACACCTTTGTAGACAAAAATGTACACTGACAATATCTGCCATAAAATCCTAATACAGCAATATTTTTTCTGTCCTTTTCCCCAAAAATAACCAACTTGAGCGCTTTTCAAAATGATCAAACATTAAATAATTTTCAAGGTTTGAACGCTTTAAATGCCAGTTTAAACATTTGAATCATTACTTATCTATGGAAAAACTGACAAAACCTATGTTTGTTTCCATATATGTGTCTGTGTTTTTGAGGATTTTATGGCAGATGTTGTAACATTGAGGTTGTCATGTAAATCTGCTGTACAAGGCAGGATGAGGACCCAAAAACAGGACTCAATACTCATAAGAACTACATGAAGAAGGAGCTTAATTTCATTGTAAAAACTACAACACTTTATTATTTTCTGCACCCTAAGACACACTTAAAATCCTTGAATTTTCACAAAAATCGACAGTGCGCCTGATAATCCAGTGCACCTTATATGTATTCTGATTATGCTTAATGACCTTGAACCAAACTTATGCGGTACACGGCGCTCAAAGATCTGTCAGAAAATGTTTTAGTACGACTTTGGAAGCCGCACCACTTGATGGATTGTCGGAGCATTACGGCTACCGTAGGCAGGAGCCTTTCGGAGTAATCTGGGTCCAAACTCCGTCTTCTCCAGGTCCCAAAGTCAAACGAGTTGAAAACTGTCTAAACTATTTCCTCTCTAATAAAATGATCAGCGTTGCTGCTTTACTGGGTGTAACAATTACGTTTAACATCTAGGCATCCATGAAAACGGAATTTATTAAATTTACTTTAGCTGGAAGCTAGCAGGAAGTTAGCTCACTAGTTTCCATCTAAACATGATATACCATGTTCTGACTAAGAGATTTCTTAAAAATTCAAACGTACAGCTCTGCTATCACTTCAACATAAATTCGACATAAATGAAGACAGAAAACTAAACATCAGTGACGTTTGTAGGGTTACTGAAGTTGGACTACCTGGTATATAATGATGTGCTCCGTGATCGCTAGTGACAGCTATGTTAGCATAACATAAACACAGTGAAGCTGTGCTAACTAAATGCTAACTTTTTTGACTTATCTGACTTGTTTGTTTTGCTTAACCCTTTAAGACCTACCATAGAACCAAGTCCGCCAGAGCTTATAGTATATTTTTACATGCTGTGGTGCCATTTTTGGGAGCATTTCAACTTGCTATACATCAATACAACCATTACAGCCTAGGTTTTAATAATATGTATGCATTATCTTTATAGTAACTACATAAATTGCAAAAAAGTGCAATAAACTACGAAAAAATTGAAAATCGTTTTTGCTTTTTTAACATATATTTCTAGTTAGAGAAATTTAAGAGGCTTATCCCTCAAAACTGAGAATACAAAAAAGTTGCACAAAATAGTTTCCTACCACAGGAAATTTATTTTGAATGTCTTCATAGTTTTATTTTTGAAATACACCAATTTTTATATACTGCAGGAAAAACGAAAATAGATATTATGATGCAGATTTGCAAAAAAGCAGCATATGCATCAAAATAAACTATTTCCAGCAGTGCAATATTAGTCCTAAGCATCCCAGAAACGACACAGAAAGTCATAAAGTCAAAGATAACTTTTAAAAACAGGAGTATAGGCTCAGATGGTAAAAAAAAAACTACATTTCCGCGAAAATGACGTCACTTCCGGTTTTGGGTAGATCATGGCGGACATGCGATAGTTCGCGCTGATAGACGTAGGAAGTGTTATGAATAGCTGATCGAATCGGCAAAGCGTGTTTCTGGAATATTATGTTTTTATTGCTGCAAGTGCTTTTTATGCAGTTTTTTCAAAGCTATATGTGGAAGGAAACTATGATAACATATGCAAAAAAAAAAATTTGCGCCAGCTTACGTGGTTGCAGTGCTACCGGGATTTAAAAATAGTTACGCAAAACAGAGTGTGCCCGCTCTGACCGGTTTTAAAGGGTTAATGTGCCTTATAATCTGGTGTGCCTTATGAATGAAATCAGACCCGTTCATCGGCAGCGTGCTTAATAATCCGGTGCTCTTTATGGTCCTAAAATATGGTAAATAGGAGACACGAAACCAAAACTGCAAACTAGAAACAAGGAACTAAAACTAGAAAACAGGGAAATTGGTTAACTAGAACTAGACAAACCAGGAGGAAATTCACAGCTTCAAGGAAGACAGAGAAACAACACAGCAACATGGGACAACGCAACAATGTGCAGAGCAAATAACAGAGTCTAAATACACAAATAATAACAATGGAATGAGACACAGGACGAAAACACAGCTGGAACAAATCTGACAAGGATTGAGACAAGGAGGAAGCAAACTGGAAACACTGAACACAGGACTTGGAACTGTCAAAATAAAACAGGAAACAGACAGAGACTCAAGACATGCAAGATGGCAGACACTACCTTCACCCAAAATGACCAAAGAAAAGTGGAAAACAGTTAAACATGAGAGGTTTTTGGACAAAGTTTGTGTTTTTTCCATTGTTTAAGCACTGCTTCCAGCCAAGAGTGATACCATATATGGCCTATAGCTGCAGAAAAGGCTAACATTGTTATCTTTTTACAATAAAACAGCTGAACATGAGAGGTTTTTGGACAAAGTGTGTGTTCTCCATTCTATAAGCACCGGTTCGAGCACTGTTTAAGCACCGACACCGTTTCAAAAGTACCAGTTTGGCACCGGTATCGGATAAAACCTAAACGATCCCCATCCCTAGGTTTCACTACCATCAGGTTAACTGCACAGCCCCCAGGAATCCCTGAGAGAGTTGTATCAGTCAACCAGTAAATTTTCTAGTGTTAGATATTCTACCCTTTTGACGCCCTCTACTGAGGCAGGCCCACCATGGGTCAAGTAATCCTCGGCATGTGTCTCACGGTTAGCTGACTACCTTAGCTGCCCGAGTGATGTCAGCCCTCTTTAGTCATAGCCAGTGACTGGTCCTCTCAGCAGTGTTATTTAATTCTCTTATAGCCTGCCTTTGTGCCTGTCCTCTGATTCCAGTCTCTCTAAGTAGTTTTGCTGTTGTACTGGCAACAAAGCCCCTGCACCCCACTTCCACTGGGCAGACCTTGATCTTCCAACCGCTGTCCTCTACCAAGTATGCATACTGCAGTTTCTTACACTCAAATGCTTCCTAATTGCATCCTCCCATGGTACCATCAGCTCAGCCGCGTAAGCAAGTTTTAAGGAGTTAGACCAAAGGACAAGGTCTGGTCACAGAATAGTTGTTACAATCTCTATGGGAAAAATTAACTTCTGATCTAAGTCACTCATGAAAGTGGAAGATTGAGGAAATATTTCTCACACTGTAAACGCTACATCCAGATAAACAGAATGAACCTTTTAGGGACTAAATCCCAGAGGATAATTGAAACCTGAAAATGCATGAACACTGGGTCACAGGCTCAGTGCAATGACAATAGTTAGATTTAAGACCGTTATTCGCAATAGAGGTATTTATAAATAACACAGAAGATCATTTTTTAGCTTTTATAGGCAAGCTCTGTAAATAAATATTTATTTAGGATCTGCTACTACTTTACACTGTATTGAATTCGAGTCTGTTTAACCTCAACACCCTGGTTATTTATTTATTTTTTTGATCACAGTTTTAGACATATCATATTGAGAACTAAAAGAAAATTAATATTCCCATTTAACTTCATGTGACTTCCTGCCTCGTTGCAGCTAAAAGAAACCACCCAAACACAGGATATCTGTCACGGACCCGGCTCTGGGGACTCGGGGTCCGTGGGCAGTGGGGACTATGACTGTTGTTGTTGTTGTTGTTGTTGTTGTTGTTGTTATTATTATTATTATTATTATTATTTGGTGTGTTGTCTGCACTGCCCCTTGGCACATCTGTATGTAGGCAGGTATGTGTGTGTGTGTATTGCCTTTCTGCTGTGGCCAAGTTACAGGCACCTTCAGCCCTGGGGGCGTGGCCTAACTTGAGGGCTGGCCACACCCGAAGTCCTGGCCGCACACCTGCTCCTCATCTGGGCTCGTCGGGGGAGCTATTTAGATGAGCGATGGAGCTTCCACCGACGCTGGATTATTGCGTTTGACTACACGTCAGTCTTCTAGCAAGTCAAGTCAAGTGAAGTGTGAGTGTATGCCTGCTGGGATAAGTTGTAACGGCTGCCTCTATTGTTTTCCCCTCAGGAGGAGTGTGGGACGAGAAGGAGCAGTGAGCACGGGGAGTGCAGGGACACTGGGGATTTATTGTTGTTTACTTCACCACCTTGTAAATAAACACTGTTGCACTGAAGAGTCCGGCGTTTGGGTCCTATTTCCCCATCTCCCCACGGTCTGCCAGCCAGACCGTGACAATATCAATGGAAAGCCCGGGATGTTCTGTATTTCGTACATCAGGATTTAGTAGGGTAGCTTAAATAATTTAAAAAGTATAGATCAAGAAATGCCCATTATGGAGGGCATAAATGAATAGACTGGTTGCTGGGAGGATATTGGCATGTCTTTCTGGCTGAACAGAAAATTTGCCTTATCTTAGATTTCCTGGAATCTACCTACGCTACTCTCTGAGTGCCTGTGTTTCCCTGCTTCTCATCTTTCTCCTCAGCTGTTATTATTCGAATCCCTTCATTTGATAGCTTTGAAAGTTTTCTGTAGACATTCTTCAATCTCGTTTTTCTTTTCTCCAGCTCTTGAGCTGCTGCAGTCAGCTCTGTATTTTATCTCTATTTGGCAAATACATTAAAGAAAAGCACAAAGGCTCAGCCAAGGCTGGAGGTGACCCATCAAACACTCACCAGAAACACAGATCAGCTTAGACTATGACCTTTTATTTTGAAATTTATTTTTAGTGTTTTGTGTTCTTGATTGTTTGTTCTCTTACTCAAAACAAATGAAAAACAAAACGAACAAATAAAAAAATAGACTTACCACAGATAAAGACCCCAGATTCCGACACAGTGATCCAAACTGTCGCTGTCAAAGTGAAGTGACTTACTGGAGACGAGCAGGAACTGAGACAAGAATTAATGAGTCACTGAAAACCAGACAATCCAGTCTGATCACCTTCTAGAATTCCTTGGTCTATTCATCATGTGAACAGTGAGCACTATGAACACAGGGACAGGTTCACTTGTGTAAATCACGTGTAAACCAAAGTACAAAATAGTTTCAGCAGTTTGTTATTACCTTCAACAAGGAGCTCATGTTGTTGGTAGTATTTGTATTTCATTCTGTCTGTAAACACAACCAGTGTTGGGACTAACACGTTATTAAGTAACACGTTTTAGTAACTACGTTATTATTGTGGTAACAAGCACGGTAACTAGTTATTATGGCAAAATCAGGAACGCGTTAATCGTTACTGGGATTTAGGGTCGTTATTTGTTACTTCGTGTGGTGGCTGTCGCGGCGCTTCCACAGATTCAGTAACACAAGTGGTGGAGGCCAGCAGGTGGATGAAGGAAAGGGGATGCAGGAGGAAGAGAGACTGCCGGCCCGAGTGTCAGGTGGACTGAACTTCAGTTAAGAAGTTATAACCTGCAGTCTATCTGGGTCAGATATAAACCAAGTTTAGGTGGAGTTTATTTTGCTTACGCTGACTTCTTCGTACTGGGTACTAGCTAGCATGACGGAGTTTCTACAGCTGGGTGGGTGCTATGTTACTGATGTTGAACTTATTTTGTTCATAAGGTTAATTGTCAGTGGAAAATTGTATTTAGTAGTCAGTACAAGCTTTTAATGATATAAGTTTACATGTGATAGAATCCTGCATGATGACCTTTTCCTTGCTTAGAACTGATTGTTCTTTATAAAATGTGTTCTGATATTTTTATCTGAATCTTCCCACAGCGATAGTGGGAAGTTGAACAAGCAGTTCTGACCTCGCTCGTGCACACACACACACACACACACACACGCACACACACAATCACATACGTAAAATGCAAGAACAGAGCGCGCACATCACAGGCCCCCACTCTGATGTGAGCGCTCTATGACCGCCCTTGCAAGTAAAAACTGCAGCGTGTGACTTTCTACTCTCTGACTCTCAGCTGAAGAAGTGTCTTTTAGAATGAATCTCTTGACAATTATTTTGGTCCTTCGTAGCTGGGGCAGAAACATCAGAACTGTTATCTGTGACTCTGTTCCAGGATCTGGCAAGACTGATTCCTGACGCCGTGGGAAGCCAGCACTGAAGTCTGTTGACAGCCCTCTTAGACGAGGACGAAAGCCCCGCGACGTAAATTTGGGTCCGGGCCGGTGTTTATAGTCTGGTCCACGGCGGTGGGATTCAGTCTGGCGATCCGAACCACCAGTGAGACGTCTGAGGGTGAGAAACACTATTTTGATGTATAAAACCACCGAGAAGGTTTTAAGAAACGCGTGAAATAAGGTGATAAAATAGGTTAAGTTCGCCAAAAGGAACTAAGTTTAGACTAGTTTTAGAAGTAGCCATAAAATATCTATGTGTGTATGTTTTGGAAGTAAGTTGATTTTACAGCACAATACGCTGCTGAACTACTTCCATTCTGTTTTCTTTGCTGAGGCTCGCGTACTGGTGATAAAGGAGAACGGTTGAGTTTCATCTCATAAAACTGATACTGCTTCACCGTTAGGGTGAAGTCGAAGGCCGTATCAGTAAACCACTCTGAAGTCAAGCGTGCCAGCGACGGTCCAGCAAAATCTTTGAAAATGGGGAATAAACAAGCAAAATTAACACCTGATGAGGAGCGGTTAGAAAAACAACAAGCCGGAGCAGGAATCATCCAAAAGAAGGGGAGAGGAATGCAGAGTGGAAGAGCAAGAGGTAGAGGCAGGTTTAGACACACACCAAACAGTGGCTTTAGCACTACATGCTGGGAGTGTGGGGAAAAGGGACGCCTTGCACGTGACTGTAAGACACAGAGAACGCCCGGCACAGAATGACTGGCTGCAACCACTGTGGCTGCCACCACCCAGACAGATGAAAGGAAGAGGCAGACAGGCAAAAAAGAATAAAAGCATTAACAAACAAAGAAGACAGAGACTCAGAACAGGATAGCAGCTCAGGTGATGAGAGCAGTTCAGATCAGGAAGAACGTAATAATCCCTCACCCAGTGAAAAATTAGAGGTCAAAGTAGAAGTTTAAAAAGGGCTGGAAACAAACCCGACTGAATACATATAAATACAAGAGGAATAAAGTTAAATAAACCAAAGGCTTAATTACATTAGAGCTTAACTGTAATGTATTCAAACTAATAATAGCAAGGATAACAACCTGTAAACTGGTATTAACAATGAGACATGCCCAGAATGAATAGAATGAATGAAAGCAGATAATTCACACAAACACATACTAAATAAAATAGAGAGATGCATAAGGTATATTAAGGTTGTGTCATTGTTCAGCCACGGAAAGTGTGGAAAATGTCTCCAGCTTGCAAAAGGGTGAAACTGCAGATCACCCGCAGCCCTAGGTGGATACAAAATAAAAATAAATAAAATATTGTAATATACCATTGCTGTTATATAAAAATAATAGCATTAATAATGAAATAATATTAATATGAAGAGGAACCTTAGTCAGTTATGATGTGAGGTGGATAATTGTTAGAAATAGTCTGCATCAAGCTTAAGGTTGCTCAAATTCAGTACAATGACATATGAGATGAAGAAAATAAAGAGAATATCTAAACTAATTAAGTGCATAGAGGCACTTGACCTGCTTGAAAACCTGTCATCCTGGATGAGACATTATTGAGATATAGAGCACACCTATACTAACAACTAATAAGCTAAACCCTGCATACAACAGCTAAGCTACAAGAGTGAGAAGCTGAATTAAATATGTGGTCACTGTAAGCTGATGAGCAAGTAACACGTTTTCTAGAGCAGGAGCTGCATGAGAGCTCAAACATGCAGCTGTCTGTGAGCTCAGTTTTTTCTTCTCTCATACTTCTGATTTGTTTTTGGCAGCAGCCTTTTTTGCATCCTGACTCATGTGTGTAAAGCGTTCATGTGATCAGCAATTTGTTTTTTGTTTTGTTTTGTTTGCTTTTGTTTTGTTTTGAAAAATAAGTAACTTTGTGATCACACTCGTGGATCACAGTGACATATAATGATTAGGCATATGATTTACTAATGCAGATTAAGTTTATTCTAAAGTTCAAGGAGAACGAAGAAGAAGAACAGCGTTTTCAGTTGTGTCTTGACTGTTGTTCTCTGTGTAGTGTGCTGAGTTTTTTGCTTTTTGTTTTTGTTTTTGACGTGTTGCTTGAGTGAGGAGCACTGTGACTTCTGAAGTAGCTCTCACCATGCGACCTTGATAATGATAAGTTCAGAGCCAGCTGAGAGCTGGGTTGTTTGCTTTGTTTTAGGTGACAAGGTAGAAAAGTTAAAACTTAGTTTCTTGTCTTGAAAGCTAAACAAAAAAAGGGGGTTTTGTGTTTCTCAGCCATAAACAACTACAATTTCATTTTCTGTTTTTTGAGAAAGGAAAATGTAATTTTTATAATAATAATAATAATAATAATAATAATAATAATAATAATAATAAAACAAAGAGTGATGTTTTGTTTAAGTGGTGAAGAAAGCTAATACTGCAAAATACCGTCTAGTGCATGATCTGCGAGTAATAAATGAAATCACTGAAATGATGCTACCAGTAGTAGCAAATCCTCACACTATACTGAATCCAGTCACTCCAAAAGAACAATGGTTCTCAGTGAGACTTATCAAACGCCTTGAGGCGACTTTTGTTGTGATTTGGCGCCATATAAATAAAATTGAATTGAATTGAATTGAATTTTTTCTCTCAGTGCCTTTCCACCCCGACCCACAACACCTGTTTGGCTTCACTTTTGAGGGGCAGAGACAGTTTCTACTCTACGTAGATGACATTTTAGTGACTGGCCACACAGAGGAAGGGTGTAAACAAAATACTATGGCTATGTTACGCCACTTGGTTAAGTTAGGGCCACAAGGTATCTTTAAATAAACTCTAATTATGGAGACCTGAAGGCACATACCTAGGGCACACCCTCTCAGGTGAAGGCAGAAAGCTACTGAACAAAAGAAAAGAAGCCATACAAAATGTGCCACAGCCACAAAACTAAGCATTCACATCCTGTGAATGTCAGTGAGCATGAGTTATGATCTTGGCTCCCTGTTTTTCTGCTTTCAACAAAAGGTGGGGGTGAAGCTCCCATGTAATGTCCTCTGTTGTCTCTTCTATCAGGGGGAAAAAAAGGGTCCCTGACTCTCTGAACACAATATTCTCTTCATAGCTCAGCAATATGAAATGTCATGAAATAGTCTAAATCACTCACAGAAAATCAGCAGCATAGGATGATACAAACTTATCTAATACATCTAATGATTTTCACATTCTTTTAACTCAGAAGTGTGATGCAAACTAAAACTACATACTGATTACACAAGAAGTATGATGTGGCCTACAGCAGTATCATGATTCACTCAGTTTGATTACAGGTATAATGTAACATATAACAGCATAATAATCTCACAACTGCTACAAGCACATTTGCCTTTCTTAACACACGTGAGAGAAAGGCAGCTGTTAAGAAAATGCCCTTTTGAGTGAGACAGGCCCACAGGCCCTGCATGCAAGCGTACTAATACACATACAGTACATGCAATGAAGAACAGCTTACACTATAGCACACACTATACATGCGCCTATATCTCCCATTGGTGTTAAAGCAGGGAAATTTTGAAAGAATTTTGTTATCAAATGTTGAATTTATCCACTGCTGACATTTAACTCTCCAGCTTGCAGGACAATAGGTGAAACGTTTGTGAAAACAGAGAAGAAAAAATAAAGACAAAGAGAGTCTGGTATGACCAAGCAGTAATCAGACAATACATTTAGTTGGTAATACAATAAATTGTGAAATGCTCTCTGGTTGATTGATGCAACACAAGTAATTTACTGTATGAAAGATATTCTCTTTTGTGATAATATTTTGAACGTGTATTTCTGTTGACCTCTCAACGTAGCGCATTATGAGCTGATATGCAAATTTGTTGATTGATACTAGATTTGGAAAAATGAGTGGATTATAAAATAAGAGAATAAGAAGTAACAGAGGGTTGAAATCAGTTTCTTATTTCTAGTGTGGAGGAAGGTTTTATCATGGCACACATCTGTTTACATGGGAGCAAACTCCTCATGTTACGCGA
Organism: Maylandia zebra; assembly: GCF_041146795.1. NCBI lineage: Eukaryota > Metazoa > Chordata > Actinopteri > Cichliformes > Cichlidae > Maylandia > Maylandia zebra. The sequence continues at coordinate 16,172,549 of NC_135169.1, read as the reverse complement.
CATTTAGCAATTTGCAAATGTGCAGCACATCAGAAGAATGACTCTGAAATTACAATTTTGCTGACAAAGCTGCAAAAGCAGCAGCCACAGCAACCACAGTCTTACTAACAACTCGTGAAAACCACACCAGTCCACTATCTGTACTGCAGGGCGAACAAAAAGCAGCATCACCAAGAGAACAGAAGCAAAACACAGAGCAGTAGACACTGATGATATAGTGAAAATAGCAGGAAAACCCATTCTTCCCAAGTCATTACACAAAACAGCCGCTCTAGTGAGGCATGGTTTTGAGCCATGGCTCATCAGGAGGGATACTCTGAGGGATGGTCTTTATGATATACCGACAATTCTACACTATGCATTTTGAAATTTCAGCAAAAGAATATGTGAGAACATGTATGACCTGCCAAAAACGGGGCGGGGTGTATATATAATAGGACATGATAAATCCTATTCCCAATGGTTAAATGTTTATAGTTTAACAAATGGACCTTATCCACTAGCAGATGTGTTTTGGATATGTGAAGAAGAAATTAAGTCTGTTCTATTACCAAATTGGAAAGGCATTTGTGATATTAACGGCTCAATTTTATGTGATCAATTTTGCAGACAAAGAAGAAAATGCCCTCACACATACACACACACACACACACGCACACACACACACACACACACACACACACACACACACACACACACACACACACACACACACACACACAGCAAATGTTTTTCATGCTGCTGAAAGCAACATAATGAATCCCTTAATGTCTTTCTGCCTAATTTGGTCAACTCCAAGCCAAACTGGGTCTTAGCTCTAACTTCTGTCATGCAATTATTGGAGTTGCATCTGGAAGCACTCAAAGCTTTGCAAATGCTTCTATATCATTTGCCTTACACATGGCTCACCACCATTTTCTAAACAGTTCTATTTACTCAGTTTTTGTCTTGGCACGAGGCGTGAATGGGCATTGACAATATATTAAATAATTGATGGTATTTTGAAGAGATGGTACAATACCATTTTTTTATGTCCGATGCCGCTATCATAAATTTTGATATCTGCCAATACCGATATGAATTCGATACAGTGTATTTTCTAATCAATAAAACTGTTTTTTAATGTCTTGCTGTATTTTGTACAAGTTCATACTCAAATTTAAAAAGACAAAACAAAAAACACTAAAGCTACTCTATTATATATGTATGCAAAAATTACACTGCACCCAAAATATTTTGTAGTTCAGCAATACTGATGTTTTATTTTAACTTTTAGCAGAACTTTAAACCTAAGTATTTAAAGTAATAAAAGTAATAATGAAGTAATTTATATAATATATATGTAACATGTAAAGTAATAATAACAAGTAATATATATTGCAATTTTATGCAGATTTAAAAAACTCTGGTTCTGAAAAAAATAAGTAAAAGTGCAATATCAGTACAAATTAATGTTTCTATTCAACAACCTAAAAAAATCTGATTGTAGAATGGACCCTTTTATACTTACAGCTCAACATAAGTAAGACATCCAGAGTGGAAAGCAGCGCAAATAAATGCAAACACAGCTTCATGACACTCATCTTTTATCAAGATGGATGTCAGTGTAAGCTGTTTCTATCATATCTAACCTGAAATTTGTGTAATTTCTATACAAAACTGTGTTTTTCATAAATTTATTTTAGAACCATAAAACTGTTTAGCCTGCAACACTGCTTTTTGTAAAACTTGAGTCTATCCATCGTACGGTCAGACTTAGCAATGACAACACACAGACATTGGAGCTCCGTATATTGGTTGTTGAGCTTAAGGTGGGAATGCTTTACAAACGTTCAGAGAACAACTTACACACCTGCTTTACTTGTCTGGGTTGGCCTGCTCGGAGATGAAATGCTGGTTTGGCAGCACAGACTGAGACTCCAGATGCTCCAAATGCTTTCAGTGTGAAGTAACTCGCTCTATCATGTGACGGACACTTCTCACTACCTGGATTATGTCATGTGGTAAGTTTTGTGAGGTGCTTTTGTGATATTTAAAGGATTGGATTACATTTTTTATTTCTCCCTGATCTCCGACCCAGTAATTTAGGTCAGGATCAGACTGATACCGATGCTGTATATTGGATCAGTCTATCTCTAGTAGATACAACCATGGTCTCGCAGAGAATCATACCCACACCTATTACTTCTATATGGAGGTCTCTGATGAATTATTAGTTGAAGGTGTGGGAAACGGGGAGACCAGGAAGGCAAATCTACAGAAAGGGGCGTCCCAAATCATTTGTGCAAGATGACATCAAATCAGTTGACAGTCACTGGGTGAGGCAGTGGCCTTTTTGATTATTGTGTTATTATTTTATACTATTTTAAATTAAGCTAAAAAAAGAGGGGCTCAAATGAGGAAGAAGAAAAGAGAACAGAATATTTAGGACTGCCAGGACCTTCAGTTTGAGCACTGTTGTCTTTGATTGTTGTTTATGATGCTGAACACAAGGCCCAGGCAGACTGAGGCTTGAAGGTGATTTTAACTGATAAATAACACAAGTAGGGATTCAAAATTCAATTCATAAGTTAAATAATATTTTTTTTTTTTATAATATCTTTATTCTGTCTTTATTTACTCATTCCTTTGACATTACTCCAAGATGTCACTAGGTGGCGCATGGCGCTAAGTAGAAATGGAAACCCCCTTAGAGGCAAGTGTGTCAAGCTGTACACAAGCTCATGTTCTGTCCCTCTTTATTATAATATACTGGCAACATAACCCTCATGAAGGCACCATCCATACATAATTTTAGGGGCTCGGCTAATGTTGGGATCTTTTCAACGGGGGAATATTAGTGCTAAAACAATGGGATCAGATGTAAAAGATGTAAAAGTAGCCAAGATAGAGCCCAAGTGCTCTGAGTATCAACACTTTCTAGTTAGGGGAATGTTTTTTGTTTGTTTTTGTTGCCTGTCCTGTTTGGTTTTTTAGCCGTCAGAATTTATCTGTGAAAGCCAACAAATATACCCAAAGGATTTGCTTTGCCAAGTGAATCATCACAGCCTTGTCATTTTGGTCCATTTGACCGACCTTTGCTGTTATCATTTATTTTATTTGGTTTTCAGTTGTTACTGATGGGACAGACATGGCTGGTGGGATAGGAAAGGGAGAGAGAAAGATGAAGGAACAGAAAAACAGAGAGGAAGGAGGACAGTGAGGAAGGACACTTAAAAGAAAAAAAAATCTCCTGGATCACTTGTTGAGAGAGAATAAAAAGAGAGAACAAAAAAGACAGCAACATAATAAACACAGCACCATTGCATTAATCTAGATAACAGTAAATAACAGTAAATACTAAATATTGAATGTTGTTGTGCAGCACGCAAGACGGACAGCACTTAATGTGCTTTGAGGTAGCAGCCAAGAAAAGTGTAGTTTGTGTCTGTTAACACCTTTGTGCACACCTGTGTGGATCAGCACACTTGTATTCAAATGGTTTCTCCAAGTAACGATCTGCTAGAGGGTGTGGGGAGCCATAGCTCTGACCCCCAGGGCATGAAGCAGGCATGGAGGAGATCCAGGCCCCAGACATGCAGACTCCCCGGAGTGCAAGAGCCCAAGGAGGACCACCGGAGGGGCATCCTTGCCACCCTCCTGGGAAGAGCTGAGGAGAGCCCCAGATGAGGGGTCACCCAGCAGCCACGGAGCAGAAGCCAGAGGGGACTGCAGTGATGTGCCCGCAGGCTCTGCAGGAAGCCAGCTGTGCCAGAGGGAATTGAGCAACAGGCCCAGAGGCTGAGGAGGGCTGAGGGTCCCCCACACCCTGGAAGAGGACTGAGCCATGGGTGGCAGGCCCCGCCATGCTGCCACCGGGAGTGAGCCAGTACACACCTGAGTGCCCAGCCCTGGACACCAAAAAACACCAATGCACTGACGCCTGAGGGCATCAGCCACTGGCAGGAAGTATGGTGAAGGGAGATAAGCCTCCACACTTTGGAGTAGGGATGGGTATCGTTTAGGTTTTATCCGATACCGGTGCCAAATCGGTACTCAGTTCACATTTCATTACAGAAATTCAGTAACCAACATATAAACATCATTTGTGCAAAGATTTATGTTTTTAAAGTGAAAGAGTGAAAAATTACAGCGCTGTCAATGCACGAATATCCAGACGTTGTACAAAAATATCCAATTTTGGCACACAATTGTACACCATGCCAGTTGAATTTTTCAGGTATTTAAGAGCAGAAATTAATAAATTTTATTAACATGCCTAAAAATGATTTTTTAAAATATATTTTTGAAGAATTAACCACACGTTTACATGATAATGGGCCTTTTCTGCCATGCGCATGGAGCGCTTAATTGGCCCTTTAAACTCTGAGGGGCTGTAACTTTTGATTCTTTTGGCCAATTTGCATGATTGACGCCTCTTTTTAATTGTTTGAGCCAATAGAATCACAGTAATGAAGCCACCTTCACGTTACTTCAACCAATCAGACGTTCCAAGGCCAAAACCCACGTGGGCCCAAATTTACTGCATGTGATGTCACATGTACGGTGTACATTTTAGGACATCGTCAATTCTCAAGAAAAAAGTTGTCAGGTATCAGAACACAAGGTTCCAGAGAGAAAATCTTGCTGCAGGTGGCGGTGTTGTCACGTCCCACCCGAATTGATTTCCAAATACGTCATCAACGTGTGACAGTGGGAGAGCGTGAGGTCATTGACCTCACCGGAGTTTTACCGCAGTTCAGGCTCCTAACGACATAATGTAAGTTTAACTTTGGTCGTGTCCAAATTCATGGGCTGCATCCTCCTGAGGCTGCATTTGTAGACCGATTACGTCACAGCGACGCACCGAAGGCTGTCTCCGACTCCTCCAAATGCAGCCGACCAGCTCGATAGCTAGCCCGGAGCTCGAGGGTCACTGATGCGGCTGAGAACGGCACAACTCCCAGCACATCATTTTCAGATCACCGCGGACTTTCGCTGCTCTGGTTAAACGTAATATATAAGTCACTTAGACAACCTAAAAATGTTATTGTTGGGCCTTTTTTCAGTGTTTTGTTTGTTTGTGAGTAAATCGGTTTGGCTGAGATTAAAGTTATTAGATTAGATAAAATAAAACTTTATTAATCCCCCGGGTGGGTTCCTCCTTGGTTTTTACACAGCTGACTAAACGTCAAACAGAAAACTGATTAAACAGTGTGAGACGGTCGAGAATTTACGCCAGTGTCCTGTTATATTTTAGATAGCAAGGACCAGACGGCTGAGTTTATTAAAATCCACCGAGACAGCAGTGACGCTAATCAGAAGGCTACACCGTCCAATTTTATTACCTTTCATTACCAGTCGCATTGATTACTGTAATGCCCTGCTCTCTGGTCTTCCTAAGAAGAATATTTCAACTTTACAACTTTTGCAAAACTCGGCAGCTCGTGTGCTGACGAAGACCAGAGGGCGGGCCCACATTACACCGGTTTTAGAATCGCTGCACTGGCCCCCCGTGTGTTTCAGGATCGATTTTAAAGTTCTTTTATTGGTTTTTAAATGTCTTAATGGTCTTGGGCCTTCTTATCTCTCAGATCTGCTTTTACCATACGAACCCTCGCGGACCCTGAGGTTCTCTGGTACTGGCCTTTTCATTGTCCCTAAAGTTAGGACACATACTCACGGAGAGGCAGCTTTTCAGTGGTATGGTCCTCGTCTGTGGAACAGCCTGCCGGAGGAGCTCAGGGCCGCAGAGAACGTACATGTTTTTAAGAACAGGCTCATGACCCACCTTTTTAATTTAGCTTTTACTTAGCGTTTATTTATTTTATGCTTATTTATTCTATCCTGTTATTCTATTATTAATTTAGGCTTCACCTAATATTTGTTTGATTTTATTCTTATTCATTTTTTAATCTTCTTACTCTATTTATATTTATATTTATATTGTATCCTATTCTTATTTATTTTTTTACCCTGTATATATCGTATTGTGTCATATCTCCAGTGTTTCCTCGGAGGGCGCTCTCTGCACCGGGGCTGTGATTGACCGTGGCTGCTGGGTCTCTGGGGGTCCTCTCAGCCTGGCTGGGGGGCTCCTTGGCCTCCCTCCTGCTGTGTGCCCAGCCTGGAGGCTGCGGTCTGTGACCGGCTCCCGGTGCAGACGGCTCCTTGTTATAGTGTTTCCTCACTTGGCTCATGCGAGCCCAGCCCAATTTTTACTCTTTAAGTGTGCGCGTGTGTGTATGTGTGTGTATGTGTGTGTGTGTGTGGGGGGGGATATGTGTGTATTCACATCATTTATGTTAATGAGAGTGTGGGGAGTGAGTTGGAGGGTGGGGTGGGCTGCTTTTAACTATGTAAAGCACTTTGTGCTACATTTTTTTGTATGAAAAGTGCTTATAAATAATAAATCTTATAAATAATAATAAATAAACAATAAATAAATAATAAGTCTTATAAATAAAGACTGATTGATTGATTGAAATTTCACGGCCGTTTACTTCCGGCCTACCCGACCTTCTGAGGACCCGGCCCACGTAGACCGCGAAGGCCGGGTCCTCAGGAGGATGGAGCTCATGAATTTGGACACGACCTTTTGTTTATATTTTTGCCACAGTTGTGTTATATTAAGTCGCGGTTATGTTGTGAAAGTTACATATCAGAGAAGGAAAGCTATTTTTGTACGAAACCAAATCAGTACTATTTTTGTCTGGCTAATTCATTCTAGCTAGCGACAATGGTGAAACGTGATTTTTTTTGTTTTTTATTCGGAGATGTTTCTGTTTTATTAGGAGACTGTCTCACCCCAACATCGTCAGACTCATGGCAGTTGCCCGCACTGAGTCCTGCTTTTTGTTGGCAGCTGAATACGTTCATGGCGCAACCCTGCAGCAAGTGCTTCACACAGACAGCTGCTACTCTAATAGTCTGTGTTGTTGAAGGATTCAGCACTTCTTATGGTTTTTTTAATCCATTTTTAGACAGCGATGAGATCGGCTACACACTCCACAGAAGCCCAGAGTTACTGTTAATATCAAAAATATAATGCTGTCCTTTGAGATTTTAACATTTAAGACTGTGAGTGTAATGGATTTAAAACTGTTTAAATCTCTTCAGCCTGGTAACATGGAAACTTTAAAATCAGCAGCAGAAGGTTTCAGTAGTCTAATTTGTTCTTTTTATTTAATAATAATCCATATTATGTATAACAGCTACATTCACCCTGGAGAGAAACTAGTGAGGGAGACCATCAGGACCAAGCTGGGTTTCTGGGTCTAGAGGTTTGGAGAAACTTCTTCCCTTTCTTTCATCACAGCTGTCCTGTGCCAGAAGTTCTGTTGACCCACTGAAAGAGGCATCATTTAAGAAACACCAGGAACACTGAAGCACATGGCATTGATTAAGCAGGACTCATGATCTTCACCAGCAGCTCCCTCACAGGGAAATCTTCATCACTCCTCTGTAGGCCCGCCCCAGAAGATGGATAAACCCAGCATTTCATGAACGCTGTGATGAGACCTTTGCTTTGTGTAATGTTATAAATACTCAGATACTCCCAGAGGCTCTGGACTTTTACATAAAGATATTATATTCAGTCCTGTAGAAAGTTATATATTTAAAAATATATATGATCCTCTCTGGTTACTCTGGTATGATTAACTCTGAATCACTTTATGGTAAATAACACAACATCTGCAAAAAACTGTGAAAGAATTCCAGATCACAAGTTTGTAGTTCAACATACAAGTGACTTTTTGTCTTTAACGTTATCAATTGTCAAGAGATTTATTCTAAAAGACACTTCTTCAGCTGAGAGTCAGAGAGTAGAAAGTCACACGCTGCAGATTTTACTTGCAAGGGCGGTCATAGAGCGCTCACACCAGAGTGGGGGCCCTGTGATGTGCGCGCTCTGTTCTTGTGCTTGTCTTTATTTATACACAAGAAGAGTAATACAACAGTGAATACATTTGTTCAGTGGAATGTTGAGTCGTGAGCATGTGCGTATGTGGTTGTGTGTGCGTGTGCGGTTTGTGGGAAGCAGCTCATTTTCCTGGTAGGGAGCGAAAACTGCTTGTTCAGCTCTTACTATCGCTGTGGGAAGAAACTGATAAGAAAAGAACAGAACAAGTCTTATAGTGAAAAATCAGTCTAAGTAATAAAAAGGTCATCATGTAGTATTCTATCACATGTAAACTTAGATCATTAAAAGCTTATACTGACTACTAAGTACAATTTTTTATTGACATCAATAAAACAGCTGCAGCTTTCACTACAGCACATGTTGTACTTTAACCTTTGTACTGTTTTCATCAGTTCATTTTGCAGGCCTGGGGCACCTCCCGCACTGCAAATAACAGAGGGTCTAGCCAGCGATCACAATTGCGTTCATCTTCGGTAATGAACTTACGAATCATGGACTTTAAAGTCTTATTTAGCCGCTCCACCACTCCGTCCGTCTGAGGGTGGTAGACGCTGATCCGAATAGATTTAATGCCCAGTAATTCGTACAGTTCCCGCAGTGTGCGAGACATGAACAAAGTGCCCTGGTCAGTCAATATCTCTTTCGGGATTCCGACTCGGGAGATGACCTGAAACAGTGCCTGCGCCACACTCTTTGCAGAGATGTTGCGCAGCGGGACTGCTTCCGGTGTTGTGCCAAAAAGTGATTGTCTGCCAAAAACTGATTTCCGGTATTTGCCAAAAACTGATGCTCATATTTAAACTGCTATAAGTAACTTGTTGGGCTATAATATGTTAAACATATGTCAAATGCATCCCTTATGGATGACATAAAGTCATCTTGAGCCACAAACAACATTCGTGTAAGGTAGAAGCCGCAATCAGTTTTTGGCAGTGACTTTTATATAACCTTTATTTATGTAGTTAAAAAAATCTCATTAACATTACAAATGTATTTTGTAAGAGTAAGTTGGCCAACAGGACAGCAGAAATGGCAGCAAATATTACAATAGTTCTGTAAAAACATTTTAAGTGGGGATAAAGGACCGGATTGGTTATAATGTAAGTACAATAACACAGAGTTGTAAAGATACTTGAAAAACAGATAATTTTTTAATTCTGTATGTAACCCCTTTGTAAACCCTGTTTACCAAAGTCTATTTACGAACATACGTAAAGATATTACACAGAAAAAATACACAGCAACATTGGAAATCAGTTTTTGGCAGACAATCACTTTTTGGCACAACACCGGCTATCGCACTGCATAATCCACCAGGACTAATACAAAGCGATAGCCGCGTGCACTCCGGTGAAACGGCCCGATGAGGTCCATGCCAATGCGCTCAAAGGGGACCTCCATGAGTGGGAGCGGGCGCAAAGGCGCTTTTGGTATGGCCGGCTGATTAACAAGTTGGCAGTCCGGGCAGGACGCGCACCAGCGGCGCACATCTGCTCCGATGCCCGGCCAATAAAATCGGGCCGTTATTCGCTCCAGAGTTTTTTCATATCCCATATGCCCTGCCATGGGGTTATAATGAGCCGCCTGGAAAATCATTTCCCGACGGCCCGGCAGCACCAACAACTGGGCGTGTGCCTCCTCCGTGTGAGTGTCACGACTCACTCAATATAATATTTTAATAAAATGAAGCGCAGGTAGGTCCGCATGGCTTCAGGGCGCACCACATGACCATCAGTTTCAATTACCTGGTCAAAGGCTGAGCGTAGGGTGTCATCACGAGACTGCTCCAGTGGGAAATCACCCGTGGGGGGAATTTCCGGAGCCGGCGGGGCCTCCCATGAAGGACCCGCCGTCTCCCCCTCCCCGGAGTCAGTGTCACATGTGAGTGAAGTCAACACTGAAACCAGTGTTTCAAGGTTTCTGCATGTATTAAAAACAGGCGGCTTTTCTGTAAACATTTCATGCCAGAGTGTCATGATGGGAAGTAAATGATCTGTGAGTCAGAGTAGTTCATCAGTCTACCTGCAACATAAATTAGAAATTCTCTTTAACAAGCCCCCCAAAAAGCAGTACTCAAAAAAGGAAGGCAAGAAAGGAGCAGGATGAGAACAGCTGGGATTTTAGATTTGAGGATTTTTTTCAATGACTGTTTTGAGCATAAGGTCTAAAAATGAAATTCTAAAGTAAGTAGTAGTTTGTGTGTTTTTGTAAAGGATTGAAACATTGTTACCACTTATATGCTGAAGCTTTGAACTCGTACTGTGTTGTGTGTGTGGTTTATATGGAGGCTGGTTGGTGATTGTTGAATGAATGTCTTCTGTTTCATGTTTAGAGACGATCCGGTTGTTTTTATGTTAACTGGGCAAAATCACTCTGTTTTGGATTTGTGGTAACTTAGTTATAGAATAAAATGTGTTCGCTCTGGCACCACATGGTGGTCAGGGCTCTAAAAATATCTGTGTGTGTTTATGTTGACTTGTAAAACTGGAGGTGGAAGAGTTGAAAATGTTAATATTTTTACTGGGATTGACAAAAATGGACAAGATTAGAAATGAGTACATCAGACACAAAACTCAGCAGTTTGGAGATAAAGTCAGAGAGGAGAAGCTTAGATAGTTTAGATATGTGCCGAGGAGTAGAGGTAGATTCATGGATATGTGGCAGGAGTACGGTGTACATTTTAGGACATCGTCAGGTCTCAGGAAAAAAAGTTGTCAGGTCTCAGACTCACATGAAAAAATGTCAGGTCTCAGTCTCACATGAAAAATGTCAGGTCTCAGTCTCAGATGGAGGCTGCCATCTTGCAAATTTGGAGTAGTGACTTGAGGTGGAGCGACTGTGTAACGCTCCCGCCCACACACCCGCTGTTGACCGCAAACACGCCCCCCCTACACTTATTACGTAGCCCAACGACTCAAGTTTTTTTGCTGGTTTACCACGACGGACGACTCGTTTAATTAAGGTAAATACAACCATGTCACTGTTATAAAAAAGACACACAGTTTATCATCTTATAGTTCTAAAATCACTCTGTTGTTAATTCGTTTGCTAGATTAGCCGCTAGCATACGCACTGTGTTGGAGGCTTGTTGCTAGCTAGTTAGCGATGCTACACACCTGCTACTCTAATAGTCTGTGTTATTGAAGCATTCAGCACTCCTTAGGTTTTGTTATACATTTTTAGACAGCGATGAGATCATCTGCACACTCTACAGAAGCCCAGAGTTACTGTTAATATCAAAAATATAATGCTGCCCTTTGAGATTTTAACATTTAAGACTATGAGTGTAATGGATCTAAAACTGTTTAAATCTTCAGACCCCTCTACAGCCTGGTAACATTAGACTTTAAAAACAGCAGCAGAACGTTTCAGTAATGTAGTGTAATTTGTTTTTTTTGATTTAATAATAGAGTCCATATTATATCAACAGCTACATTCACCCTGGAGAGAAACTAGTGAGGGAGACTATCAGGACCAAGCTGGGTTTCTGGGTCTAGAGGTTTGGAGAAACTTCTTCCCTTTCTTTCATCACAGCTGTCCTGTGCCAGCTGAGTAAATCAAGTGTTTAAAACGGAAGCTGTGCAGGTCTGAGATACAAACTGAGGTCCTGTTAATGCTGATATATAGTGACACAGTTACATGAGTGATTAATCCTTTTGACTTTTTGTCTTTAACTTTATCAATAAAGCTGCAGCCTTCACTGACAGCACATGTGGTACTTTAACCTTTGTACTGTTTTCATCAGTTCATTTTGCAGTTAACATGTGAACATGTTGGATGATCTGTCTGCTGTCACTGGGTGGTGCTGAGGTCTGAATCTGAGGGCAGCTCCTGTAATCACAAAGAGAACAGAACCATCACAAACTAAAATATAAAGTTTATCTCTCCAATCTGAAATAAAGCTGATTCTTCTGTCCTCACACACTCAGGATCTGAAGTTCTTCTCTTTCATTTTTTTCAGCATTACACTACAGTACTTTAATCCATAGTTACTGATTAATGAGGAGTTACTGAAGTACAAGCTTTTTAAAAAAAAAAAAAAAAAAGTTACTGTCTTTACAGATGTGGCAAGACACTGAAAACATGCTGTTGTTTGCACATATTTAATATTCAACTCTGCACAGGAGCTGAAGCAGGATGCAGCCTGTTGCTTTTACAGTATAATACTTGTAACAAAAGTACAGTAACAGTAATCAGTGACTGAGTAACCCGGGACGTTTCTCTTGATTTCTTTAGTCCGTGTAAATTCATTCACCTGCACAGATTAGCTAAACGAACCCCGACAGCCAAGTGCTCATCTTAGCTAGCTAGGTCTCAGGACCGAGCTAAGGATGGTAGTTACGGATTAGCTTACAAACACGTTTAACTTACCAAAAAAGTGCGCCGGGGCCTCGGGTCCTTCTGTTGGGTAGTCCAGTTTACTGAAGAACACCTCAGGCTGTCAGGTTAAAACAGTCGGTTGTGTTTTCGTAACGTAAACGCTGGCCCTCCGCTCAGAGCTTACGCTCTATCTGCTATTCCCGAACAAAGATACACAAGTTTCTCTATGACTGTGGCTGCCAGTCAAAGCTGCTATGATGACGTTTCACCCCAATCACCGTGGTAGGAATTAGAATCAAATTTATGGGAGAGGAGACCCCTTGGACATCAATCAACGTGATGAGAACTATTGATAACAAAAGAAAGAATCTTTGGAAAAAAATTATCTGAGGAGAATAAATTAATTTTAGTCTGACCCCAGTCTCATCCGCTAACATTTTTCTTCTTTTTCAAATCTTCGGATCACGTGCGTGCCAAACTGTGGAGTGGGATCGGTTCGGATTACAGATCCGTTGCACCACTATTTCTCACCCCGTGTTATAACCGATTAAAGGTGATCTCCTCCTTTCTGCCCCCGGGGGCGTGGGGCTTAAAGAACTTGCTGCTGAGTTTGCATCTTTTGCTGTGAAGTACAGCCAGACTTTTGACCGCTTCACCTTGCGCATTTTTAATCTGTAGCTCTGCTCTAAAAGAACATACGTACCTGGGCCCGCCTACATTTTACTTCCTTGTGATCGGGTAGAATCCAAAGTGTATGACATCTCATGAAAAAAAAAAAAGCACCGAAATAAAGCACTGAAATGTGCGCTGATTTTTGGTCTGGTTACTACCGTTTATGTCAGAACCGGTGCCATACTGGTACCCATCCCTACTTTGGAGGGCCTGAAAAGGTGGAGAAAGGTGGAGTCTGGGATCGACCTGACATATAGACACAGACGAACAGGTGCACACAGGCACAAACGTGCACTCCCACCCTCATGCACACATCCCCTGTACGTTTGCATGGGTTAATGAAGACCCGTTATTTTTAGAATCTCCCACCATGCTGTCAAAGAAGAGTTGACATTGATGCTTTTAAACTATTCATGTCGCTTGATGTTTGAGCTGATAAATGGTAAGTCTGAAATCTCTAGATTATTGCATATTACCTGTTCTACATCTAGCCAAGGCTCATCTAAGGGGGTATGACATGAACGGAAGCCTGTTGGCTAAGAAGTAGTGTTGAAAGTTAGGCAGATCTCGTCCTCCTTTATATTTGGTCCTTTGTAGCTGAACGCGGGGGTTTGTCTTTCCAAAAGAAGAAATATATGAATCCAGAGATCTGAACCAATCTTGTGATGGTTCGTTCGGGGTCACTGAAAATAAATAGTTGTTTTTTTTGGCAAGACCATCATTTTTATAGCAGTGCTCCTTCCCATGAGTGATATGGGTAAAGATTAACATCTAGCCAGATCGCCTTCTACTTTCTTTAGAAGTGGGATGTGGTTTAACTTTATTAAATCTGCAAGCTTAGGAGAGATATTAATACCTAAGTATTTAATATTTCGAGGTTGAAGTGGGGTAGAAGAAGAATTATGGAAGGAACAATAAATTGGAAGAACTGTAGATTTTGACCAGTAAATTGAATAATCTGAAACTCTTGTGTTTGCCTCTGTGTCAGACTGTGAGAACACAGCTCTGTTATTGATGCTGGTGTCCCACCAGTTTAATATCTGTACAACTACATGGTGCAAAATATTCATTTAGTCAGTGCTTTGTTATGGGTGATCAGTACAAATGACTTAAAGCAACATGAGCTTTTTTTAGTGCTACCATGGAAATTTAGTTATAAACTGTCAGGATTACTGTAACTCGCTAGGCCATCACTGGTATAATGAAAGCATAAAAAACCCGTTAAATGGCTACAAATAGATTTGAAAGCATCAGTATGTGCTCTGTCTCACCTACCACAGCAACAGCTCTGCTTCTCTGAAAACTATTTTCACATAGTTGTTTTACAAAGGTCATACAGGAAGCATCTATTGGTTGGTCTCCAGCAAGACATCATGGAGGTCAGAGCTCTGTGCATCAGACTGTGTAAGTACTGTCTCAGTTTATACATTAAAATTAAACTATAAAGAGTTTGTTAAGGTTAACAATGTTGTTAAAAGGCTGTGGTTATTTAAATCTTTCATGTAGCAGAAACCTTTGGTGACACCTTAGAAATAACAAGTACAAAGTAATGTTTCTATTCAACAACTTAACAAGGAATAGCACTATTAACTCTAAGAGTTGGCAACTCTAAAGATGTCTGAAGATGTGGGTACATCTTATAGTAACTATTTTTGGTCTTTTTAGTGATGACTGTGCTGATTCTGCTGTGTGCACATGCTCAGAAAGTTGGTGAGTAATATCTGTTTGCTTATTTATCATTTTGTGATTGGAGGAAAAGATGGTTTATTTAAAAACCAAAAAGAACATTTTGGTCAATCAACACCTTTACTGGGTTTGGTCACAAAAGTTGTTATGCACATTTTATTGGTTATCACATTTTTAATTTACAACTTAAATCCATGTCTTTGGACTGTGGGAGGAAGCCGTTGAAAACCTTGAAACCTGAAAACATATACAGGGAGAATATGCAAACTCAACAAAGAAAGACCCTGGCCTGGTGGAACTGAACTCATAACCTTCTTCCTCTGAGGCAACAGTGGTAATCACCATGCTGCCATCTGCACTTAGTGGGGATAGGTTAATTGGAAAGTCTAAATTGCCCATAGGTCTGAATGCAGGAGTGAATGTGAGTGCAAATGGTTGTCTGTGTCTATGCGTTACCCCTGTGACAGAGTGGCGATCTGTCCAGGGTGTACCCCGCCTCTCGCCTTAAGACTGCTGGGATAGGTTCCAGCGCCCCTCGCAACCCTGTAAAAGGAAGTGGAAGCGAATGATTGGATGAAACTTAAATCCAGCTCTTTGTTAATTCAGCAATAACATTGAATCTTTGTTGTATTTTGTCATTTTTTCTCAGATGCAGTTTTTCTTCATATTGTTCCAAACAAATCCCAGTTTTTTGAATATGAGTCAGTTAGTTTTTACTGTGAGGAGCCTTCTCATGGAGATGTGTTATATAAGATGAAGGAGGAAGTAGAGCAATGCAGCAAAACCAGTAAGAAAACAACAGTAACGACAACAGGTTCAAAGTGCACCATTCATCCTCTTTATGCAAGTGACAGTGGAGAATACTGGTGTGGGACAGCAGGAGGGAAGAGAAGCAACAATATCAACATCACTGTCACTGGTATGTTTTAGTGAAGGCAGTATTTTGTCACAAACAAACACAAGTTCAACATTTTATAACTTGAAATCACCTGTCATTCAGCTGGTTCTGTGATCCTGGAGAGTCCTGCTGTTCCTGTGATGGAGGGAGAAGCTGTGACGCTGCGCTGCAGAAACAAGATGTCTTTATCCAATATCGCAGCTGATTTCTACAAAAATGGAGTTCACAACAGGAGCAGCTCCTCAGGAAGCCTGACCATCCAAGGAGTTTTAAAGTCTGATGAAGGACTTTACAAGTGCAAAATCGCAGGAGCTGGAGAATCACCAGAGAGCTGGCTGTCTGTCTCTGCGCCATGTTTCACAGGTGAGAAACAGCAATGTTTCAAAATAATTATACACATGTGTGATGCAAATATTTGCAAAGCCTTTCAGTATGTTTTTTTTTCTTTGTGGGGTTAATCATCAGTTACTGAAGAAGGTTCTTTGGACCTTTTAGAGGACTTTGGTATAGGATTCGTAACATTTTAAACATGCAAGTGTGAAATTATTAATAGTGAAATTTATACTTAATCTTTCTTCAAACTCGATAAATGTACATTCAACAACTTATCTAGACAGTTACAACAAGAGGAGCCACTGTGCTGCTACTACACCTTGGATCGTTGTCACTATTTTACTGAGCACTCTGATTGCAGTGGTGGGACTCTATCACTTCCGCAAAGATTTGTACAGAGGTAAAAAAAGGGGAAACATTTTTATATAATTAAATGTATATAATATATATATATATATGTGTGTGTGTGCTTTATTCTTCAGTTGCTAATGTTTCTTCAGTTTCTTTAATTGCTCTATTCATCTGTTTTGATTATTGGTTATTGCAGTTATTTTTCCTTTTTTTATTGCAGCTTTGGTCTATTGGTCAACAATGGCATGCGGTTCAGGCTCAACAGAAGATCAAACAGGACAGAACACAAACAGTAAGAAATGCCTTTACTATCAGCAATAACATCCCGTTAGATTAAGTTTCTCATAAGAAATCTGTTTTTTAATTTCATTTCATTTCATTTTCTGTTACTGTATTTTATTTTATTTTTTACCTTATTTAATAATAACTGTGTTATCTGGTGTGATCCTATTATTGACGATGAGAGGCAGACATGGGTTGTAATTACTGATGTTGCTGTGGTTATCTGCTCCCTCACTCCCACTGTTTGTCTCCATCAGATGAAGTTGAATTGTGTCCTAATCCAGTTTATCATTCTTTGGGCCAGGGTGACACTCAACCTCTAGGTAAAAATCATTGTGATAATATAGTATAAGTCTGCACATAATATTTAGTAAAATCTGGTTAAAAAGTACAACTGCTCTACCCTCTAGAATTTTCCATGACCCCACAGCTGTGTCATCAGTACCACTCCTCTTTCAACTCTTCATTATCTTCACAGCTTCACATTTCCTCCTTACTAATGCTCTGCACTTCCTGATTCACTAAGTTTCTTCGATCTGTCCTCCCCGCTCTCTTATTTGCTGATCCCTTCTTTTGTATACTCGCCTACACTTATTCATTCTGCCATCAAGTCTAATCACCTTCTTTGGTCTGTCGACCAAACACTTTGACATTTTCCCTAACAGAACATGTTTCAGCACAGCCATTTTGATCATTTCACAAAACCATTCTTCTACCTAATACGAAATAAGAAATGAACATTTTATTGCTAGTATAATATCACCTTGTTGCCAAAATATACAATACTATGACTAACTGTTATTTTGTACTCCTTTAATAATAATATTGGTATTAAATTGTTCTCCCTGTTTATTGCATCTTTTATCACAATTTAAACAATGTTATTGCTGAGATGTGATGAAAAGTGTTGTAAATAAGTGATTGAATTAGATTCAATTTTGTTAACCAACATATTCAATTTCATCTCTCTTCAAACAGAAACAGTGAAAACCACAGTAGCATACATGGCTTCACCAGGTATCTACCAAGCTGTGGCAGAGGATGCTTGCTATTCTACAATACCTTAGGTAAGACTGAGAACAATGATGCCTTATGCTCAGCATTCACCTAACATGTGATGAATGGTTGAGACTAGTGAATTACTGATGAATCACTGGTTGCAACACCATTGGCAATCACGTTTTTGGGATACCTGACAATGAGTCTTTCACTTCAAAATGGTTTTGCAGCTCTTTCCAGATGACTTTGTTTCTCCATGCTTTAGTTTCTTTTCAATCGTGGCATGATCATGTTGCTCTTTAACCTGCTTCTCTGGTTCTTTTTAAGTGATTTCTTGATTCAGTAAGAGTGGCAATATTCATGTCTGGGTATGACTAGTGAAGCTGAACTCACTGTTCCAAAAAAGTAACATTTAATAACAAACTTGTCTTACAACAGATATCAATGTTTCTTGGCATTAGTTCATGTGACATGAGTCTTTTGTAACATAACTGTATCATAGACACTAAAAATTCAAATATAAAACAAACAAAATGTTAAATTTATTTCATCCACTCATTCTTTTCTGCTCCTTGATTTCAGTGTTGCTGTTGGGTTGGAGCCGATCCTAGGAAAGGTATACCTTGGACAGGTCGCTAGTCTATCATGGGTCTGTAGCATGTCCTCAACTTGTGGAGGCATCATGGGATATTTGTGAACATACCCATGTAAACCACTGATCTCCGCCAACTCCGCCTTGAACAACACCCCAGGCCAAACCAGGACCAGGGTTTTGATAAATTGGATAAGTCTACCACAGCCCACTGTGTATGCCCTTGGCACCTTACCAGAATGCTGTATTTCCCTCCTGGACTGAGATCATCTTCATCAGTGGAGGTGGGCAGCTTCCTGCAAGTTGGAAGGACAACCCTTAGCCACTAAGGAGTAAAAGCAGATGAAAAAGGGCTGATTCATTAACATCTAGTGACCAGAAGGTTGGTGGTTCAATCCCTGTCGGCTCCAGTCTGCATGCCAAAGATCCTTGGGCAAGATGTTAACACCAAGTTGCTCTCTGATGCATCCATCAGAGTGTGAATGCTGAAAAAGCTCTTAACCATAGAAGAAAGTTCTTCTGTTAATGGATGAATAACGCATGCTGTATAAAGTGCTTTGAGTACTCTGGGAGAGTAGACTCAGAATCAGTTCATAGACAGAACATGCAGACCCCGTATAAAAAGCCATCAGCTGGCCCAAGAAATCATAATTACAACCGAGACAACAGACTAGCTCGACGGCAGAGAGACAAGCTAGCTGCCATCAGGACAGTGTGGGATAAGTGTGTGCACCACCTCCACCTGTTTTACATCCCCAATGTCACCATTGATGAGCAGCTGATCCCATTTAGTTGTGAAACATATTGCTTCACGTGTAAATGTGTTGTCTTTCCACTCACTCCACTTGATTATAACTGATTTTTTTTTTAGAACATTTTATAAAAACAAAAACAAAAAACAAAACAAAAACGAGAAGCACATTAATTCATAAATGTGATCTAACAAAGTTAAAGGGAAAAAATTAACCATGTTTGCTGTTCATATGGCTTGTAATTGGGATGAAGTAAACATCTGTTGAGTAATTTAACATAAAATTGTTTGATAGTGTTAATTTGGAAAGCCAAAACTCTAGCGGGTCCACCAGACCCATGAACACTGGCTGAGTAACAAAAATATGAACACCACACAAGGGTTAATGCTTAGATTTATTTATTTCATCCAAAAAATCATACATTTTTAGCTTAGCTCAAAAAATGAATCCAACAAATCCACCCAGTGAAATTGTGACTTAGTTATAACAAACATTATCACTGATGTTACTGTAGTTACCTGTCTCTGTAGCTTTCCAACATACGATGAATGTGAACTGTCCTTTAGACTCATAGCCATGCATGACACTAAACTGTGATTAAAAATATTTTAATAGTAAATATTAAGCAACATTAAAAACTTTGCCAAGTACTTTTGCAATAAAGGTGAGTGTTTTATTAAGCAAAAATGTGGCATCCAACTGATTTAATCCGCCTGTTGTCACAGCAGAACCAGGAACCATCGCAGAGATCCCCTCAGCGGGTCCCTACCAACCCATAGCAGAAAATCATTGATTGACTCACAACAGATGCTCCGAAAACAAATGTTTAAATTCAAAAACACATTGGTGTGTGATATGCTGAAGAGCAAATAGTTTAGTTTCTTTTTGTTCTGCACTTCCTTTATACCTTACAGTGAGGAGCGGTTTATCCAGCTTGTACTTGAACAAGCTGTACAGTACATTTTCAGATCAGGTTTGGTGTGCATGTCTATAAATTGATATAGCTCGTGTGCATGCATTTAGCTACAGATGCAAGCCACGTGGTTCTTAGCATATGTGAAGTTCGAATACTAACAAAAGAACATGTCTGTTATTTAGATGTTGAACTTAACCCTTTACAGCCGATCGGAGTGGGCACGCTCTGTTTTGCGTAACTATTTTTAAATCCCAGTAGCTCTGCAACCACGTAAGCTAGCGCAAAATTTTTTTTTGCATATGAAACCGGAGGAGTTGTACTTACATTTTATGCCATCAGCTTGTCCTAGGTCACAGTTTCCTTCCACATAAAGCTTTGCAAAAACTGCATAAAAAGCGCTTGCAGGAACAAAAACATAATATTCCAGAAACACGCTTTGCCGATCCGATCAGCTGTTCATAACACTTCCTACGTTGGAATAGACGTCAGCGCGAACTTTTGCATTTCCGCCATTACCTGCCCGAAACCGGAAGTGACGTCATTTTCGCGGAAATGTAGTCTTTTTTATGATCAGGGCCTCAGGGCATATACTGGTCTTTTTAAAA
The DNA here is from genome assembly GCF_041146795.1 of Maylandia zebra. Classification (NCBI taxonomy): domain Eukaryota; kingdom Metazoa; phylum Chordata; class Actinopteri; order Cichliformes; family Cichlidae; genus Maylandia; species Maylandia zebra. Next base: position 16,152,240 of record NC_135169.1, on the reverse strand, counting down.
GTTATCTTTGACTTTATAACTTTCTGTGTCGTTTCTGGGATGCTTAGGACTCATATTGCACTGCTGGAAATAGTTTATTTTGATGCATATGCTGCTTTTTTGCAAATTTGCAGTATAATATTTATTTTCGTTTTTCCTGCAGTGTATAAAAATTGGTGTATTTCAAAAATAAAACTATGAAGACACTCAAAATAAATTTCCTGTGGTAGGAAACTAGTTTGTGCAACTTTTTTGTATTTACAGTTTTGAGGGATAAGCCTCTTAAATTTCTCTAACTACAAATATATGTTAAAAAAGCAAAAACGATTTTCAATTTTTTTGTAGTTTATTGCACTTTTTTGCAATTTATGTAATTACTATGCACTTAATGAATACATATTATTAAAATCTGGGCTATAATGGTTGTATTGATGTATAGCAACTTGAAATGCTCCCAAAAATGGCTCCACAGCATGTAAAAATATAATATAAGCTCTGGCGGACTTGGTTCTATGGTAGGTCTTAAAGGGTTAACTTAAAAGTGTATGAATGCTGTTACAAGAAAAGAGCTGCACTGACTTTCAAAAACACTCACTGTGGTTAACTCCTAATCTTAAAGTGTTTTGAAACTGTTTTTTTCTGAAACAGACACACCAAGCTTGTGGTCAGCAGTCAAATATACCCGTGAAGCACGACTCTGTGCATGTCTGTAACTGAAATATGGTTGATTAAAAAAATGGTGTCTTGTTTCTACTCAATAAAGCCAAAGACTTTCTATATTTGTTTGGTCAGACTGTGTGAAATCAGATGACGGGAGCTCAGTGGGTGTTAGTGATGCTATGATTATGAAGGAAGTGAGGTGGTGCACAAATAGTGTTTATTTCTTGTGAAGAATATCAAATCTGATTTTCAACTTTTTAACCCAGATGCCATCCAGAAGCTCAACCTGATCAGGAGATACTCCCTGATCTAAATTCTATTCTAGGCCCAAAACTAACAAAAAAGGAGAACTGCAATGTGTTTTATCCCACTGCACTTTCATTCATAAATGATAAAAAGTAGAAATGTTAAGTATTAATTCCTGACAACTATTGCTTTTGATAAAGTAAACATTTATACAACATAAAGCTTTTTTACTTACATGTATATGGTACTGATATATTCTGGCTGAGTACACACAGACCTCCGCAATGCTAAAGCTTTTTTTCTTCAGATGATTTGGCGGTGACGGGTTATCTGGCAAAGATGACAGATCAGCTCTGCTACCATCTAATGGCTATTGTTGGTATTGCTATGGAAGGTGACCAGAAAAATAAAAAGTGCCACAGTATCTAGGGACTTACTAAATCTGGATAAAAAAACTATGAAACTGTGAGTGTGTGTCTGTGGGCGTGTGGCAAAGTTTCTATTGACGCTTTCATTTTCCAGCTCAAACTGTCCTCTACAGCAAAGATAAGCCTTGAGGTATCATCGAAAGGAAAAAAACAATGTGCACTGTCCCCTTTTAGGATTTGGTAGCAGGGCAGAGGTCATATCATACTAAATGCTCTGTGAGTTTTTAATATATATTTAGATGAGTAATGCATGTTACTCATTTTACTAATGCTTGAAAACACTATTAAAACTACAAGTCACAAAATTTGGACACGCTTTCTCATATAATGGTTTTTCTTTATTTGTAATAATTTCAACATTGTAGATACAAAATAAAGACACTAAATATATTATTAATTTATAAATATATTAGGCTAGATTTATGGAATTATGTAGCAAAAAATATATATACATAACTCTAAATATGTCATATAATATAGATTCCTCAAAGTAGTCACTGTTTGCTTTGTTGACTGCTTTGCAAACCTTTGGCCTTCTCTCAATGAGCTTCATAACGTAGTCACCTGAAATACTTCACAGGTGTGTCAGGGATCATTTGTGGAATTTCTTGCTTTGGTTAGGACCACAAGTTGTGTTGTGCCGAAGTCAGGTCGGTAAACAGCTGACAGCCTTTTTTGACAGCAGGTAGAATTCATATCATGGCACGAACCAATCAGCTAAATAAAGAGAAATGACAGTCCATCATTACTTTAAGAACTGAAGCTCAGTCAGTGTGGAAAACTTCAAATGTGACCCCAAGTGCAGTCGCACTTGAGAGGAAGACCAAGAGTGACCTCTGCTGCTGGGAATAAATTCATCCGAGTGGCCAGCTTAAAGTTAATAGCATCTCGGATTAGAGCCCAGACAAATGCCACACAGAGTTCCAGTAGCAGACACATCTCCACATCAGCTGTTGAGAGGATACTGTGTTAATCAGACCTTTATGGTCAAATTGCTGCTAAAAAACACTACTAAGGAAAGCAATAAGCAGAAGAGATTTGTTTGGGCTAAGAAATCTGCACTTTGGTCTGATGTGTCCAAATTTGAGAAGTTTGGTTTTACCTGTCTTTTTAAATGGACTGGTTACAGGACTTTTCTACTCTACATGACCTTTCAAAGCACGTTTTCCGTTGAGAGTCACTAACACACTGCATCACAGTATGTTACCGCATCTGCTCCAAGGCAGATAGAGCAAGGCTTCAGAGTGTAGTCAAGGTAGCACAGGAGATCATCAGCTGCCCTCTCCCGTCCCTGATGGACATTTATTCCTCCTGTTGCCTCAGCAGAGCAGCAAATATCAAAGACAGCTCCCACCCTGGTTTCGACCTGTTCAACCTGCTTCCCTCAGGGAAGTGCTGCAGGTGTATCAGCACAAAGCACAAAGGCTCACAGACTCACGAATAAATTCTTTTCAAAGGCCATAACCACCCTGAACTCACACATGCACTGACGACTAGTGATGGGAATAACGGCATTACATATAACGGCGTTACTTTTTCCGTAACGAGTAATCTAACTAATTACTATTCCTATCGTTACAACGCTGTTACAGTTACTAACAAGAAAATGCGATCCGTTGCTATTTTTCAACAAACAGACGGTTGAAGCTGTGTTCAGCTTACTGCATCTTATATCAGTTGCATGGAAGTAGCTGACTACGTAAGTAATCTGGACGCTACAGCTTTAAGCAGCTCCCGCGGACGGTAATCACGATCACTGTCCAGCACAACACCTGGAGCTAAGGGGGCAAAACAAACGCATGAGTGCTGCTGTTTGACTGAGGAAGAATAAAGTAGTCGTGGTAATCCAATCACATGACCACTTAAAGACAAAGCAACAAGGTGATACAGTGGGGCAAAAAAGTATTTAGTCAGCCACCGATTGTGCAAGTTCCCCCACTTAAAATGATGACAGAGGTCAGTCATTTGCACCAGAGGTACACTTCAACTGTGAGAGACAGAATGTGAAAAAAAAATCCATGAATTCACATGGTAGGATTTGTAAAGAATTTATTCGTAAATCAGGGTGGAAAATAAGTATTTGGTCAATAACAAAAATACAACTCAATACTTTGTAACATAACCTTTGTTGGCAATAACAGAGGTCAAACGTTTACTATAGGTCTTTACCAGGTTTGCACACACAGTAGCTGGTATTTTGGCCCATTCCTCCATGCAGATCTTCTCGAGAGCAGTGATGTTTTGGTGCTGTCGCCGAGCAACACGGACTTTCAACTCCCGCCAACCCCAGAGGGTTAAACGTTTTTTTAAAGTAACGCAATTGTTACTTTTCAAGTATTAATTACTTTTAGAATATTGTAACTCAGTTACTATTTTTGAAGAAGTAACTAGTAACTATAATTAATTACTTTTTCAAAGTAACTTGCCCAACACTGCTGAGGACACAGTTTGACAGTTAATTGTCTGCTATCCAAGGACTTTCTTCTATACACAGACTACACAACTACTATCACCACCACTGTGCAATATTTAACTTTCTGGACCAGAGTCCTGCATTTTGGGTCATATATATATATATATATATATATATATATATATATGCTAAGCTAGATATATGGAATTATGTAGCAAAGAAAAAAATACATAATTCTAAATATGCCTTATATCATAGACTCCGCAGTCACGGTTTGCTTTGTTGACTGCACTGCAGTCTGGCCTTCTCTCAATGAGCTTCACGATGTAGTCCAAGCAGTGTTGGGGAGTAACGGAATACATGTACCGCCGTTACATATTTAAAATACAAAATATGAGTAACTGTATTCCGTTACAGTTACCGTTTAAAAAGAATACAGTTACATTGTTGAAAGAAATGGATTACACTGCGGTACTTTCCTGTTTCATTTTGTCGCGGGTCAGGACTGTTTGGGTTTTGTTTGACAGCTACGTTCTGTTGTTCCAGGCGGCAGCGTTACGGTTGCCATGGATACAGGGCGACACTCTCTCTCTCTCTCTCTCTCTCTGCGACTGTGTGTTTCCTGGGTGAGAGAGCGCCTTTTCGTTGTTGTTGTTGTTGTGCTAAGCTAACAGGCAGAATGCTACAGGCATAGCTCTAAAGAATGTAGCATCATGGGCAGTGTAGTCCGTGTTGCAGGGAGAATGCACTGCCATACACGTTATGGGTCTGTGAGCGCGAGGAGGGAGAAAAAGGGGAGTGGAAAGGTACGAGCAGTCATCGAGGAAAAACGGGAGCTGGAAGCATGTAAATATAATAATAACCACTGCAGCCAAGAAGAGTGCCTGACGAGCCCAGTTGTAAGTAAGCTATTAAGACTCGACTGTACAACGTGTTCGTGTTTTCCTCCGAAAACAATAAGTTCCGTTGGAGCAGTCTTTCAACGCCTCTCTCTGTCTCTCGCAAGAAAAGTTGACCCACACAACAAAGTAAAGCTATTTTTCGGCTACGAGCCGACAGGGACCCCGCCGTATTAGTCAGAGGTCCCTTTACTACAGTTCGGAGTCGTGGACCTTCAGTAATAGTAATAAATCACACAGCAATAGTACATTCAGGTTGTTGTAAAAAGCATGATAATATATTAATTAATCCAAAGTATTCAGAATACGTTACTGTCATTGAGTAACGTAACGGAATACGTTAGAGAATACATTTTGGGGCATGTATTCTGTATTCTGTAATGGAATACCTTTTAAAAGTAACCTTCCCAACACTGAGTCCAAGTGTATAAAACCCCTGTGATTTGTGTATATAGACTGTTCCACGGACCCCCTCTAACCACTGCTAAGATGGTACATTCCTCCCATCCTTTGTTTGTGTTTGCGCTGGTTCACCGTGATAGCGCTGGTGGAGCTGGGCTGTTGTACTGAACATGTCTAGTGCGTGTGCGTGAATGATAAGTAAGTGCCTTGTATTTGTTTGTTCTATCGTTGTAACTTATCATATACTTAGCTATGTACATTGGGTGATGCTTAGTAGAGTTTTCCAGCTGTTCGTGTAGCCAGGAGACAATGTATATTCACGCTGATCTGACCAAAATGGCGCTACCCTTGTGAACTGAGCTGCCCAAAGTAAAGATGGAGTCTATCCCTGTGCAGCAGCCCATTTGTGTCCACCAGGGGGTGGTGTTTAATCATTTCTGTTCAACCCTTTCTGTATTATTTAGACCAGTTTGGTTGACTTTAATTGTCTGCTAATTGTAATTTCTGTTATTTTTACAGAACCACACATACATATACTCACACGAATTCATTTCTGGAGATGTTTGGATTAAAGGAACCCTAATTATCATTGCTGTGGACCCTCTTTTTCATCATATAAGTCACCTGTGCCTTCTGACCGAGGATAGGAAAATCCTGCTGTAATTTGCCAGTCTATTAAGCAGAGGAGGAGCCAGACATTTGAAACACCCGGGGCTTAGCCCTAAAGGGTAGTATGCATGTGGGATTTTTTTTTTTTTTTTTGAGGGGGGGGGGGGGGGGGGGGGGGTGTAGAAATGACTGAAAGATTAATAGGCTCTGTTTTGAGTTTTGTTCAAAAAAGAATGACTTCATATAGGGAAAAATATATATCACACATGCAGGACACCTTAAACTAGTTTTTTAATTGAGCAGCAAGACAGAACGAAGTCGGGGCTGTATCAAGACACAGGGACTAAACCCCAATTCAACCAGACCCAGAACTGATCCAGAATTAAAACAGGACTACAACAGTTCAAAAGCAGGATTACTGAGGACTTAACCAAGACATAACCACAATCAGAACTAGATGATAGTAGCACTAAAAATCATCATAGACCTGCACTACACTTATTTATTTAATTCTACCAAAGTACAATATTTAGATTGAGAAAAGTTTATATAATTATTTAGCCTTGTTGTGCAAACAAGCCTGCAGAACTTAATAAATATAGAATTTGAAAAATAGCAAACCTAAAAAGAAACACTAGGTACGAGATACATGAGGACCTGTGATACGGTGATACTTTTAGTAAGCAACCATTTGACTAACATGTGTGTCTCACCTGCTCTTGTTCATCTCTGTTCTGTCCTCATTCTCCATCTCAATCTCTGCTCCTCTCTCCCTCTTTGTGCTGACAATCATCAAATATACAGTTGAAACCAGATATTTACAAACTCTTCAGATCAAAACACAAACACTTTTTTAATTGTAACATCAAATCAGACTAAATGTTTATTTTTTTAGATTGATAAATATAAAAACATATTTGTTAACTTTAAGAGTAAAGAGAGAAACTGTCTGTGTTTTTTAATTGCAAATGGCACCAAATTGTATTCAAACTGAGCCACACTTATGGAGCTCCACGATTCTTTTCCTGGTGTTTTGGTTGACATCTCTTGATTTTCCCATGTCAAAGAAACAGGCTCTGTGTTTTGCCTTATATGCATCCACAGCTGTGCCACCTGTTTACTCACATGGACTCTACTAACCTATCAGAAGCTTCTTCAGCTCAGAATGGAATCGTCTGGAGTTTTCTTATTAATTAACAATAAACTTAGTGTACATGTACTCCTAAATTTAATGAAAGTGATAAAAAAATAAACAGCTCTGTCTCTCTTTATTCTGACATTTAACTAATTCAAAATATATTTCAATATTTATCTAAAACAAAAGTTTACTCTAAATTGATGTTGTACAGTAAAAATGTTTTATGTTTTCTCCCTAAAGTGTAAATATCTGGTTACAAATGTGAATATCCTGCTGTGTACTGAAATCCCTCTTGTTTTGCATAGAAATATACTGAACAACATACAAAGCATAATATATAAAATAACATTTACCTGAGTTTTTTCTTTGAAAGAACCCTCTAATGTCCATTCTTATATTTCAGTGCATTACTGAAACCGATTTAGTCGGGAGGGTAAGAACTGAAAATATGAAATAAACACACATAAGCTAAGACTCTAAAAAAAAATAGCATTTGTTCGGCTTTTCATTTCGCCATTTGTTGATTCACTTGAAGAGCAAGTAACGTAATATTGGTCAAGTGATCAGTTTGATATCAATCTTTCGTGATGCACCGTCATATTTACATTATTTGTACGGTACGAATGATTTGCTTTGGTACCTGGTCAAACTTAAGCTCTCCTTAGTATGGCTGGCTCCGTCTCTCCAACAGCGCACTCACGGGCAGCAGCTGCCCCCGCCCCCTCGCTCAGTCGCTTAGTGCCTGAGCTTGGATCATACCAATATCAGGGGGGGATTCACGCACAGTCGTAAATTCCCACAGTGTGCACTATGTGCTTCGAATATTGTGTGTACTTTTTGTTTTATACAGTTGTCAGCCAGGCATCTAACTATGAAAAAATTACACTCCAAAATACCCCGGGCTTCTGACAAAACAACCCGGGCTTAAGCCCCGTAAGCCACCCCCATGCTCCGCCCCTGCTATTAAGCACACACATGTCCAGTTCAGTGTTGGTTGTTAAGCATATCGTGGGAATGCTTTACAACCATTCAGAGATGAACTTACACACTTGCTTTAATTCTCTGGGATAGCTTGCTCAGAGATGTTCAGAGGTGGTTTTGTGATATTTAATCGATTGGATCACATTTTTATTTCTCCCTGATATCCGATCCAGTAACTTAGGTCAACTACACATGTTTCTTTTCCAAATATTTATTTATAAGTGACTTATGTATGTATGTATGTATGTATATATATGTATATATTGTACTATTCTTAGTTAGCGTATTGTCTGTCTTGTCTTAATGTTGGTTTAAAATGGAGCACTGTAACAAAAAATAATTTCCCCCAGGGATCAATAAAGTATTCTGATTCTGATTCTGATTCTGATCAGACTGATAGCAATACTGTATATTGGGTCAGTCCATTTCTAGGAGATACCACCACGGTCTCGCAGAGAATCACATCAACCACTATTCCTTAAATATTTACGTGATGAATTATTAGTTGAAGGTGTGGGAAACAGGGGGAGACCAGGAAGGCAACTCAATAGAAATGAGCCTCCCAAATCATTTGTGCAAGATGACCCCAAAACACTTGACAGTCACTCTGTGAGGCAATGGCCTTTTTAATTATTTTGTTGTTATTTTATACTTTTTAAAATTAAGCTAAAAAAGAGGTGCTCAAATGAGGAAGAAGAAAAGAGAACAGAATATTTAGGACTGCCAGGACCTTCAGTTTAAGCACTGTTGTCTTTGATTGTTGTTTATGATGCTGAACACAAGGCCCAGAAGATGAAGTCATACCGAGTAATTTGTGATTTTCTGAAGGTATTTGTACACTGTTATGACCTACATGTTGAAAATATGTGCTTATACTCTAATGGGTGTGTAATATATCTAGAAGCTGGTCCACTGAAATAAGTCAGGTGCAGTGGTTAATGTGTTTTTCTTGTTTGTTTCAAGCTTATATACTTGATATTTGACTTTCTTTTAGAAATATAAATATTCAGCTTTAGGCATGATAATAAAGTGACTCGTCCTATGACCTTCCCCATGTTGATAATCCAAAGCTAGAATGATGCTATTGATTGAGACAGAGAGAGAGAGAGGGAGAGAGAGAGGCAGACTGAGGCTCAAAGATCATTGTAACTGATAAATAACATAAGTGGGGATTCAAAATTCAATTCATGAGTCAAATAATATTTTTATCATATCTTTATTCTGTCTTTATTTACTGATTCCTTTGATATTACTCAAAGGTCACTAGGTGGTGCATGGCGCTAAGGAGAAATGGAAACCCCCTTAGATGCAAGTCAAGCTGTAAACAAGCTCATGTCATATTCATCTTTCTTTTAAAATACTGGCAACATAACCCTCATAAAGGCACCATCCAGATCACTGTGCTTCATGTACAAAATCCTTATCATCTCTCACAGAAATCCTTAAAGCAGTCCAGTCATATTTACCTTTTAAAACTGATGATAACATCATTGCATCATTAAAGTGTCTCTGCTAATGTTAGGATATTTTCAATGGGCTAATGTTAGTGCTGAAACAATGGGGTCAAATGTAAACGTAGCCATAATAGAGCTTTGCTCTGAATATTAACACCTACTCTTTAGGAGAATGTCGGAGGCATAAACCTGTATGCACATGTAAATATAACTCTGGTAACTCTGGCAACACTGTAGATCGCAACTGATTTAGTTCAGTGCTATGAATCAAGAATAAAAAAGTGAATGTGAAATGACTACATGTTGTGTTGAAGGCAGCACTAGTGTGACTTTCTGGTTATAAATGGAATTACTGAGGTTTAACCCATATAACAGCAGATTGGAAATATTTAGTTGTTTCAAGTCTGTTTTTGTGTCTGATGCAAAACATCACTGAGTTCAGTGTTTGTCTCTGTGTCAGACTGTGAGAAAACAGCTCTGTTGTTGACTCTGGTGTCACACCAGTTTAATATCTGTACAACTACACGGTGCAAAATATTCATTTAGTCAGTGCTTTCTTATTGGTGAGGATTTCCAATGACTTAAAGCTACTTGAGCTTTCCTGTAGTGCTACATGAAAATTTAGTTATAAGCTGTTAGTATTACTGTGACTGACTAAGCCATCACTGGTATAATGTAAGTATAACAAAGGTGAATGTTAAAAAGCTACAAATAGATTTGAAAGCGTCAGTCTGTGTTCTCTTTCACCTACCACAGCAACAGCTCTGCTTCTCTATTTACAATCTTTACATAGTTGATTCACAAAGGTCATACAGGAAGCATCTATTGGTTGGTCTCCGGCAAGACATCATGGAGGTCAGAGCTCTGTGCATCAGACTGTGTAAGTAGTGTCTCAGTTTATACATGAAAATTAAACTATAAAGAGTTCCTTAAGTTTAACAATGTTGTTAAAAGGCTGTGGTTATTTAAAGCTTTCATGTAGCAGAAACCTTTGGTGACACCTTAGAAACGTAATAAGGAATAGCAACTGTAACTCTAAGAGTTGGCATGTTTGACATCTTTTGGTAACATTTTTTTCTCTTTTCAGTGATAATTGTGCTGATCCTGCAGTGTGCACATGATCAGAAAGTTGGTGGGTAATATCTGTGTACTTGTTATCATTTTGCTATAAGTGGAAAATATGATTTATTTAAACACAAAAAAGAACATTTTAGTCAATCACCACTTGTACTGGGTTTAGTCACATTTTATTGCATATTTTATTGGCTATTATAGTTTTCATTTTGGGTTTTTTATTGTAAAACTAAAACCCAGGAGTTTGTTAATTTATTAATAAACTGAATCCATTTTTGTTTTTTTGGTCATTTTTTCTCAGATGCAGTTTCTCTTCGTATTGTTCCAAACAAATCCCAGTTTTTTGAATATGAGTCAGCCAGCTTTTACTGTGGGGAGATCTCTCATGGACATGTGTTATATAAGATGACAGAGGAAGCAAAGCAATGCAACAAAACCAGTAAGAAAACAACAGGTTCAGAGTGTATGATTAATCCTCTTCATGCACGTGACAGTGGAGAATACTGGTGTGGGACAGCAGGAGGGAAGAGAAGCAACAATATCAACATCACTGTCACTGGTATGATTGAATGAAGGCAGCAATATTTTGTCACAAACAAACACAAGTTCAATATTTTATAAATTTAACTCACTTGCTGTTCAGCTGGTTCTGTTATCCTGGAGATTGCTGCTGTTCCTGTGATGGAGGGAGATGCTGTTACTCTACGCTGCAGAAACAAGATCCTTTCCTCCAGCATCGCAGCTGACTTCTATAAATATGGGCGTCACATAGGGAGCAGCTCAAGAGGAAACTTGACCATCACCAGAGTTTCCAAGTCTGATGAAGGACTTTACAAGTGCAAAATCTCAGGAGGTGGAGAATCCCCAGAGAGCTGGCTGTCTGTCTCTGCGCCATGTCTCACAGGTGAGAAACAGCAATTTTTCTAAATATTTATACAAACGTGTGATACAAATATTTGCCTTTTCTCTTTTTTGTTTTTTCTGAAAGAGGCTTAAAGCAAAGCTGTGAAATTTGAGCAGTTAATTAATCGGTTATTTAAGGTTATTTGAAATTTTTTAGAGGAGTTGATTACAAGATTTGTAACATTTTAAACATTATGTAAGTGTGAAGAAGCAAAATTAACATTTCATCTTTCTTCATACGCTCAAGATATAAATCCAACAACTAATCAAGATGGTTGCAAAGAGAAGTGCCACTATGCAGATTCAACACCTTGGATCATTGCAACTATTTTACTGAGTACTGTGGTTGTGGTGGTGGGACTCTATCTTATCGGCAAAGATATCTACAGAGGTAAAGTAAATACACACACACACACACACACACACACACACACACACACATACATACACATATATATATGTATATATATATATACACTTTTTTTTAACTTTTTTTATTTATTTATTTATTTTACTTTTTTTTTACTTTTTTTTTTTTTTACTGCAGGCTCAAAAAGGGATCAAATGGGACAGAACACAGAACACAGTAAGAAATGCCTTTACGATTAAGGTGCACTAGCCAGCCTCCCTTCATACAATTTTGTAAACCAACATATTCAATTCTATCTCTCTTCAAAGCAGAAACAGTGAAAACGGCTGTTGCATACAAACCTTCACAAGATATCTACCAACCTGTGGCAGAGGAACCTTTCTATTCTACAATTAAAAAACGTGCCCATCACTGAGTGAGACTGAAAACAAGGAAGTAACTTAGAAACATCCCGTATTGTTTATCGTGTATCATTTTGCAGTCAGTTAAAATCTGTGTATTGTGTATTCGTAAGTGCTTACTGTATTACAGGTCTCTGTATAATGATATGTAAAGAATTCACAATGATTAGAAATGTGAAAACAAATTTACTTCAGATTTGTTGTCAATTCAAAGAATTCAAATGAAATTGAATTAAATTGAGTTCCAAATGTTACAGGTGATTGCATTAGATAACAGCTCAATCATCTGGACTTTATTTGTTTGAGCTTTCTTTCTCAGTTACAAATGAGGCCCAGTGGAGTAAAGGCATAAAAAAGAAATAGTCATGTTTCCAACGTTGTTAGCATGGTCCAACTATAAACATGGTTGTGGATAAAATAATTCATGTATTGCTAATGATATATTTCACAAATCAGCTATTAATATAATTATAACTTAATATAATGAATGAAGTACTTTGATTTTATTCTGTGTGGATTTTTGTGCCCCCTGCATCCAAGTACTGTGTGTGTAGGTGTGTGTCTGTGTACTTCATGAGGACATAGCATTTGGTCTTCACAAAACAAAACCCTCCATCCTCATAATTTTGAAGTCATTTTTGAGGTTCAAGGCTCCCTTCGTTGACTTTCTGTCAATTTTAGGAAACACTTTTTAAAGATTTAATTAATTAATTTTATGATCATGATTCTGAATGGACTGACACCGCTGCATCAGTCTGACAATATTCATGGTCACACTCTTATAAGGTCATCCAATGAAATGATCCTAAATAATCCAAGAACTAGACTTAGAAAAAACTGACGTTAAAAACTGAGGTGGCCACTTCATGTTAGAACTGCCCAGTACTTTTAACTGTTTATTCTTTAGTCTTTGATTCAAGCTAAAGCGGCCTCACGGTGCAGAGATAGTCTCTCACTAAGAGAACCAAGGTTACACCGTAACCGTAAGATCTAGTAATGTTTTTTCTTCTCATCATTATTATTATTTCTTTACTTGTTCAACATAGGTGTTATCCATGGACATGTAGTGTTTTATTTTATTTTTGTTTAATCATTAAATAAAGGAATTGAAAAATAAACAGGATCTTCTTTGTTTCAGATACAGTTTCTTTTTATATCATTCCAAACAGATTACAGTTCTTTGAATACAGTAACCGTAACATTTTATTGTGAAGGGGTCCTTTATTGTGCATAAAATGGAAAACAGACTGCTGCAGCAAAATTAATACGTCAACACCAGCAGGATCATCCTGCATCATTAAATATATTTGTACAATTGTGTACTGAGACTGAAGGAGGAAAAAGAAGCAACATTATCAACAACTCTGCCACTTGGACCTTTGCAGAAAGAACATTATTTTATGATTAACCCTAATAAAAGTTAATATCAATTAAATACCAAATGCAGACTTGAAGTACTGAACTACTGATGTTCAAAGTGACTTTGCTCACTGAGAGCATGGCCAGATACCGCTGGTTTAAGAGCAGCATTAATGTACAGTCAGTTAGTCTTGACTATATATATTCAGTATCTGTGAATATTTCAGATACAGTGTAGAAGTGGATGATCTGATTGTTTACATCTATTTATTTCATCCAAAAAAATATAATTTTTTAGCTTAGTTCAAAAAACGAATCCAACAAATCCATCTGCTGAAATTGTGACTTAGTCATAACTATAGTGAACAGCAAACATCATCACTGAATTTACTGTAGTTACCTCTCTGTGTCTTTTTAACACAAGACGAATGTGGACTGTCCTCTAGATCCATAACTAGACTTTAGGCCTGTGTGACACTAAACTGTGATTAAAACCTATTATAGCAGTGTCATTGATATTAAGCAATATTATAAACATTAGAAACAAAGGCAAATAAGTGTATTATTAAGTAAAAATAAAGTATTAGGTAAACTGATTTAATTCCACCTGTTGTCATAGCAGAACCAGGAACCATCACAGAATTACCCACAGCTTGTGTATTTCCTACTATGCCCAAGCTTGAACAAGCTGTACAGTACGTTTTCAGATCAGGTTTAGTGTGCATGTCTATAAATTGATATAGCTCGTGTGTATTCAGTTAGGTACAAGTGCAAGCCAGACCCATGTGGTTTTTAGTATATATAAAGTTTGAATACTAACAAAAGCACAAGTTTGTTATTTAGATGTTGACCTTTATTGATGGAACTTGTTCCACCTGCTTTGTTTTTTTACAAGTGTATAATTGCTGTTACAAGAAAAGAGCTGCATTAGCTCTCAAAGGCAGTTACTGTGGTTAACCCCTAATCTTAAGGTGTTTTTAAACTGTTTTTTTTTCCGAGACAGATACACCAAGTTTGTGGTCAGCAGTCAAATATACCTGTGAAGCACGACTCTGTGCATGTCTGTAACTGAAATGTGGTTGAAGTGAAAAAGTGGTGTGTTGTTTACGGCTGTGGCTACATCTATTCAATAAAGCCAAATAAAATAAGAAGCCTTTCTATATTTGTTTGGACAGATTGTATGAAAACAGAAGACATGAGCTGAGTGGGTGTTAGTGATGTTATAATACAGAAGACAAGTGAGGTGGTGCACAAATGGTGGTTATTTTTTGTGCAGAATATAAAATCTGATTTGAAGCAGAGTGTTTACATCTTAAGGATGAATGCTGACTTCTGTTTCCTACACAGACACACACATATCACTGATCACATCACATGCTCATAGAGACACACACATCAGATGTTCTCTGTTGCAGACACACATGACACATGTTCGCATGTGAGTGTTTTATCTGTTGCATGATTAATGAGATGTTTGTGTGACCACAGAGTTAATAAAAGGCTGTAGGGGAGGCTGGCTCTTGGGAGTTGTCTGGGATCAGGTGAGGAGCTTGCAGCTCCAAGACCCTGGTCCTATCAGCTCCCCGTGCAAGTTAAAATAAATGGAGCTCTGTCTTGCTTTGTTCATGGGAATAAGTCTAAACCAGTGGGGCCTGCGAAACACAGACCTAACAGCCAGCATTCGGATGACTCTCTCCCACTACACTTTCATTCAGAATTTAGTCTATCAGAAGTAGCAACAACAACATGAACACCACACAGAGCTCCGCAATGCTAAAGCTTTTTTTTAGATGGTTTGGTGGTGACGGGTAATCTGTTAAAGATCACAGATCAGTAGTTGAGAAAAAACCTTTGCTCTGCTCCCATCTAATGGTTATTGTTGGTATTGCCATTCAAGGTGACCAGAAAAGTTATAAAACTGCATCTACAGTCTTATTAAATCTGCATACAAAACTGTGAAACTGTGAGTGTGTGTCTGTGGGCGTGTGGCAAAGTTTTATCTATTGACACTGTAATTTTACAGCTCAAACTGTCCTCTACAGCAAAGATAGGACTTGAGGAATGAAAGGAAAAAAAACATGTGTACTGTCCCCTTTTCAGATTTGGTAACAGGGCAGAGGTCATATCATACTGGATGCTCTGTGACTGTTTTTGTTTTTAAATGAGTAATGCATGTTACTCATTTTACTAATTCATGAAAACACTATTTACACTACAATTCAATAATTTGGACACACTTTCTCATTTAATGGTTTTTCTTTCATTTGAATACTTTCAACATTGTAGATACAAACCTAATATGTTAAGCTAGATATATGGAATTATGTAGCAAAGAAAAAAATTACATAACTCTAAATATGTCTCATAATGTAGATTCCTCAAAGTAGTCACTGTTTGTTTTGTTGACTGCATTGAAAACCCTTGGCAGTACTACTGTAGGCCCTGGTCTGGATGGACCTGGGCTCCCTTGCCTTGGTGGGTACCAGAGGACGGGGGTGCCTACTGGGGTCAGCGGGGGAGCTGGCCCTAGGGAGGGGCATCCTCCCCTCCCTCCTTTTCCTCCCCATCCCCGGCTACCTCCCTCTTCCCGCTCCACCACACTCACCCACACAGGTAGGGCCTTGGGGGCAGGTGTGTCACAGGGGTGCAGGGGAGACATTCCCCCCCCCCCGTCCCCTTCTGGCCACCTGTGCCTCAATTTTATCTCACAACTTAGACATCCACATTACTTACACTCTCATAACACACACATATATATAGGGCCTTGAGGGTGGGCACGTTAACGCCATCCAGTGGGTGGTCTGTGTACTCAAACCTACCTCTGGCGCTGGTGCCCACCTCTCAATTTTAAATCCATGTAGACATTGAGGGTTCTCGGGAGGGGCCGTGCTAACACCTGCTGCTCTCTGGCAGCAGCACCATGCTCTCCCTTGTTTTAAATGCACTTTAGAACAACACGCAGTAACACTACACATGAGCGGGAGGAGGGAGGTATGGGGTCTTCACACACCCCCGTTCTCTGCTAGCCATCGGGGCGGGGGGGCTGGGAGGAGATGTTGGCTGTCCGATTAGCCTCCCTGCTGCTGCGGAGCTTGGGACGGTCTGCTTGCCTCCACCCCGGGGGGAAGGGTAACATCTCTTGGGTCTGGGTTCTGTTTCCCCCTCTGGGGGCGAGGGTACCTGGACCCGGAGTATAGAGTATGTTTGGGGAGTGTGATTGTGTGTACATGTCCATTTATGTCAGTCCTTACGTTGGGTGAGTGCTGAGTGTTTGTATATGTGTGCATGAGGGTGGGAATGCATGTTTGTGTCTGTGTGTGCCTGTTTGTCTGTGTCTATATGTCAGGTCGGGTCTTAGACTCCACCTCTCTGGGAACTCCCAGGCCCTCCAAGGCCTATCTCCCCTCACCACACTCCCTGCCGGTGACTGATGCCCTCAGGGGTCGTGCATTGGTGGTTCTTGGTGTCCGGGGCTGGGCACTCAGGTATGTACCAGCTCACTCCCGGTGGCTACCTGGCGGGGCCTGGCGCCTGTTGCTCGGTCAGGCCTCCTCCGGGGTGCGGGGGGCCCTCGGGCCTCCGGCCCCTGGGCCTGCGGCTCGGTTCACTCTGGCACAGCTGGCTGCCGGCAGAGCCGGCGGGCACGCCGGTGCAGCCCCCTCTAGCTTCTGCTCGGTGGCTACTGGGTGACGCCTCGTCTGGGGATCCTCAGCCCTTCCCATGAGGGTGGCACGGATGCCCCTCCGGTGGTCCTCCTTGGGCTCTCGCACTCTGAGGCCTCTGGATGTCTGGGGCCTGGATCTCCTCCATGCCTGCTTCATGCCCTGGGGGACGGGGCTATGGCTCGCTACATCCTCTTGCAGACCATTACATGTGGAAACCTTTTGAATACAAGCGCGCTGATCCACACAGGTATGCACACGGGTGTTCACTGCTCGTAGACTTAAATTACACCTTTCTTGGCTGCTACTTCGAAGCACATCTGTCCTGCGTGCTGCACAACAACATTGAATATTTAGTATTTACTGCTGTTTACACTTAGCTAGATTAATGCGATGGTGTTGTGTTTAGTATGTTGCTTTGTTTTTTTTGTTTTTTTTTGCTTGTTTTCTATTCTTCTCTCAACAGGTGATCCAGGAGATTTTTATTTTTTTTCTCCCCCCCTTTCTCACTGTCCCTCTCCCCTTCTGTTTTTCCTTTCCTTCCTCTTTCTTTCTCCCTTTCCTATCCCTCACTCATGTCTGTCCCGTCTGTAACATCTGAAAATAAAATATAATAAATAATAAAAACAAAGGTCGATCAAATGGACCAATACGGCAATGCCACGATGATCCATTTGGCAAAGTAAATCCAATGGGTATCCTTGTTGGTCTTCAGACAACAATTCTGACGGCTAAAGAACCAAATGGGACAGGCAAAAAAAAAAGAAAAACAAAAAAGAAAACCCTTGGCCTTCTCTCGATGAGCTTCATGATTTATTTACCTGCTTCACACGTGTGCCTTTTCAGGGATCTTGTGTGGAATTTCTCGCCTTCTTAATCGGCTGGGACCACCATTTTGTGCAGAAGCCGGGTTGGCACACAGCTGACAGCCCTGTATTTGTATAGCGCTTTACTAGTCCCTAAGGACACCAAAGCGCTTTACATAACCGGTCATCCACCCATTCACACACACATTCACACACTGGTGATGGTAAGCTACATTGTAGCCACAGCCACCCTGGGGCGCACTGACAGATGCGAGGCTGCCGCACACTGGCGCCACCAGGTCTTCTGACTACCACCAGAAGGCAACGGGTGAAGTGTCTTGCCCAAAGACACAACGACCGAGACTGTCCAAGCCGGGACTCAAACTGGCAACCTTCCAATTACAAGGCGAACTCCCAACTCTTGAGCCACGATCGCCCATATTATCGCCATATTATGAATTATGAATATATTTTATGACAAGAACCAATCAGCTAAGATGAGAGAAATGACAGTTCATCATTACTTTAAGAACTGAAGGTTAGTCAGTCTTAAAAATTGCTATTTTTAATATTTCCACAAGTGGAGTCACAAAAACCATCAAGCATCATAACGATACTGGCTCACACAAGGACCGCCCCAGGAAAGGAAGACCAAGAGTCACCTTTGCTGCTTAGAATAAATTCATCAGTCACCAGCCTCAGCAAGCACAGGTTAAAAGCACCTGAGATTAGAGCCCAGATAAATGCCACACAGAGTTCCAGTAGCAGATACATCTGCTCTGTTCAGAGCAGACTGTGTCAATTAGACCTTTATGGTCAAATTGCTGCTAAAAAATCACTACTAAGGAAAAGCAACAAGCAGAATTAAATTTTGTTGCCAAGAAACACAATTACAATGGAATTCTGTGCTTTGTCTGGCGAGTCCAAATTTGAGATCTTTGGTTTCACCTGTCTTTGTAAATGGACTGGTTACAGGACTTACTTTCCTTCTCTCACCCCAACCGGTCGCAGCAGATGGCCGCCCCTCCCTGAGCCTGGTTCTGCTGGAGGTTTCTTCCTGGGAGTTTTTCCTTCCTTGTGCTTGCTCATAGGGGGTCATATGATTGTTGGGTTTTTCTCTGTATCTATGAAGCGCCTTGAGGCGACTTTTGTTGTGATTTGGCGCTATATAAATAAAATTGAATTGAATTGAATTGAATTGAATTGAACTTTCAAAGCACCTTTTCCATTGAGAGTTGTTAACATACTGCATCACAGTATGGTGTGGCAGCTGCACTAAAGCAGACAGAGCAAGGCTTCAGAGTGTAGTCAAGGCAGCACAGAAGATCTTTGGCTGCCCTCTCCCCTCCCTGATGAACATTTATTCCTCCCGTTGCCTCAGCAGATCAGCAAACATATTCAAAGACAGCTCCCACCCTGGTTTTGACCTGTTCAACCTGCTTCCCTCAGGGAAGTGCTGCAGGTGTATCAGCAAAAAGACCCATAGACTGGCAAATAGATTCTTCCCTGAACTCACACATACACCGACAACACAGTTCCACAATTGATTTTCTGCTATCCAAGGACTTTGCTCTGTACAGAGACAACTACTATCACCACTGTGCAATATTTAATTTATGTGCAATAATCCAGACTTTAAATATATAACCTGATTGGATATTTGTACATCTGCTATTTTTTGAGTACTTTTCATATTTTTTTTGTATATGTGCTGCAGAACTGTGCACCTCATCCCATTTATTTTCCCACATGTCTTCACTGATTAGGAGATGCTCTGTAGCTCATTGTACATGTGTATAGTGACAATACAATGCATTCTATTCTATTCTATACAGCATACCTCATTTACCGATGTACAACAGGACTTTTTTAATGCTTAAGTGCTTACTATCCAACATTCACAGACATTAATACTCAAATTATTAGTATTAATTAGTATCTTGTCAGAATATTTGGCATGCAGACTGGAACAGCCATCTCACTAACCCGAGCTACAACCACCAGTTATGATACTCCTATTCAGGCTGTTGCAATGTCACAAACAATAAAACAGTGGATGATGAATCCGTCCAAGTAATGAGAATCCAAATGTCAGCTGATAATTGTCCAGTTACGTATTGTCAGATAGTATATCAAGTACAATTTATTCAAGTATTTAAGAAAACCTCCTTTTTTTTATCTGCAGAAACTCTGCTAAAGCTACACTTTACTTTTACTTTTTTTAAATTTAAATGTTCCTTTTAGGATGATTTTGGCCATGTAAGTTGGCTGTGGTGACCTGGCTGTTTTTTTTTTTTGCGTGTCTGTTTGTTTTAGGACCATTTTCAAATGCCTGTTAATATACTCTGTGCTGTGTTTGTGGACACACGTGTGAGCTGTGACTTTGTGTTTCCAAATATATTTAACTTGCAATATGTATTTAAGAAAATCTGCAATGCTGGTTGATGGATAGTGGATTCAAAGGTGCTCAGTTTCAACCTCCTGTATATTGTCTTTAGGGTTATTGTTTAGTGTGTTTGGCTGTTAACAAAAGGATGGTGGTTTGAGCCCAACCAGGAATGATGTCATTACATTTTTGACACATTTCACTGTGTGTTGTTCTTGTATAACTATGCATGTAAAATGAAAAGTCTTGAATCTTGAAACTGTTGCAAATGTATTTGGGGAGTTCCTTTCTCCAGGCTCAAAATACAGGGAGGAGAATATTTAAACCTCCTGTTATGTTCATTTCTCAGGTGCATTTCTTATGAAGTATAATAATAGCATCTAGGTTGTCTCTCTCCCATCTGACAGTGCTCATCTCTTTACAATTTTTCAGCAGTCCTTGCCAAAGTGGGTTAAAATGACTTCCAGACCCCGGCCAGGATGAGGACCCAAAAAGCCATCTAAATCCATGCAAATAGATTTTATTCATCTCGTTCCATTCTTCTCCCAAAATATGTACAATGTCTTTTTAAATGAGTCTTTTTGAGAATGATTTTGTGTATTGAGTTGGACATGACCAGCTCGAAAGCTGACTTGATGTCACATGTGTCACTGTGAAAATATATCAAATAAAACATTTTCATTTTATTACACTTGCACTTGAAGTTTCATAATAAAACAAAACAAAATGGGTCACTTTAACCTACAACAGTACAAGGAGGTTAAATCCAAAATGCAAAATTATTTACTAACAACTGCCACATGCAATTTAGTAATAATTGCACTGATATTTAATGGAAGTAATTTGCTTGATATTAAAATGAACTGACTATACCTGTTTTGAAAACAGGACAAATTTTGTTAATAACCTGTAAAACCAAGCAAACCAACCAGCACTTTTTGGGGATTGTGCTCACTTTTGTTTTACCTTTTTTAGTCTGTGTCATTTATGTTAAATAAAATAAAAAAAAATGTGACTTTAGGCTGTATTGCTGTCAGCAGGAGTCAACAGTAACGTATTTTTGGGCCTATAAGGCACACTGAAAATATTTACATTTTCTCAAAAATTGACAGTGCGCCTTATGTATGAATTTTGGTTGTGCTTACTGACCTCAGAACAATTTTATATAGTACACGGCGCTCAAATCTGTTAAAAAAGGTTTTAGTATGACTTTGGTAAGCTACAAAGCTGCACCGCTTGATGGATTGTCAGAGCATACGGCTACTGTAGTCAGGAGCCTCGCGGAGTAAAACTTCCTGTAAATAATGTTGATTGTGTGTGTATAAAGACCCCCAAATGGCACCTGTTAAGAGACATGTTTATGAACTGGATTTCAAACTCAAGGCTATCAGTCACGCAGTTGACGGAACAGAGCAGCTGCAAGAGAATCAATCAGAATCTCGTTTCATCTTGTTTCCTTCGGGTTCCTTTTGGCTTCCTACACCTGGTCTGATAACTCCCTACTATTCCTAGGTCCAAACGATGAAGACCTTAAAGAGCTGGCTTTGAGAGATTTGGAAAAGATTCATGGCAAGAAGGTCAGGGATCTCTGCACAGGGGTCATAGTGAAGAAGTGGAGCTTGGATCCTTATAGTTTGGGTGCATTTGCTTTGTTTACACCCTACCAACACTTAGAATATGCTGCAGAGCTCTTTAAAAGTGAGGGCAAGGTGCACTTTGCTGGTGAGCACACAGCCTTCCCTCATGGTTGGATCGAGACATCAATGAAATCAGCAAGCAGGGCGGCTATCAACAATAACAAAGCTGCAGACAAAGGGTCAGTCAGAAGCACAGCATGAGAGGAACTCTAATGGAACGACTGCAGCGTATAGATGATTTGAACCAGATGAACAGTCAGCTCAGACAAAGATGTGTGATTATTTGGTGATGCTGAATTGACTGTATTTCTTAAACTTCTATTTATATAAAAGAACATTGCAGGTACACTGTTTATTTACTTCATGTTTTTAAAATTTCCATTGGTGCTTGTTTGTAATTTTATTACAACTTAGTTAGTTAAACTTGGTGATAATTACTAAGAAATGAAATTGAACCTTTTTTGTCTCTATGACTTCAGTCAGCACCTTATAATGTTTTATTTTAGTGTATGTATAATTACATTCTTCTATATTGTTCTTCTATATTTCATATATATTGTATATTTTTGTACTCAAATATGTACTCAAAAGTCTTTAAATTAAAGTCTAAATTATCCTCTATGTGGTCTTGAGAGGCTGCATTTGTCACGGACTCAGCTCTGGAGGACTCGGGGTCCATGAGAAGTGTGGACTATTATCATTGTTGTTGTTGTTGTTATTGTTATTAGTTGGTGTGTGCATGTGTCTTTAGTTGTTTTCTGTGGCCAAGTTACAGGCACCTTCAGACCTGGTGGGTGTGGCCCTGCTAGGGGACTGGCCACACACGAAGCCTTGCCGCACACCTGCTGCTGATCTGGGCTTGTCGGGGGAGCTATTTAGAAGAGCGATGGAGCTTCCTCTGGCGCGGGATCATTACGTGTGTATCCCCTCGGTTGTATGTGTCCTGACTGCTGCTTCTATTGTGTCCCCAGGGGAGGTGTGGATTGCCAGACAGCAGGAAGCATGAGGAGTGCTGAGACACGGGAGCGGAGAGCACAAAGACACGGACTTGGTAAGGGAAGACACAACACGGGAGTCAGGGGAGATCACGGGCATTTATTGTTATTTTCCATTCACTGTAAATAAATGCACTGCTGATATTCAGAGCTCTGCGCCTGGGTTCTTCTTCCTCACTTCCCCACGGTTGGCCATCGTCAACCGTGACAGCATTACCCTAAACACTGTGACAATCATTTTTACAGAATAATTTTGGAACAAGAAATGTCTTGTTTTGATATGTACACATATCTACACAACTGTATGAGATTCTATAATTTGATATAACTGTATGCCTCAGAATAGATATGGAACTATCAAAGTACAAGAAGACCTTCTGTCCACCATGACATTGCCCAATCTGGTCTCACAGCAGTTTATGAAATATTTGTCAATCCATCTCAATTTCCAGTCCTGCTACATCCTTCAGGATCGTACATACAATGTATTATATGATACATTGCGTGTATGATTCATTTATACAATTTATTTACATTTGAAATAATGAAGACACTGAAGTTTCATTGCATTGATACATTGGATTTCATTGCATAAGCATATTGCTTTTAGTGCCAATAAAATATCAGGCATATGTACTCAGTGTAAACTGTCTTTAACTTTATTTTATAGACAGAAAGAAGAAAAAAACAAACAAACAAAACATAAAAAATAAAAATAAACAAAATAAAACACAGTGTAATGTTTTATGACACAGAGTAGGAAGCAGAGTAGGACTGTTGTGAAACGTGCTGCCATTACTATAAATCTATTCAATTTTAAACCAGAGGCATGCGGCAACTTTTATAGAAAGGTAAGCAGAGATTATTTGTGCATGTAGTGAATGCACTTTAGAGGGAGGGGGCGCTCTAAAGACTCTTCCTTTTGACTTCTGTGCAGCTATGCTGTCATGCCTCGAGGGCCTTGAGCAGAACTGAAGTGAGAGTATGGAGAGTATGTAGGTAATACAGCTGATGTTTTGCTTTTAAAATAAAAAAATATATATATAATGGAGTTGGCTGTTTGTGGGCAATTTGATCAGAGACAGTAACCAAGACCCACGTTGAGATGTTTGCTGACTGAGGACAAATGTGTTGCATTCAGAGCTGTAATCAGAGAAAAGGATTCTCACATATGTTTGTTTATGATTAAAATGCTATATGAGGCCATACTGATATAATCTTTTGTGGATTTAGTTCTGCAATCACACAGGTCCTGGGTGTACAAATAGGCATATTATTCAAATAGCTTCATCCCACATATGTGAATATGCTGTTTTAGTCAGATTTGAAAATTCTTAGTTGTTATGGGTTTTTAGAAACAGTGATATCAACACATCTCCATTGTTGTATTACAGAACAGGCTTATGTCATATCTCAGCGTTATCCCTGCGTTTTCTTTACTTCAAAGGTGGTCCACTTCTTACCAGGGGTATATCCTTATGCTACGTTATCCTTCAGTCCTAAACTACTCTGGAGCAGGTTATGTTTGCCATTAGCGATCAACAGATATCCAATTACCACCTACTGACCAATCATTTCTCTGGAAAACAGCATAGCTCTGTGCATGGATAGTACGAGGGACTGAATTTTATAATAACATCAGAAGACTTTGTTTGTTACCAATGAACATCAATAATAACTATGTAGATTCCTAAATCTTATTGTTTTATAAAAAAATGTTACATCTCAGAACAGAATAGTCTATGTTTGTATGTTCTTTTTATATATATATATATTTTTTGTCTCGGAGCAGTCTTTATGATACACTTCTTATTTTGGTATGTCTGTTAACTTAAAGTGGACAGCTGGCTTTTATGGCAGATTTTCTTCCCATTTTCAAATAGGCAAAACATATTCATAAGCAACTCTTTCCCAGTCTTACTGACTTTTAAAGTGCACGCACATTTATATAGTATATTTAAGACTGAACTAAAGTAAACTAAACTGAACTTAACCTTTGCTCTTACAGAACACACACTCACACTGCTGCTTTGTCTGCAGCGGCTGTGTTACTTTTGTTTTTTATTATGTTTTTAACCTCTTCAGCTTTTTGCAACATTGTGGTTTTATCGTCCTTTGTAAATTCACCAACAGTGCTGCTGGGACAGTTTTTCATGTGAACCTGTCTGGTTATTAGCTTACCAAGTTAACCTTGCAAGTTGGGAACCAACTTTATGTCACTGCTTCTCATTATTGGAGATGTTAGGGTTAGTAAATCTAATTATATTATTATTATTATTATTATTATTATTATTACTACTTCAGTTTTGGTGATTCTACTACTCAAATCTTTTAGTACAAATAAATGTATGTTAGTATGCTAATACATAAAAGTATAAAGTAAACATCACTAATAAATAAATATTAAACGATTAAAAGTATTGAACGCAGCATTATTCTGTCTTTGTTGCCTCTTTCATAGTGAAGTGAAACACTGCTGGTAACTTGAAGGCAACAACTTCTTTGAAAGTTCTTTTTAAAGGTTTAGCATTGCTTTAAGTGCAGAAAGAAGCCACACAGGAAAACGCCCCTGCTCATTGCTTTTACATTTGTCACGTGCTGACACAGTCAGCAGCACGGCATCATGGAGGTCAGAGCTATGTGCATCAAATTATGTAAGTACCACGTCTATTTCCACATAAAAACTAAACTACAGTAGTTATGAGATGCTATGATACCTTTGTCAGCAGCTGTGGGAGCCAACAAGAGTTTTTTTGTAAACTCTATTTTCTTTTTTGTCTCCTTAGTGATCCTGCTGTGTACACATTACCAGGAAGTTGGTGTGTATCATACATTTGCTTGTTGATATGAACGATGTTTACTATTTTCTGCTTCGGGGAGCAGACAATGTATAAAAAGTATGGAAAATATATGTTCTGTGGTGTTTCTAGTGAACCTGCACATTTGGTACATGTAATCAGTCGGAGTCATGAGTCACTTCTTCAGTTAATTTGCTTTCATTTACTCAAGTGTTTTTTTTTTTTCATTGTTTAACCACAGCAGTTTTGGTACAAGTCTAAACTGTACCTTTCTCTTTTTTTCTTTTTCACAGATGCAGTTTCTCTTCGTATCGCTCCAAACAGATTGCAGTTCTTTGAATATGAATCAGTGATATTTTACTGTGAGGATGCTGTTTATTGGGAAGTTGTGCATAATTCCAAAGGGAAAATAAACTCATGCAGTCACAACAACCAGGGAAAAGCAGGATCATTGTGCATAATAAAAAGTGTGTATCCAGATGACGGTGGAGAGCGCTGGTGTGAGACTAAAGGAGCAAACAGAAGTGACAGCATCAACATTACTGTTACTGGTAAGTTTGCACTGGGACAACATTTTGTTTCAAACTTAGTTTAAATAAATTTCACAGCAACTAAATCTCAGATTCTTGTCATTCAGCTGGATCTGTGGTCCTGGAGAGTCCTGCTGTTCCTGTGATGCAGGGTGAAGCTGTGACTCTTCGCTGCAGAAACAAAACTGCTTCCTCCAACTTCACCTCTAATTTTTATAAAGATGGAGCTCATGTTCACAGCAGCTCCACAGGAGACATGATAATCCACAGAGTTTCAAAGTCAGATGAGGGACTTTACACATGCAACATCTCAGGAGGTGGACAGTCACCGGAGAGCTGGCTCAGTGTCACAGGTAAGACCCTGAAGAGGTCATATCTTTTTTTCTTTCTTTTTTAATGGCAGTACTATTACAACTGCATCACTTTGTAATTCTAAGCTAAGTCATGTGCCAGTAGGGTATCTTTTGTGTTACATTTTAATATAAGGTTGGTGCAGACGTGTGATGTAATTGAAATGTAGACACATTTTCAATCATTGATTTTTAAGCAAAGCCGTTGTATCTTTTCGTGTTTTAGAAATATTATGAAATATAAAAAAATAAATATTATGAAATGTGCAAAATATACCTTCTGATATTATCAAATGTGAAGTAAGGTTTGTGGGTTGTTTTTTTTTTCAGTTTTGAATGCAGATATGTCAAATTTTAAACAGTGTTGCACTATAAAGAAGTATAAATGAAAATTTAGGGTTGTTTATGTTCCCCTGTTTATGTTTTAACTCTTTAACATTCAACAACTCATTCAGAAAGTCTCAACAAGATGCCATGTGCCACATCTTGGATCATTGCCACTATTTCATTGAGTGCTCTGTTGTTGGTGGTGGGACTGCATCACTTTGGTAAATGTCGCCAGGGCGGAGGTAAAAAAAAAAAAAAGAAAAAGAAAAACATTTCACATAATTTTGTGTTCATGGGTTTTGGTTTGCTACAAGCAATGCAGTTCTGTTCATTCAGAAGTATATTATTTTAAGCACTAGAAAGACGGAATCACTGCAGTGTAACAATTGCTACATAGAAAATGTGCTAATTTAAAGTTTATTCAAAAAAAAGTTTTTTGTTTTTTTTTGTTGTTTATTTTTTTGTTTTTCCCCTCTTCTACTGCAGTGTCACTCTGTCAGTCAACAAAGGTAGATGATTCTCGCTCATTCGAGGATCAAACAGGTAAGAAAACAAACACTGTTTCAATATTATTGTAATAGTAATAGTAAAACACTGGTTTAATATCTAGAATAAAACTGAAATTTCCTATTAGAGGTTTGTATTAAGGAATTAAAGTGACTTAAGCTAAATTCACATGGGGCAACCTAAATGATTTAGAAATAGTCATTGCATGTTCTTTTTTCCCCCAGTTTCAACAGAAGCCAGTACAGTGAATGCAGTGAAAGAAACACATGCTGTTGTAAGAAAAAACAGAGGTAATTTATGCTGTATCTTTTGTTTGTTTTCTTTTCTATGCTTGTGTTTTCTCTCTTAATATTTATTTTCTTGTGTGGCAATGTCTGGATCTAATTTATTTATTAATTCATTTTGGACAATATCTATTTTTTTATGGCTATATAATGATACATTTTTGTTTACTTTCTTCTGTTTCAGCATCACTCTGTCTGTCAGCAAAGGAATATAGTTTGATCGAGGATCAAACAGGTCAGAACACACAATGTTTTTAGTATTATTGTATAAAGAAATAAAAACTTACTCAGTGAAACCAATTCAGGGATTACCACCACAGCGGGCAGCAACCTATTAAATGTACAGTCACCTGAACAACAGAAGTACTGAACTCTCAGTGTACCCAGCTTCTCCTGAAATGCTGTAAAATCCTGCAGAAAGCCGTATGTTACAGTGTCCTTTCCCACCAACTAATCCAACTCACCACCAGGTGGTGATCAGTTGAGAGCTCAGCTCTTTCTCTCATTACCCACGTTTCCAGACAATACAGACCCAAATCTGATCATGACTGAAAAATTGATCATGAGTCTCGACCTGGATCTGCAAATTATGAAATCCCTTATGCTAGAGCATGGTGTTTTTTTATGGGCAAACTGTGATTTGCACAGAAGTTCATGAACAAAACACCACTCTGGTTCAGAGTGAGTCACAGTCATGCCTCTCCAGATCTCATTGCCCACACAAGAACTGATGTCTGTCAGTAGGACAATAGAATTGCCAGGTGGAGAAGCAACTTCAAGAAGGTACTGAAACAACAAGACACCCTCTGATAATCAGTAAGGCAGAAGGATAAAAAGAATACTCTGCTCTCCACATTGACTTTCACTGAAGACAACTACATAGTGGAACAGAGGAACAGAGCCAAGCACATCTTTCAGGAGACTGGTTACAAACCCCAAACTGTGCATTGGCACACTAGTTCAGGCTCTTTCACCACCAGAGAGTTAAAATTCCATAGCCCCTTAACCATGGACCACCAGGGGCACTGCCCTTTACCGCCTCCCAACATAAATTACACCCGATCCCTAAGACATCTCCTACAGGTGGTGTGCCATTTGGGCTAATACATTTTCTTCTCATCAAAGTGGAACTGCCAGGCAAATAGAAAGCAGAAACGCCATTAGAGATTCACCTTTTTTGTTAGCCCTGTTAGCAGCACCTTGCATATAGCGAAATAAATGTTTTATGAAATAAACATTTTGGCTAACAACTGATTTAATTCCATCTGTTGCTGAAGCAGAACCGGGACCCATCACAAGAATGCCCTCAACATGTATCAACCAACCTGTATCAGCAGATCCCTTCTATTCTATAATATCATAGGTAAGATTGGCAATAATAGTTCCTGATTTGTCACATTCAGATAATGCGCAATGGTCAGTAAATACTAATAAACATAGATAACGAATCTATCTATATATCTCTCTCTCTCTATATATATATATATATATATATATATATATATATATATATATATATATATATATATATATATATACACACACACATACATACACACACACACACACACACACAGTGGAATCCCGACTTATGAAATTAATTAGTTCCCGAAGGTCTTTCCTAAGTTTTCGTAATGGGCTGAAATATTGCCGTTAAGTGCCTTCGTAACTTGAATTTTTTGATATATGGGAAATTCGTAAGCTGGGATTCCACTGTATATCTTTGTGAGGTTTCATCCTTTCAGAAGTCATGTGTAAAATGATCCTATCATAATACAAATGCAGAATTAATGCTTGACCCACCAGAGACAATAAGAATGCTAATGTTTCAGGTCAAATATATTCATTCTGTTTTAA
The DNA here is from genome assembly GCF_041146795.1 of Maylandia zebra. NCBI lineage: Eukaryota > Metazoa > Chordata > Actinopteri > Cichliformes > Cichlidae > Maylandia > Maylandia zebra. Next base: position 16,122,785 of record NC_135169.1, on the reverse strand, counting down.
GTTAAACATTGGTGTGTAATATGCACCAAAGCAATTTCTTTCCATCATTAAAAGTAAAGAAAGAAAATAAATGTATAAAATATTCTTTTTTGTAATTTCTGTGTGTCCTACAGGTTGCTGAGAGAGCTGAATAAAGACATAATTTCAACTAACAGAGAGTAAAAACAACCCAGAATTATACTGTATTGTTTTTTTTGTAACTGAAGAAGTTGTACACATTGTACACTGAGTTTGGTTTGCATGTCTATAAACTGTTATAGCTTGTGTGCATTCAGTTAAATAGACCCATGTGGTTCAAAGTACGTAGAACGTTCAGTTACCAAGACAGACACTGTTCTGCTTTTCTCTACGTTTACATCTAATTAAAGCTAACTTGTGGCTTCTGCTTTCTCTTTTCACATATGTATGGTTGCAGCTCACAGGCACTCACTGTGGTGAACTGCTAATCTGAGTGTTGCGTTGCCTTTTCCAAAACAGCTGCGTGGTCAAGAGTAAAATATGATTTTGTAGTTTGATATAAAGCATATCTTTAATTAAAGTGTGGTTTAGTACACAGACAGAATAAGTTGTAGCTTGTTTTGTCTTCCAGAACTGTGATAACCTCAGCTGTTCAATAAAGCCAAAGGTGAGACTATCTGCATGGCCAGTGTTAGACTGTGTCTGAAAACAAAATTTAGAAGCTGAAAGAGAGTTAATGAAACCATGAAAAGCCAAGAAAGGAATTTGATTTTGATGGTGGAAGGTGGTGCTCAGTGCCTCTGGGCCTGATCTTAAGTAATTACAGTAAACATTTGACAATCTGTTACTGTTAATTTACTTTTAGTTACTCTTAATTATTACATCACAATTTTCCACCCCCACATCATGATTGATTTTCACATGAAAAAAAGGAAATGGCTCACAAAAGACCAGATTGGGTCATAATGAAAAAGCTTATATTTGACACATTGATGCTGTAGACAAGGGGAGTTAACAGAACACAAAGTGACATTACAGAGATGCATTTCTTTAAAGTAGCAGCAGAAAATGAGAATATGTAAGTGAATTTAAAGGGTATCCAAAATGTGCCTGAGTAAATTTGCGATGTTTGCCGTGCTTAAAAAAACGCTTCCATTTCCATCATTTCAGTGCCAGTCTGCTACAATGACCAATATATTAACAGCCCTGTCATACTTTCCCTGTTGGTAGATGAGATGTTTTAAAATAGGTTTTTAATTCTTTTACAAATAATTTTTATTTGTAAATGTGGGGGTGGGATGCTAAGTAATTTGTCGTGTGCAAACTGGAATGGCTGGTTTAAAAAAACTAAAACTTTTTAAAAAAATTTAAATTAGACTGGATTATATTTTAAATGTATCAGTATTAAGAAGCTAACATGAACATGTGGGTGGTTTATGTTCCTTCTCTCATATCGTTTTTTTTTTTTCTTTTTATTCAAACCGTCATTTAGATATATTAGATAGAGATTCTCAAAATGTGGACTTCTGGTCTGGGTCTGCCTCTTCTGGCTGTCAAATGGTGGAGCAAAGACACCAATCGTTTGACAGCCAAGAAAGATAGGTGTACTGTTACCATCATTCATTCACAGTCAACGTCCAGACAATATTGACCAGTGCATCTCACACTGCTGGGCTGTCTGTATGAGAGTGTTCCCTTTGAACAAGAATCCAGTATTTTTAAAAGATTTTGCTTCCAGTTGCCCACAATTTGAAGCAAGTCAACATCCCAGCCATTGTTATATAAAGATGAACCTCCAAATCCACCTCTAAACGCCACATTGTTTCAGAACGTGGGTGCAACCCCTGGCCCTCACTAACACTACCATATGTGGGTTTGCACTAGTACAGTTAGCATTACTGGAAACATCTGCCATGTCAATGTAACAGCCTGGAATGGTGCTGCCTATGACTCTTTCTTGGACAGCTTCCACTGTGATGGTTACTGGACTCAGGTGGGTTGGTTCTGTTCTCATATTGTTCCCCTGCCACTAAGAGAACACCTTGGATGGTTCAGTAGAGAGAGAGTTTATTCCCCCGGCTTCTATCTATATGGTGAGCCAAGGGTGTGAGTCTTTTCTTGGCTGTTTCTAAGACCTTAGGTTTAGACAGCTTTCTGTATTTCTTGTTGTTCTGCAGCTCTCATAGTTGTATTTGCAGTCTTACAAGCTGTAAAAATCCAAAACTACAGTATTGTAGCATCCCTCTGACAGAAGACAGAGACGATTGGTATTGTGTTTACTGGCTGTTTATTAATACCAGTAACACAGGCTACTGTAGACCATAGCCAATGCCAAAACAACAGGAAAACTAACTTATAAACCAGTCCGTTACAGTATATTAGACAATGCCTCCAAGATATAAGTATGAAACTGTTTGCTTGATCCACCAGAAACAATTACCACCTGACCTCAGAAATGTCCATGCCAAAAGGTTGATTCTGTCCATTTTAACCCACTTTGGCACATCAGTATGAACAAACAGCATGTAAGATCGCTGATTACAGGAACCACCTGCGATTCAGCCTCAGATGCAGACAAAATGTCAGGGTTCCTGTGTCGTTGACCCCGTGTTTTCAGTTTAGTCATGTTCTACTTTTAGTTTCCATATATACACGTCCTGTTTTATTATGTCAGCCCTTTGTCAGTCTCTGTGCATTGTGTTCTAGTTTCCTTCTGTTCACAGTCTTCTCATTGATGTTGTCATTGCCGTGTGTTCAGTTCAGTCAGCCATCTCCTGCTGTCTTCATTCGTAAATTACAATAAACACCCTTAATCCTCACCACTAGTCCTGCGTTTGGGTCCCTCTTCTCCACATCCACACAGCAACCCCTGACACAAAAGAGGATTACTCATAAAAGTCTAAAGGGCCTTGGTATGATTACCATGACCAGAATTAGCCTTTTGGGATTTATTCACTGGATGACTGAACATGTATCATGACAAAAATTGAAACTGCTCTATGAAGTGAATAGTAGTATATAATATGCATCACAAATAATGGTTTCTACCCTTTTTAATTTTTTATTCTCTTACAGGTTACAAAGAGACTGAAGACAGTCACATCTGAGAGAGTGACCCAGATAACCCAGATCTTTTACATATTGTTTTTGTAACTGAACAAGCTGTGCATTTTCAGCTTCAGTGTGTATCTCTATAAGTTGATATAGCTTGTGTATGTTCCATTCGGTACAGCTGGATGCTAGAGCCAATTCATTGTGAACACATATAAAATTTGAATGTTAACAAAAGCAGCCATCTGTCTGTTTATAGGCTGAATTTAAAACAACTTGTTCCATATGCTTCGTCCTATTACAAGTGTATGAATGCTGTTACAAGAAAAGAGCTTTAAAAAGGACTCACTGAGGTTGTCCACTAATCAGAAACATCAACTTTGTGGTCAGCAGTGAAATATACCTGCATAGCCTGAGCATATTGCTGATTAAAGTGAGGTTTAGTACACATACAAAGTAAGAGTGTGTTTAATGCAACAGTAATGTGAAAATTTCAACTGTTCAATAAAGTCAAAGGGAAATCAGTTTTCTACATTTGTATGTTTGTTATTAGTATCTGAAGTTAAGATTTGCAGGTTGAGTGAATTGGTGAAAGTATAATGAAGTAAACTTCTATTTAACAGGTTAAAAAGGTCTGTTAAAATTTTCTACTAATGCCACAACCACCTCATGTAAGATAAGATAAGATAAAACTTTATTAATCCCTCGGGTGGGTTCCTCTGGGAAATTCGGTTTCCAAAAAGCACAGCACTGACAGAAGTTACAAAATATTATTTATATATATATATATATATATATATATATATGAATATATATATATATATATATATGAATATATATATATATATATATGAATATATATATATATATATATGAATATATATATATATATATATATATATATATATATATATATATATATATATATATATATATATATATATATGAATATGAGGGGCCCTCATCGTAAAAAGCAACGCTGTGAAAACGCCGTAGATGGGGCTGAATTTAAGTTAGAATATCGAGGCAGTAATGAGTATGTGTATACCGTTAAATATACCAGTGGTGCAGTTATACTTCATGTAGATTGTGGTGAGGGACTGTTTTGGGGGGAGTCACAAGTCATGTCTACTAAAAACTGGAAACTCTTTCGCACCGTTGTTTGTGCGGGCTTGGACAATGTGGGCTTCCCAGAGATGCTGTATGTTTCCCAGTGGAACAGTCCAACAGGCCCTGAGCTTTACAGGGTTGAGGCTGATCGCTTCAACCGCAGCCCGATGACTTTATTTTTCTCAGTGTATGTGATGACAGGGAAAGTCTTATTGCTGCCAGAGGGGTTGAAAACTGGAGGTTAAATCCTTACCCTCTAAGCATAGAAGAGAGCACTATATGGTTTAAGGACATTTTTTTTATACAGTGGTGCGACTGGAGAGCTATGCTGCGTCTGTTTAGCCAGATTGACAACACCATCGTCAACATAGGCTCAACACTGCGTAGGAGGGTATTAGAAAACGCCTGGTTTTTGATGATTTTGCGACTTGTCCGAAGACTGGCTTGCCTTCTACCCTGTGCAAACCTAAAATCATAAGGCCGTCTGACAACTAAATAAACCAAATGGTAGGGTGTGTGTGTGTGTGTGTGCAACAAATTATAACCTCTTTTTATTGTTTTCATTTTAGAGAGGGAGACATGCATGCGTGGGCAACACGTTCTCACTCCCAACTCGTCAAACGTGTGACGCATGGTCAGGCTCCCTCTGCTGCACTTATGGACGCGCAGGGTACCCCCCTCGCGTCGGGAATTGACGTGAAGGGTCCTCCGATTGAAGAGATTGCCGCGGAAGAGCCTGTTGTCGGTATATTTATATATTTCCGAAATCACTTTGTAGTGACGTATACTGAACACAATAAATTATATAATGTAAACAACTACCTGAAAAACAGGTAGAACGATACTTTTGTATGGTTTATTGCATTTGTGGAGGGAGTGATGTATGCTGGGTAATGGCACAGCTAGCTACTGGGTGACTTTATTCACCCGCTTCGGCTGTTATCAGTCCATACAATGGGCGTTATTAGCACAAATCAGTCCCATAGATATGGGCCATCTCCTGCTAGATTGTTCAGAAGGTTGTTCTCATCCATCCAGATGGAGGATCACTAACAGGAGCGTGGAAGACTCCAGAATCCACTCTGGCTGGAATCCGGTGGATATGCAGTGTTTACAGGTAGGACCGTTTAAACGGACAGCATTTATAGAATGACTATTAAAAGTCAGCGAGTGTCAGTAATGTTAATGTGGTTATGTTAGTAATACACAGAGTGCTAATATAACAGCTTTAAGATGCATTTGTAGATGTTATTACGTGTTTTACCGTCTTTATGGTGCTAGCTTAAAGTTACGGTGTAAACGTTAGCTTATATTGGAGGAAAGCTGTTACTGGTTAAACGATGTTAGCACAGAAATATTAGCTTCTGTCATGACTGATGAAGTTACTAGTTAATAAAGTTTCCAGTAAAGTGTTTAATCGCAGCCACAGACTGACAGCAAATATCTCGATTAGCTTCAGTGCATCTATAATAAATATGTGCAAGTTTCAGTGCTTCGTTTAAACTGTATGATACTTATACTGACCCAGGGTCAGTGTAAAATACAATCCCAGCTGTGTGAACAAAGCCTGGCTCCTTTAATCCTGCATGACAAACCTCAGGATGCAGGTTATTATTACGCTTTCCTGCTGGCACACCTGTCACACCTGAGAGTCAGCTAGAAACTTACAGTGACGTGGACATCATGCAAAGACTGCCAGACTCTGTAATACTGCAAATGATCAGTGACTCAGGTTAACACTAAACTTTAAACGGCACCTCTGTGTCTCTGTGTGCTGAACATCTAGGATTGAGTCAGGCTGCATTGACTGTGGGACTTTAATGTGTTAAAAGCAGGTTGAAGACGGCTCAGAAACATTTGAAGATTAAAATTTAGCATTATGGCTGCTGGTGGTTTGGAAAGCCTCTACTCAGCTGTATTTTTGTTACTAACTTATGTTTGTTGTTGTTTAACACAGATTTCAGAAGAGCAAATATGCTTAATAGTTTAACTAGATTTCATTTGTCAGTGTGGGACTGCTGAGTCACCTGAAGAACTCGTTTCATTCATTCTCCACATGATGTTCATTTACAGAAATGTTTCACAGGAACTGATTTCTCCCAAAGGGTGAACTAGTGTGTTTCCATAGATTACCTCTGTATGAATGTACTTCTTAAATGAAGGCAAGTGTTTGTCCTTTTCTGTTCCTCGGGTACAGTACGTGATATCAAGGGCAGGCGGTCAACACTGGGGGTAGACAAGAAGCAGACGTACTTCCAAGAGGGAGCTGCAGTGAGGTCAGAGGTCAGAATCTGAAACGGCTCAGGTTTATATTTTAGAGGTTATAAAAATCAAAATGTATTTATAAAGAAACCTTTAAATAATAGTCATAATTATGATTATTATAAGAAATATCAAACATTTAAGTGGATTTTCTGTTACACATATCGTGTTAGCCCTGCAATAAACTGGCAGCCTGTCTTTGTCCTGTATCAGCTGGGATAGGCTTCATCCTCCCGCAACCCTGAATTGGATACATTGTATTCCAATTATGTAATCTGATCATTTACAAACTCAAGGTATCTAATCAAAATGTAAGTAATAATTATAAAATGGGAAAGCAGAAATAAGTGTGACATGAATGTAAATGTGTGAGCTGACATAGAGGACAGCTACATGCAGTCTGAAAAACCTTTGTTGTCTTACATAGAAGAGACGTTAAAGTCTCTAACTCAGTGAAGCATTATTGGTCCCGTCTGTTTGGATAAATATAGTAAGTTGATGTTTGTCCATTTATTCACACATTTTCTTAAGTGCTTATCCAGTTCAGGATCACAGTGGAGCTGCAGCTGGATATGTTCAGTAAATAAACCTTACAAAAGTTAACAATAAACCTGCATCCATGTACGTTGTTGTCCACAGGATGAGAAAATCAAACTGGAAGACTGTGGAACATGTTAATAAATGTTTGTGTGTTTATGCCTGTGTCTTTCACAGGAGGCGCTGGAAGGTTTCCCTAATAGTTCCTGGTGAATCAAAGCAGAACCATAAAGGTTGCTGGACTGCATGATGGCCTTACCCCTGAGCCGTCATCCTGTTAAAGGAGGAACCAGTTAGAAGCTGTTTTCAAAGTAGCTGAGCAGATTTCATCTCAAGTAAGCGATTAACTGTTTGTTCATCTGTTCTGCCACTTAAAGAGCATTTAAGGACATCTTTTGAGTGTCCAGTTGAATTAATTCTACTGGCTCTCATGGTCATTTGTTTTTATAGACATATTTTTCATGTTCATCCAGCTATTTAGTAAATTCTATCTATTTAGTAATATCCGTCAGCTATAAAATGTAATATAAATATAAAAATATCTAAATATCTCCTGCCCTTTATGTTTTAATGATGTAAGTCTGTTATCGTGTTACATTAGCATTTTTCACATATCAATGAGATGCTGTACAGTACAATCCTACTGACACAGCAGAGGGATAACGACGGCTATTCAACATCGTTACACGACACATTCGAGCTGCATGACGCAGACAAAGTGACTAAATCATCTTTTTGTGGTTTATTGTCTTCAAACCAGCAGACAAAGCCGATGTCAGAAGATGTCGGAGAAGAACTTCAGGCCGTGGACTGAAAAGGTATTTTTGTCTTGTTATCAAAGACATTTGGAGTGGCAGCTTCTACAACTGGTTGTGCTGAAGTAAAGCTTACAGTCTAAGAAATCACAGTGTTGATATTCAGCACAAAGAGAAAAGCTCACTTGTTTGAATTTATTTACAATCATAGTTTTATAAATTCTGACTGTAAACAGCTTTTACAGCTCTGATATTGTTTGACACTCGATATCAGGTGATAGTGTTTAATTTAAAGGTTTCTGTGTCCCAATGAGCCATTTACACTGACCAGTGTCACTTTAACTGTAACACATTCATTATTTAGATTCAACAAAGAAATAACTGAATGTAAAAATGGCAGCCCACAGGCCAGGTTTATAGAGATATATGCATGCATTATGAAATTTATGTATCCCAGATAATTGTTATTCATCTAGTCATGGCAGACCTACCCCTTCCTCCCAAGTTAACTGCAACCCAAAAGAACTAGTGGGGCTATTTACACACTCACAACCAGTGTGGGGTAAAAAGAGCCACCAAAAAGCTGTCAGCCACAGATGTGCTAGAAGAGTTAGAAACTCTACTTATGGAGAAACTTTCTAAGTCTAACAGGGGACAGGTACTCCTGCCCAAATAACATGATATAACCCCACATACAGCCCAGCCATAAAATGAACCAAGTCATTTAGTTAAAGACAGCATGGGACCAAATGCATGTAACCAGCCTGCACCCACCTGACATTTCTTCCTCCTGAATTAAATGAATGAATGGATGAAAGTTAAATGACTACAAACCTAAAGCCACTAGTTCCCACACTGGAGCTCCCTGACACTGTGTGTTAACCGTATTTAGCTTGTATCAACAGTTGTAACAGGCTAAGATACGTGAGACACTGCATTGAATGATTGTTCCTGTCTTAATGGTTTCAGCTCAGATGTTCTGCTTTTTCCTTTCAGTAGATCAAAGCAGCTCGTGCTCCTTCTGCTTCCAATTTAGAAGAAGAAGAAGAAGAAGAAGGCGAAGGCTTCAGCGAAGTGGCGTTCATGGTCTCAGTGAACAGTCACGGTCACACACTGCATGTGGTTTTAAAAGCAACATGTCTGTTCACCACATCAATGGAGATGTGTAATATTAGTGCAGCTACGGTTTGTTCTTGAACATCACTTCTGTTTTCTACTTTGATCACTTAGACCAAAAAAGTGTTGTTTTCAGATTCTTTCTTTTACATCTATAAACTACCTGTTCATTTTTTTTATTACAATTAGTTTCACATAAATGTTAGTGTTTCCTTTGTGATCTTTTAATGCTTACACTACACTGTACACGTCTACATTAGAGACATTTCTGTTTCCTGTTTCTGTTGACTCAGTTGTGAAATGTTCTTTTATTTGATGCACAATATGAAGCTCATAATTTTCTTACAAATAAAACTCTAATGACAAACATGAACAGCCGTGCTTATTTCTGAGACATGAGTTTTTGAATGTGTTCATATTTACACAGTGTGCATCTGTATGCTGAAACTGTGATGGTGAACCTGAGGTGATGGTCAACAGAAGGCAAATATATATCAATATAAAACAATATTGAAGTAATGTCTTTACCCTCTGCAGCGTGTGGACGCTGTGCACGCAATCACCTTATTCACTGTAGTAAACATGCACCGCTAGCTCACGTGACTGACTGTCTCCATGGTTACATCGTATATTATTAGCTATGTAAACAGCTTCCAAAGATACCGCCATAGCTCTCTGCAGCTGTAACACTTTCACACTTTGCAAATCATTTCACGTTTTTGATAGTTATGAAGACAGAAAATGTTTTTAAGGTCATGCTAGGCGGTTGCTATGGTGGTTGCTGTGGACTTGGCTGGACCGCGTCCGATTCCTGTTATTAGCTGTCCGCCGTAGGAAGGCTGCGTTCCATTTACAAGTAGTGACAGTCTGCCGCAACTCGAACTCAAACCCCGCTTTGTTCTTTAATTATAGGCCTTTTATAGCCGTTCATGACACGCACACACACACATAAAGCACTTTGCCTCACCATGAGAATGCAAGTTTACCTAACCTAACCTTAAAGTATCTGATATAGGATAGAAAAATGAAGCAACCAGAGATTTAATGATGAAGACTCTGGGTTCTGTAGTTGACGTTTTACAGTCCTGAATGACTCTTTGCATATGATTTATTGAAGAGGAGTGTAGAATGCACTTTACATTTAGACTGTTGCTTACAGTTAGACTGTCAGGGTGTACATTACCTTGTACTCAAGCATCCCAGGACAGAGCCCTGCCCCACCATGAGCCTGGGTGGATACGTGGTTATAATATAAAAGGACCGATACTGAATATGAATATTTCATGAAAATTGAATTATAATACAAATTAGTAATAAGGGTTTCTCTGCGCCCTTATCTAACCCATACTTAAAGAGCTGCGGGTAGAGAGGGTGACAGGAGAGGATGGCACTGAAGAGAAGATGCTCGGTTTCTGGAGTCTCCTGGTCCTGTCAGTATTAGTAGGATGCATCTGCTGTGTCTTCTCGTGGATGCTCACCTACCTTGACTTGTTCCAGCCTGGTATGGATTTCCCAACACTGTGGACAGTGGCCCACGTCAGATCGTTTAATATTGATTACATATGTCTGAATTGCTAACCCTAACCCTAGCTCAACAGACCACAATGCCCTGGACTGTCAGTATTATTACATGCTGTGAACATAAGTAGCTTTGATCACAGTTTATGTCGTAAAAGAGAAGGAATATTGAAAAAAAGATCAACATTGTGATATTATTTGTTCCAAACTGACCAGAAACATGCTTGTCAGACTCTCACAGCAAAGGATCAGACTCACTGTGCATGACAGCTCAGGCCAATGATGTCTGTTAGATTGTCAGTTGTTTAGTGCTTCTGTACAGTTAGAGTCACCGTCTCTATTTCAGAATAATTAATATGCGGAAAACACTAAAAGTTGATTGTCTTCCAATATTCTAGCATAATTAAAAAACTTTGACTTTGTAAGTACATATTATTAGTCCTAATGTCAGTATGATTCTTCATAACTCCTGCCCCTGAACTTTAAAATTTACCTGATGAAAGATCATTTACAGTGGCACTCTGTCAGGATGATTCTGACCATAAGATCACTGTATTAATCTGAATCCTTCTGCAATGTGCTGTGAATGAATGCTGATGCAACTCACTGTGGGAAAGCTGTTAATAAAATGAATCTGTGACACATGCAACACATTCACAGAGGAAGAGGACACAAAGGGAGGACACACAGAGGCTGTGTTGAAGTCAGAAATCCAAATCTTTATTAAAAAACAGGCGGCGGTTACAAACAGGAAGACAAGCAGTCCATCAAACTGTCTACAGGGTCAAACATACAGAGAATTCAAACAGCAGTAAAAAATAACTGGACACTGAAAAACATAAAGGAATGTGTGATGCAATAAAAGGAAGCAGCGCAGTATATTCACTGAATTATCATCAATTACAAAAGAGAAAAATGACGATTTCTAAGGATTATTTTCTTAAATGCAGTTAGAGTGGCTGGTAAAGATGGAAACATACAGAATGTAAACTGTGTGAGTTTGTGAACTTTGTTAGAAACAAATGAGGTAAAAAACAAAACAGACAAAACACAGAAAGAGGCTCTCAGTATTCATTCATAATTAGAAAGAAACATTCTGGTTGTGGATTTTTACAGTCTTAGTTCCGCTCGCTGTCATCATTATAATCATCATGATCAATGGCGAGGTCCTGAGGTGGGCGGGGCTGTCTCTGGTGATGTCACCATGAAGGAACAGCATCTGGCACGTGTTGGTGAAACATCCCAGTACACTGGTGTAGTTTCCTCTCCAGCTGTTTGACATGTGACACTTGAACATTAAGGGGAAGAAGAAGAAACAGTGTTAGGTCAGGTGACCACATGGTTTCTAAAGTAACTGACAGGAAGTAACCAGGCCGTCAGAAATTGATGGCATGTGTTTAGAGTTACTGGAGTTGGGTAACTCTACTTACCAAAAGCAGAAGCACACAGATGAAGGATCAGATGCTGAATGTTGCAGGAACATGCTCGTGCGGTGGTCATTCAGTGCTGCTCCGGCAGGTTAGACAGTCCAAGACTGATATGCTGCCCATCTGAGAGTTTGAAAACACACATGCAAAGATTTATTTTGTGTTACAGTCAAAGTTGGATGTTCATTTTTGTCCTTTAAAAATGTTTGTGTATTTGAAAGCACTAACATTTAAGGATGACTTGGATCGTCTCCTTTAAAGGGGAGACAAGTGTATCCACTGATCCACGTCACTTTACCTGGATGATGACTCCTCTCCCCCTCACTCAGAAACACTCCTAATATAACCAAGCAAATAAATAATATTGAAGATTTACTTACATCATTACAAAAACATAAAAAACATCTCCCTTTGATTCTATTTCTCCATTCCTGCTGAACATCAGGCAACAAATATCTCAATAAATCACAGTAAAATGTAAAGCACATGTTTTCTCTGCTTTGTCTAACCTCTGCAGAGCCTCTGTCAAGAAAAACATAACTGTAAGCATAAAACAAATATACATTTCATAACACGTCACTGGACAAACCTCGGTCAGTTGATTTCCTCTGTGCAGTGCAGACGAACATCAGTCAGCAAGTGACTCTGCTGGTTCTTCTGAGGAAACACCACCATCTCTCCACACCGTCACCATCTGTGAGCACAAACTGCTGCTCTGCTCTGCCAGCATGTAGGAAATCACATATCACACACACAGGGGTGAAGAAACATCAGAGCTCAACTTTGGATACTTTAGATCTAAACAGATCAAAGTAGCTCTTAGTTTCAGCAATCAGACAAACAATGATACCAAACTGATTCTGTATGAATACAATATGGTATTTTCAATACAGCTGTCAAATTAATTTATTAAAACTAATACAGCTATATGTATATTTTTTTTGATAAATTAGTTTGCTAAATTATAAGAATATATATATTTTTTCATTTATCAATTGCAACTGAAAGAAATTAAATATTGAACAAAAATATATTGTCACATTCTGAGCATGCTCAGCACGCTGACAGACTTGAAGTTGCTACAGATTTTAAGAAGTGATATTTATAGGGAAGAAACTTCTCTTTTTCATCCGTTTAATCAAACATTTGATGCCTCAGCTGTCTCAGTCTATAGCGTTCTGCAACTACAACTAACCTGAGGCTTGGATTTGGCTGCAGGTGCCCCTGTACATCCTTCTCAGCAGCACACATGTGGGTACCATTTAATCACACTTCTTCCTGAGCTTTGCTTCATCACAAGACCAAAGGTGGCATCCCGTGTCACAGTCTTATCATCATCCAGAAAAAACATTTGAAGAAACATCATGGAGAAGAAACATTTACGCGCCTCCTGGTTTTGTTTTCTGATCCTGCGAAAAGACTGAGGACAACAAAGCCCAGAGAACACGAGATACACAACATCCAACATTCAGACTCAACAGCCTCCATAAATGAAGAGCACCAGGTTGGTTCAGTTATAGTAGATATGAGCATACTTCACATTACTGGGTATGAATAATAATGAGGAGGCAAACTTTGAAGATGCAGAGCATGATGTCCCATCATCAGACTGTAAACAAACATCCACCAGGCTTCTTTGTTGCCAAAATTGATGATTCTCCCATCAGGGATCAGTAGCCTGTGTTAACCTGTGGTGGTTTCAGATAAGAAATCTAGCACATAAAAGCCAGGGTGGGAGGGATCTCTGCAAACTGACTTAACTCTGCAAGTGTGAAGCTCAACAAAAATCTGACTCTCTAGTCACAGACAAACAAAAACTCCAGCTGGGAGATAGAAAACGCTGTCTGGGTCCTGCTGGATGTTGCTGGTCAGAGTCCCACATTAGCAGAGTGCTTCTTGGTCCCACTGACCCATGTGGACAGCGACTGTGGAGAACTGTTCTGGAAAACAGAGAAGAGAATTAAAGACTCTCTTGGAATCAGCAATCAAAAAATCACTGGTTCATATTTCAATTAAATATTAACAGGTTCCTTAAATGTACGCAGTTCAGATCTGATTTAATTTAATTTCCTTCACACAGCACATTCGTCCAGGCTGACAGGTAAACATAGAATTAATCTCAGGTAACATGACTCATAGTAGAGATTCAGTAAGAAAGATTGCAGGCTCTAATATTATTACCACACAATCCAAGGACACACCAACAGCTCCGATTTCTAGAACTATTTAAACAAATGTCTTCTGAATATTCAATTCAGGTTCACAGTGGGAGGGGGGGGAGGTGTCGTGGAATTTTTTAAATAAAGTCTGCAACACAGAAAGAGCTGTGATCAAGCTATTTATTACTGCGCCGACACACATCAAACATCACAGTTCAGTCATGTCAGCGCTGCCACAGAAGTTGTGCTCCTCCTCCTTTATGCATTCCAAGGAAGAGGGAGGAAGTTAAACTGATCCTACCACACTTCACATGTCTCGCTATGAAACCTAACGCATCAATGGTTGTGCTGTTTTGTGCCCTTGGCCTTATCAGCACCTGTAAAGGGAGTTGTTTTCTCAAACTGCTGACGCTGAAGTAAGTTCATCTAGTTTTAGAAACTTTCACTGAACAGTAACAGTGTCACAACTAAGCATATGCATAAGCACTTAAATACTTCAAATGAGAATAACAGAAAATTTCTTTTACAGGAGCTAGAGCCTGTCCCAGTAGTCATAGGTAGAGCACATCTGGACAGGTCACCAGTCTGTCAGAGGACTAACACACAGACAGACATCAGAGTAACAAATCTATTTAAAATTAATGTAAGTTTGCTGCAGCTGTATGTATGAACATGTGTTTCTGTGCTCACAGTCCACCTCTCAGGAACCTGCAGTTGACTTTTAGTCAACTTTAAACAGACCTCACAAAAGGCTGATGTGGCTGGATCAGTAGTCTGATTTGAGTACGATACCTTTGGCCAGGGATTACTCTGGTGCATCGCTTCACTGCAGTCTTACGTATTTTCCCCACACCTGAATAAAAAATACTGATATATACAAATAACAGCTTCAGCTGATGCAGCCTGACTCAATCCTAGATGTTCAGCACACAGAGACACAGAGGTGCCGTTTAAAGTTTAGTGTTAACCTGAGTCACTGATCATTTGCAGTATTACAGAGTCTGGCAGTCTTTGCATGATGTCCACGTCACTGTAAGTTTCTAGCTGACTCTCAGGTGTGACAGGTGTGCCAGCAGGAAAGAGTAATAATAACCTGCATCCTGAGGTTTGTCATGCAGGATTAAAGGAGCCAGGCTTTGTTCACACAGCTGGGATTGTATTTTACACTGACCCTGGGTCAGTATAAGTATCATACAGTTTAAACGAAGCACTGAAACTTGCACATATTTATTATAGATGCACTGAAGCTAATCGAGATATTTGCTGTCAGTCTGTGGCTGCGATTAAACACTTTACTGGAAACTTTATTAACTAGTAACTTCATCAGTCATGACAGAAGCTAATATTTCTGTGCTAACATCGTTTAACCAGTAACAGCTTTCCTCCAATATAAGCTAACGTTTACACCGTAACTTTAAGCTAGCACCATAAAGACGGTAAAACACGTAATAACATCTACAAATGCATCTTAAAGCTGTTATATTAGCACTCTGTGTATTACTAACATAACCACATTAACATTACTGACACTCGCTGACTTTTAATAGTCATTCTATAAATGCTGTCCGTTTAAACGGTCTTACCTGTAAACACTGCATATCCACCGGATAGTAGCCAGAGTGGATTCTGGAGTCTTCCACGCTCCTGTTAGTGATCCTCCATCTGGATGGATGAGAACAACCTTCTGAACAATCTAGCAGGAGATGGCCCATATCTATGGGACTGATTTGTGCTAATAACGCCCATTGTATGGACTGATAACAGCCGAAGCGGGTGAATAAAGTCACCCAGTAGCTAGCTGTGCCATTACCCAGCATACATCACTCCCTCCACAAATGCAATAAACCATACAAAAGTATCGTTCTACCTGTTTTTCAGGTAGTTGTTTACATTATATAATTTATTGTGTTCAGTATACGTCACTACAAAGTGATTTCGGAAATATATAAATATACCGACAACAGGCTCTTCCGCGGCAATCTCTTCAATCGGAGGACCCTTCACGTCAATTCCCGACGCGAGGGGGGTACCCTGCGCGTCCATAAGTGCAGCAGAGGGAGCCTGACCATGCGTCACACGTTTGACGAGTTGGGAGTGAGAACGTGTTGGCGTGGGACCTCTCAGACTTGATCAGGTCTGTGTGAGGAAACGGTAATCGACATCAAGCTTGCAACCCACCACCTACTGATGTTGGTGCTAAATGACTTTCTACAGGACACATGCTACAGATGTCAAACAGGTCATCCCAGTCAGGTGCAACACAGCTGCTTGCTTGAATTGCCAGAGTATTTCTTTGACACCTACTATGACAATGTGATGATAAGGCTCCAGACAGACCGATTCATCCCAGCCATTCACCTGTTTGTACGCTCATACACAGTCGCTGGGACTGGAACACAATTCCGCAGGCTTGCAGAACACACCATGACCAAACTGAGATCATCACAACATATAGTATGCACAATTAATGACAATATTGCACAACTGTTAGAAGCAAGTCGTTATGCCCGTCGTGTTAAACCAGCCATCCTTCGCATGATTGGTAACTACAGGGCTGGGAGACACATGGTTTAATGTATGCTGTTCAGTATTCATTGTCTGTGTGAATGAAATAAAAAGACATGTTAACACCAGCATCTTAGTCATTTGTGTCTTGCATTCATCATGGAAAACACCTTGTCTAAAATTTATCATGATCCGGCCCATCCTGCAGGCTTGGCCAGTTTAAATAAGCTACGTATAGTAGTGATGGGATTTCTTTCGGCTCCGAACCAGCTCTTCAGGTTGTTTTGTTGCATTAATTAATTTATTATTAACAATAATATAAAATTATGCACAAAAGGAATTACTAATGTAAAAGAAAAAAAAAAGTGGTTTTATTTATGTTTATATATAAATATATGCAGTGGCCTCTTGAGACAAAACACGTACAAACTCCAAAAAACATTTCTAGCATGAACTGAACTTCCAAAGCAGAGCTACCTAGATCACTTAAATTACACAATTCAAAGCATGAAAGCATGTGTGTATTGTTTGTGTATTTATACACAAGCATTCATATATAGTCAAATAAAAAAAAATAAAAAAAAGTTCAGTTACCTGTTACTACCACACACCAAATCCAGTCGTTGGTACTTGCTGGCTTGTGTAGCCACTAGGTAACAAAAGTTCAACACTGCCCCTAGCATCCTGGAGCACTTCTGTTGTGTTTTGTACGTGCTTTGGAGTTTGAATGTGCTTTGTCTCTAGGGGCCACCGTAAATATAATTTTATTTATTCACTCCACATAAAATGTAATAAATAAATCATATAATACAAAAATCAACTATTCACATTTCAACTTTTAACTATTTCAATTTTCAGCTTTTTCCTTTTACAAATTTAAAGTGAAACAACACAAAACACTGCAAACCACAACACAATTAAATATAAATTATAATATGAAAACAAAAAGAACATGCATATTCTCTGTCATATGGACCTGCATGAATAAACTTTCTGAATCCTTTATCATCTGCAACCGAAAATAGTTGTGGATGATTACTATACCTTTCTAATGTGACGTTGTTGTCCCTGGCTCTCTTTCTTTGTCTCTCCCTCTGGCTCTGTTCCTGTGTTACTGAGTGTAACTACCATCCACCCCCCTCTTTCCAGCGTAAAGCACAAGGCTCGCATGCTGAGTGAAGCGAAAAAAAAGTGCGAGAGAGAGGGTGAGAGAAAGAAAAAAGAAAAAAAAACCCACGCCTCGCGATGAGCCGGCTCGCGTCGTTCACATCAAAGACCCGGCTCTAAGAGCCATTTCGTTCGCGAACGACCCATCACTAACGTAAAGCATCCTGTGAGGCAACAGGTGTAAAACCCTTGTTATCTCAGGTCAAACATTATTTAGAATGAGATGACACTTACACACTCCATAAACCAGTTAGGATCCACTTTCCCAGAAATAGAGTATTGGTCAATGGGATCGACAAACAGTTTCAAGCCGATCTGGTTGATATGTCTGAATATATGGCAGATATTGATAATGTTAGATACCTGCTAACATGTATAGATGTATTCTCAAAATATGCATGGGTTAGATGCCTCACAAACAAGACAGGGACTGCTGCATCAGCCGCTTTTGAGGATATACTTACTGAGGGAAGGATCCCTATGAAACTAGAAACAGATGAAGGTAAAGAGTTTTATAATACAACCGTTAAACAGCTAAAGAAGCGATAAAGCGACCTCCTTGTTGAGAAATGTTTGAAGTTATCGGGATCAATAAAGTATTCTGATAACATCAAACATTTCTCAACAAAGAGGTACGTTTTATGAGCCTGAAATACAGCGCGTGATTGTTGATAAAAACAAAATATTGAAAGCATATTGGCTAGAAAAAAAAGTGGCCCGGAAAAAGATGGCTCTAGTAAAATGGTTAGGATGGCCTGCAAGCTTTAATTCATGGATTTCAGAAAAAGACATCATCGATGCGTGATTAACCAGACGACATAGCTCTGCAGTCATTCATTCAGCACAGTGCAGTGACATTAAAACACAATACAGCCCAGTTAGTAACTATGTCAGTGTTATGGGGCCTAAAGGCAGTGTTCTCACATTTAGAGGGAGACTGGCAGAAATCCTAGGATTCAAAACAGAAGTACTTCATTATAAAAACACATACGCCCCACATCCTGCAGACATATACAGTGGGGCAAAAAAGTATTTAGTCAGCCACCGATTGTGCAAGTTCCCCCACTTAAAATGATGACAGAGGTCAGTAATTCGCACCAGAGGTACACTTCAACTGTGAGAGACAGAATGTGAAAAAAAAAAAATCCATGAATTCACATGGTAGGATTTGTAAAGAATTTATTCGTAAATTAGGGTGGAAAATAAGTACTTGGTCACCTCAAACATGGAAAATCTCTGGCTCTCACAGACCTGTAACGTCTTCTGTAAGAAGCTTTTCTGTCCCCCACTCGTTACCTGTATGAATGGCACCTGTTTGAACTCATCTGTATAAAAGACACCTGTCCACAGCCTCAAACAGTCAGACTCCAAACTCCGCCATGGCCAAGACCAAAGAGCTTTCGAAGGACACCAGGAAAAGTATTGTAGACCTGCACCAGACTGGGAAGAGTGAATCTACAATAGGCAAGCAGCTTGGTGTGAAAAAATCAACTGTGGGAGCAATCATCAGAAAATGGAAGACATACAAGACCACTGATAATCTCCCACGATCTGGGGCTCCACGCAAGATCTCATCCCGTGGGGTCAAAATGATCATGAGAACGGTGAGCAAAGATCCCAGAACCACACGGGGGACCTGGTGAATGACCTGCAGAGAGCTGGGACCAAAGTAACAAAGGTCACCATCAGTAACACACTACAACGGCAGGGAATCAAATCCCGCAGTGCCAGACGTGTTCCGCTGCTGAAGCCAGTGCATGTCCAGGCCCGTCTGAAGTTTGCCAGAGAGCACATGGATGATACAGCAGAGGATTGGGAGAATGTCATGTGGTCAGATGAAACCAAAGTAGAACTTTTTGGTATAAACTCAACTCCTCGTGTTTGGAGGACGAAGAATACTGAGTTGCATCCCAAGAACACCATACCTACTGTGAAGCATGGGGGTGGAAACATCATGCTATGGGGCTGTTCTTCTGCCAAGGGGACAGGACGACTGATCCGTGTTAAGGACAGAATGAATGGGGCCATGTATCGTGAGATTTTGAGCCAAAACCTCCTTCCATCAGTGAGAACTTTGAAGATGAAACGAGGCTGGGTCTTCCAACATGACAATGATCCAAAACACACCGCCCGGGCAACAAAGGAGTGGCTCCGTAAGAAGCATTTGAAAGTCCTGGAGTGGCCTAGCCAGTCTCCAGACCTCAACCCCATAGAAAATCTGTGGCGGGAGTTGAAAGTCCGTGTTGCTCGGCGACAGCCCCAAAACATCACTGCTCTCGAGAAGATCTGCATGGAGGAATGGGCCAAAATACCAGCTACTGTGTGTGCAAACCTGGTAAAGACCTATAGTAAACATTTGACCTCTGTTATTGCCAACAAAGGTTATGTTACAAAGTATTGAGTTGTATTTTGGTTATTGACCAAATACTTATTTTCCACCCTGATTTACGAATAAATTCTTTACAAATCCTACCATGTGAATTAATGGATTATTTTTTCACATTTTGTCTCTCACAGTTGAAGTGTACCTCTGGTGCAAATTACTGACCTCCGTCATCATTTTAGGTGGGGGAACTTGCACAATCGGTGGCTGACTAAATACTTTTTTGCCCCACTGTATGGCAGAAAATACAACATGTTTATTTATGCAGATATCACTGATTACCAACTTGTGGGTGATGCCCATGCGCGACGATGGCGCGTAACCATTTTACAATTTGACAGCCCACACTACACACCCGTGTCAAAGACATTAATTGACGACATAGAAATTGATTTGAAAGACGACCAGAATCAACACATACCCTTTTTATACGGTAAGGTGCTTGTCAAGCTACACTTCTGTCCGATAAGACAGCATTTAAAAAAAATAAAGGATGGTTGTTTACAACACAGGTGAAGCAAAATATGTACGGTATTATCTGAATCAGGCTGGGGGAGAGCTTGGAGGGTATATCAGCACCAGCATGCAGTATGGGGCTGGACTGGGAGGCTTGTTCCGCAGCTTGTTTAGATTTGCAGTACCGCTGTTTAGAAAAGGAGTCAGTATAGTCAAACCCCACCTAAAAACTGCCGCATCAGGCATAGTGTCTGATGTCGTATCCAACATAACCAAACCCGCAACCACTAAGCAGGATGGTAACGGAGTGTATGTGTATACGCCCAATACTTCAAAGACCCCACCCACAGGACACACTATGTCTAACAAGTGTAAAACCACAAAACCCGCCAGGAGACCCAGCAAAACCATCGCGCGGAGTGAAAAAAAACCCAGAGCCAGTCGTTCAAAAACTACAGCGTTTGACATTTTCTAAATGGCACTGTTACACAGTCAATCTGGAGAATGTGTAAAAACAGAGCTGGACCGGTTTACCATTCCCTACACACAGACTAGCATTGAGAAAAGCACGTTTATTGAAATACTTCCAGTGTTGGCAATCACTGACGGAGGCCCGATCGAGTTTTACATCTCATCGTCTGGAGAAGATTACCTGGATCTAAACGACACATATATCTACACGCGTGTGAGAATCACAAACGCCGATGGCACAAACTTGACTAGGGATGCAAATGTAGGATTTGTTAATTATCTTGGATGTTCTAACAAGTCTGTTAATTTGGGAGATAGACTCACTAGCCAATCATCCAACACGTATCCATACAGAGGTGTGATAGAATGTCATCAATTATAATAAGGACACTTTAGACACACAGTTCAGCACCGGGTTATTCTGTAAGGATACATCATCACACATGAATGACACATCCATAGAAGGGGACAACTAAGGCCTTGTGACCAGAGGCAGATATACAGCGAATAGCAGCATTGTTGAATTGATAGCGCCTGTACATGCAGACCTGTTTTTTCAAGAAAAAACTATTACTTAATGGAATAGATCTGTCACTGAAATTTGTGCGCTATAAAGACGAATTTGCTCTCATGACAGCGGATGACAATGCGTACAGAGTTAAAATTGTCTCAGCCAGTCTGTTTGTCAAAAAAGTAAGCGTCTCATTTATACCAGCAAAGCATATTTATACTTAAATTTGTCATCATAAGCATCTCACCAAGCGTCACACTTGCGCACAGCAAGGCATTGCATCATGCAAATGCAAAATACACTATAGACAGAGTATCTTTAAAGACTTTTTCCATACCTGCTGGGGCAAGAATGATAACTACTGACAATTTATTTATACCTAAATTTGTCATCATTGCCTTCATTGATAACGAAGCTTACACAGGCAGCCTCACCTGTAATCCATTTAATTTCAAAAACTGTGATATAGAATTAATTTCTTTATATGCTGATGGTCAGGCTTATCCTGCTAAACCGTTCCAGCCAAATTTCCAGAGTAAACAGTATACCACAGAATTCTATCAGCTGATACAAACCGCTGGAAGACATTTAAAGGACAGACTACTTGCCATAACTGGTGACGACTTTGGTAGCGGGTAAACTTTATTCTGTTTCAATCTGGAAGCTGACAAAGGACATTCAGGCAATGTATCGTTAATTAAAAATGGGAACGCGAGGCTTGAAACCCATTTCAGAAACCCACTACCCCGCACAATGAACATCTTGTGCTATTCCGTATTTGATTCAGTCATTGAAATAGCTAACATGAGACAGGTGCTCTTGGATTACTATTGAGACAACAAACACTGTCATGAACACTATAAAAACTATACAACTATCAGCCGTGATGGGCAGGATTATCAATAAAAACACATTTTCTAGGTGTGTTAGCCATGCAATCAGCTACCCATTGCACAGCTTCAAGGACTCCCGGCTATGGCTATTGTAAACACTCACTCTTCTACAATGCCCGGGGAACACTGGCTTGGTGTGTCGCTTTGTCAACAACATAGAACCTGTGGCAGTATGCAGCGATTATGTGTGTGTGCAACGTGGATACTGATATGTACTAGTGGCTATAATAAAAGACAATATGAGAGCATGATTTAATCGAGTCAATGGTATTTATTATCAAAAATTGTTGCATATATTATACAGTCACATCATACATGCTTCAAGTGTAATAAAGAAATCAAAAATACATTAATAATAACAAAAAATATATTTAACATTGATAAAAGAAAAAACATTAACTATAATAAAAGAAAACAATCTAACCGCAGCAGTTAGTGAAAACAAATTACAGCAGAAAAACAACAGTCAATATTTTTGGCAGAAAAATAAACAACATTACAGCTGTGATAAGATAGTCTGAATTCAAAAATCCAACCACTCAACAGGACCACCCTTTAATTTATTTTTTATTCTTTATTTTTTCTTTAAATGTACTATCACGCAGTGGGACTGACAAGGGTCAATCAGTGTGTGACCTTCTTTATACAAGGCAATGGTCTTATGTACGCTGATAACGGTATGTTTAAATCTGAAACAGCCTTTAAAAACTCTGTCCAGCCTATAGATCTGTGTGTGGTTGTGACAGCTTTAATCAGGTCATAAATGTGCGAACCCGGGATGGTGCGTTTATCAACAACAATTTCGCCTTTGTCATTGTAAGAAATTAAGTCCGGCGAATGGTTCAGAGCTGACAGAATGAGTTCTGCATTCCGCCTACTCCTTTTTGGTATGTGTGTCAAAACACTCTCTGCAATAAAATCCTTCACCCCAACATCACCATAAACAGGAGGGGTGACCGCAGGTGGGACTTGCACATCTGTGTTAAACTGTTCCGGTAGTGATAAAGACAAAACACTCTTTTCACGGGCCCCTTGTCTCACAACTGTTAGGTATCTTTGGAGAATATCGCCATATTTTTTAGCTTTCTCATACACATCTATGTCTGATTCATGTAACACATGAAGCATCTCCTTGTCCAAGTCATTCTGAGCCTGCTGTCTGATGTTGCCTGTGTGCTGTTGCGGTTGCTTCAATAAGTCCAGCTGATGTTGAGGCACCAAAAACATCTTTTGCACATGCTCCATTGTCACCTGTTTGCTATCAGACTGGTTATAAAAGGGATTGCAGCCCCTAATAAGGGTAGTAAAAACCCTCCAGATTGAAAAAGAGAAAGACAATCAACCAAAGTTTTTATCAGCAATCAGTCTGATTAGAGATGTTTTCTTTTTTAGCCGTTTGTACTGCTGATTGGTCAGCGGAATGTTACCTTGCAATACGTTAAAGGCTATCTCACACAATGCATTGATGAAATCCAAGCCAGCATTGCTAATAATAACTCTGCATAGAGCCGGTGGAGACTTTTATATCAACTCCAACAGAGACAGATTCCTCCGCATGCGTGATGACATCCTTTCACCTCTTCACTGTTTTTTGTTTTGGGATATAAACAACCAGACGGTATGACAGCAAATTTGTTCTGAGTTTTAAATAATCTGGGGTCTTGGCTTTATAGTCTATTAAAATATACCCATATGTTGTGGGTGTGGCATCATTAAACGCTTCCCTAAAATATTTAGTATTACCAGGAAACATTTGTCTACCTAAAAGCATGATTTGATATTTATCTCTAGGATTGTTAAACAATATTAGGTAGTTAGTGTTCAAGGAAATAGTTCTTCTGGATTTTCCTTGAATAAACAAATTCTGAACCAGATATATACAACTCAAATTCCTATGATGCACATACTTTGTGAACACATTTTGTACTTCTAAATTGTTGGCGGCATCGTTCATTACATCGTCTATAATTAACAAATTATTCTTGTCTGTAGGCAGAAGGGTGTCATCAGCCAGAGATTCGGGTATACCGTTAACAAAGTTTATGTCTCTTATCTTATCTTAAGAAGCTGGTCATAGAGTGGCTGCCAGCATGAGCATATATACACAATGTTATCAATGCTGTGTGAAATAATCCTGGAAGCATTTTCAATGACATTTTTGACAAAAAAAAAAAAAAAAAAAAAAAAAAAAAAAAAAAAGTCTTGCCGCAGTTACTGGGACCGCTGACCACCATGCTGAACGGGTGCTGCAACCTGGCATCAAACCCATGATCTAATTTAAAATCCATAAGGTTGTGTAGTATAGTCTGGGAGCACACGGCGCTTGTTGTAGACAACTTTAAGCTTCTTCACAACGGTTTCATTCTTCAAATGAAGCTTCTTTTTATCGCGTTTGATATTATCAGACACAGCCACTAGGCGTGTGTCTGATTGGCTACAACTTGTGAACTAAACCTTAAGGATTTGTGGGTGACAACTTTGGAGTTTAGTGCGTTCAGTGTTACACCTTTACAGTTGACCTGGGTTTTGCCCAGCGATGTGTGATACGCGTAGCATTTTGGCCCACCGGAAACAAATTCTATTGTGTGATCCTCCACACCTCCCTTTCCAGAGTCTAATTCGCTGGTGAGATCCCCCCAGTCATTCAGTCGCCAGGGCGTGCTGTGAAAATGACGCTGTCTGTATCACAATACAGCACACGCTGCTGCAAGTTATCTAACAAATCATACAGCATGAGTCTGGCGTGTCTTGAAGTCTTCATGGCCCCCACAAGGACATTAATGTTCTTCACGCGGGATGCTCTACCATCAGCGTGGCGCCACTTCACCATGGCGACGTCGTCAGAGATTAAACAAAACTGCGGCACGTCGTACTGGTCGCTGAACATTAGCTGAACTTGTTGCCGTTTGTCAAGTGTTTTCACATGTTCTGGATACTCTGAGGCCTCCTGTTTAAGTTTTAGAAAAGCTTTCACATAGTCTTTAAACATTGTGTCAGTCTTGTTGGGGAAGTGCCACACCTCATCAATAGAAACATTCCAGTATCCTTTCTCAACAGCTTTTTCAAGCTCAAATGAGACCCACTGTTCCCGCATGCTGTGTGCTGGTTCTGGTCTTCAGCGCACATGCTGCAGAGCGGAAACATCAGTTTACCATGGCACCTGTAGGGAAGGACTGTGTGAAAAAGACCTCTTGGAGGCAGGACTGTGCATTTAACAAAACCGAAATAATTTTCTAGTCTGTCAAAGTTGGTGTAAATGATTTGAGGGTGTCCTACAGGATAATCTTTTTTAGATTGCACTGTGGGATAGCTTCACTTTCGGGTAACATTTAACACAGCCGTGGTGAAAATATCCTGCAAATTCATAAGCCCTGTTACTTGTGGGGTCAAAGCAGTCCACAAAAATATGGCCCAACCCTCTGTTCGCCTCCTTTGAGAGCATGTTTTATCACTGTGTTGGTAGTGTGGGACAGCCATTCAATAGAGACGTTTGAAAACGTCTTATTCTGCTCAACGTATGCACCATCATACGTGAGAGCGAGCGTGTCTCTAGGCAGAAACAGTGTTTTATACACACACCCATACTGAACGCAGCCAGGGTGGTATACATGAATGGATCAACTTGTGTACAACCCAGTAGAGTGTCACAATATATGGTGCATGCTTTACGCAGGACATCAACATCGTTAACACAGTAGCGTCTGACTTCAGCCTGAAAATCAAAGGGGTTCTGTGAGGCGGTCTGATACCATTCCATGAAACTCGCCTTACCACTTTCAGACATGCGCTCATAGCCATAGAAGGATGGGGCTGGGTACGGACCAACACAATACTCATTATCCCTCGTGTTGAATCTGTGTGGGAAATGGCCCTTCTGCAGGTCATGAAAACTTAAAGCAGAGGGTATTTTGGCAAGTCCCATGGGCAAAAAGCTGAATGAATCAATCCACCGCTGGTCATAGTCCCTGTCATGCATCAGAATCACACGGCTCCCTCTCATTGTGACGGTAGGTGTTATGCCCTGCATGACAAAGTACTCCAGAAGTATGTAGTTATCAAAGCCAGATGCATTATAGGCTATGAATGTGTACCCACGAAACCTCGGACGTCTGTAATGCTGCACAAACGCCTCCACACATTTTAATGTATTATATGTGAACTTGTTACCCTTCAGATCAGACACACACACAAAGTTGGCCCCATGTCTGCCGTTGTGATACCGTGTCTCAAAATCATATAAAATATATTCATCACAAGGGTTCCGTTTTTCAACAGGCTGTATGAAACACTGATGCTCAGAGTCCCTGGCTAATTTAGGCTCGTGTCAGTGCTCACATTTAGGGTGGACACATCTGTGTGGTGATTTCTTTGATTCTTTATATGTGACACCACAACTCATGCAATACTTCATATTGTCACATGGGACCATGTTGTGTTTTATTTCTGGTAATTTGTGTTGTCGGTAACAGTGTTGTGATTTGCAGATGTGGTTACAGTCACTGCATTTCACGGTGGGACCACTGTGGTGATGACAGAGTGTGAAACATATGTTGCATCTATATTTACAGCTGTGATAGAGCGGTGCTTCCTATGTGTTGTAACAGAAATTACAAACATAGCATGCCCCGAGAAAACCTAATGGCTTTTCAATCAGGTGATAATGTTCATTGTGCAGGTACAATCATTACAGTGTTTGGATTTGGCTCATCATGTGTGAAAAACCTATGCAGACGTTTACACCCTGCTGCGTGATAACAGATTACTTCCTTAATGTTTAGGTGTTTCTCAAATTTGCCGGCATCAGAGAATGACACTGGCTGTAGTGCATAGACCTACTTGAGCATTTAACTGTTTAGCAGTAGCAAGTTTTTCATGCTCAGGGGATGTTGAATTTAATGAATGTGCTATGCAAAGGGAGAAGCACAAATTGTGTGTGTTGTTTGGTGTGTACAAATGTTTACCCTTCTTTGAGAGAATCTCATCATAAGAGATGTTTGCCAGTTTTAAGCGAGCACCATCGCTACTGTTTTGAGCAACCGTGACAATAAACTCTAATTCAACATGACCGATAGATTCGTCATTACTTTGCATAACTTGAGCTATTTGGTTGAGAAACAGGTCAAGGTCATACTGATCATCAGGATTTAAAACAGCTTGAACATCAGAAGCCAATGAGGGCCCTCGCAGGACCACATTCAGAACACAGCCCTGCTGAGATCCATCCACAGCTCTATCACATTGGCGAAGCAGTTTCTAACTCTTTCTGGCAGTTGTTCAGGATCATCAAGACTTATGTCCCTAAAATCAAGGTGCTCACGCAAGTCTCGGGCGTTGAAATTAGGTATCTCTCTAATGCCAAGTTGACTGACTGCCAGACCCAAACTGAACAATGGGCTCGACTACTGCAGCACCTGTTTGTGAATGGTTAACACTTAAGGAATTTCCATTGTTTGAGGGGTTGTGTGGTGATGCGTCAGCAGCAGCTGCAGCAGCACCCAGATACGCATGTACGCTAGGTGCACACCCCCGATCAGGTGTGACAGAAGCCTCAGTAATAAGACAGTCAGTGGTAGCCTGAGTAACAACAGTCCCTGCAGAAGCCATGGCAACAGGCAAATCTGGATGTGAATCGGTTGCATGATCAGCAGCATCAATATAAACAGCATCAGGTTCAGAATGAGTTGGGCAAGGACGTGCATTAGACACAAGACTGCCTACTACAGTGACACTATTAAGTCTTGCATGCAAACTTTTGAATTGTTTATTATTTGCGCAGCCCACTAGTTAAAAGCCTCAAAGTCAAACCATTTAGCCGAGTGAAGGTACCAAAATTGTGTTTGAATAATTTACGGAGTGGGTCCATGGTGTGGATTTTAAAAGTCAGCGATTTAAAAATCAGCTACTAATGAGATCTAATAAACCCCAGGTATTGTGTATTGCCTGGGTGATACCAGTTAGACCACCTGCAATTTCTTGCAAGTCCCCCTGTGCTGCTTCTTGTTGTTGGTTGAGTTTAGCTGCCATTTCTTGCAGGTTCCTCTGTACTGCTTGTTGATTTTGGCGAGCATCGATCAAAGATAGTATATCGTTTTTGAAGCAGAATGACTCTGTTCTGAAGTAGAGGTGCTTGTAGCATTTAAGTATGCGTCATATGCCTGTGATATTTGAGAGTCTGTTATGCAGCCTTCTTCAAAACCTATGTCTGAATCACTGTTGTTTCTGAGACATTCTGGCGTGATGGGTATGTCAACTATATTGAAATCTGATAGACTGTACTCAAAAACATCGCTGAAATCACAAGGCAGGCACTCACTCTGGGGTATGATGGAGAATGGCTCTGAGTCTCCTCTGTTGCACAAAGCTTGTGGTTTTTCTTGTTGTTGTTCTGGGAGTTGAATATCACGTAAATATTCCAAAAGCATCAAGGGGTCTTCATGGTCCACCTCATGGGAAGGGGTTGTGTGATTGCTGTGGAGCTAGACGTGTGTTAAAAACATTATAAATACACACACACACACACACACACACACACACACACACACACACACACACACACACACACACACACACACACACACTTCAAAAACCGTATATGCTTGCGTCTTGATTTATTTATGACTATACTCACCCACTCGCACTGTATTCTGTCTCAGGCCTGGTGTATTAGAGCATTTGTAATTATTTAAACTTTTTTCCTTTAAATTGGTTGACATGTATACTGAGACTTGTATACATACCTAACGTAAGGTTTGGTCTTATCGCCCCCGCTTCTGTAAGTTTTTCTGGACAGCTTATTGACCCTATGCCCGGGGGAAAAGCACAGTTAATACACGGTTTAAACAAAACATACTTATATTTAAAATGTGTGTAACACTGTGTATACCTTGTGTTTTTTAGAGGTGTAGTTTGACCTGCCTGTGATCCTGTAGAATGAGACAGAAACATACATTTTAAATGTTACTATATAAGAAACAGGTAAGATTGTTTCTAAAACAATGAGACATCGTAGAAAAAAAAAAAAACTGGTTTGCATGAGCGCATGACTATTTAAAAAAAAAAAAAAAAAAAAGAGAAGAAACACCAGCCTTGTGTGAAACGTATGCTGTCCTATTGTGACGAGCTCCTAAAAATTAGGCTTTTGTTTTAGAAAAGAAAACAGATTGAATATCCTATGATATGCTATGATATAAATTTAAAAATACAATAATAGTATTGTTTTACTTACCATATATGAAGTCCATGTTAAAAAAAAATAAATAAATAAAAAAAAAATTAAAAAAAACACTGTTAGCTTTGCTGACCGTTCTGCTGAACGAAGTGTTGTGCTCGCGAGGGCTGTTTTGTAGTAGTGAGGAAAAATACAGTGTGTCTGATTAGGGTGTTTTTATATAGGTGGGGCTGGTTTCAGTTGACCTCTGAAATGCAGAGATAAAAGAGTAGGATGTAAAGAAAAAAAGGTGGAAAACCCTGTGGAGGTTCAGTTGGACATGGTTTCAGTTGACCTCTGACATGGAGAGATAAAGGAGCAGTTTACAATGAAAAAGGTGTAAACTATGGAGGTACAGTTGGGATGTGTGTGCTGGGATGCTCTTGATAAGGAAGCCTCTTTAAATGTTTTCTGACCTTTGGGGTGTGACAAAGTGGAGGAGCAGTTGTAATGCTCTCCATTTGTCCCATATGTGTTTGCCTTTTTTTTTTTGCACTTTGTACACATTATTCTGTTTCTATGTATTTGCTATGATTTGCTATTTGTAAAATAACATTGCTTCACTCACTATCCTGAGTTTGTTTGTGTAAGCGTTTTGTTGCCGGCAAATTAAACATTCTGCAAATTAAGGCAAATACAAATTACATGTTTCTTTATATTTTATTATGTTACAGATTAAGTCATTTGTTCATACTTACTTTGTTTGTCTCTTCAGTCTTCGTGAGGATCAGGTGTGGGGGAAACACCCGCCTGGCATTTCCTCATTTTAAAGTCTTGATGATGTCACATATGACATCAGCAGGTCAAACCAAGTGGAGGGGTTTCTTTTTCCATAGAGATGCTTCCTTTTGTTGGTGTTAAGGTTTAAAGGGATTTGTTGAATGTTTTTCCTTTCCTTAATACTGCCATTTAGTTGTGTAAATGTGCATATTAGAAGTGTGTAGAGGTTTTGTGTTTTTAGATCATCTGTGTAGAGTTTTAGGTCCCTCAGTTTGAGTGAGTGGTACTGGCTGGGCAATTGGAGGGAAATTGATGGCCCTATTTAAAGCCAGTCTCTACCAGTAGTGATGGCCAAATGAAGCTTTCTGAAGCACTGAAGCTTGTATTGAAAAACGGTTCATTACTTGAAGCTTTTCAACACAGTCCTCTCCGGTGACATCTGGTGGTGAAAATTTTGAAGAGCAGCTTGAATCTGCAAAATAAAACGGACTGCTCAATCATCACTGCTCACTCAAGAGTGGAGTTCTCTCTGATATTGGGCCACCGTTCCGTTGCTTTGAACATGTAATTGGTTTTGTTTTCTCGATTGGCGGGCTGAAAAAATGTAATGTGTATTTGCGTAATACATTTTGATCAATAAACTTTACCTATTTAAACATGCACTATGGTGTTGCCTTTCTTTGCTCATAACTCCTTGATGTTGGTAAATACAATAAGTGAGCAATATATATAATATACATATGATAACGCACAGCACATTATGGAGTATGCCCCTGCTGTGGAGTCCTGCCTCCATCTACTTGTCATTTAATCACTGGACAGCTGGACAGGTTCATACAAAATATTAGATGAGGCCTATTGTCCTATACATATTTTTGACCTAGGGGTGGGATTGATTGTGAACTGGAAAGGGAAAATGCTTAGGGGGCTGAGTATGGCTGCATCGTCACTGATTTGTAGAATCATTTTGATTCGATACAGGATCCGATTCAATTTGATTGGAATCTGGAAAGTTTTGCCTCAGTCAGAAATATTACAATTCTGGTCATGTATCAGTATATATCCATAATTTCGTATCTATTAAAAGAAAGCTGACACATGTGAGCCTTAATTAGAGATGTAAACAGAGAGTTATGAAACCTGCAGCTGCAGAAGCCAGCGAAAAAAAAAGAGGCAAACACAGCGCGGACCCGACAACACACCAAAATCTGATTCTGACGCGTCGGGTCCGCGCTCTGTGTTCACGTTTGTATGCAGAATCCGTAAACCCAGTTACTGTTTTAGCTGCATGGTGTTTGACGACATGTTGTGAGGTTTAACCTGAGATGCTGGCGTTTCAGGCATAATAACGTTAATTTACAAATCGACACGGGATTTTAATGAATCAATATCACTTTATTCAATTTAGCATGGATTGTAATCAGAAAAGCGATAATCAAAACCCACCCCTAATCAAGAACTTGCAAAGTAAAAACATGATCTATGTAAGGTAGCCCTTTTGTTATTTACATTTAAAAAGAGGATTAGTGTTACTGTGCGCTGGCTGAGTCTGTTTCTTTTCTTAGAAATAGTTTCTCCTGCCCTGGAGAAAATCCACTTGCATGGAACAGAAGAGGCTGTGGAGTGCAGGAACCACACTGCAAGCTGGTAGATATGCAGGTATTCCTGGGTCCTGCAGACTATCACCTAAAAACAATAAACAAAATGATTTTCTAAACTGTAGCAATGTAATGTACGTATAGTGTCAAATACATTTTTGTAGTCTTCATTAGCTTTAATTCACATGGAAGTGTTCCTAAAGTCATATGCTGTAATGATATTTACATTATGAAAACATGATTTTGGACATTTCAGGTTTTTCACTTCGGCAGATAAAATGAATTGAGCAAAATCAACTCAAAATATTTCCACACGCCATAACGTCCTCTCTTCCTCGCTGGCTCCATATCTGTCAGTGGAATGATCACCTCTTCGCTCTCTGTCACCATCAGCACACTCCACGAATCCCGTCCGTTTGAATCAGGTACCGAAGCAGTTACGTGCGTAATGAAGCTTCGGACGTCACTGGTCACGTGACGTTTGCCAAACGAAGCAAGCCTCGACACAGTGCTTCTGAACCAGTGTGTTGTTTTTTTCGACACACGCTCACGCTCCGGAGCGTCAGCTTCAAGCGGGCCATCACTATCTACCAGTTTCAAGAGAGGAGAGGTGAGTGTCACATGGGGCCCTCTCTGCAGCCCCCTATGTGTAGTTGAGTCTTACTGTTACATAGTGTGGCTACTAGATAATTGTAGGGGGTTGATACAGTGCTACTGTGGCCAGGTGTGAATATGTGGTTTTAGATTTATCACAAGAAAAGTGATTTTCTAAAGGAATGCATGTTGTTTGTGGTGCTCTGTTTAAAAACTGTCTTTCGGAGCGCTAAAGAAAGTGAAATGCTCCTAAACTAGTTACATTAAATCACCTATGTCTAAATAACAGTGCTGAGACCTATACAATCCTTAAAAACAGTTTAATTAAAACACATAATGGTTTCATTAAATAAAGCGCAATTAAACACTTATGAACTCACATGACCCCTGAACTCACATGCACGTGCAAAGCCAGTACACACATACATGCACTCACATGGACGCGCAGGGTGGGGAGCAAAAAAATATTACTACTCACCTCACTACTTGTGGGCCTCAACAGCAGTAGAGCTTGCTGCAGCTAGCGACGGGGTGGCCCTGTGGGCCTTCGAAAGTGCACCTTAGTTTGTTGTTTTCTTTGTTGTTGTGACCATTTTCCTTTTTTTGACTTATTGATAAAGCGTTGTTGCGGTCTCTTTGTGTTAAGATTATTTCAAATAAAACCTTAATATGAGCTAAACACCTCTGTTTGGTTTCCTCTTCATTTTTTCCTGTTTGTCATTGCTCCCCACACCTTCCCCTAGACCTCATTTGTGGGGACGTAACACCAATAAATGCCAAACAATATTTTCTAGTCATTAAAATTGTTTAATTATGTGACCTAAATCATAATAAATCCATAAAAGTGTCATCCACACGTGTACAGTGACAAACTGCATGTAACGTATTTCTTGTTTGTTTTGTTTTTTTCTCAACTGAAAAAAGAAAAAGACAATGTTTCATGATGCACTCTAGAGTTGGGCTGAAATTAAGACATGATTTAATTACTGCAAAGTTAGAGGGAAAAAATAGTGCACCCTCTTTTACATTCCTCAGAGATTTTGGTCCATTTTGACATGAAAAGCATCTCACTGTTCCCCAACCATCCAACTGTAGCTGCAGAAATCAATAATCATCAAACGAAATTATGACTTTTTTTTTCCAGTCAAGGCTGGGATGGTTTGGACATATTCAGAGGAAGGGTAGTGGATATATTGCATGGAGCTGCCAGGTGAAAAAAGGATGATCAAAGGGAAGATTTGTGGATGTAGTACATATGCCCACAAAGAGTTGTGAAAGGCTCTTTGTTGCTTTTATTATCTTTAGTTTAAAACATGTATGAGTAACTCCAGGTAGCTTCATCTCACATTCATGTACAGGGTGGGGCATTTATATGGATACACCGTAATAAAATTGGAATGGTTGGTGATATTAAAGTCTTGTTTGTGGCACATTATTAGATGTGAGGGGGCAAACTCCTCAAGATGGGTGGTGACCATTTAGAAGTTGGCCATCTTGGATACAACTTTTGTTTTTTCAATAGGAAGAGGGCCATGTGACACATCAAACTTATTGGTAATGTCACAAGAAAAACAATGATGTGCTTGGTTTCAACGTAACTTTATTCTATCCCTTCACTTCCACTGTCCCTCCCCATCAGAAGATGATGGTTTATTGCCCTCTAGACCTGTTCACTACATCTACACCATAAGGGACACTCAACCACAAGGTGAGACTGATTCTAATTCAAAGCCATTTTAATCAGTGGACTGAGATATTAAAAACATCACTCAGTAATTTGTCTTAGTCAGGGATTTCAAACTCATTTTGCATTGAGGGCCACATACAGCTCACTTTGATTTTAAGTGGGCCAGATGAGTGAAACTTTCTGGTAAATTAAAGATGTTTAATCCCTGAGATATCTTAATATGATATAAAGAAGTCAAAGGAGCTTGCAAAGAAAAGCGTCTGGACTTCTTTAAGTTACTTGAAGACGTTTCACCTCTCATCCGAGAAGCTTCTTCAGTTCTAAGGTCAAATGGTGGATAGTCCCAGATATAAACCTAGTGGGAGTAACCCCCCACAGAGGGACAAAAAGACCCCTGATGATCCTCTAATCGCCTGAGACAAGGTGTGAAACTGGGTGTGGGTCCCAATCAGCCAGAGTATCGGGTGAGTTCATTGTGAAACCTGGCCCCACCTTGTCATGCGAATTCCTGAGATCAGATGGCCCAGGATGTGAGTGGGCGTTAAGGTGTCTGGGAAGGGATCTCAAAACTGGATTATAGATGGCAGAGAGTTGGTGTCGTAAACCCCCGCCTCTGTTCAAAGATGGTCGCTCACAGTGGACATAGATGGCTTCTTTCACTCCTCTTTCAAACCATCTGTCCTCTCTGTCCACAATGTGAACATTGGCATCCTCGAAAGAGTGTCCTTTATCCTTAAGATGCGGATGGACAGCTGAGTCTTGTCCTGTGGAGCCACTTCACAAGCGCATGGCACAACACAGAAGAGCCACCTCCACAGGACAAGACTATACAGACTAATGGTACAGTCATATTTACAAGCAGAGACAGCACGTGTGTATATTAACTCCTCACATCCTGCTCCTCACATACAAGGTCTTAAATAATCAGGCCCCATCTTATCTTAATGACCTTGTAGTACCATATCACCCTATTAGAGCGCTCCGCTCTCGCTCTGCAGGCCTACTTGTTGTTCCTAGAGTATTTAAAAGTAGAATGGGAGGGAGAGCCTTCAGTTTTCAGGCCCCTGTTCTGTGGAACCAGCTTCCAGTTTGGATTCGGGAGACAGACACTATCTCTACTTTTAAGATTAGGCTTAAAACTTTCCTTTTTGCTAAAGCATATAGTTAGGGCTGGACCAGGTGACCCTGAATCCTCCCTTAGTTATGCTGCAATAGATGTAGGCTGCCGGGGGATTCCCATGATGCATTGAGTTTTTCCTTTCCAGTCACCTTTCTCACTCACTATGTATTAATAGACCTCTCTGCATTGAATCATATCTGTTATTAACCTCTGTCTCTCTTCCACAGCATGTCTTTACCCTGTCTTCCTTCTCTCACCCCAACCGGTCGCAGCAGATGGCCGCCCCTCCCTGAGCCTGGTTCTGCCGGAGGTTTCTTCCTGTTAAAAGGGAGTTTTTCCTTCCCACTGTTGCCAAAGTGCTTGCTCATAGGGGGTCATATGATTGTTGGGTTTTTCTCTGTATCTATGAAGCGCCTTGAGGCGACTTCTGTTGTGATTTGGCGCTATATAAATAAAATTGAATTGAATTGAATTAACATTATGCCATTTAATGGTGTAATAATGTTGCCATAAATAATTCTGCTAAATATCTGTGTTTTAAAGTTTCTGCAGGTAAGAAGACCAGACTGCTGACAGCTTTTGCACCTCTGTTTTCTCATCACACTGAAATCACATGTTTGAACTTGCCCACAAACTGTAACGCAAAACTCAGCTTGCTTAATCCTTCGGGTTAACTGTTAAATGTTAAACTGTTTGTTCACTGTGAACTGCATGCAGACAAGAACTTAAGGCCAGAACATGTTGTTGCATTATAAACTGGCTTTTGGCAAAAAAAATGTGCTGCCGGCATTTACAACAAGAGCATGCAGTGACAAGATTGAGCGTTACAGGTGGGAACTGTTGCACATGTACTTGTGGGAGTTCCTTTCTCCAGGCTCGAAATACAGGAAGGAGAGTGTTTAAACCTCCTGTTATGTTAGCTTCTTAGGTGCATTTCTTATGGAGCTGCTAGCTTGTCTGTCTCGCATCTGACAGTGCTCAGCTCTTATCAAACTTTAGGCAGTCCTTGCCAAAGTGGGTTAAATTGTCTTAAAACTGAAAAAGCTATGTCCAGATGAACAGAATCAACCTTTTGGGACTCAAATTATATTACTCTGGAGAAAATGTCTGCAGAGACTCCAGAGACATTGAAGCCCATAGCCTGGCTGTTGATTCATCCCTTGACTTATAGACAGCCAGGATGAGGACCCAAATAGCCATCTAAATCCATGCAAATGGATTTTATTCATTTACTTCCAATTCCCCAAATATGTACAATGTCCTTTTAAATTAGTCTTTTTCAGAATGAGTTTTTGTATTGAGTTGGACATGACCAACTCGAAAGCTGACTTGATGTCACATGTGTGACTGTGAAAATATATTAAATAAAACATTTGTTTCATTCATTTTATATGTTGGTTACATTAGCACGTACAATTGTGAAGCAGAATGTTTCATAATGAAACAAAAAATGGGTTTAACCAGCAACAGAACAGGAGGGTTAAATCAAAAATACAAAATTATTTACTAACATCTGCCACATGCAATTTAGTAATAATTGCACAGATATTTAATGCAAAAAAATGTGCTTGATATTAAAATGAACCGACTTCACCTTTTCCGAAAACAGCACAACTTTGGTAAATAACCTGTAAATCCAAGCACACCAACCAGCACTTTTTGGGGATTGTGCTCTCTCTGTTTTAGCTCTTTTAGTAAATCTGGCCTTTCATAGTTACATTGTAATTTTTTTCCATCTTCGTCTGCTTGTCCAACACCACTATGTCTGGTTCGTTAGATATCACCAGTTTGTCTGTCTGTATCTGGAAGTCCCACAGGATCTTATCTCATTCAAAACCACCCTGGGGGGCCTGTCCCATTTTGACCTCAGGACTCCCAGGCCATACTCAGCACAGATGCTCCTATATACTTTCTTGGCCTCTTAGTTATGGCCTTCCATGTATGCCCTGCCTGCTAGGATCTTGCACCCTGTTGTTATCATGTGCTGGATGCCACGTGTTAGATTCTGGCCATCATTTGACCCCATGGATCTTGTTTGATTCATCTTGGATAATGGTTCTGACAGTGGCATCTTCCCCACTGCTTAGCATGCAGCACCAGGTTACAGAGCCTGGGGTTAAACCCTCCATTAATGGTAATGAACGTTCTTGTCTAGATGCCAGTGGCTTCTATCTCATAAAAAAAAAAAACACCCAGCACGCCCCTGCGGGCGGTTTATCCTTCAAGCTCGGGTCCTCTACCAGAGGCCTGGGAGCTTGAGGGTCCTGCGCAGTATCTTAGCTGTTCCCAGGACTGCGCTCTTCTGGACAGAGATCTCCGATGTTGTTCCCGGGATCTGCTGGAGCCACTCGCCTAGCTTGGGAGTCACCGCACCTAGTGCTCCGATTACCACGGGGACCACCATTACCTTCACCCTCCACATCCTCTCGAGCTCTTCTCTGAGCCCTTGGTATTTCTCCAGCTTCTCGTGTTCCTTCTTCCTGATATTGCTGTCATTCGGAATCGCTACATCGATCACTACGGCCGTCTTCTTCTGTTTGTCTACCACCACTATGTCCGGTTGGTTAGCCACCACCATTTTGTCCGTCTGTATCTGGAAGTCCCACAGGATCTTAGCTCGGTCATTCTTCACCACCCTTGGGGGCATCTCCCATTTTGACCTCGGGACTTCCAGGTTATACTCGGCACAGATGTTCCTGTACACTATGCCGGCCACTTGGTTATGGCGTTCCATGTATGCCTTGCCTGCTAGCATCTTGTACCCTGCTGTTATGTGCTGGATTGTCTCTGGGGCATCTTTACACAGCCTGCACCTGGGGTCTTGCCTGGTGTGATAGACCCCAGCCTCTATGGATCTTGTACTCAGAGCTTGTTCTTGTGCTGCCATGATTAGTGCCTCTGTGCTGTCTTTCAGTCCAGCTTTGTCCAGCCACTGGTAGGATTTCTGGATATCAGCCACCTCCTCTATCTGCCGGTGGTACATACCGTGCAGGGGCCTGTCCTTCCATGATGGTTCCTCGTCTCCCTCCTCTTTCTTGGGTTTCTGCTGCCTGAGGTATTCACTGAGCACTCGGTCAGTTGGGGCCATCTTCCCAATGTATTCTTGGATGTTCGTTGTCTCATCCTGGACTGTGGTGCTGACACTCACCAGTCCCCGGCCCCCTTCCTTCCGCTTAGCGTACAGCCTCAGGGTGCTGGACTTGGGGTGAAACCCTCCATGCATGGTAAGGAGCTTTCTTGTCTTTATGTCAGTGGCTTCTATCTCCTCCTTTGGCCAGCCTATTACCCCAGCAGGGTACCTGATCACGGGCAGGGCGTACGTGTTGATGGCCCGGATCTTGTTCTTACCATTCAGCTGACTCCTCAGGACTTGCCTGACCCTCTGCAGGTACTTGGTGGTTGCAGCCTTTCTAGCGGCCTCTTCATGGTTCCCATTTGCCTGCGGGATCCCCAGGTACTTGTAACTGTCCTCTATGTCTGCAATGTTGCCTTCTGGTAGTTCAATCCCCTCAGTTCTGACTACCTTCCCTCTCTTTGATACCATCCGACTACACTTCTCCAGTCCGAACGACATTCCAATGTCATTGCTGTATAGCCTGGTAGTGTGGATCAGTGAATCGATGTCTCGTTCACTCTTGGCATACAGCTTGATGTCATCCATGTACAGGAGGTGGCTGACAACTGCTCCGTTCCGTAGTCGGTATCCGTAGCCAGTCTTGTTAATGATCTCACTGAGGGGGTTCAGGCCTATGCAGAACAGCAGTGGGGACAGAGCATCTCCTTGGTAGATCCCGCACTTGATGGTGACTTGTGCTATGGGCTTGGAGTTGGCCTCTAGTGTTGTACGCCACATCCCCATTGAGTTCCTGATGAAGGCCCTTAGGGTCCCATTGATCTTGTACAATTCTAGGCATTCCAGTATCCAGCTGTGGGGCATTGAGTCATAGGCCTTCTTGTAATCAATCCAGGCAGTGCACAGGTTGGTCAGTCTGGTCTTGCAGTCTCGGCTGATTGTTCTGTCTACCAGTAGCTGGTGTTTTGCGCCTCTGGTATTCTTGCCAATTCCTTTCTGTGTCCCGCTCATGTATTGACCCATGTGCCTGTTCATCTTAGCCGATATGATGCCTGACAGGAGCTTCCATGTAGTACTGAGGCAGGTTATTGGTCGGTAGTTGGAGGGGACCGGTCCCTTCTTGGGGTCCTTGGGGATCAGGACCGTCCGGCCTTCAGTTAGCCATTCCGGGTGTCTCTCGTTAACTAGCAGCTGGTTCATTTGTGCTGCCAGATGCTCGTGGAGTGCAGTCAGCTTCTTCAGCCAGTAGGCATGAACCATGTCGGGCCCTGGTGCTGTCCAACTCTTCATACTGGAGACTCTTTCTTGGATATCTGCCACTGTGATGGTTACTGGACCCTGTTCAGGGAGGTCGCTGTGGTCTGCCCTCAGATCCTCTAGCCACTGAGCATTGCCGTTATGGGTTGCATCCTTCTCCCATATGCTCTTCCAGTATTGCTCCGTCTCCAGCCTTGGTGGTGCTGTTCTCTTATTGTTCCCTTGCCACTGAGAGTACACCTTTGCTGGTTCTGTGGAGAACAGCTGGTTTATTCTCCTGCCTTCTATCTCTCTGGTGTACCTCCTCAAGCGGCTGGCCAAGGCTGTGAGTCTTTGCTTGGCAGTTTCCAAGGCCTCAGGTATGGACAGCTTGCTGTATTTCTTAGGCACCTTATTTGTCGCACCTTTCTGCAACTCCGTTAGTTGGCTAACCTCCCTCCGTGCTACTTTGATCTTGCCCTCTAGCCTCCTTCTCCATGGAGGGTACTGCCCCTTGTCGCTGTTCAACGTGTAGCCAAGCATCTCACTGATCACTGCTGCCGTATTGTAGATCAGCTTGTTAGTGTCGGTAATCGTGGTTGTAGGTATTGCCCGTAGTGCTGCATTAACATCATCTAGCAGACCTTCTGAGGGTACTTCACGTAATCTTGGTAACCGGCTACGGGGGATCGAGGTTTCAAGCTTGGCCATGATCCTATTTTTCAGGTCAGTTCCTCTTGCATATATATATATATATATATATATATATATATATATATATATATATATATATATATATATATATATATATATGCGAGAGAGAGGGGGGCAGAAATACACAATGTCAGCTCAAACAGGAAAAACAACTGTAAGTTGTATGTGCAATCTTACTGGCAACTTCTCAAAATCTTAGCTTATTTGTCCTACCCTCCTTTCCACGGAAAGGAACAGACAAGTGATTGCACAATTTTTAGGGTGCAGACAATGAGGTAATTCTTCTTAGTGGAAAGCACAGCAGAGGTCAGTTGCTTTACGCTTTACCCAAATGTTTCTTAACCTCTGTCTCTCTTCCACAGCATGTCTTTGTCCTGTCTTCCTTCTCTCACCCCAACCGGTCGCAGCAGATGGCCGCCCCTCCCTGAGCCTGGTTCTGCCGGAGGTTTCTTCCTGTTAAAAGGGAGTTTTTCCTTCCCACTGTCGCCAAAGTGCTTGCTCATAGGAGGTCATATGATTGTTGGGTTTTTCTCTGTATCTATGAAGCGCCTTGAGGCGACTTTTGTTGTGATTTGGCGCTATATAAATAAAATTGAATTGAATTGAACTTCATGCGGATACCCTCTCGGCGCCAGCTGGGGTCTCAAGGCTGGAGCCGAACAAAAAAAGACCCTGATAACGACTGTGTTTAACCCTTTAAGACCTACCATAGAACCAAGTCCGCCAGAGCTTATATTATATTTTTACATGCTGTGGAGCCATTTTTGGGAGCATTTCAAGTTGCTATACATCAATACAACCATTATAGCCCAAACTTTAATAATATGTCTGCATTAGGTGCATTACCTCCTTTATTACTTCCTTTGCAATAAATAATTTGACACGGCCATAATTCACTCGTTTGACACAAAGTATGTGGGGATTTCTCTTTTATCTCCCTGGGAGAAGATCTTGCAGTATTCGTGTTGCACGGCAAGAGGCAGAGTAGTACCGCTGAAACCATTATTGCAAATAATATTGTAATATTGTAATATTATTGCAACAAACAAATATAAAGCTAGAAATGTACCAGACGGTTTATTTTTTCCTATGTTAATTTGATCCTATGTTTGGATAACAGTTTTCATTGACTGCCTCCGTGTGGACTCTGTGTTAATACTAATATGTAGAATGAATAATACAAAATAATTTTGGGTGAAAGAAAGTGATTGATGTTTAAATAGCTAAAAAGAAATCATGGTAGTTAAAACACGGGTATGTCAAACTCATTTTTCTTCTAGGCCAGCTTACTTTGATCTTAAGTAGGTTGAATAACTGAAACTCCAAGCAATATGTTCATAGAAGACAAAGAAGTTCAATTTCAAAAGCACATATCAGTTTTTCTACATGATATATTTTGGGCAGAACTTTGTGCCATCAGAAACTGAATTTGAATAAGTTAAATTCTAATTTGCATTTGTCAGATTGAATCTGTAACTTGACTAAATGATTTTTAAAACTGAATTTGAGTTAGCCTAATTTGAAATCCAATGTATTGGTTTGAAAATAATCGTCACTAAATTGAAATTGAATTGTATATTTTGAAAATGAATTCATTTCCTTTCAAACTGTATTTCATCTTTTTAAAAATTTTCTTTCCAGTAATTTCAATTTCACTTCTCACCATTCAGTTTCAGTTCTAAAATTCAATTTCAGTTCTTAAATTCATTATTTGGGGATTTACATCTGGGTCCTTCGAGAAAACCACAGAGTAATCCAGCGCTGATTACTAGAACTACATTTTACCAGTGGACCCAATGTGTTATTGAGGGGAATCTACAGCACCTTCAGCTGGAGGTGGATTAAGACTTCAGAAGAATGTCCAGCATAACTCTCGGGTTGGTAATAAATGTATTACATGTATCAGAACAAGCATCATGTTAACAAATGATAGCCGTACAGTAACTTTTATGCTTATTGGGCTGCTTCAGGAGTCATGCATGCATGTAATAGACACGCTGTGTGAAAATTATCATTGCAAATAAAATGTCCAGTCTCTTAAGTATTTGTATTTGTACCTCTGTTTGATGTGCTCATATGTCCATAAACAATCAGGTATTCACACTGATAAGTGCAAGCAGCTTCACCACAAGTGTATGTTCATGATTTTAACAATAAGAAAAATGTTGTGTACTGGAATAAACCCATTAGCTGTGCATTTTTTGTTTAAACAATGA
This sequence comes from Maylandia zebra, assembly GCF_041146795.1. Classification (NCBI taxonomy): domain Eukaryota; kingdom Metazoa; phylum Chordata; class Actinopteri; order Cichliformes; family Cichlidae; genus Maylandia; species Maylandia zebra. The sequence goes on along the minus strand of NC_135169.1, from coordinate 16,080,341 downwards.
TACCACTCTGGATTTTATATTAATACATACTTGTTCACATGTTACTGTATCGTAGTAAAGTGAATGTGAGAAACATTGAATTATTATTAAGTTGCATTAAAGGCAGCTTTCTTCTCTGATTTCACTCCAGTGAACTGAAACTGCAGTGTTACTAGACCAGCATTTTTGCTTCTTCTTTTAAATGCCAAGTGTTGCATCAGCAGCACGAATAAGTCAAACAGAAACAGAATGTTGTTAACAATCTGGACGACATCATGGATTTTAGAGCTCTCTGCGTCAAACTCAGTGAGTCCTCTCTTCACTTCCACATTAAAACTAAACTGTAATAAATCTATAAGTTAATAATGGTTTTAGAAAATTATGTGGTTTGAAAAGTTTCATCTAGAGGAAAATGCCAAATAACAAGTAGCTTTGTCAGCAGTTTTACATTTAAGTATTATGTATGGCGGTTATTCTTTTTTGTTATTTTTCTTTTTTAATGTGTTTTTTAGTGTGTGTTTGTTTTAATGTGTGTTTTTAATGCCTGTTTTTGTCTTTTCAGTGATGAGTGTGATCATCCTGCTTTGTGCACATGATCAGAAAAGTGGTAAGTACCAGAAAAGTAAACTGACATGAACATTTATCAGTTTGTGTTTGGAACTTAAATTTGTGATATTCAAAAATAAAACTAAAGTAAATCTCTCCTTTTCTTCATCTAGATGCATTTTCTCTTCATATCCTTCCAAACAGATTACAGTTCTTTGAATATGAGGCAGTGACCTTTTACTGTGAGGGAGTTGTTTATTGTGAATTTGTGCATAAAGTCAAAGGGAAAATAAAAACATGTCCCAAAGGATCATCCTGCACCATCACAAATGTTTATCTAGATGACAGTGGGGAGTACTGGTATGAAAATGAAGAAGGGATCAGAAGCAACAGTATCAACATCTCCATCACTGGTATGTTTGCAGTGGGACAATATTTTGTGATTCATTTTAATCAAATTTTATTTAAAAAAACCCCAAAAAACTCTTGTTATTCAGCTGGTTCTGTGATCCTGGAGAGTCCTGCTGTTCCTGTGATGGAGGGAGAAGATGTGACCCTGAGCTGCAGAAATAAGTTAACTCCCTCAGACTTCATGGCTGATTTCTATAAATATGGAGTCCACATCAGGAACAACTCAACAGGAAGCATGACCATCCACAAAGTTTCAAAATCTGATGAAGGACTTTATAAATGCAGCATTGTAGGAGCTGGAGAATCCCCAGAGAGCTGGCTCAGTGTCACAGGTGAGACAGTGAAGAGGTCTTGTTTTTCTCCTTTTTAATGCCGGTAGTAATACAACTGTATCACTTATCATTATACTAGAATTTATGGTGAATTTGTCTGACAGAAGAGGAAACAAAGAAGTGGGTTTGTGACTGACACATGAATCAGCTGATGATCGCTAACTGCTCACTTCAGGCTCCTGCTTTGTGTGATTAAACAGACTCTTTTATTATAAAATAATTCAGTAATTTTTTTTATCATTTACACAATTTTCTCTTCAGATCAGACATCATAAACCACTGTGAAAAAAAAATATGTCATGGATAATAAACAACAAACAACAAACGGGATAAGAACTTTTGGACTACATATGGAGGAAAAATGTGCAGATATAATTTACATAAAATTTTATACCATATTTCTTTAATTGTTCATTTGCTGGGCTTTTTAACAGTTTGGTAGTCTATGGGGGTAAATTCACAACTTAAATGGACAATAGAGGAACTGCATTTCTGCCAGTTTTTCAGCCCTTGAATTTGCCAATGTAAATATTAAGTAAATAACCAAGGTGAACACTGAAATAATTAATGAATTGTTTTTATCTCCTCAATCAATCACACAGAGACCCAGACAGACCCCTCGTCACAGCCTGGCTGTCATATTTACCTCGTCTTACGGACTGTGTTCACCATCATAATGGTGGCTCTGCTGTTGCTGCTTGTGGGACTTCTTCACTCTGGGAAAATCAGAGCCACAACACCTAATTTAAACTCAATCTCATGAAATTGCAACTGCTATGATACATGAAACAGAGCAGGCAATGGTTATTATGAGTAACACAAATAGACAATAGAAAGCTGTCCTCCATTCTTCGTTGAGTGATATATTAAACAATCCAAATATACCATGCATTGTTTTGTAATTGAAATAGATGTATCCATTTGCATTATTTGCATGTCTATTAATTGTTATAAACATGCGCGTATTCAGTTAGATAAACCTGACAAACCCATATAGTGTTGGATTCAAATGCTAACAAAAGCAATTGTCTGTTATTTAAAATTTTAACTTAAATAAACTTGATCTATGTGCTTTAATTTTTTGTAAGTGTATGAATGCTGTTACAAGCTGTTACCTTTTAATCCAGTTATATAGAAATATTTTCTTTTACTTGTTCTCTGTTAAACTCTATTAAATTATATATTTCTCACTCCCTCCCGTCTTGCGCAACCCACACATACACAATCACACACACACACACCAAAGTCTTAAGTTTAATTCAATTTGGTTTTCTTTATATTGCGCCAAATCACAGTAACAGTTGCCTCAAGGTGATTTATTTGAGGCCTGTCTTCAGATTCATTATTATGTTCTAAATTTTCTTATGCAGTATACTGGTTAACTTAAGCATATTTATAATTAATATACCTGGTTATATTCTGATCAGTATTAAGCAATTGAGTATACTTAATCAGTACTACAACCACATATACATTATGATTCTATCAACAGTCACAACATTGAATGCTATTTCTCTGATTCAGGATCACGTTTATGTGTTCTCAACACAATTCTTATCCTATAAAAAAAAACTACATGTAAAACTCTGCGCTCAAGTTCCCTGGCTGTGTGTGAGTTTGAACTTACAAGTACAAATTTTGACCCAATTTTCCCTTTCTTTCAGCTGATTGGTCAATGTTATGTCAATCACAAATGTAAACAGATGGATTTGGTTGTCGGAGAGGTGGCTTACTGAGCTTCTGGTCCTAATTCACACAAATTCTCATCTATGGACGCACAAACATAACATTTTTGGATATTGTGGTTTACGAGGTTACAAAACTCAGTTCACAACTACGCATTTGATGTACAAGTACAACATATCTATGGCCACAATTTGAGCCCATAGACAGAGGACAGCCCATCTTTAAACACCCTGACTAAAGTGTGGTTGTGTACCCAGACAGAAGAAGTGGTGTCTTTTTTCATGCTGCAGCAATATCTATTAGAAAGCCAAAATACAATGCAGCCAAAAAATATCATGTGCCTGCATTTGTTTGGCAAAACTTTATGAAAGCAGAAGTCATTTGGGTTGAGTCAGAGTTTTTCCCACTTCCACTTAACATATAACCCTGATAACCACATGCAAAGTAGCATATACTGCTACATGTCTGTCAACACTTTTTGTGGCTGGTTTGTGGACATAAGTGACCTGTGACTTACTTTGCACTGAAATGTCTGTCTCCACTATCACATATTATTTTCATGTACTATGTTAGAGAATAAAAACAATTTTCTATTTTAGAAAAACATGGCCACAAACAAATACGCAAGTCTCTTCACTACTGTTTCCAGCTTCAGTTCAAAAGTGGTGTGTTTACTAGGATCAACAAAAGCTTCATCACAAAATGTGAATGGACTTTTTAAATATGGAAAACAGATGAATGAGGAACTCATCAGAGTTATAAAGCAAGCACAAGAAGGTGCATCTTAAATGACAACAGCTAGTTATGTATGCGGGTGAAGGAGCCATGATTACATCCCTCTCTGGTCTGTGGATGGAAAAAAGATGTAATAAGATGTAAGATGTAATCTGCACAATGAGGAGGTTAAGCTACAGAAAGCTAGAAACACCATTTTATACCATACTGTATTTCTTTAGTTGTTCACAAGTTGTAATTTTAACAGTTTGGACTTGCAGGACATGTGTGGTGGATCGTAAATTTGATTAGTTTTGAAGTTGTACATCTCTGTTCCTTACATTTCATGTCATGCCCTTATTAATGTTTTATTTGTTGCTTTGACTGTTTTCGAATAGAATATGCAGTGGGAATATAGAGGGAGATAAGTAGTGAAAGTTTTGCCTGGGTTGATTGTGCTTCGATCCATTGTTAATGCCTCAGGGCTCCAGTAGGTGGGTTCGCGCGCTTCCTCCTTCACTCAATACAGACGAGTGAGAGTGAGAGCTGCGTGTCTGTGCCGTTCTTTCACCTCTCCTCACTATTTCCCCTGTTTAAGGTAACTGTCATGCACAAATCTGTATAAATGTGTGTTACTGTTGATTATTACATTGTTATCATTGTTCATTGTAGCGGAAGATGTGAATTGCGGACTATTTTGCTGAGAAGTTCCAGTTAATCTCTGTTGCTGTGTATGCTAGTTTTCGCTATCACTCCGCCATATTGTGTGAAGATTTTTCTGTTACTATCTGTATAAGTTAACTACTGGAAGACATGCAGTACTTAAAGTATTATTTCATTGCTGTGGAAAGTTAGTGACTGTGTCAGCTAACATGTGCGAGTTAAAAAGATGTTTTTGTCTAATGCTACAGTTCATGTTATCTAAAGTATTCTCATCAGCTAATGCAGCGAACAATAGTGACTTAGTTTGGATACAGTTGTCCTGAGACTGAGTGCATCCATAAGAATATTGTTTTGGTTGTATTGCTTCTGAAACTCAATACAGACGAGTGAGAGTGAGAGCTGAGTGTCTGTGCCGTTCTTTCACCTCTCCTCACTATTTCCCCTGTTTAAGGGCACAACACATGCATGAGGAAATGCAGTTTCTGGGAATTTTCACCCCCTGATTTTTATTTAATTCCTGCTATCCCAGTCAGCTGGAGACTCAATGCACAGAGTGAGACATGTTCAGAGCCCACCTGTTATATTTACCTCATGTTCAATCTTTTGTAAATGTAACTTTCATGATATAGGAAACTGCAGCAAACGATGATTAGTAGCACAAACAGATTATTTCTATAAGGAGAAGCATTTGGTCTAATTAAATGTAGTTTTCTTTATATAGCGTCAAATCCTAATAACAGTTGCCTCAAGGTGATTAATAATTTTTTATTCTTTACTAAAAACCAGAATAGGATATATTTGAATTGACAAAAATTAGTTGTCTTGTTGGTATTTCCTGCATCTTTGTTTGTGTACGTGTTAAATATCCAAGGCTTTGTGTTTTGTTTTTTTGTTGTTTATTTTATTGGTATTCTACATTTTTCAACATTTATCCTCAACCTCCTGTTTTATTTTGATAATAGTTTGTTTTATGTTCACATGTATATTAAACACAAAGAATACAAACTGCTTCTCTTTAAGAGATCTACTCTAGCACAAGGTTGTGAGTTACAATAGTTACATATGACAAAATTTGATATCCCTTGCCTTTCTGTCTGTACCACCGGCACACACTCAGCTCTGGAGTTCTGACATCCAATGTAACTGTAACGCAGGAGGTGCAAGGGAAAATTATGTTTACTCAATCTCCATTAATGTATTTAATCTGAAACATACGTAAACACACACTCCCACATGCTCATACAGTGCAATACAGCAATGATCTAAAAAAAAAATTGGGATCAGACAAAATTCACTCTAATGATACCTCCTGTCTTCTCTCTATTGCATTAAGTGATCACACAGATCATGTTTGCTGCAAATTAGTTCAATACTGTGTCATTTACACTAATTTAAATGTTTCCTCTTCTATCAAGCAACTGAACAAGTGGTAAATAAGTGACTTTAATAATGCCCATTAAATACCAAACAATATTTCCTAATCATTATTATTTTAAACATTGACAGAAATCACAATACACCGATATTTTAATGGTTTTAAAGATGGTATCAGGCACATGTACACACTGTCAAACTTGTAACCTTTTTGTGCCCGAAAATAAATCTTGCAATATTTCATGACGACCAGCAGATGGCAGAGTTGGGCTAAAATGAACAAATTTTAGCCCAACTGCCATCAATAACAATAACTCACTGGAAAACTAAAAACAAAAGTACAGACTGTACTTAAGTAGAACTACAAATACTGATTCATCTTCTTTACTCAAGTGAAGATGAAAAGGTAGAGGCTCTAAAAAGTACGCAAAGCAAGAAAGTAAAAGTAGCCCCATAAAAAAACATTTCCATGAGCTATTTTTATGCAGAACTACCTGCACATTGTTCTAATGTAATGTGCTGGAGCCACTATAGGGAAGCTGTACAAACAGATACTTACAAATAGCTCTGACAGCACTGAGCAGCTCCTTCAGTGGCTGCGGCATCCACGATGTGGGATGGAGAGATTTCGCAGGTCTTTCCTCCCCACTGCTGTCAGACTCAAACAACAAAGACTTCAACTGATCAAACACACACTTCCACACATGTGCAATAGCAATAACACTAAGTGCAATACTCTTTTCTGGCATCATTGTATTATACTCAATTGTGTATAGCATTTGTATTCTATTTTATTGATTATATATAGTATTTTATTTTATTTTATTCTATTATATTGTGCACGGTATCTTATTGATATCTTATTCCAGTGTTTTTCTGTAATTTTTCTAGGCAACTTTGCACTGTCCACACCTGTAACAAAACAAATTCCCCACACGTGGGACTAATAAAGATTATCTTATCTTATTCTCTGTATTGTAGAGAGTTGGGATGATAAAATAAATTTAATGTTGGCCATATTATATTTAGATTATATTACCAAAATGTGTCTCTATTCTCATGAAGGACGTTAGCTCACTTTTGTTTACTAGCTCATCTTAAAATTACTGTTGGGTAAGCATGACCCATGGTCTCTCCACCTCAGATACATCACAAACCAATAAAATAAAATCTCACTAAAAGTAAAAATAAGATGCGATTAAGATTTCTGCCTTCATTTTCTTTTTTGTATTCTTTTTTTTTCCTGTCCTGTCCAGCAGTGTAACAATCAGAATTGTTGTCTGAAGGCCAAAGAAATGCCCAAAAGATTTATTTCAAAAGTGGATAATTTTGGCTGTTGCTTTACTTGTCCACTATCCATATTTTATTAGAAGTGAATTATTTTTTTTTAATTTTTTTTTTATTTTGAGTTATTAAAATCACACAAGATGAGGAGAAGGAAAAGAGAAAAGAAAAACAAGGAGAGAGAGAGAAAAAAAAACCTAATAAATTTGCTTGACCTCCAGCTGAAGAAAAAAAAATGTGAGAAAAAAGCAACACAGCAGGAAACCCACAGAAACAACCAACATATGTATAAGTAACCGTAAATAAGAAATATTAAATGTTATTGAGCAGAATACAGTATTATTAATACATGACATGTTTAGAGTCAGCAGTCGACCAAGATCAAGCCCAAGAGTGTGTCTGTACATCACTGTTTGTGCACCTGTGTGAACATGTGAGTGTTAAGCGTGCTTGTGTTCATAAGGTTTCTCCTTTTAAGTATCTAATAGGTGTGGGGAGCCACAGTCCTGCCCTCCAGGACATGAAGCAGGCATGGAGGGGACTCAGGCCCCAGAAATCCAGAGGCCTCCCAGACCAGGAGGATAACAGCAGGGGCAAATTACCCCTCAATAGGTAAAATGGAGAGGTGGGCACCGACACCACAGGTGAGGCTGAATAAACAGACCGTCTGGACTCCGTTCAGGGTGCCCACCCCCAAGGCCCTATATGTATGACAGTACGGGTGAGAGGACAAATAACAACAGTGATATAAATGATGAGGATTTGTTTATTACTGTCACAATGAAAACCATGAAACTAAGAAGGCAGACATGATATATATGCAATGACTGCAAGTTGTATTAAAAGCAGCAGTTTGTTTTCTCCCCTTTTATAGTGATCTGAAACTGCGGGTAACTTTAATGTAACGTAGCTTATTCAAACACTATTTTTAAATGTTTAGCATCGCTTCAGCTGCAGAAAGAAGCCACACAGGAAACACCCCCTGCTCACTGACTTAACATTTGTCAAGTGTGCACATAGTCAGCAGCAAGACAGCATGGAGGTCAGAGCTCTGTGCATCAAACTGTGTACGTACTTTTTTCTTTTTCTACATTAGAGCTAAATTATAAATAGTTTAGTAAATTTAATAATGAGGTTTAGATGTAATACTTTTTTTAACTTTCAGAAAATATTTTCTAATTTAGTTGTGCCATCCTGAGATGTTATTAGTATTGCACTGTAGGCCTCAATAATTTGTATCTCTTTTCTGTCTCTTCAGTTATGACTCTTGTGGTCCTTTGTGCACATGGTCAGAAAGTTGGCAAGTATCAAAAAATTGCTTGTTGATATGGATGTTGTTTAGTATTTTGTGTTTTGTGGACCAAATATATGAAAAGTAGGAAAAAAGTATTCTTTTGTGATCATGTATATAAAGAGTTATGGTGCACATTTTCAGTTCATTTTCCTTTTTTCCTGAAATGTTGTTTTCTCTATATTTAGGTAAAGCTCATCAGTGAGTCTTTTCGTTTGTTCTTTTCTCAGATGCAGTGTCCTTTCGAATCAGTCCAAACAGACTGCAGTTCTTTGAATATGAATCAGTAACATTTTACTGTGATGGGGTCCTTTATTGTCAAGTTGTTCATGAATTCAAAGGGAAAATAGAATCATGTAATAAAACTAACATGAAAACACCAACAGGATCATACTGCACCATTTCAAATATTTATCCAGATGATGGTGGAGAGTACTGGTGTGAGACTGAAGGAGGGAACAGAAGCAACAAAATCAACATAACTGTCACTGGTATGTTTACAACAAGGTAACAATATTTTGTGATTTTAAATAATTTTATTGTCACATGAATCACAGACTTGTCTCATACAGTTGGCTCTGTGATCCTGGAGAGTCCTGCCATTCCTGTAATAGAGGAAGGAAATGTGACTCTGTGCTGCAGAAACAAGATGGCTTCTTCCAACTTCAAAACTGATTTCTATAAATATGGACATCTCATCCATAATAGCTCCACAGGAAACGTGACAATCCACAGAGTTTCCAAGTCTGATGAAGGACTTTACAAGTGTGGGATTTCGGGAGTTGGAGAATCATCAGAGAGCTGGCTCAGTGTCAGGGGTGATTTGAAGCCTTTATAACCTTCCTGTTGTGTTGTCTGATTGTCCGTCCCTCAGGTTTTTAGAAGCTTTTAATGCCAGATATGTAACGTTTTAAACATCATCTCAGTATAAGGAAGCTTGAATTAACATTTTATCTTCCGCTTAATTTTTTTTAGCTTTTAATCATTCAGCAACTAATCCAGACATTTACAAAGATACAAGACTTTTCACCTGTGATGCCACACCTTGGATCATTTCCACTACTGTATTCGGTGCTCTGTTGTTGTTGGTGGGACTGTACCACTTTGGCAAATGTTGCTGGGAGAGAGGTAAAAAAAAAACACCAATTGCTGCTACCTAAATGTTTTTACATGGATTACATTTATTGTGTGGTTAAGTTTAGTTGGTGCATAATGTTTGAAAAAATGTTCATTTCTTTCTCGCTGGCTATGTTGATACAGTTTATTTTATTATTCTTTTTTTCCCTTCTGCAAATTTCTTCTGTCCATCAACAACAGTCAATGGTTCAGGCTCAGCCGACGATCAAACAGGTCAGAACACAAACACTGTGGCAGTGTTGTTTTTATACCATCCAACTGAAGGAAACTGGAAGATATATAATTTGAAATAGAAATGCTCTTATTGATTATTTGGATATTGTACTGAAGTTATACTGAGTTTATTTTTTAATTAATTAATTTTTTGATAGGCTAAGGCTATAGACTATTTATTAAGCTAAGTAAGAGTCTGTGCCTGTTTTCATATATTTTGATAACTTTTGTTATTTTACAGCTTCCACAGCGGCCACTATGGTGAATCCAGTCAGAGAAATGTATGCTGTTATAAGAAAAAAAAACAGGAAGAAGAAAGGTATTTTATAAAACATGTCTCTAAATTGACAAGCAGACAATCATAATTAGTTTTCTTGTTGCTATTACCTGCATTTTTGTTTGTATATCTAATCATTTATAAATTTGGAGATTTTAGTGATAATTTTCAACGTGTAGGATATTTTTATTTGCTTTGTTGAGTGTTATATAAAGAACAACCATGTTTTCTCTCCTTTATGCAAAGTATTGAGTAGGAGCCAGAAAATTATACCATAGCTTAGCACACAGGTAATCAATTAAAGGGTTGTTTGTTTGTTTGTTTTTACCTCAGAGTCCTGCTAGCAGCAGGTAACATAACGGACTGATAGAAATGGTATTGATTTTCGTTTCTAACTCTGAATGAGAGATTTTCCTAAAATTTCACATGAAATTGAATAACCACAGTGAATGATAACCAGAGATCATCATCCGTTATATTACTGTTAATATAAGTGATGACCTCTCAGCTTTACTGCTTTCCTCTATTAGACAAAGATGTACTGTCCTCTAGATCCATATTCTACAGCTCAGGCTGTCAAATATGTGTCCAGAATATGGGTCTAGTGACACTTACCCACAAGTTGCAACTCAATTAAAAAAAATCATCGTAATGGGTGATCCACCTGGGGACTCACTCAATGCTCATGTGTCCATAAGTGCACATGGCACCAGAACACCCTAGGCCTCAGGTCAATGATCAACTTTGTAATCGTATCATCAGATCTACAGCCATATATTGGAAAGTTGCATAAAGAGAGGTACTGAGCTGTCAACTGATCACCACCTGCTGATCAGGTGGATCACACTGTGGGGGAGGAAGCTGGACAGACCTGGGGTGTGTTGGGAATGCCTAGGAGATGACCCCATCCCTACGATCTTCAACTCCCACCTCCATCAGAGCTTTGACAGCATTCAAGGGATATTGGGGACACTTAGGCCAAGTAGAACACAACTCAGGCAGTGGTTTGAGTGGCTGGACTTCGGAGAGGCCATGGAAAAATGCTTTCGGACTGCCTTGAAGAGATTCTGGTCAGACAACTCAGGAGGGGAAAAGGTAAAGTGTGGGTGGAGCGCTGCTGACTTTGACTGAAGATATTCTCGGGCGGTGGAAGGGATACTTTATCAGTGGGATTACCTCCTTAATCCCACTGACACATCTTCCATAGGAGAAGCAGTGTCTGGGATAGGGGTGACAACTCTCCATCACAGGGAATGAGGTCACTGAAGCAGTTAAACAACTCCTCGGTGGCAGGGCTGCACAGGTTGGATTAGGTTCACCCTGAGTTCCTGAAGACTATGGATGTTGTAGGGCTCTCTTGATTTACACACCTCTGCAATGTTGCATGGAGATCATGGGCAGTACCTATGAACTGGCAGACCGGGTGGGGGTGCTTCAGAACTTCAAAAAGGGGGACTAGAATGTGCCAGGGTGCTGGAAAGGAGAATCTTTCCATTATTCGAACATTTGATTCAGGAAGAGCAATGCGATTTTTGTCCAGGTTGGTGGAACACTGGACAAACTCTTTACGCTCTCGATGATACTTGAGGGTGCATGAGTTGGCCCAACCAGTCTGCATGTGTTTTGTGGACTTGGAGAAGGCATTCGAACCATGTTCCTCAGGATGTTCTATGGGAGGTGCTTTGCTTCTTATATAACTGTTGTTAGTGCTTTCCGGTGTCCCATCTGCTTTATCTGTTTACAGCTCTATAAATACCATTACGTGAAAAAAAGCTAATTGTGGTCAACCATCAATCTGAAAATGTCACATTACTTTATTTTGCAAAACAGATGCAAATGCAAGTTTGTTGTCAGTGATGCAAAGTCTGATACTGAGCATGTCTCTAACTTAGATGTGGTCTTGTACTCAGAAATAAGTGCCGTTTCTGTTCAATATAGTCAAAGAAAATTATGTGGCTTTCTACTTTTGTTTGACCACACTGTGTGAAAGCAGAAGTCATAAGCTGAGTGTTAGCGATGATGAAGAAATGGTTATGAGACATACTCAGCTTCTCTGTGCTTCCCTTTAATTAATTACAGTAAACTTATACTGGTCTACTGGTTCCCGCACTCATATTAGTTCCTGGGGTGGGGACAGCTGGTGTCCAGCCATCACCTGCTCCCCAGATGAGGATAGCCATAACCCAGTTCATTCCTGCACCTGTACATGTTCCTCATGCAGGGGCAGTTGGTGTCCAGCTACTTCTTGCGCCTTTCCCTGTTCCTAGTGTCATGATCCCATCCCTCTCTGGCTGGCTCGTGATGGCTGCAGGTTTTGTTTATGTGTTGTTCTCTCTCACTCTCTCCTGCCTGCCTGGGTGGAGCTCGTTATGGGCTCTTGCTCTTGGCCCGCACACCTGTGCTGATTGCCACCACCTGTTAATGATCAGTGCCATAACACCAGGGTGCTCTGTAACTATTTAATTCTCTGGCACGGAGCAGTTAGTTGTGGGAACGTTGAACTTGTGTTTGTTCTCTCACCTCTTTCTTAGAAATCGCTCTTTGTTTACTCACCTGTTGAACTAACCTGTGCTCTCTATATATAGATTTCACTGGACCTTGTGACAGACCCTCCCTTGTGATTTCTGTGTACGGCAGCATGAGTGGAGATCTGGATGAGAGTGGCTGAAGAGGAGTGAGTGTGTGCAGAAGAGAAGTGGTGGTGATGGTGCTGAAGAGGAAAGTGTGTGTGTGGATTCCCTTTCCTCTTCCCCCTGGACCCCTGCCCAACTCACTGTTAAAATATATATATAGCACTGTGGTTCACCCCTTTTCTAAATAAACTGTCACATTTCTGCTTGCCAGAACTCTGTCTGTGTGTGAGACTGTCCGTTAGCAAGAAGCAAGCCCATCCCTCCAACCATACCCATTTCTCAGGTGGGGACAGCTGGTGTTTAGCCAGTCCCAGAACCCAATGAGGGGGCTCCGCGCTGCTGGCCGCACGGCCAACCCGAACTGCTCTGTGTAGGCCACTGGCTACGTGGCCAGGCCCCTAAACTGCTTGTTCTTTTTTTGGAACTCTAATGACCCAGTGTTTTTGGACTTTGTTTATTATTGTGGTGATATGTGTTTCTTATTTATTTGGTATTGTTTAGTTTCCTTCTGCTTGTAGTTTAATCATGTGTATTTCTAGTTCTTAGTTACTTGTTTAATTGGTCTGTTCTCTTTCGTGTCCTGTTTGTCTTTGTCTTGCTTCTGTGCGTCCTCCCCAGAATCTCCGGTGTTAGTTAGTTGTACCTCACTGTAAAGTCTGTCTTGTCACCATGTTTTTTCATCTGTTTCCCATTCATGTCTCTGTGTGTCTGTCCGGTTTCTGTCATGCTGCTTGTCCCTCACTCACTCGCCCCCTTTTTGTGTCTTCGTGGTCTTGTGTCTGTTTCCTTCCTCTGTTCTCTGTATTTAGACAAACTGCATCTCATGTGTTTCTTGTGTTTTATTATTTGTTTTATTCTGAGTCTTTTGTTGTGTGCACATGTTCAGTTTTGCTTCCCCTGTCTCATCAGTTAGATTATGTCCATCCATCTTCCGCAGGTGTTTTCCCTCTGCCCTGATTCCCTCTTGCGCATATATGGTCTTTCTCTCTCTCCATCCAGTGTCTCGTTCTTGCTGCATATTTTGCCTGTTTGGATCTCTGAGTTCCTGCCAGTTAAATTATTCAAATTTAACTTATAACTTATAATATAAATATGATATAAATATGTTATAATATAATACAAACGTAACTTAAATTAATTATTTAAATAAAACTGATTCTGAGTCCAGTTCAGCCTTTGACTCCCTCATATTGGGTTCACAACTCTTCCTGCTAAACACAGCATAAGATGACAAGTTTGCATTGAAATGCGTGTCTTCACTATAAAGCATTGTTTTTATCTTCTGCAGTAGAAGATTAAAACAATCGTCTATATGTATCAGAAAACACCAACTTTTATGTATGTATTCAAATAATTCTGACATTGCTTGAAATAGTTATGTGGATCTCTTTTTCGCTGCTTCCAGCTTCAGTTTAAAACTGGCTTCATCACAAAATGTAGAGTAACTGTTTGATTAAATAAATAAAAAAGCAGAAGAACAATGAATCCATTGCTGCTCTAATCCAAGCACAAGATGAAGGTTAAATAACTACAAGTTTCACTGAAGGCAGCATCAGGCTGTCTTTGTGTCAGATGACCAACCACAACCTCACCTCTGGTTCTCTGAAAACTATTTAGAGTTCTTTCAAATTAGTCACACAAAGAGAGTCTGTTGGTCTGCAGCAAGACATCATGGAGGTCAGAGCTCTCTGCATCAGACTGTGTGAGTACTGTCTCCATTTATACATTAAAGCTAAACTATAAAGACTTTGGTAATGTGAAAATGTTGTATATTTAAAGCTATCATAGTGAGGACCCTTTTGGTGGCACATTAGAGATGTAACAAATACCATTTTTAGCTGATAGATTCAACAAGTTTTAAAAGTGAATATACTGATTTTTATCTGTGTTTTTGGCTTATCAGTGATGATCATCGCGGTCCTGCTCTGCTCACATTCTCAGAAAGCTGGTGAGTATAATCTGTTTCTCATTGGTATGACCATTAATTTTATTTTTTAGTTCGAAGCAGTAGGCAGTTTAAAAGAAGTAAAAAAGGATGTGCCAGTTTAGCTCAGAGTACAGTGTCACAGGCTGGCGTCCAACTTTTGGCCCTGTACTGCATCTCTTGTCGTTCTTCCCCCTAATTCTGGGTTTAATCACTGGGAAAGTTCTCATAGCGGATTACCCAGTTATGATGAGGATTTTATTTACTGTTATGCTTTCCATTTTGTTTTATTGTAAGAGTAACTCCAGAAGTTTTTGAATTCATCAGTAAACTGCACCTGTCTCTTTTTCTTCATCTAGATGCAGTTTCTCTTCATATCCTTCCAAACAGACTACAGTTCTTTGAATATGAGGCAGTGACCTTTTACTGTGAAGGTTTTTTTTATTGTGACGTTGTGCATAATGTCAAAGGGAAAATAAAAACATGTCCCAAAACTAACAAGAGAACACCGACAGGATCATCCTGCACCATCACAAATGTTTATCGTGATGACAGTGGGGAGTACTGGCATGAGACTAAAGGAGTGATCAGAAGCAACAGTATCAACATCTCTGTCACTGGAGACAATGAGACAATATTTTGTGATTCATTTTAATTACATGTAATATCAACTTAATATCAGACTCATGTTACTTAGCTGGTTCTGTGATCCTGGAGATCCCTGCTGTTCCTGTGATGGAGGGAGAAACTGTGACCCTGGGCTGCAGAAACAAGACAACTTCCTTCAACTTCACAACTGATTTCTATAAAGATGGACTCCACATCAGCACCAACTCCACACAAAACATGACCATCCACAGAGTTTCAAAGTCTGATGAAGGATATTACAAGTGCAGCATCTCAGGAGCTGGAGAATCACCAGAGACCTGGCTCAGTACCACAGGTGAGACAATGAAGAGGTCTTTTTTTTTCTCCCTTTTAATGCCAGTAGTATTACAACTGTAATATGTGAGCAATGTGTCAGCTATAAAGAAACTTAAGTTGTTTCTATTCTGTCAGACAAAATCAGCAGAAATTGTAGTCCAACTCTATTCTCATCACTCCTGTCTTCTGCTTTGTGTGATTAAAAACTGTTTCATTACTAAATAATTTACTATATTTTTGTCACACAAAATTGTTACACAATTTTTCTTCCCTAGTTAAGCCTTTAACAGTTTGGCAGTCTATGGGGATTAACTAACTTTGTCCTCTAGTGGACATTGGAGGAACTGCATCTCTGGCAACTTCTCAGCCCTTGAATTTAACAATATTAAATGTAGATCCAAGATAAATAACCAAGGTGACCACATATAGTTAATTAATTTCTATCATCTCTCCAGTCGATCACTTGAAAACTCATCACACAGACACTGAGATAAACCCCTTCTCAGAGGCCAGCTGTCATATCTACCTCGTCTTACGGACCGTGTTCACCATGGTGATGGTGGCTCTGCTGCTGGTGGTGGTGGGACTTCTTAATTCTGGGAAATTCAGAGCCGCAAAAACTAACTCAAGTTCAGTCTCATGTAAATGTAAATGTCATGTTACTGCAAGCAGTGAATGATTACAAGTAGCACAAATAGACAATAGAAAGCTGTACCTCATTACTTTACTTTACCTCACGCTCTATTTGATGCATCATGTGCTGTGACTGCTTAGACACAGAGTGGTTAGGACTGTTTTTTATAGGGTTTTTTTTTTTTTTTTTTTTTGGCAGTGGTCAAAAATGTCTCTGCAAGGCATGCACAATTGTGTGCATGTGATGTGTCTCTGCATCAAACTTTCATTTTCATTATCAAACTAAAATGTAGAGATTGTTACATTTATTGTTGTTAAAATGCTGTGATGTTTTAAATGTTGGTGACACCTCAGAGCCAGACCATGTGAAGTCGAGGTCGTGTGGGTAGTGCCGCACTCCCTATGTTAAAAAAAAGACAACACAGTACATTTTGCAAAAGGCAAAATACAAAAAAACAACACAAAAAGGAAAACAATTACACTTCAAAAATGTCATTATTGAGGAAATGCGTGATAAGTAATAAGTATTCATTATCCAATTTATATTGATGCAGAGACTCATACCTCTCACTGATGAATGTAGTTATAGACATTTTGAACACTGATCAATTTCCCAATTTCCCCTCATGAAGAAATTATTACCATTTAAGCAACATTTGGAGTATTATAACCATGTACCTGGATGATGGTGATACGTTGGCCTAATATGAACCTCTGTAATATTTTGGTGTCTGTAATTGAGCTATTTGTATATATTAGAGCTATATTTTGTAAACTTTATAATGTATTGCAATATTTAATTAGTTCACTATGTTACTGTTAATGTCTTGGAGCAACTGTAAACCACATAGGGATAATTAAAATATTATAATTCTGGTTCTATTTTATTGCCAGCCATTCACACAAACACTGTTTTTGTATCTAACATTCATACTCTGATGAACACAGACCAAGTCAAGCATCAGTATCTTTCCCAAGGATGAAGTCACCTCACTGACTGCTACATAGAGATTGGAATAAAGAAGAGTTGTCCATTTCCTTGTTTACTTACTGATTCCATTTATCAGTTCAACTTGCACTTGCACTACAATCAGCTGATTTTAGTTCATATCCCAGAGAGAAAAATAGTGGCACTTTTTACTACTATTATATGTATTATTACTTTTTTATTGCAAAAAGGGCAAGAGCGTAATGGTGAAGTGACAGCTGGACAAAAATCTGCATTATGCAGTATGTTAACACAACTTGGTTCTTTGCAACAATCTATAAAGGCAGCATGCTAATGCTAAGCTAGCCAAGAAACAAAAGTGATACTAAAGCTGAGTGAATGCCTACCCCAGTCCAGCAGCCAGACTGTGAACTTAAGCAAGTAAAAAATGGATGGGCAGCCAGGCTCCAGTTTCCATTTCCACCTGTTCTTGGTTCTGAAACCGAATGATTGTGGTGATCACTTTGTGCTGGTTTTCATCTTTGCTTTGTACTACCGGCTTTGTGTTCATAACTAAATACCAAAGACAAATATCATATCTGTGTCCTCATTAGGATAGGGATTTGTGTCGTAGCCTATAAGTTTATATTGTTAAATAGTAATTATGAGATGGTGTGTTTCAGGTTATTTTACAGACAAATGCAAAAGCAATTTAACAAGTTGTATACTGAGTTACATTCTCCTGGAAGTTAGATATTCACTAATGCACCACATTGCTTTTAAGAAAAGTGTTTTAAATGTGTAATATTACATTTTTTTTGAGTAATAGCTCCAACACTGATCGCAATAAAAAAGATGTGAAATACCTCCAACATACACAGCCATCTAACCATACAGCAGGTAATTCATTTGCAAATGTAATGTCTTCCACATGCTGCTTAGTGATGGTGGTGACTGTCAAAGTGGAGCCAATGAGAATCGATAAGAACATGGATAAGTGATATTGATAATGGAATTGGATCTGCAAAACTTTAGCAGTGGCTGCCTTGCTATAGACCATAGTTGCCAACAATAATGTGCAATGATTAATACAAATACAGTATATAACTCTAGGTGAAACACTTTAATATGCTGATGTGCTGAATAATGATAAAAAAAATAAAAAGCTAAAAAAATTATTGATATATTTGCAGCTGGTCCTAAAGATGATTTCTTATATGCACATCTGGTTATTATTCTTCATCATAGTCAAAATTGTACTCAGGGTCAACAAGCATGTAGTGTTTTTCTGCCTGACGAAAGTGAATGCTGCAATGTTCATGATTTACTGCAGGTGGCAGAGATGGATTGAAATGAACACATGCTGCCATCAATGCAAAGGGACCCACTGCAGGGCTCTAGACTAACTTTTTGCCATGGGCGTACCGGTACGCCTAACTTTAAAAAGTTAGGCTTACCGGCACAAAAGTTAGGCGCACAAAATTTTTTATAATAATTGATATAATATAATGTGTTTTTCTGGATACACTGTGCTTTTTCAGCATTCAAAGATTAATGACACCGTGTCAGAGCACTGGCTATGAATTTCAGAAGGATCAGGCCTTAACCTAACAGAAAAGTTAGCAATAGTTCTTTTCCTATTACAGCTACATCCACTTCTGTCGTGCCTAGGCTGCTCATAGGGCTGGGTATCATCACTGATTTCTATAATCCATTCGATTCCGGTTTTCAAAGTCCCGATTCGATTCAACTTAGCCTCAGACAGTCAGAAATATTATAATTCTGATCATTTATCAGTACTGACTTCATCAGAATTGTGAACATCACAGCAGATGCCTTTGTGTGAAAGTAACTGAGAATAAAACACCAAAAAACATAAAGGAGATTTTCCTGGTCTGGCTTTTTATAGCAGATAACCTTAAAAATATTCTACAATGTTCTGCATATAAAGTTTAAATTTCTTCAGTATTGAACAACAGAAAAAATAGGCTTTCTTGTCCGAGGTCATTTAAGTGAAAAAAAGAAAAAGACAGCAGCCACAGCGCTGTAAACAACGGTAGACTGGTGGGTAATAAGCGAATGAATAATACAGAAAACAGAGATTGGAGACGGGAAACTGTTCTTGAAGTACAGAGAGAGAGAGAGCTAGCTGTGCATGAAGTGTGATTTTAATAGTCGTGGAAGCAAAACAGCAAAATTCATGACGACATTGATCAAATGTGAAGCGCAGTTTGCTGCTTCTTTTGCTGCTGGCTCGGTGAATTTTGGTTGGAGAGACAAAACCTGCAGCTCAGAATCAGCGCAAAAAGACGTAATCACAGCGCGGACCGGACGCATCAGAACCGCTAAGCTCTGACAGCGTGTCCGTCTGCGGGCCGTCAGGTGAGAAAGCCGAGAAAGACAAAGCTGATTCTGACGCGTCGGCTCTGTGTTTACGTCTTTGTGTGGAGTGCGTGTACCTGCTCTCATTTGCTGTTTGGTTGTTGTTGAAATGGTTTTGTGAGCTTTAATCTGAGAATCTGGCGTTTCTGGCAAAACACAGTTATATTTAAAAGTCGATTCAGGATTTAATGAATTGATATCGCTTTATTCAAGATACTCACCTCCCACTTCCACCTGCACTTTCAACTGGACCACGGCCAATCAGAGCGGTCCCGCCCCTGACTATCTCTGATTGGTTGAGTCCACGATAGGGGCATAATGTGTGTCTGTTGTTGACCACAGGGAAGGTTGCAGATTTTTTTTTTTTTTTTTTTGCTAGCCGAACATTTGCTCGCACAGGTTCAACCAAAAAGTTTTTTGAGTCGCACCACTGAAAAATTTGGTCGCATTTGCTACCAAATTTTTTATGGCCCTCCTTGTCCTCCAGGTGCAGATCTGCCTTTGTCTATCAAGTGTATTTTCATTCCTGCTCTAAAGTGGGTGTGTCCATTCACCTTCCAGCTGACACAGCTGTCCTGAGACCTGTACAAGAGGAGTTTGACTTATCCGTGTAACTTCTGTATATTTTTATATATTTTATTTTATTATTTTTTACTATTTAATTTGTAAAAATGTGTATACACACACACACACACACACACACACACACACACACACACACGTAGAAAAACATTTAGTATACACATCCAGAAATGCATACACTATTATATATTGTACATATATTTATTAGTTTCAGGTTGGCCATTCTTGTATTTTGCTCGTTTGTGTTGTTGTGTTTGCACATCTCTGTTGCTTGTGGGGCTCGCACACAAGAATTTCACTCGCATGTGCTGTGCCAGTGTGCCTGCACATGTGATGTGACAATAAAAGTGATTTGATTTTGATTTGATTTGATTTCAGGGTTCTCCTCGAGCGTTTCTGTGTTACAAAGATGGTTCAGTTTTTACTGGTGTAAATCACTTCAGGAACTTAAAACTGCGTTTTTTGTTTGTGTATTAATTTTGTGATTTAGAAAAATATAATACTAGCCTATAGTATACTTGATTCTAATCTGTTGCATGGTCTCTTTTACTTTAGTGCTATTTTAGCTACTAGAACATAGAACACACAGCAAGTGTACCTGTTCTATCTACAAAATTAATGTTGCTTTGATCTGCAACAAACTTAAGCAATTTCCACCTCACCATCCGATTATGTCTCTGATGCTTCTTGTGTGGAAGAAAACTGCCTTTGTGATTGATCAGATGCTGCCAACACCACCACTGTCATGTGTTTCCACATCCCAGATCTGCTGCCTGAGCAAGTTAATATCACGGTAAATCATGTAATAGATATGCTGTTCCACTGTGTGGTTGTCACACTTTGTAAGGAAGCTTCAGTACCAGCAACGGACAATATTTTATTTCAAGCCAACATGAAAACAAACATTTAAAGAGACACTACTAACACATTTACATCTAGGTTAATAATATTCTGGCATTGAATGGCTGAAATGTAATTCTTACCATCCTTAGTAAGTAACGACTTGTTGGTTTTAAACATATTATCTCCTCCTGCTGGTACTGTAACTTCGTATCCATTTCACACTTAGGAGAGGCAAAGTGTGACGTCCACCTGAGCCAGATACTTCAGGAATCAGCCTGCTTAATATGCATCTGCAATTCTACTGGAGAGCTGAGAGAGTTTTAGAGTTCTGAGCCTTCTGAGAGACTAGAGATTTATCTGTGAAACTAATTAGACAGTCATTTAGATTTAGACCTGATAAAGAAACTTTTGATTAGCTTACCTGAGAGTTGAGTTCTGGGAATCTAGTTACTCTGCCTTCCCTGTAAAATACTCCAGACGTCATGGAGGTCAGAGCCCTCTGCATCAAACTCACGGAGTACTTTCTTCTTTCCCAGATTAAAACTAAAATATAAGGAATCTGTTTAAGTTAGTAAAGTTTTTAAATTACTGTGTTGTTTTAAAAGTTTTATGTCGAGGAATCATAACAAATGCACAATGCCAAATAACAAATACATTTATCAGTAGCTTTAAAGTTTAGCACTTTTTTGTCTTTTCAGTGATGAGTGTGATGATCCTGTTGTGCACACGATCAGAGTTGGTAAGTACTGGCTAGTTAAACTGCTTGAACATCATTTCATGCAATTTGAGATTTATTATTTTACCCTGTGATTTCATTTAGTTTGCTCTCCCATTTCAGTTATTAAAAAAAATACAAAAAAATAAAGTGAATCTTTATTTTGACTCAGATGCAGTTTTTGTGTTTTTCAAAACAGATCACAGTTCCTTGATTATGAGCCAATAACTTTTCACTGTGAGGGCTTCTCTTATTATAATGTTTTACATAAGTTGATCCAAGTTAATTCAAAATGCTGCAGCAAGAGTACTGACGGGGACTAGAAAGAAAGAGCATATTTCTCCTGTATTGGCTTCCCTTCATTGGCTCATTGTTAAATCCAGAATTTTATTCAAAATCCTGCTCCTCACATACAAGGTCTTAAATAAGCAGGACCTATTTTATTTTAATGAATCAAAAGTAGAATGGAACGGCAGAGCCTTCAATTTTCAGGCTCCTCTTTTGTGGAACATACACTATCTCTACTTTTAAGATTAAGCTTCAAACCTTTAAGCTTCAAACTTTAAACCTTTTTTCAATGGCATATAGTTAGGACTGGATCAGATGAAGTATCTTCATCAAAGGCATGCATTTATTTCTTCATTAAAAGTTAATGTTGTGAAATTTCCATCCATCTTTTTCCACCTACTCAGGGCAAAGTCGCGGTGGCAGCATTCTAAACAGACAAGGCCAGACCTCCCAGCCACCTCCTCCAGCTTGTCCAGGGGAACACCAAGGTGTTCCCAGACTAGCCAAGAGATATAATCTCTCCAGCATGTACTGGGTCTGCCCCAACTGGGTCTGTGAGAAATGCCAGAAACACCTCACCCAGGAGGCATCCTCATCCTTATCACATCCCCAAACCACCTAACCTGCTTTGACTCTAGTCTGACCTCTCCCTCTCTAAGGCAGAGGTCAGCCACCTTTCAGTGAAAGCTCATTTCCGTCATATATATCCTTTATGCTGGCTTCTACACATACACAAGAGACACAAGAGTTCTTTTTTACTGCTTTTTACTGTGATCCTCTTAACATACATAGGTACACCGTACAACTGGTGAACACAAATGTCCAATGCATTATATTTCAACATTAAAACATATGACAATATAAAATTCCGAAAATATAAACAAACACACCAGTGGACAAACTGGTGTGTTTGGAAACTTATTATTTCTTCCTTAGCTTGATAATCACACGGCTAGACAGCCACCATGAGCAGCTTCTCTGACCTTTTTTCTAAATAGAAGTGACTTCTGCCCTTACCTTAAACTTCCTTAAATCAATTATTTTGCATGTGTCAAATTAACAGTATACTAATCCTGTATACAAATAGGAACATTTTAAACATGTTTAACATAAAAATAAAAACATAAAATAAAATGCATTAATGGCATTAGCATTGCAAGAGCTCTGCCTGGTGGTGAAACACTAGCATTTCAACAGCTTTTACATCCTTGATCTATTGTTTTCAGTCACTACTCAAAGCTCATAACCTTAGATAAGTGTCGAGCTTTAAATTAGACTGGTTAATGTAATAACAATGTAGTAACCTAATTAATTACAGTTGTTCCAATTTAAAAGCAGTGCAGCTGGATTTGATGTGCTTGTGTATAATTTATTGTAGTTCATGTGTATTTAATCATCTGCTTTCAGTTTCATTTGCTTTGTCCTTGTACACATATATGAATGCTTTTACAAGAAAA
The DNA here is from genome assembly GCF_041146795.1 of Maylandia zebra. Lineage (NCBI taxonomy): Eukaryota > Metazoa > Chordata > Actinopteri > Cichliformes > Cichlidae > Maylandia > Maylandia zebra. The sequence continues at coordinate 16,057,125 of NC_135169.1, read as the reverse complement.
AAGCTCCTGCAGCTTTCAAATGCACCTGGTGTGGTCAACCACTACTCGGAAGGTGTCATATTACTTTCTCAAAACAGAAGAACCAAGTTTGTGGTCAGCAATGAAGTAAACCTGTTTGAGACTGAACATGTCTTTGGCTGAATTGTGGTCTAATACCCAGACATAATAAGTGATGTTTTGTTTCATGCTGCAGCAGAAGCTATTTAATAAAGCCAAAGAAAATTAAGTGCCTTTTTCCATTTGTTTGGTCAAAAATGTGTGAAAGCAAAAGTCAAACGCTCAGCGTGTTTTGGTGACATAATGATAATGAATAACAGGATATGGTTTAGCTGTTGTGATGAGGTGCTCATTCAACATGCATAGATGCTCTCTGTCGGGGACCAAGTAGTAAAGCGGTATAGAGCACACAGGTGTTTAGTTCAAAAATAAAGTTTGTATTTACCCAGAAATGTGAAAAAATGATTAACAAATCCAAAGCTTGGACTGACAAATAAAAGAGGTCAACTCAATAAACTAAACTCAAAATAATAACAAACAAAATCTCAAACATACATAAGCCAAACTGACCTCTTGCATTGACATATCAGGGAACTTTATTACTGGTTTAGCTAAAATATATAACACATGAAGAGAAGACAAAATGGCTGCCACTTAACCAACCAACACAAAACAATGAAATAAACTCTAAACACCTTCCAGGCAATGAAGCATGTGGTTCAGTCCATTGAGACTCTCAGGAGAACTTCGGATGCCCCAGCCCTTTACCAGTAAGAAAAAGCCAAACCACCAGGTATGTCAAACAAAAAAAAATTGGTATTAATACAACATAAAATATAATTTAACCTTGCAGCATTGATATGTGTGCACTTCATATAAACATTGCAAGGTGTGATGGAGAAATGAGCTAATTTAATAATGAAATAATATATTGGACGAGTAGTGACACGAACTACTGGTGTGAGTCTTACCATGTGTGGCTTACCATCACACTCTCCCTAACATTTTCTGAGTATACCTGAATGGAAGTGTGACTTACATTCATGTAAACCTGAACTATGTGTGAATAACGGAATTGCAATTATTTATCTATAGCGATATTAACTATCCTGTGACGAAAAATAGCTTCAATGACTTTGGTAATTCCTTGAGTGGGCTGAGTACCCCTGGAAGATGTTTCAAATGTTCACTACTTCTGTGACATATCTCAGCACAGTTCACCCAACTGTGCACAGGAAACATGAACCAGTCTAGAAGCTGCATCAAACACAGCATTAGTCTGAATGGGTTTTTTGTTCCGCCCACTGACAGTGAACTGAAACAGTGAGAGTTGACTTAACACAAAAGCAACTGAGCTTCTTTGGAAACTGTAAAACTATATTGTTTCATTGCCTAAAGTCATAAAAATATTAAATTAATATTAAAATTGTTTTAGTAGATGCACTCTGAAAACTGATTTTATACGTCAGTCTTCAGTCTGTGGCAAGGAGACATGGAGATCAGAGCTCTCTGTATCATACTGTGTGAGTACTTTCTCTTTTTCCACATTACTATAAATGCTAAGTTAATAATTCTGTAAAAAAAATATGACTTTGTTTTTGTTTCTTTTTACTTTAAGACAAAAGCATTTTTGTGACAATGAATTTATTAGTAGCTGTAGGATTCAACATGTATCTTAGTAAATCTTTATCTCCCTTCAGTGATGACCATCATGACTCTGATGGGTGTACAGGGTCAGAAAGTTGGTGAGTACCAGCTGTTTGCTCATCTATGTGAAAAATATTTAAGATTTCAGAGGAGACAGAAATTTAGTCAAAAAAGTAGGAAGCAGCACAACTTGTTCTTTTGTGAACCGAACAGCGTGCGACAGTGGCTCAGGAATTAACTTGTTGTTCATCAGATCACACGGATGCTACTGAATCAGTTTTTTCATATACATCTGAAGGTCTGAAAATGTCAGTGGCTGCTGTGATGAGCAACTGGCCATCCTGAATTTAGAAGGAGTAATGAGGTACTCCTCCACAAATGCTTGTTTCTCACAAGGCTTGACGTTTCTGAGGCATCCAGCAGTTTGGAAGATTGTGCTGTTTTGCAAAATAAGATTATGCAAAGACTCCTCTGATTCAGCTTTCAGGACCTATAAAAAAAAAAAGGTTTACTGTAAGAAAAACAAAAATATAATTTTCACTACTTTTACAATTCATTCAAACATTGGATTAAAAAAGTAATCAATTTGATATTTCACTTGTGTTGTTGGGAGGTGGAAATCTGTCCTTTTAGATTACAGAATCTACACTGAAAAAAATAATCAGTGGGATAAACATAAAAAAATTATTGTAATCGGTTGCACGCAATTAAGTTATGTTTTGTCAGCCTTATTTTTTCATGTTATAACTGCACACAAATATTTTTGTAACATGAACATGATTTTTTCATGTTGTTTGTATCCTTTTCATTCATGTCAAATATTTATAGAAACTACTCGTTTATCAGACATTAACTGGTTATGTAAAATGTAAAGAGTTCTTTTATGTTAATTGTATTTGACTGCCATGTGTTAGATTGGATCGACAAGATAATTTTATGCTATATACACACACACACACTGTATGTACTGTATATTTTTCTTTCAATCAAAACATTTTTTAACAATGACCTGTATTTTTCAAAACAGTATACAATTGGAAGTTGTAACAGAGGTTCAGATTATACATGAGTCATCTGAATGCATCTCTTCCAAAATGTACCAAACACAAACAACTTCTGGATCTTAATTCAACATTCTAGGGCCTATGAAAATGTTAACGCTGAATTTTCTAGGAATACTGGCCCAAAGGTAAAAGGTGAGAAATCCTCGGGTAATTTTCAAAAAAAAAATTTTTTAAATGTAAGGCACTACGGCAACAGGAATGCAAATATTAAAATGTGACGAAGAAAAGCTTGAAAATAACATTTTCACCCACAAACACAAAACCAAGAGCCCTAAAATGTGATTCGTTTTGGCTTCCTTCTATAAGTGAAAAATCACAATAACTTATACTAACAAGCAAAACAAAACAGTGGTTGGACATCACAACATAACCAAAATTACTGTAACCATGTCCAATAAACTTAAAAATTGTATGCCTTCTAAACAGCTGCTTCAATTACTTCAGGCTTTTGACCTGAGAGCAGTTACCAGCTTCAAAATGACTTTGGTGACGGCAATGATGCAACGATCATTTTACAATTGAATGGGACTGAGTTGGCAATTACATGTGTTACGGCCCTAGCAGGGCCTCCTCCTGAAGGTGCCTGTGTGGGCGTGTCCCACCACCTCTTCTGCCTGAGGTGCCACCTTTCCCTGTTACACAGCTGACTCACATCAGTAATTAAAAGTATTTAAGCCCAGGGAAAGGTGAGCGCTGGGCCAGAGTGCCAGTAGTGTAGTTAGAGCTTGTGAGCTGAGCTGAGCTGAGCTGAGCTGAGCTGAGCTGAGCTGAGCTGAGCTGAGCTGAGCTGAGCTGAGCTGAGCTGAGCTGAGCTGAGCTGAGCTGTTGTGGTGTTTGCAGCTAGTGAGCTGTGTTTTTGGTGGTTTTCAGCTAGTGAGCTGCTCTTTCTTTTTGGCTTACGTTTTACTTTATTGACCAACGCCTGAGTTTTGTTTGTTTTCTTAAATGGTAATAGCGGCTTGTCCGTCTCTTTTAGTTAGTATAAATTGAAACTTTAATAAAACTCTTTAATTTAACCCTTTTGCCTCCTTGACTCCTTTTTCTGACCCGGTCACTTTTGTTACTTCCCCCTCCCTGCCTAGACCCCTCAGGGGAACGTAACACATGCAATGTCAGTGGCAATACACCTATAAAATTGTGAGAAAAATTAGTTTCACTATATACTGTAATTTTACCAGTGTTGGCAAAAAAGAATCAATGGAACATATTCAGAGAGGTAGACATATTGTTTCCATGTCATAACTGTTCACTCGTACAGTCTGTTCTTGAGAACCTGTGCCTTCTTTGAAATGCTGTTCCCTTCGAGCTCCATAAGCAGTTTCTGGAATACCTCGAAGGTATACTTCAGTTTTGGTGGGTAGGTCAGGTTCAAAGTGTACATTAATCCAAATAGCATAGCAGCTGCTAGGGCACAGTTGTCCAAATCCTGCAAGACTCTCTGGCCTTCCAGGACTATCCCAATGTCCTCAGGGCTGTCACTGGCATCTCTTGACTTGATGATATAGATTCCCATGGTTGTTTCCTCAATAGATTGTTGGATAACTCCTTTATCTGTGTCCTGGAAAATACACATTCCCAGAATTAAATTCAACAGAACACTGGTCATTGCAAAGAAGCAGAATACTGTCAGAGAATGAAGGAGTGTTCAACTATGAACACCTCTTCATTCTCTGAAGAGGTGTTCAGAGAACACGTGGTCCTAATGCATGTAGAAGGAAAAAAAAAAAAAAAGGTAAAACACCTAAACATAATATCTTCTCTAACCCATATAGACAATTCTCTGTATCTCTTCCTTGGTTAAGGTGACATTCAACCCCATTTATTAGTAGATAACTACATTTTGCCATGGTTTAGAAAGGACGCTGAAAAAAAGCAGTATTTTTTACAAAGTGAATGACACAAAACAAGCTTGTCGATTTAGTCTGGTTTTTGGTTATTATGTTAATTTTGTCAAAAGCAATAACCGTGGAGATACTAACATCTGAACTGTGCTAAACTATGATCCAAAACAAAGACGTTAGCTGGATCCAAGTATTTCATAAATATTTTTTTTATAAACACTTCCAGGCCATACAGTATTTTGTCTAATAAATAAGGTGGCCCCAATATTTATTAAATATGTCCATTAAAAAGTGAAATTGTGGCATGTCAGCATGTATATAAAACAAGGTTTCATAGCTAAATATAGTCTAATCCTTTTCACATATGTCTATTCATTTTAGAATAAAAAAAAGACAATCCGACATGACTTTGTTGTTCAGTTGTCCACGCGTCATTGTGGCAATAAAAGCCTTTTTCAGCCAAGGGGTAAGAGATTTTAGATTTTTAAGTTTTGGGAGGGGGGGTTTAGTTCATGAAGCAACCACATTTATTTTCAATAAAAAATGACCTTCTATAATAACACTTACCACATGATCTGTCATTAAATTGCTGGGGTCTTCGTTGAGGTACACACAGAGCCCCTTGATAATACTTTCACGCACAAGATCAACATCATCCTGGCAAAGGGTGACAAGCAGCACTTTGTTAAAATTATTATTTTCTCTAAACTGTAGACACAAATTAAAATTCTTTCTTACCTGGGCCATGGGTTCCAGAATATTCTGCAGTCTTCTTCCTATGTGTCCTCCTTGCTTTTTGAACACGTTTATAAATTTGTCCGATAGCACATCTATTTGCGAGAGAAATTGGGACTGCAGTGGCATGGTGGTAATCTGCCTAAACTCTGCATTTATCTAAAAAGAGAAGTTGACACATACAAATACAGTCACGAACTCAAATGTGACAAGGTCACATTTACAAAAACTTATATTTTTTCTCATATTACTAATTTTTAGCTATGCATCCCACTCACTTTTGTGGTGAAATGGACTGATTTTTATATAGTGCTTTTCTACTCTCCCAGAGTACTCAAAGCGCTGTATACAACATGCCGCATTCATCCAATCACATCAATTCACACAAACACTGTTTTCTAAGTTTTTTAGTGCTTGCTAACTACCATTCATACTCCGATGAACGCATCAGAGAGCAATTGGAGTTAGTATCTCTTGTAGCCGAAGGATACTTGGCATGCAGACTTGAGGAGCCAGAGATCAAACCACTAAGCTTCTGATCAGTAGATGGCCTGCTCTACCTCCTGAGCTAAAGCCTACAAAAAGAACAATGTCACAGGCCACACAGATTGACAACCCTCCATCAGTAGAGCTTAATTTCGACAGGCTTCCAGAGGAAAAAAGTTACACAACTGCTCGCGTTAGAAGTGGCTTATAACAACTGATAGTATATAAAAAGAGAATGATGTCACCACTTGTTAATTTCTAATTTGAAGTCTTAAGCTGTGCGTTTCCACAGTTGCCCTTCCAGCTTTCTTTTAAATAGCACGTCATTAGCACAGTGTAGATCTGCCTATGGAACCAAGAGACATTGTACCCTCATTAGTTAATCAAAAATCGTTAGCCAATGAGCATACACTAGTCCACTGTCCTTTTCCATATTAATGGGTACAATGAACACCATGTCATAATGGTAAATGGCCTGTATTTATATAGCGCTTTACTAGTCCCTAACTAAGGACCCCAAAGCGCTTTACATATCCAGTCATCCACCCATTCACGCACACATTCACACACTGGTGATGGCAAGCTACATTGTAGCCACAGCCACCCTGGGGCGCACTGACAGAGGCGAGGCTGCCAGACACTGGCGCCACCGGGCCCTTTGACCACCACCAGTAGGCAACGGGTGAAGTGTCTTGCCCAAGGACACAACGACCGAGACTGTCCAAGCCGGGCAGTGAAACTAGCAACTTAGACCACAAACACTAAGGAACCATAAACCATATTTACTGAGGTCAAAGATAAAGTCAGCAGACCTAGAAACCATTTCTATCTTTTATATACAGTGTATGCTTCAGGTGCTATAATCAATAACAAAAAATCTTTACAATTCAAAATGACTTTTGACATTTTCCACAAACCTGGCAAACAACGTAAATGTTGTCAATGTTCTATTACAGGATACCATTAAAACACAATGATCTTCACAAAAGAATTCACAAATTACATACCTCGCTCACTTCAAAGAGTGCTGGCCATCTTGCCTGGAAGTCGCTGATCATGGGTGTGTCACAAAGTACTTCATGTCTCCTATATGCAAATGTTTTCTCCATTTTCATTCTCACCACCTCCCGGTTGTTTGTCTTCTTCACATCTAAAAGAAGCTCCCCTCTCACAGTCTCAAGGCTATCTTCAGATTCTCCAACCGGATAGGGGAGACATAGTTTACTTCAGACCGCCGTGGTCTTTTAATGGCAAAAGCAGCACTTGATTTGCCCCCTGGTTTCTGTGTCACAGAGTTCATAACCACCTCAGGGCATCCTAACTTTCTTAATTGAGTGCGGTAACTTGCCAGTTTTTTCTTTAAGCTAGCTTTCCATCCAGCATATCCTGTGAGGGAGCCCCTCTCAGTGAGACAAGGATGTTTTGAGATGAGGGCCTGACCAACTGTGTTAAAGTCTTTATCAGTGACATAAACTTTGTATCTGAGGCCTTCAAGAATTTGCGACTTCAGTTTAGGATCTGGAGTAAGCAATGTGCCCTTTTCTTTGTATGCTGCATTGCCTCGCTCAAGTTTTAGCTCTGCATCAAAGGAAAACTGAGGAACACAGAAAACCCTTGGCCACAATGCCCTAGAGGTTGATGAGCAGGATGCCTCAGATTCTGGTGATGAGAGTATGTCTGTATCAACACATCCACTGGACCGGGAGGTGGAATCATCCAGACCAAAACTGCATGAAGCATCAGCCTCAGCAGACTGTGTAGTTAAGCCTTTAGCCAGGGAAGTCATTCTGATTGTTCCCCTATCTTGTATTTCATCCATTGAAGTAAGGCTCATGAACTCATTCCCAAATAGTGGATCCATGAACTAAAGCCGGAAGTTGCTATTATTGAGGCCACACTGTCTTTGCACTTCTTCAATAAGTTCAATAACGGATCCTGGAAGTCCACAGTGAAAAGTCAGCCTCTGACTGCTGTTGTCTCCCAAAATCACTTTGAGAATTGCCGGGACCATTGTATATCCTTAATCTGCGAAATAGATGGAAAAGAACACTATACTTTAAAAATGTGAAATGATCAATCACAAAAACACGTCTGAATAATTAAATCTCAAACTTAAAAATTACATAACAGATAATTAAAAGATTGATAAGCTGCCCACAAGAAAATTAACAATTTAAATTGGAAAAAATAGAAAAATCAAAAAAATAAACATTATGTCTGCATAGCCAGTGTTTAACAAACTTATTACACCACAAGCCCCCCCCCCCAAAAAAAGAAAGAAAAACGAAATATTTCAGAATTAAAAGTTTAGAAGTCCTTTTCCTTTTCAGTGCATTACCAACATTTTAACATTAAGAACAGGAGTGAGGAGTTTAAAACTGAAGTCATCTTTTTATACGCAAATGTGAGCTGGCATACTAGACTTCTCTGAGAAATCAGAAATTAATCAAGCACAATCCACCACTAAAATCTATTTTTCTGTTCAGGATTGGTACTTAACTGAAATTTCACAGCAAAAGCTCAAAATCTTACCAAGTATATTTGTCTCTTTTCTAGTCAAAATACAGAGTTACATTTCAGTGAGATATAGTAACTTGTTTTTAGACAGTGCATCTTAAAACTGAAGAACTTTCACCTAATACAAGTTATTTTTGCTTGAAATGAATTAAAAAAATCTGCCAAGTGAACAAGTGAAAATTCTCCAGTTTCAAGATGCACTGATGATTTTTTTTGACTAGAAATAAGACAAATATACTTTGACCATTACAGAAACATAAACAGGAAGCACATAGAGTGCAAACCTCTGCCAAGCCAACTCACTCTCTGGGTAGAAGAGATCAGAGAGCCAAAGAAATTTGATATTTAGAATCCCTGTATGACTATATTTTGTAAATATAACCAATGGCAGTAAGAAACATAGTTTTAAATAGCTCTATATAACATTACTGTCACTTCGACCTTTAGAAAAATCTGTTGAGCTTGAAGGTCAGAGGTCGAAAGTGACATAATATTTAAAAAAAAAAAAGTTAAATGATACAATCTATGTTTACAATAAAAACTACACTTGTAATAATCAGTTTCTAAGTTAAAAGACTTTTTGTGAATTTTCCACCAATAAATCCTTAAGTTGACCTTGAAGACATCACTTCCTTGGCGGTGGTAATAATTTTGGTAATTACCAATACTGTTAATATAGGGCAGATCTACATTAAACCTTACATTGGGTGGTCAAACAAATGTGTTAAGCACTGCACATTATTTGTCTTGTAGCCCTATGTCCAAAAAAACCCCAAAAAGTGCAGTCAAGTAAGAACAAAACTGCAAACTAATCAAAACTCCTAATTAACCAACCTTTTATGATGATGTGTCTTTTTAAGGTCACCATTCGGATTGGGCCAATCATGTAATCAGCCAACAGATAAGTGTCACAGAGTTCACTCAGTGCTAGAAGCTTGATTTCTCTTGAATGGGACATACTTAATTCAAAGGCTGTCATGGTCCTGGGCCGTCTCTCTTTGTGTTTTATTCTATGTTTTCCCCAGCCCGTTATGTCTGTGTTCTCCCCGTGCTCTCTCTCCTCCTGTCTGAACCTCTGTACTTCCTGTTTTACTTTGCCCGTCTCCCGTTAGTGTTGTGTTCACTCCTGCCGTGTCTTGTTATGATTATCAGTGTCACCTGTGTTCTCCGTGTGCTCCCACTTCCCTCGTTAACCCTCTGTGTATTTATGTCTGCGTCTCCCTCAGTTCTGTGTCGCGTTCTCCCTCATGTTGTGTGTGTTCCTCCCTGTGTCTCTTGGCGAGCTTTGTATTTAGTTTTCCCAGTTTAGTTTTGTATTTCCTACGTTCTGCCTCTCCAGAATTAAAGCTGTGATTTTTTGAGTTCATCCCCGTGTCTGTGAGTTTTGCATTTTGGGTCCTCCTCCTGCCTGCCACACAGCGATCCACGACAAAGGCTCTGTAGTGTTCATTGTACCACCCACACAAAAATTTGACATTTGATATTAATGAGAAACAGGTTCTCATTAATAACACACATCTGAATAATTTCGGCAAACTCTGGTAATCCGGATGTTGAACCATGAGTAACTATCATCCCTTCACTGTAGGTTATGCCAATAACTGACACGTTTTTGGCCAGATATACTTCACAGGGTGTTTTGACCTAATAGCTTGACAAACGTCCTCTTTCAGTAGATCAACTGGAATTGGGGACGCATGATGTGCATCTAGGTTGCATTTACCATATGACGGTGAGCTGATGTGGAAAGAAATCATCAGCTGATGTTTTGAAGTCAACGGTACATTTTTATAGCAACTGGTGTGTTTGACAATTTGCTTAAAAAAAATCGATGTTTGGCTTCAAATCGCATTGTCCATACTGCTGAAAGAGGGCCAAAATACCTTATCATCTGAGGATAGTGCTCAAGAAAGTGATGCTTTGGTAGAGGTCTGACACAGGAAAACAGCTCTTGGTGTCACGGTCCTGGGTCTCCTGACCCAGCGTTTTTAGTTCTTTGTGATTTTTGTATTATTGTACTTGTGTGTGATTTATTCTATGGCTTCTAGTTTTGATCCCTTGCCCTTCATGTCTCTCTGTGTCCCCTCTGTTCTGTGTAATTGTGTGTCTTTGCATGTTTGCGTTTCTTGTTTTCTGTCACTCTGCATTGTGCATTATGTTCTCATGGTTGGTCTTTTGTTACTCTCTCTAGTCTAGTCTCTTGTGTTCCAAGCTGAGTATTTCCGTCTGTGTATTTTGGTTCTTAGAGTCCTCTGCCTTATGGTTTATGTCTCTGTGTTTCTTAGTTGCTGTCTCCACTGTGTCAAGTTCGCGTCTCTGTGTGATACTTCCTGTTTTACTTTGATGGTCCATGTCTTATGTGAATGCGTCCTGCTTTGCTTGTCACGTCAGTCCTGATTTCTCCCAGCTGTGCCCTCCTGTGTCTCATTCCCCTCGTTACTTCCCAGTGTATTTAAACCCTGTGTTTCTCTGAGTCAGTGTCGCGTCGTCCCTCATGCTGTGTGGATCTCCCTGTGTCTCTCTGTGAGTTTTTAGTTCCCAGTTTAGATTAGTTTGTATGTTTTTTCCCTGCCAGCAAATAAAGCTATGTTTTGAGTTCACCTCCCCGAGTCTGTGAGTCCTGCATTTTGGGTCCAACTCCTGCCTGACGCACAGCGATTCATGACACTTGGTACCTTTGTCTGTGTTCAACTATTTTGCTTTCAAGATATGAGATGGACTCATCAGTATGTACAAGGGGAACAACTAACTCAACAATATCTTTTAAAACCATTAATACAACCTATGCTGGCTCATTTTCTGGCACACGATGTCCTATTAAAAATGGGAGCAACCTCAGCAAATTCCAGTTTTCATGGGCATTGCCTCCAATTGTTTTCAGACCCAAGAGTCTCTGTAGCACATGTGGCTTGTTTGTTTTGTCTGACCATTTATAGGGGAATGACAATATAGCTTTATTTAGCTCATCTATTGTAAAAAATCTTCTTGGATATCAGTGATGCTAAGCAATGAGCCACCTCTACTGGCACAATACCCTCAAATAAGTCGTGAGCAATGTCAGGGGGAAAACCAGAGACTACATTAAAATGTGACAATCGTTTTGCAAAAACACAATCTTGTTTAACCCCCAAGTATTGTGTGCTGTTCTCAGAGGCTTTTTTAACATGTTCTGCATGAACTGCTTTAGTTCGGAGGCCAAAAAAACCTGAAGCAACACTGTGAGAATTACTATCACAACGTTTTGCTGTGAAAAACCGACAGAAGTAATCACCAGAAAATTTTTCAACAAAGCCAGCAATGCTGTGTGCTCCCAAATTATCAGCCACAATGCTATGCAAAGAACCTTTGAGAGATTTCCCTAACAAAGCAATATACACACCATGGTCCTCCAAACTTTTAAGATCTTCCACAAGAGGTTCCAAAACTTTGTCATAACCATATGCTCTAACATCATCACTTTTACAAAGCACAGCAAGATAAATAGATGATAAAGCAGAGTGACAGCCTGGGGGCAGGTTTGCTAGTATCCAATAAACACCAAAAAGCTTGTGCTTCTTTCGAGACGTCCCTAGGGGATTGCAGGTCTCAAAATCATCTACATACAAACAAAGTGATATACGCAACTCATCAGCATTCAAGAAACGGTTGTTTTTGAAATGATAACCATCTTTAACAGACCTGTACTCATAAGATGGGTCAACTTCAGTTTCGTCCTTTCCTCTATGACTTTCAAGTACCTTATCAAGAATTGCTTTTCTATTTAAACGTTGCTGTAATGATTGTAACAGTGGGACATACTGAAATGTGCGCTTCTTTTTTTGATCAAGTATGTAGGTAACTGGTTCCACAACACCAAACGTTTCCCTGTAAAATTGTTTATGTTGATATGTGGTGCTAAGAGGGCCTCCTTTTCCTATTGCTTTTTGAAGAGGGTCAGATAAACTGCTGCAAGGATTTCTTCAACTACAGAGTCTTCAACTTGAAGATGGTGATGGCTAAAGATGTCAGTTATGAAGTCTCTAGATACTGGGACTGATGCAGCGCTTTTTAAATGATAAAGTTCTTGTAAAAATTCATCAATAGCTGTACCTGGCACATGTACTAAACACTCCAACTTCAGTAAGGCCGCTGCAAGCTGCTGCTCTATTGCATTTGGCAGGGCTTTATCTTGATCACTGCAATCTACCGATATACAATTTGAATCCTCCTCGACAAATTCCTCACACTTTTCATCAGGAAATGATGACAGAGATGCTACTGTAGATTTCTTCACAGTACCTGGTTTAAAATCTGCAAGGTTATGGGGTGTATGTCTGCGACTCTTGTGAGATTTAAAGGTTCCATAAATACAAGTCTGAAAACTGCAACCAACAAACATGCAAGAAACATTTTCATTTTTCTTTAGATGTGAGTTGATATGAATAAAGTACTCCCTTTCATTTGCCAAGTTTTTGCAGGAACATAAGTGACAACTAACTATAGATAACTCTTTCAAAATCTGACTGTCTTGTGAAGAATGCACTCTACTTTGATGTACATTTAAGGCGTTCCATGTCTTAAATGTGCATGGGCATTTTGAATACATACATGGATAACGGGAAGTACGTCCAAAGTGTGGATGTTTGAGTTTGTAATGATTAAGTAGCTCCAATATACAATGGGGCAAAAAAGTATTTAGTCAGCCACCGATTGTGCAAGTTCCCCCACTTAAAATGATGACAGAGGTCAGTAATTTGCACCAGAGGTACACTTCAACTGTGAGAGACAGAATGTGAAAAAAAAATCCATGAATCCACATGGTAGGATTTGTAAAGAATTTATTCGTAAATCAGGGTGGAAAATAAGTATTTGGTCACCTCAAACAAGGAAAATCTCTGGCTCCCACAGACCTGTAACGTTTTCTGTAAGAAGCTTTTCTGTCCCCCACTCGTTACCTGTATGAATGGCACCTGTTTGAACTGATCATCTGTATAAAAGACACCTGTCCACAGCCTCAAACAGTCAGACTCCAAACTCCGCCATGGCCAAGACCAAAGAGCTTTCGAAGGACACCAGGAAAAGTATTGTAGACCTGCACCAGACTGGGAAGAGTGAATCTACAATAGGCAAGCAGCTTGGTGTGAAAAAATCAACTGTGGGAGCAATCATCAGAAAATGGAAGACATACAAGACCACTGATAATCTCCCACGATCTGGGGCTCCACGCAAGATCTCATCCCGTGGGGTCAAAATGATCATGAGAACGGTGAGCAAAGATCCCAGAACCACACGGGGGGACCTGGTGAATGACCTGCAGAGAGCTGGGACCAAAGTAACAAAGGTCACCATCAGTAACACACTACAATGGCAGGGAATCAAATCCCGCAGTGCCAGACGTGTTCCGCTGCTGAAGCCAGTGCATGTCCAGGCCCGTCTGAAGTTTGCCAGAGAGCACATGGATGATACAGCAGAGGATTGGGAGAATGTCATGTGGTCAGATGAAACCAAAGTAGAACTTTTTGGTATAAACTCAACTCGTCGTGTTTGGAGGAAGAAGAATACTGAGTTGCATCCCAAGAACACCATAACTACTGTGAAGCATGGGGGTGGAAACATCATGCTATGGGGCTGTTTTTCTGCCAAGGGGACAGGACGACTGATCCGTGTTAAGGACAGAATGAATGGGGCCATGTATCGTGAGATTTTGAGCCAAAACCTCCTTCCATCAGTGAGAACTTTGAAGATGAAACGAGGCTGGGTCTTCCAACATGACAATGATCCAAAACACACCGCCCGGGCAACAAAGGAGTGGCTCCGTAAGAAGCATTTGAAAGTCCTGGAGTGGCCTAGCCAGTCTCCAGACCTCAACCCCATAGAAAATCTGTGGCGGGAGTTGAAAGTCCGTGTTGCTCGGCGACAGCCCCAAAACATCACTGCTCTCGAGAAGATCTGCATGGAGGAATGGGCCAAAATACCAGCTACTGTGTGTGCAAACCTGGTAAAGACCTATAGTAAACGTTTGACCTCTGTTATTGCCAACAAAGGTTATGTTACAAAGTATTGAGTTGTATTTTTGTTATTGACCAAATACTTATTTTCCACCCTGATTTACGAATAAATTCTTTACAAATCCTACCATGTGGATTCATGGATTTTTTTTTTCACATTCTGTCTCTCACAGTTGAAGTGTACCTCTGGTGCAAATTACTGACCTCTGTCATCATTTTAGGTGGGGGAACTTGCACAATCGGTGGCTGACTAAATACTTTTTTGCCCCACTGTACCTTTAACTGATACTGAGCACCCTTTACACTGCCACATTCACTGGAGAAGGAGGAGAGGGAGAGAGACAGATTCATTAACATTTGCAATGCAATTTAGTAGAGCTTATATGTACTTAAGCTTAAAGTACTGCCCTATTTATAGTTCAAACACTCACCACTCCTACAGAGCCTTTAGGGACACTCAGGACAGAGGTAAATTTTGTTTCACAGGCAGAATACGATATCTAGAAAATATCAAATTTTGCCTCAATTATAAAAACATTTAGCATCTATTAAAGATGTAGACAAACTGTTCAACATAGTTCTATGTGTGTTTTAAAAATAAACTAATCATGGTTATTAATTATACATTAAAGTAATTTTCCATCTGATTAAAGCATTACAGATATATGGTAAATTATATTATGCAGCGTGTTGTGCGCTCTGCTGAGAAGGTGATTGGCTGCAGACTCCCATCTCTGCAGGACCTGTACACCTCCAGGACACTGCGGCGTGCAGCCCGGATCTCAGCTGACCCTTCTCACCCTGGACACAGTCTGTTTGACCTGCTCCCCTCAGGCAGGAGGCTCCGGTCCATTCGCACCAGAACCTCTCGCCATAAGAACAGTTTCTTCCCCTCTGCTGTTGGACACATGAACAATAACCACATGACTGTCCCCGCCACTATCACATGACCCTACGCTGTGTCACTGCATCATTTCATGTCTGGCACTGATCACAGTAGTAATACGATGGCACCTGTCCAAGATGGCGGCCAACCAAACCGGTTTGACAACCGGTTTGACCGGTTTCGTGCGTGTGCGCATGCGCGTTCAGTAATACGATGGCAGTAGTCCAAGATGGCGGCCAACCAAACGGTTTGACAACCGGTTTGGCCGGTTTGACAACCGATTTGACCAGTTTCGTGTGTGTGCGCATGCGCGTTCAGGTGTTCTTACCCTCTGGGCGGGAACGACTCCTCCTAGTGGGATGTGCTAGGTTGTATGGGTATAAAAGCGATCCTTTCACATTCTAAGAGCATCACCGCCACGGTCTGAGGAGCACCGACACATCGCGCTAAGGATCCCCGACGCATCGACCTAGAGCACCGACACATTGCGCTAAGGATCCCCGACGCATCGACCTAGAGCACCGACACATAGCGCTCGCTAAGGATCCCCGACGCATCGACCTATGGAGCTCGGAATGACACCCAGCCAGGACATCGCCCATGCCACAGGCACTCTAGGTATGTCTTCAGGAGTATGCAGTCGGGGTCCTCAACGTAAAAAGCAACGCTGTGGAAACGCCGCAGATGGAACTGTATTCAAGTTAGAATATCGAGGCGTCGAAGGGTATGTGTATGCCATTAAATATACCGAAGGGACAGTTGTGCTTAGTGTAGATTGTGGTGAGGGATTGTTTTGGGGGGAAGCCCAAGTCATGTCTACTAAAAACTGGAAGCTCTTCCGCACCGTAGTGTGTGCGGACCTGGACAATGTGGGTTTCCCAGAGCTGCTGTATGTTTCCCAGTGGAACAGTGCATCAGGCCCTGAGCTTTACAGGGTTGAGGCTGATCGTTTCAATCGCAACCCCGACGACTTTATTTTTCTCAGTGTATGTGATGACAGGGATAGTCTTATTGCTTCCAGAGGGCTTGAAAACTGGAGGTTAAATCCATACCCTCTAAACCTCGAAGAGCGCACAAGATGGTTTAAGGACTTGTTTTTTATACAGTGGTGCGACTGGAGAGGTTTGTCGCGTCTGTTTAGCCAGATTGATGACGCGATCAAGAGGGACAGACTCAACACTGCGTACGAGAGTATTAGAAAGCGCCTTGTTTTTGACGATCTGGCGAGTTGTCCGAAGACTGGTTTGCCTGGTACCCTGTGTAAACCTAAAATCATAAGACCTTCCGACAGCTAAACAATAAACTGGTAGGTTTAATGTGCGGGTGTGTGGGGTTGAGTGTGTATCTATGTGACAAATTAAGAGCTTGTGGTTTTCATTTTACAGAGAATGACACGCCCTCGTGGGACCTGTTGGAGTCACCATCAACAGAGCTGCTAATCCCGACCCCCCAGACTCCACCACCCTCACCACAATGCTCGCAGGACCCCCTCATATCAGACCTGTGGGATGAAACTGTAATCGACATCAAACTCGCAACTCTCCACCTGTTAATGTTGGCTTTGAATGAGTTTATACAAGAGACATGTTACGGATGCCAAACAGGCCACCCCAGTCAGGTGCAACACAGCTGCTTGCAGGAATTGTCTGAGTATTTCTTCGACACCTACTATGATGATGTGATGATAAGGCTCCAGACTGACCGATTCATACCTGCCATCCGGCTGTTTGTACGCTCATCCACTGCAGATGGGTCTGGAACACAAATCCGCAGAGTTGCAGAACACATCATGTGTGAACTGAGATCAGAGCGATATATAGTATGCGCCATTAATGACAACATTGGGCACCTGCTAGATGCAAGTACTTGCGCCCGCCGTGTTAAACCAGCCATGCTCCGCATGATTGGAAACTACTGGGCTGGGTTACATCTGGTTTAATGTGGGGTGTCCAAGTATCCATTGTCTGTGATTGTGTCTTTGTGAAAATTAAATAAAAAGACTTGTTAACATCAACATCATAGTCATTTGTGGTTTGTAAATCATGGAAAGCACATTGCATAAAATATATCATGATCCAGCCCATCCTGCGGGGTTAGCCAGTTTAAATAAGCTACGTATAGCGGCAGGGGAGGCATCAGGTGTAACACCTCCACTATCTCAGGTCAAACATTATTTAGAACAAGACGACACCTACACACTCCATAAACCTGCGAGGATCCATTTCCCCAGAAATAGAGTATTGGTGACAGGGGTCGACAAACAGTTTCAAGCCGATCTGGTTGACATGTGTGAATATGTGACAGATAATGATAATGTGAGATATCTGCTAACATGTATAGATGTATTCTCAAAATACGCATGGGTTAGATGCCTAACAAACAAGACAGGGTCTGTTGTATCAGCTGCTTTTGAGGATATACTTAGTGAGGGTAGGATCCCTGTGAAACTACAAACAGATGAAGGCAAAGAGTTTTATAATGCAACCTTTAAACAGCTAATGAAGCGATATAATATCAAGCATTTCTCAACAGCTAGCGAGGTTAAATGCAGTATTGTCGAGAGATTCAATCGTAGCTTCAAGGGTAGAATGTGGAAGTACTTAACATCAGCCAACTCCCGGAGATATGTAGATATCATACCAGATCTCACACAAGCATATAACAATGCTTATCACAGATCTATCCAAATGGCTCCGGCAGAGGTGAATAAGGATAATGAGAAGTCGGTCTTCAACGCGCTGTACAAAACGAGGCCTCAGAGGGAACTGCGCTTTAAATTTAATATCGGTGACACTGTACGAATATCAAAACTGAGAGGAAAGTTTCGAAAAGGATACGAGCAGACCTACACCGATGAGATTTTCACAGTCAAGGAACGTATAGGGAGACAGCCCCCAGTGTACAGACTAGTGGATCTAGCAGGAGAGGTATTGAAAGGGTCATTTTATGAGCCTGAGATACAACGTGTGGTTGTTGATGAAAACAAAACATTTAAAATTGAAAACATATTGGCTAGAAAAAAAGTGGGTCGGAAAAAGCAGGTGCTAGTGAAATGGCTAGGATGGCCCAACAGCTTTAATTCGTGGATTCCAGAAAAAGACATCGTTGAGGCGTAATTAACTCAGATGACGCAGCTCTACACACATTCATTCAACACTGAGCATAGACTGAGAAAGCATGAATAAAAAGAACAACAATGCAGGCTTCTATGTAAGCCTCTTCTCGAATGCTTCATCACATGTTTACCCGGGTAATAAGATATCTAATTTTAGAACAAAGCTAGCAAAACCTATTGTTTTGGATCAGCCATATGAGGTCGCTGTTATAGAGATACAGTACCCACGCATATGGCGGACTTTTCCACAATCAGATTCGGAAGTGGAAATTCATGACCCCGTCAAAGACGGAACCATAGCCGTAACCATGATCGAACTGTCTGTGGGCCATTATGCATCTGTGGAACAGATAATAAAAGAATTTAATTTTAAATGTCAACAGCACCAAGCCACTGGAGACATTAAAATGCAGTACAACGCCGTTAGTAACCATGCCTGTGTTATGGGGCCTAGGGGGACTATTCTCACATTTAGAGGGAGACTGGCGGAAATCCTAGGATTCAAAACAGGAGAACCGTTTGCACTTCATTATAAAAACACATATGCCCCGCACCCCGCAGACATATACGGGGGAAAATATAACATCTTTATTTATGCAGATATCGTTGATTACCAGCTTGTGGGTGACGCCCACGCGAGGCTATTAAGAGCTATAAATATTACAGACGATGACCGCCGGTTGCCTATTCTACAATTTGACAGCCCACACTACACACCTGTGTCAAAGACATTAATCGACGACATAGAAATTGATTTGAAAGACGATCGAAATCAACACATACCCTTTTTATACGGCAAAGTGTTTGTCAAGTTACACTTCCGACCGATAACACAGCATTTTTGAAAAAAAAAGGATGGCCGTCTACAACTCTGATGACTCAAAATATGTAAAATACTACTTATCACAGGCTGGTGGAGAGCTCGGAGGGTATGTTGGGACCAGTACACAATATGGGACAGGTCTGGGTGGGTTGTTCCGTAGCTTGTTTAGATTTGCAGTACCGCTGTTTAAAAAAGGAGTCAGCATAGTCAAACCACACCTAAAAACAGCCGCATCGGGCATAGTGTCTGATGTCATAACCAACATAACCAGACCCTCAACCACTAAGCAGGACGGTAACGGCTTGTATGTGTATACGCCCAAACCATCTAAGACCCCACCCCCAGGGCAGCCGTTGTCTAAAAAGCGTAAAACCACAAAACCTAGCAGGAGAGCCACCAAACGGACACCGTCACGCAGAGTGAAGAGACCCAGAACCACTCGTTCAAAAACTGCAGCGCTTGACATATTCTAAATGGCACTGTTACACAGTCATTCTGGAGAATGTGTAAAAACAGAGCTCGATCTTTTTACTGTCCCATACACACAGACTAGCATTGAGAAAAGTACATTTATTGAAATCCCACCTGTATCTGCAATCACTGATGGAGGGCCGATCGAGTTTTACATCTCATCGTCGGGTGAAGATTACCTGGATCTAAATGACTCATATATCTACACACGGGTGAGAATCACAAACGCTGATGGCTCAAACCTGGCTAGGGACGCTAATGTAGGATTTATTAATTATCCTGGATGCAGCATATTTAGTCAAGTCGATATTAATTTGGGAGACCGGCTCATTAGTCAATCATCCAATACATATCCATACAGAGGTGTGATAGAATGTCTTATCAATTATAATAAGGACACTTTAGACACACAGTTCAGCACCGGGTTATTCTGTAAGGATACAGCATCACACATGAATGACACATCTATAGAAGGAGAGAACCAGGGTCTGATGACCAGAGGTGGCTACACAGCAAATAGTAGTATTGTTGAATTGATTGCACCAGTACATGCAGACCTGTTTTTTCAAGAAAAACTGTTACTTAATGGAATCGACCTGTCGCTGAAATTTGTGCGCTCTAAAGACGAATTTGCTCTCATGACAGCGGATGCCAATGCATACAGAGTTAAAATTGTCTCAGCCAGTCTCTTTGTCAAGAAAGTTAGTGTATCACCTAGCGTCAGACTTGCACACAGCAAGGCATTGCACCATGCAAACGCAAAATACACGGTAGACAGAGTATCTTTAAAGACCTTCTCCATACCTGCAGGGGCTAGAATATCAACAAATGACAATTTATTTATGGGTAGGATACCTAAATTTGTCATCATTGCATTCATAGACAATGAAGCATACACAGGCTCCTACCAGCGTAATCCATTTCATTTTGAAAACTGCGATATAGAATTTATGTCTTTATATGCTGATAGTCAGGCTTATCCTGCTAAACCATTCCAGCCAAATTTCCAGAGAAAACACTATATCAGAGAATTTTACCAGCTGATACAAACCACAGGAAGACATTTAAAGGACAGATCGTTGGCCATAACACGTGACGACTTTGGTAACGGCTACACTTTATTCTGTTTCAATCTGGAAGCTGACGAAGGACATTCAGGGAATGTGTCGTTAATTAAAACTGGGAACGTGAGATTGGAAACCCGTTTCAGAAATCCACTACCCCGTACAGTGAACCTCTTGTGTTATTCTGTATTTGATTCAGTCATTGAAATATCTAACATGAGACAGGTGCTCTTGGACTACTATTGAGACAAAAACGGTCATGAACACTATAGAACTATCAGCCGTGGTCGGCGGCATTATCAATAAAAACACACATTTCCTAGGCGTGTTAGCCTATGATCAACTAACCACTGAACGGCTTCAAAGACTCCCTGCTATGTGTATTGTAAACACCCACCCTTCTACGATGCCAGGGGAACATTGGCTTGCTGTTTATATTTCGAGAGACAGACGCGGTTATTTTTTTGATAGTTTTGGTCACTCGTTAGACAGTTTTCCCCCAGCAATAAAGATGTTTCTTCTAAAAAACTGCTCCACTGTTTTATATTCAGGAAAACAAGTGCAGAACGACTTCTCCATCACATGCGGTCAACATTGTGTATTTTTTTTATATCATATGCAAAATGGTGTATCTTATGCCCGCCTGCTTAACATGTATGGGTCTGATTTAATTTGTAATGATGCTATGGTGTGTCGATTTGTCAACAACATACAACCTGTTGCTGTATGCAGTGCTTATGTGTGTGTGCAATGTGGATACTGATATGTACTAATGAGAATAATAATAAAAACAACATGAGAGCATGATTTAATCGAGTCAATGGTATTTATTATCAAATCTCGTATATATATATATAGATTCATAACATACTTTGTTTAAACATAAAAGAAATCAAACATTAACCAGTAATAAAAGACATAAAATATTTAACAGTAATAAAAGAAAATAAAACAAAACAATTTAGCAGCAATAAGTGAAAAAAAAAAAACATAACAGTAGAAAAACACCAAACAGCAAATATTTTTAGCAGAAAAACAATTTCTGCAATAAGAAAAAAAACCTGAATTCAAAAATCCAACCACTCTACAGGACCCCCCTTTAATTTGTTTTTTTTATTCTTTATTTTTTTTAGTGTACTATGTCGCAGCGGTCCACCGGGGGTGTTCTTTTTTGGTGTGTGTTTTAAAAAACCACGGTCTTCAGACAGTGTGTGATCGGTTTTATACAAGGCGACGGTCTTATGTATGCCTGTGTTAGATATGGCTGATAACGGTATGTTTAAATCTGAGAAAGCTTTTAAAAACTCTGTCCAGCCGATAGGTCTCAAACCCTCAGAAGGTGTGTGTGTGGTTGTGACGGCTTTAATTAGATCATAAATGTGTGAACCAGGGATGGTTTGTTTATCAACAACAATTTCGCCTTTGTCATTGTAAGAGATCAAGTGTGGCGAACGGTTCACCGCTGATAGAATAAGTTCTGCATTCCTCCTACTCCTTTTAGGTATGTGTGTTAAAACATTCTCCGCAACAAGATCCCGCACCCCGGCATCACCATGAACAGGCAATGTGTCCGCCGACTGGGGTTGCACATCCCTGTTAAATTGTTCAGGTAATGATAAAGACAATACATTCTTTTCACGGGCACCTTGTCTCACAAGGGTGAGGTATCTTTGGAGAATATTGCTGTATTTTTTAGCCTTCTCATACACATCTATGTCAGAATCTTGTAACACTTGTAACATCTCCTTATCCAACTCGTTCTGAGACTGTTGTCTGATGGTGCCTGTTTGCTGCTGCTGCTGCTGTTGCTTTATTAAGTCCAACTGGTGTTGGGGTACCAAAAACATCTTTTGCACATGTTCCATTTTCACCTGTTTGCTATCAGACTGGTTATGAAAGGGATTGCAGCCCCTAATAACGGCAGTAAAAACCCTCCAGATTGGTTGATTGTCTTTCTCTTTTTCAAAGATTTTATTTTTTTGTCTGCAATCAGTCTGATTATTGTTTTTTTCTTTTTTAGCTGTTTGTACTGCTGATTGGTCAGTGGAATGTTACCATGCAATACATTAAAGGCTATCTCACACAATGCATTGATAAAATCTAAGTTTGAATTACTAATAATAACTCTGCGTAGAGTAGGAGGAGCCCTGTATATCATCTCCAACAGAGACAGATTCCTCCGCATGCGTGATGACATCCTCTCACCTCTTTGCTGATTTTTGTTTTGGAATGTAAACAACCGGACGGTCTGACAGTAAATTTGTTCTGAGTCTTAAATAGTCCGGGGTCTTAGCTTTATAGTCTATTAAAAGATACCCGTATGTTGTCGACGTGGCATCATTAAACGCTTCTATAAAATATTTAGTATTACCCGGAAACATTTGCCTGGCTAAAAGCATAACCTGATATTTATCTCTCGGATTTTTAAACAATATTAGGTAATTAGTGTTCAAGGAAATGGTTCTACTGGATTTTCCCTGAATAAACAAATTCTGAACTAGATATATACAACTCAAATTCCTATGATGCACATACTTTGTGAACACATTTTGTACTTCTAAATTGTTAGCTGCATCGTTCATTACATCGTCTATAATTAACAAATTGTTCTTTTCTGCAGGCAGAAGGGTGTCATCAGCAAGAGATTCGGGTATACCGTTAACAAAGTTTATGTTTCTTATCTTAAGAAGCTGGTCATATAGTGTCTGCCAGCATGAGTATATATACACAATGTTATCAATGCTGCATGATATAATCCTGGAAGAGTTTTCAATTATGTTTTTAACAAAAAAAGTCTTGCCACAGTTACTGGGACCGCTGACCACCATGCTGAACGGATGCTGCAACCGGGCGTCAAACCGCTGTTCTAATTTAAAATCCATAAGGAAGGGTTGTGAAGTCTGGGAGCACACGGCGCTTATTGTAAACAACTTTAACTTTTTTCACAATGGTTTCATTCTTCAAATGAAGCTTCTTTTTATCGCGTCTGATGCTATCAGACACGGCAACTAGGTGTGCGTCTGATGTCTGATTGGCTACAAACTTGCGGACTAAACCTTTCAAGGAGTCGTGGGTGACAACTTTCGAGTTTAATGCATTCAGTGTGACGCCTTTACATTTGACCTGGGTCTTGCCCAGCGATGTGTGATACGCGTAACATTTTGGCCCACCGGAAACAAATTCCGCTATGTAATCCTCCACACCATCCTCTCCACAATCTAATTCACTTGTGAGATCCCCCAGAAACGGACCTAGAGGAGGCATCCACTCGCCAGGGCGTGCAGTGAAAATGACACTGTCCGTGTCACAATACAGCACGCGCTGCTGCAAGTTGTCTAGCAAATCATACAGCATGAGTCTGGCGTGTGCAGTGGTCATGGCCCCGACAAAGACATTAACGTCCTTCACACGGGAAGCTCTACCATCAGCGTGGCGCCACTGCACCATTGCGACGTCGTCAGAGATGAAACAAAACTGACGCACGTCGTACTGGTCGCTAAACATTAGCTGGCTAAATCTGGAAGGGTCTGTAATGAGCTCAGATGATGCCATGTTTGACCTCATGCTGAAACGACCCCATAACGAGTTTAACAACAGCTTGTTACAGTTACGAACAGCTTTATTTACACAAATCTTGGATGGGTCTAGCATTATTCCCTCCTTCTCATAATACTCGTCTATGTACTTCTGCTGTTCGTCAGGTGTGTTCACATGTTCAGGATACCCCGAGGCCTCCTGTTTGAGTTTTAGGAAGGCTTTCACATAGTCTTTAAACAATGTGTCGGTCTTATTGGGGAAATGCCACACCTCATCAACAGCAAGAACCCTGTATCCCTTCTCAACAGCTTTTTCAAGCTCAAATGAGACCCATGTGCCTTTCAACACCCGCTCACTGTCACTGTGCCCGCATGCAGTATGCTGGTTCTGGTCTTCAGCACACATGCTGCAGAGTGGAAACATCAGTTTTCCATGGCATCTGTAGGGTAGGACGGGGTGAAAAAGACCCTTAGGTGGGAGCACTGTGCATTTAACAAAGCCGAAATAATTTTCTAGCTTGTCAAAGTTGGTGTAAATGACTTGAGGGTGTCCTACAGGATAGTCTTTTTTAGACTGCACTGTGGGATAGAGACTGGTGAAGTCGTAGTAAAATATTTTTTCATCACAAGCAGTCTTGTGGTACAGCTTTAGAGCATTTGTGCGACCGCCAAAAAGGGCGTCTCGGGGATTCAGGCGTTCTGGCTTTCTGTACGTATGCATGAAAGCCACAACTGCAGGGTCTGTCTGCTTCAAGGCAGCCCATTCACACTCCCACATCACTATTACGCTCACACTGTGTTGTGATCTCAGTGCATCAACTTTGTCACAAAACATGCGATGCAGCAGTCCATAGGATGCTTTGCTGACAGGATTAACTTCACTCTCGGGGTAGCATTTAACACAACCGTGGTGAAAACATCCTGCAAATTCATAAGCTGTATTACTTGTGGGGTCAAAACCGTCCACAAAATACGGTCCAACCCTCTGTTCGCCTCCTCTGAGAGCATGTTTTACCACTTTGTTGGTGGTGTGGGACACATATTGAAGCCATTCAATAGAGACGTTAGAAAACGTCTTGTTCTGCTCAACGTATGCCCCTTCATACGTGAGAGCGAGCGCGTCTCTAGGCAGAAACAGCGTTTTATACACACCCATACTAAATGCAGCCAGGGTGGTATACATGAATGGATCAACTTGAGTACAACCCAGTAGCGTGTCACGATAAATGATGCATGCTTTACGCAGGACATCAACATCGTTAACACAGTAACGCCTGAGTTCAGCCTGAAAATCAAAGGGATTCTGTGAGGCAACCTGGTACCATTCCATGAATCGCACCTTATCGCTTTCAGACATGTGCTCATAGCCGTAGAAGGAGGGGTCTGGGTACGGGCCCACATAACGCTCATTATCCCTCGTATTAAACCTGTGTGGGAAATGGCCCTTCTGCAGGTCTTGAAAACCTAAAGCAGAGGGTATTTTGGCAAGGCCCATGGGCAAAAAGCTGAACGAATCAATCCACCGCTGGTCATAGTCCCTGTCATGCATTAAAATCACACGGCTGCCGCTCATTATGACACTAGGTGTTATGCTCTGTCTGACAAAGTACTCGAGGAGTATGTAGTTATCAAAGCCAGATGCATTATGTGCTATGAAAGTGTACCCACGAAACCTTGGGCGTCTGTAATGCTGCACAAACGCCTCCACACACTTTAATGTATTAAATGTGAACTTGTTGCCCTTCAGATCAGACGCACACACAAAGTTAGCCTCGTGTTTACCGTTGTGGTACCGCGTCTCAAAATCATATAAAATGTATTTATCGTTAGGCTTCTGTTTTTCAACAGGCTGTATGAAACACTGATGGTCGGAGTCTCCTGCTAATTTAGGTTCGCGGCAGTGCTCGCATCTAGGCTGCGCACATTTGTGTGGCAATTTCTTGGATTCTCTATATGTGGTGCCACAGTGCATGCAATGTTTCATATTATCACAGGGGATCATGTTGTGTTTTAATTCAGGTAATTTGTGTTGTTGGTAACAGTGTTGTGATTTGCAGATGCGGTTACAGTCGCTGCATTTCACTGTGGGTCCCCTGTGATGTTGACAGAGTGTGTAACATGTGTTACATCTATGTTTACAGCTGTGCTGTAATGGTGTATTATATATACTGTAACAGAAATTACACACATAGGATCCCCCCAAAAAAGCGGTCGGGTTTAAAATCAGGTGGTAATGTTGATTATGGAGATACATCATCAACGTGTTAGGGTTTGGCTCTTCATGTGTGTAAAAACATTCCAGGCGTTTACGCCCTTCTGTGTGGTAATAGATTACAATCTTAATGTTGAAGTGCTTCTCAAATTTACCGACGTCAGAGAATGATACTTGCTGTGTGTCGCATAGACCTACTTCAGCATGCATCTGTTTAGCTGTAGCAAGTTTTTCATGCTCAGAGGATGATGAGTTTAATGAATGTGCTATGCATAGGGAGAAGCACAAATTGTTTGTGTTGTTTGGTGTGTATAAATGTCTGCCTTTCTTTGAGAGAATCTCATCATAAGGTATGTGCGCCAGTCTTAAGCGAGACCCGCCACTACTGTTCTGAGCTACCGTGACAATAAACTCTAATTCATCATCACCGATAGATTCATCATTACTCTGCATAACTTGTGCAATTTGATCGAGAAACAGCTCCGGATCATACCGATCATCAGCGTTTAAAACAGCCTGAACATCTGAAGCCAGCGAGGGGCCACGCAGGACCACGTTTAGAACACTGCCCTGTTGGGATCCCGCCACAGCTCTGTCTATCACATTGGCTAAGCACTCGCGCACTCGCGCCGGCACTTGTTCTGGATGATCGAGACTTATACCCCTAAAATCAAGGCGTTCACGCAATTCGCGAGCATTAAAATTAGGTATCTCTCTAATGTGCGACTGAGAGCGACTGCCGGACCCAGACTGCACAACGGGCTCAATTACAGCAGTATCTGTTTGTGAGAAATTTACAATGATTGAGGGGGTGTGTTGTGTTGCAGCATCACCAGCGGAGCCCGGACACGCATGTGTGGTTGAAGTAATAGTAGAAGCGGTAACAGGCTCAATAACAACTGCAGTAGCTGCAGCAGAGGTGACCCGGCTAGAATGTGCATCAGACGCAAAATCACCAGCAGCACAAGCTATATGGTTAGCATCAGTAACAGCAACGGCCCGAGCAACACCTGCTGTACTATCACTATTATTAGCAACAATAGCCCCATCAGCAATAGCAGACGTAGGAACAGTCTGACAAGGATGTGTATCGGATGAGGATGATGCTGCTGCACTACTAAGTCTTGCATGCAAAACTTGGCATTTGTTTACTATTTCCGCAGCCCACTGGTTATAAGCCTCAAAGTCAAACCATTTAGCTCGAGTGGAGGTACCATCATTGTGTTTGAATAATTTACGGGGTGGGTCCATGGTGTGGATTTTAAAAGTCAGCGATTTAAAAAGCGGGTACTAATGAGATCTAATAAACCCCAGGTACTGTTTATTGCCTGCCGGGTACTATTTAGACCACCAGCTATTTCATGCAAGTTGCCCTGTGCTGCTTCTTGATGTTGATTGAGTTTAGTGACTATTTCTTGTAAGCCCTCCTGTACTGCTTGTTGAAACTGGTTGAGTTTAACTGCTATTTCTTGCACATGCCTCTGTACTGCTTGTTGATGTTGGCTGAGTTTAGCATCGATCAAAGATCATTTTTTGAAGCTATATGACTCTGTTCAGCAGGCTGAGCGTCTGGAAGCTTCATGTAAGCATCATACGCCGCTGATATTTGAGAGTCTGTTATGCCGCCTTCTTCGAAATCTATGTGTGAATCAACGCTATTTCTGACACATTCTGGGGTGGTGGGTATATGAACTAGATCAAAATCTGATATACTGTACTCAAAAACATCAGAGAAATCGCGAGGTAGCCACTCACTCGGGGGTGTTGCAGGTTCGCTGATGAAGATCGGTTCTGACTCTCCACTGTTGCACAAAGCTCCAGGTTTTTGTTGTTCTGGGAGGTCGATACTGCTTAAACATTCCAAAAACGTCTGGAATCGTACGGTGTCCTGATCATTATGAGGAGGGGTGCTGTTCTGCAGTCTGTGCAGATAGATAGACATGTGTTAAAACATTTTATACATGTACCCATTTCAAACTGAATAAGCGTGTCTCCCTCTCTATCTCTTTTTATCTAATTTATATATGCCTATGCTTACCTTGTAGTGTGCGTTATTCGGGATGGTCCTGCTTCTCCACACACCCGGTTCTCTGGCGTGGCTCTGTATGTGTAAAACGGTCAGTTTAGAACATTTGTAATTGTTTAAACCCCTTTAAAAAAAAAATACACAACTATACATCCCGTTGTATACACACCTGATGTAAGGTTGGGCTCTGTGGTAGCGGTGTCTGAATGTTTTCCTGCTCAGTTTGTTAACCCTGGAACAAACAAAAACGTTATTACATAATTTAAAACAATCGCTAGTTTAAAACATACATACGTTTAAAAATCCAGTAATGCTGTACACACCTTGTGCCTGTTAGAGAACTAGTTCCAGCTGTAAAAGCGCCCGTTTCTAAAGAAAAGGGTCCTGGGCCGTTCTCCCGAACTCCTAAAAATTAAGCTTTTGTTTTAGGAAAAAAAATAGTTTGAATATCCTATAATATGTTAACATAACACTTTTTAAAAATCCAATAATAGGTTTTGTTTTACTTACCGTTTACGATGTCCATGTTATAAAGAACGATGTTAGTGTTGATGATCGCAAAGAAAATGGTGTGCTCTGCAGCGAATCTTGAGGCGTAAATGGCTCAGGGTATCGGGCTCTGAGCGTGTTTTTTTATATAGGGTGGGTGTTTCCAAAAAGAAAGGTATGTCTCCAATCAATTTAAATGAGACCCTACAGGGCTTTTGTCTTCTCAAGGAATTACAAAGGAGCCGATACTTCAGACAATAGGCGGGGTCGCCACCCGACTGGTACACCTGCCCCATTTACCTTGTCGAGGAATTACAAAAAGAGCCAATACTGGCTACTTTAAACAATAGGCTGGGCCCTTGTTCGCATGGTACTCTCAACAACTAAGTGATACCCGCGGTGGGCTTTTACAATCCTGAACAAATTCAAACAATTAGCTAGCTGTTGAAAAGTTGGAGCGGGTCTGGGCGACTGGTTTTAGAAGTATCACTGTAGCGTTTATTTTCTAAAGGGCTGAATGTTATTTGCGACTATCTGTTGTGTTAAAAACTACTCTGAAACCATGAAACCACTTACAGAAGAAATGGCCCGTTTGATCCGTTTTTAAATAAATAAAATGCTTGCATCGGTGCAAGGTGTGACACCAGAATCACAAAATGAGTGTATTTAAAAGACGATTAGTTTGAAAAGAGCGATACTGGCTGCTTTGGGGGAAAAGGTGACATTGTGTGCAGCGTGTTTTAGAAGTATCACTGTAGCGTTTATTTTCTAAAGGGCTGAATGTTATTTGCGACTATCTGTTGTGTTAAAAACTACTCTGAAACCATGAAACCACTTACAGAAGAAATGGCCCGTTTGATCCGTTTTTAAATAAATAAAATGCTTGCATCGGTGCAAGGTGTTGACACCGGAATCACAAAATGAGTGTATTTAAAAGACGATTAGTTTGAAAAGAGCGATACTGGCTGCTTATAGCATTTATTTTCTAAAGGACTGAATGCTATTTGTGACATTTACTGTGTTAAAAACTAGCTGGCTGGCTTTGTCTCACTCTTAGTTCAACATTCCGAAATCCCGATTTTTAAATAAAATGATCGCATCAACCCTGGAAAGAAACCCCAGTAGATGTGTAAAAACTAGTTAAATTAAAACTAGGGGTTTGATTAAATGAAACGCTTGTGAACATGCTGACATCACCCATTCAGAAGAAATTCCCATTTGTGCCATTTATAAAATAAAATGCATGCCTCACCGCAAGCTGAGACATTGTCAGATTTAGAAAATTAGTGTGATTAAAACACTATTACCAACACTTTTGACTAGAGCACACCCTCTTTGTTAAGGCGCACTGTGAACCAAAACAGCTTCCACTCCGCCAAGAATGAAACAAGAAACAAAGAATTGCTTTTAAGAACACATGCATAACTGAATGTTGCGATACACCTAAGTGAAAAAATAGTTTAATTAAAAACCCTATGGTTTGATTAAATTAAAACCCCGTTAAAAACACATAAACTCATATAACCCCTCTGATACCCTGTGGTATTTCCACACCTGAACGCGCATGCGCACACACACGAAACTGGTCAAATCGGTTTGGTTGGCCGCCATCTTGGACTAGTGCCATCGAATTACTGAACGCGCATGCGCACACGCACGAAACCGGTCAAACCGGTTGTCAAACCGGTTTGGTTGGCCGCCATATTGGACAGGTGCCATCGTATTACTACTGATCACCACCTGCACTCATGTATATATCTTTCTACGTAGCACTCATAATTCTTATTCTCATGTATATATCTCATGTATATCTCATGCACATATCTTTCTTTCTACATAGCACTTTAATTCTTATTGTTTGCACTGAAGCACCGCAGCAATTTCCTAATGTTGTAAACCTCAACATCTGGCAATAAACCCATTCTGATTCTGATTACTACGCACCTTTATCTGAAAAAGAAAAAAAAAAATTCCATGTGGCAACCCAAACCTAATCCAAAAACTTAAAACTAAGTACAATGTTGATAACTGGAATATTACACATCTGTATCCTACCACCAAAATTCTCTTTCAGTAATACTTAGTTACATAATTTAATTTGATCTTTCTGAAAAATAAAATTTACAAAAAGTAAGATTGTGGAGGTAAGTATCAACGACACAGCTCTCAGTTCTCACTCCTTCTTTATTCGTCTCCAACATCAACTGCGCATATCGCGCCACAAAACACAGGAACACACTTCCTATACACTGGGTGTGAGTGGAGCCCTCTAGTGGTCCACCACACATGCCCCCCCCCCCCCCCCCCCCCCCCGAACACCCAGCAGAACTAGTCCAGGACCCGGGGCTTAAGCAAACGGCCGGAACGGCTGAACTGGGGGGGTGGGGAAATGACAGAGGGCAACCCAGCCCGGGAGCGAGGCTGGCACTGGCGGTCAGAAAAAGCTGAAGACGACTCGGACTCCGTTGATTTTGGGTCGCTCCTGGGGGAAAAAACAGAATCCATCAGCCCGGTGGCAGGTGGGCGGCCGCGGCGAGGGGCCTGGGCCGGGACCACCTGATCCTCTTGCATAACATGTGCAGGCTTAAGTCTGTCAACAGAGACAACTTCCTGCCGACCGCCAAAGTCCAAAACGAAATGTTTGTTGCCTGGTTTAAGAACCCTGTATGGCCCGTCATATGGTGGACGCAGCGGAGTCCTATGGGCATCGTGCCTGACGAAAACGAAACGAGCAGAGTCCAATGAACTCGGAACAAAGGTGTCAGGCAGGCAGTGGTGCACAGGACCAGGAACAGGAAATGAGTTTCTTGGGGGGCGAAAAGGCAACAAAGAGGTATCGAAACATGGGGGAGGGCTCTCAGGTAAGAATTCCCCGGGGACCCGGAGAGGCTGGCCGAGGACTAGTTCAGCCGGGGAAACCCCGAGGTCTTCTTTAACCGCGCTACGCAAACCCAGCAAAACCCACGGAAGACGGTCGACCCAGTCGCCACTTGTCAAGGAAGCACGGAGCGCGGCCTTAAGTGACCGGTGAAACCGTTCGCACATCCCATTAGCTTGCGGGTGGTATGCTGTGGTGCGGTGGACCTTGACTCCCAGGCCGTCAGCCATAGCAGACCAAAGCTCGGAAACAAACTGGGGGCCCCTGTCCGAGGTAATGTCAGCAGGGGGGCCAAAACGTGAAACCCACGCTGACAAAAATGCCCTGGCCACCGTCGCCGCTGTCGTGGACGCCAGGGGTACCGCCTCCGGCCACCTGGTTGTGCGGTCCACCACAGTCAAAAGGTGCGTGAAACCCTGTGACTGCGGCAAGGGACCAACCAGGTCCACATGAACGTGATCGAAACGCCTACCCGGGACACGGAAAGGTTCGAGGGGTGCCTGTGTGTGCCGGTGGATTTTCGAGCGTTGGCATGGGATACAAACTGCCGCCCATTCTTTCACCGTCTTGCGAAGGCCCGGCCAAACAAACCTGGCGCTGACCAGCTTGACTGAGGCCCGGACGCCGGGATGAGAGAGGGCATGCACCGAGTCAAAAACACGACGACGCCACGAAAGGGGAACCACCGGGCGGGGGCGGCCGGTGGAAACGTCGCAAAGAAGGTGCGGACCGCCGTCCCACACCGGGGTGTCCTCCAGCACGAGGCCCGTTTTTGTTGACTGAAGGGCAAGGACGTCCGGGTCAGCACGTTGCTCGGCGGCCATGGCAGCGTAGTCGATGCCGACATACACCGGAGAAACCAACACACGTGAGAGACAGTCGGTGACGTGATTGGACTTACCAGCCACATGCTGAATGTCTGTGGTAAACTCAGAAATGGCCGCCAACTGGCGCTGCTGGCGTGCGCTCCATGGGTCAGAGACCTTGGACATCGCAAACGTCAAAGGTTTGTGGTCAACGTACGCAGTAAAGTTGCGACCCTCGAGGAAAAAACGAAAATGCCGTGTCGCGAGGTGCAGGGCCAGCAACTCCCTGTCAAAAACACTGTACTTGCGTTCAGCATCCCGGAGCGTACGACTGAAAAAGGCGAGCGGTTGCCAGAGACCTGAAACCCGCTGTTCCAACACTCCGCCCACTGCCACGTCCGAGGCGTCGGTGGTCAACGCGATCTCCGCCGACGGAAGCGGGTGGGCCAGCAGGGCGGCGTCAGCCAGCGCAGACTTGGCTGCGGAAAACGCGCGGACGCGTTCAGGCAGCCAGTCAACCGGATCTTTGGCTGTTTTACCTTTTAAGGCAGCATAGAGTGGCTGTAGCAGGTGGGCAGCTCTGGGGAGAAAGCGGTTGTAAAAATTTATCATCCCCAAGAACTCCTGCAACGCTTTAACCGACGTGGGACGCGGGAAAGCCGAAACGGCCTGGACTCTGTCGGGCAACGGAACCACACCTTCAGCGGAAATGCGGTGCCCGAGGAAATCCAGAACAGGCAACCCAAACTGGCACTTGGAAGGGTTGATGATCAGGCCGTGCGCTGCCAAACGCTGGAAAACCTGGCGCAGATGGGACTCGTGCTGGCTCGCTGAGCAGCTGGCCACCAATATATCATCCAGATAAACAAAAACGAACGGCAGCCCACGCAAAACGGAGTCCATCAGCCGCTGAAAGGTCTGGGCGGCACCTTTCAGGCCAAACGGCATGCGCAAAAACTCGAACAAGCCGAAGGGGGTAATGACAGCGGTTTTAGGAACGTCTTCGGGGCGCACGGGAACCTGGTGATACCCCCGCACCAAGTCAATTTTAGAAAAAATCGACGTTCCGGCGAGATTGGCAGAAAAATCCTGAATGTGGGGGATGGGGTAACGGTCATTCTCCGTGGCATTATTTAAACGGCGGAAATCTCCGCATGGCCGCCACCGACCGTCCGATTTGGGCACCATGTGAAGCGGAGAGGCCCATGCACTGTTCGAACGCTGTACAATGCCAAGGCGCTCCATGGCTACAAACTCTTCCCGAGCGACGGACAGTTTCGCGGGGTCGAGGCGGCGCGCGCGCGCGAACACCGGGGGCCCGACCGTGGGAATATAATGCTCAACCCCATGCTTCGTTACTGTGCTAGAGAAATTAGGGACAGACAGCGATGGAAACTCTAAAAGCAAACGCTGAAAAGCATCCCCGGAGGTCACTACATTAGCCCGAATCAGGGGCTCGGCGGCCCGAGTAAAACAGGGTAGCGAAGAAAACGAGAGAGCATCGATTAAACGTCTGTTAGCGACATCGACAAGTAGTCCATGAGCACACAGGAAATCAGCACCCAAAATAGGTACAGAGCTAGCAGCAACAACAAAGTTCCACTGGAAATCCCGGCCATGAAAACAAACAGTCACCAACCTTTCCCCAAACGTTTTGATGGGAGAGCCGTTAGCTGCAATGAGCTGCGGCCCACAGTTCGCTGCTAGTCCGTCGGCAGCGGTAGGGGGAAGGAGGCTCTTCTGGGAGCCGGAGTCCACGAGAAAACGTCTCCCGGAGCGCGAGTCCTCTATGAAGAGCAGCCTTTCTGTATTGCCAGTGGTCGCGGCTGCTACGGCGCGCTGGCGGGTCCGTTTCCCTGGGCCGTGAAAGCGCAAGGCGGCAGGCAGCGACGCGCTCTGTCGCCAAAACGCTGATGGTAGAAACAGATGCTCTTTCCGCGGTGCCGGCGTGTAGCAATCCCTGCCGTCAGCAAGGGGGCGGATGCTCCGGGGGAGGCAGGTGGAGGCGTGGAAGGTGCCGCCGGCGTGTCCGTAGCCAGGGCGTGAACGTCGAAAGTGCGGCTAGCCAGGAGAATACGATCCGCTTCTTCAGCCAGGGAGCGATAATCCTTCGCAGGCAGAAGCGGAGAGTTCGCGAGGACAGCTCTCACGGCGGCCGGTAGTTGGCGGAGGAAGAGGTGCACGAAGAGGAAACCACCGTCATCCGGCCCGAGCAACAATAGCATGTTCTCCATGAGCTCGAGCGCGGTACCGCCACCCAAGCCTGACAGGTTGAGGAGCTTTTCGGCTCGTTCGGCGTCGGAGAGGGCATAGCGCCGAAGAAGCAGCTCTTTGAGGGCGGCGTATTTCCCTTGGGCGGGTGGGTCCCGGAGGAGCGCCATCGCGCGACGGGTGGCCAGCGGGTCGAGCGAGGCCACCACATGGTGATACTTCGTGTCGTCAGCCGAGATGCCGCGAAGGGCGAACTGAGCCTCCACGTGTACGAACCATGACGGGGGGTCATGGAGCCAAAAGTCCGGCAGTTTCAGCGCCACAGCGAACGTAGCTGCAACAGGAGGCGGAGGTCCGGCGGCCGCTGATGCATCCATAGCGGAGTGTGCGTTATCTACGGCCCGTTGCATGCTCGAGTCAGGGGTCACCAATGTGGAGGTAAGTATCAACGACACAGCTCTCAGTTCTCTCTCCTTCTTTATTCGTCTCCAACATCAACTGCGCATATCGCGCCACAAAACACAGGAACACACTTCCTATACACTGGGTGTGAGTGGAGCCCTCTAGTGGTCCACCACAAGATAACATATGCAAATCTTCACTAACAAACAAAATATTATTACAACATTAACTTTAATACCACTACAGAACAGCACTAGATAATTGCTCTGAAGTGACAACAATCTGCCTCTCAGCAGGGACAAGCACCAAATATCTGTAAAGAAAAAGTCAATACATTTCAAATAATTATATTGTCACAATGACCCAGAAAATACAAAAAACTTACAATTTCTCTGGCACTAATGACTACTGCAGGCCCTTCATACCTTTCTTTTTTTTGTAAAACATTTTTACTAACACCAGTTAACTAAATGCACACAAGTTTGTTGGAAAAGATGTTAACACGCATAATACTGCCCTGCAGCTTAAGCTAGCATTATCGTCACTTAATTTGAGGAATAATTCTTATTTTCCATTATGTTGCTCAACAGCAGTATATATGAAAAACTACCTCGGTAAAAATTCACACATCTGATAGATTTTATCTTCATTTCCTTTCGGAAATTTAGTTTTAAATTTAATTTACCTCGACAAAGTAGAGCTCTGCACCAAACGTACGCCTCCCACGAAGAGAAGAAATGGCGGACACCACGGTCAATCTTCCCTCGCAGAACACACCCTATAGGGGTAAATATGACCTTACATGAGCACAAATTTACTTTATTTTGTGGCAGAAGACAGTCGTATCCCTATTAGCTTGTTTAATGGTTAAGCCACTGAGGTTACCACCACTTAGTACAGACACTGATGCAACTTTGTAATACTCAGTAAATTTAGGCTGAAAAAAGATATAAATCTTATTTGATTATTACTAATTTATTTATCACATTTATCACACATTTATCGCATAATTTCTGTTACCATTAGCTAACTGGAGCCTTACGTTGGCCTTTCATGGTTTTTGATAAACAACCCATATTCTGCCCTCACTAGGGTGTAAAGCTGGTTTCTAGCTTGGCAGATAGCTAACAGGTCCACAATAAACATCCAGGAGTCAGCGGATACGTTTTAGATGTTTACTGTTGAAGCACTGTAAATCTGGTACAGAAACAAATATAAAATATTACATTTCTGCTGTAATTGCATTTTCTTTACAACATCAAACATTAAGTCATGCACTACAATGTATATAACACATAAACACAAACTTATCCAAACCCTTTCACTGGTTATCAGGCTCACGCATTTAGCGATTAGCTTAATGCTAACATTACATGGGAAATCCCATAGATGGGCTAACGTGTTAGCATCGCGGCCGTTTTTCCTCACAAAAGAAAGTTTTCCACACAAATCTCTAAACTGCTACACATAACTATCGCGGGAAAGCTTACAAAACAGATAGCAACTACTTACAGGCATGTGCTCTCTCAGGCTGAGCAAGAAAAAGTGAACAAAAAGTGGAATAGACGACAGTTTGTCTAAAGGACTGTTTTTCACTGGTGAGATACTACGGCAAGTCTGCTGGTACAAAAAACACACACCCAAATGATCATGCCTGCCTTAAAGGGGCAGCACAACCCACATACCAGAAAAATAACATTACATCAGTAAAAGTCCACATAACTAAAGGGTCTACACTTTTTCTCACTGGTGTTTTAGCTTTAAATTCTTATTTACCTTCAAGTAAAGAACTCCAGACGGTTTCCAGTTTCCAAAGCAAGAGACAAAAATGGCGGACGGTGCAGGCAATCCGGTTGTTCAGTGATGACTCGACGAATCCTACTTCCGGGTCTAAAGTAGTCTGCATTTAATATGGCTTTTGTGTTGTTAACATGTTTAATGTTATGTATTTTCTTCTATTTGATCTCAAAAAGCTCCTAAAACAGTCAGTGATCCCTGTTGACCTCCCTCGGCTTTTATTACCGCTAATCATTTATTTAAGCTCAGTTTTTAAAACCTTAGGGTGTAGCTACAGCCCATCCCATGCAGCAGTATATGAATGACTAACCTTGTATTGTGGATGGATTATCTCGGTAGTTCTCCTGGTTTTGTCCTTTTACAGCATCCTGCCATGCGATTACATTTGTTCCTGACCACCGAGAACACTCACGTTTAACTTTTATTGAGTGGAAAAAAAGTTAGCTTGTTTATATTATGCTAACATAGCTGTGTCGCTAGCGGTCACGTAGCACATCATTATATACCAGCTAGCCCAACTTCAGTAACCCTACAAACGTCACTGCTGTCTAGTTTTCTGTCTTCATTTATGCTGGAAGTGATAGCAGAGCTGTACGTTTTAATTTATTTCCAAAACCCCGCAGTCAGGACATGCTATATTGTATCTAGATAGAAGCTAGCGAGCTAACTGCCTGCTAACTTCTAACTCCGTTAAATGTCATAAATTCCATTTTCATGGATGCCTGGATGTTAAACTCAATCGTTACACCTGGTAGAGCAGAACGCTGATCATTTTATTAAAGATCAAAGACTTTAGACAGTTTTTCAACTCTCAGTAATGCCATAGTGATCGTTTGATATATGGACCTGCAGCGGAGTTTAGACCCAGACACGGCCAGTGACGTCAGACTGAACAATCTGATTTTTCCTCCTGAACATTTCCAGGGGGTGGAGCTTCAGGAGAAAATATCACTGCTTTGTTTCTTTCCAACATGATTTAGTCTAATACACTGAACATCCTTAAAGAATATGTGAAAATGAAAAGACTAAATTATGTTGAGATGAGAAATTGAAATTAGTCAAGCTGGATATATGAAATCCTTATATGCAAATTCAACAACCAGCCTATTGCATTTTTTTCAGTGTACCTTGAACCTACTTTCAAGATATGATCCAACCTGGATAACTTTTATCATGATTAAATCTTTTAAACTGGCCCCAAGTGTCTTCTAAGTAAACCCATTCCCTGAGCCTAGGTAATTTTCTACCTGATGTAGAACTTTTGTGATCTCCTCATCTTGCACATCTTCTACAGTGGCGCTGAAACTCTGATTCCCTGTGATGTGGTTGACCAGGTTCTTGGAGAGGAAATGTGGTGCTGGTCCTCCATGCACAATGGATACAGGGATCATCTTTCCTGCTAAAAAGTACTCATCTTGCCTGGCAGCTGTTATACAGGGCACATAATTATCATGGTTAATTGCTATTAAATATGCTAATGAAAAAAATAAGCCAATTTTTATTAAAATTTCCATTGTAATAATTACGGAGAAAACATCCACCTCTTGAATTAAGATAACGGCTCTCTGGAGGTCCATCAAAGATGGGGCAATTTCTCAGACTGCCCATAAGAAGTGTGAGGAATTCACGCCTCGGGCCACCTGTATCCAAACCTTCTTCAAAGCTGCCAGCATCATCATTAAACTTGATGAACATGTCGTAGTTGTCAGAGTATGTGCTGCGTCGAAATCCTCTAACAGCTCCATCCCATACAGCTGACCTTGATATATTGAACCTGCTGACCTTCTTGTGGTCAAGTTCCAGTGCCAAATTTGGAATAATTTCATGTGCCTGCAAATTGGTGTCTCTAAAAAAAAGGGAAACTTATTTTTTAAATGTGTATATACTTCTCTTATGATTGCATGATGTCTTGTACAGAACAAGATGGCAGTTAATTGGATTCAAATGTTTAAATTACTGACACAGGTTCTTCTAGGGGCTCAGCTTTGGCTTCGTTAGGAGTAGGATCTTCATCATCAATCACAATCGGTTCAAACAGCTGTGTGTAGTTTCTGCAGAGTGAAAACATGTACACAAAGTGTAGATGCAAAAAGACAAATGCATAAACATGCAGTTCCAGTTTTATAGAACGGTTCTACTATTTTTTTTTCTGAAGAATCTAATGTAAAAGAGTCAAACTACATACATTTATAATAATTGTGTGTATATATTTTGTGCAACCCTCTGGAATAATTACTCAAGATACAACGCACCTGTAACAGGAGCTCTCGACAGTGAGGCATTCAGTAGTGCCTGTATCGTTTTCTTCTTCCAAATCTATGACCTGGAAATACAGAAATGAGGACGAATGAAAATTCATATTTGACCAATTGATAACTATTTTAATATAGGGAGCCTATTTCTCCTCCCCTTCTGGTCTGCTCATGGGTCCCTGAACAAAAGAAAAATGAATGGAAGTGAATGGAGCTATAAAAGTTATTTTCTGGTCTGCTTTGTCTTACTCTCTGAATCACACATATGTTGTACTTCAATTTAAAAAATAAATAATTGTGTTTCAACTATGTCTGTAATGTAATTTGAGATTTGTTAGCTTGTAAAAATTCGTCATTAAAATGACTACAAGTCAGATGTCGCAAATATGACATCGCCTCAGAAGCTTTTCTCCCCCAGCGTAGCTGCTAATTACCACATGGCCAGATTTATAGTGGTTTTCTCCACATCATCCTGGAAGAAGGATTCGAAGCTCGCTAAACAAAACTAAGCTTTTCCTCTTCTCTGTGTCTGGTTCGATGATGTCAATTTTGTGAGAGGAACATTTACATTTCGCCACGTCTTTTCAAACAAAACCTAAAATAACCTTTGCCACCTATCGCTTAAGCACTTTTTGGCATCAAAATGTGTTTATATACTTCACGGACATCATATTTTAATTCCATGGCACACATCAAATGGGACCAGAAAATAATTTTTATTGGCTCATAGACTCCTATTTTTTTAGCAGTAGGGGACCCATGGTCCGGAAGTAGATGGATGTACCTTAGGTTCCCTATCCCAATAGATTATCTAAAGGTACAATAAGTAAGAATGAAATAAGAGGAACATCCTGTGGTCAAATTTGTGTACTGCAGTCTATCTTTATAAACAAACGAGTGACTCTCCCTCCTCCCGTTCCATGAGTTTCATGGCTACGGATCAGCGCCAGAAGATTCTAGATGACATAAATCAATAAATAACAAACATTTTATTATGCTTATTAACTTACTCAATGGGAGTGAGGTGTCTCCGATGCAAGATGCGTGATAAAGCCTCTCGCCACAGCCGCTGCAAAAGTTCGGTGACTCCTCAACCAGCTTTTTCCCACAGCTAGGACAAAACATTCCGCCGTTCTTGTTCAAACGAAATGCGCTACAGGCAGAGTAACTTCCGGTTCCAAAGACAAACAGCGCGGACATCCAATCAGTGAGGTCTCCTGTTGCCGACTGGTGCCTACCCTTTCCGGTTTTCTTAATGTAATTGTGCTTCTTAATTTGATTTTGTGATTCTCAGTTTTGTTTTTGTGCTTCTTAATTTGATTTTGTGATTCTCAGTATTGTTTTTGTGCTTCTCAATTTTGTTGTTGTGTTTAGCAATTTGTTTGTGTGATTTGCACTTCAGGGCCACCGTATCAGGGCCTATACTGGTGTTTTTAAAAGTTATGTTTGACTGTATGACTTTTCTGGGATGCTTAGGACTCATATTGCACTGCTGGAAATAGTTTATTTTGATGCATATGCTGCTTTTTTGCAAATTTGCAGTATAATATTCATTTTCGTTTTTCCTGCAGTGTATAAAAATTGGTGTATTTCAAAAATAAAATGATGAAGACACTCAAAATAAATTTCCTGTGGTGGGAAACTATTTTGTGCAACTTTTTTGTATTTACAGTTTTGAGGGATAAGCCTCTTAAATTTCTCTAACTAAGAAATATATGTTAAAAAATCAAAAATGATTTTCAATTTTTTTGTAGTTTATTGCACTTTTTTGCAATTTATGTAATTACTATGCACTTAAGGAATACATATTATTAAAATCTGGGCTATAATTGTTGTATTGATGTATAGCAACTTGAAATGCTCCCAAAAATGGCACCACACCATGTAAAAATATAATATAACCTCTGGCGGACTTGGTTCTATGGTAGGTCTTAAAGGGTTAAATACACAGAGGGAGCAATCAGTGAATGAGAGACAGAAGGGAAGCATAGCTGGTAGTGATGGGATTTCCGGCTCTTTTTAGAGATCCGGCTCTTTCAGTTCGGCTCACTAAATAGAGCCGGCTCTTTCGGCTCCGAACCGGCTCTT
Source organism: Maylandia zebra (assembly GCF_041146795.1). Taxonomy (NCBI): domain Eukaryota; kingdom Metazoa; phylum Chordata; class Actinopteri; order Cichliformes; family Cichlidae; genus Maylandia; species Maylandia zebra. The sequence continues at coordinate 16,015,795 of NC_135169.1, read as the reverse complement.
CAGGTTGTTTTGTTGCTTTAATTAATTTATTATTAACAATATTATAAAATTATGCACAAAAGGAATTACTAACGTAAAAAAGAGTGGTTATATTTATATATGTTTATATATAAATATATGCGGTGGTCCCTAGAGACAAAACACGTACAAACTCCAAGACACATTTCTAGCATGAACTGAACTTCCAAAGCAGAGCTACTAGATCACTTAAATTACACAATTGAAAGCATATGTGTATTCTTTGTGTATTTATACACAGGCACTCATATATATTCAAATAATTTTTAAAAAAAATGTTCATTTACCTGTTATTAGGGCTGTGCGATATGACCCAAAATTCATATCTTGATGTTTTTTAGCTGGATGGCGATATAAGATATATATCTCGATATATTTTTTTTTAAAGCCATAAAGTAAGAACAAAAAGAGAGTTCTTAGTCCAAGCTGTGTCCCAGATGTCACACAGGCACTTTTATTAACATAGAGCAGATGTACATAAAATTTACTCAAAAATAATTTATGAGCATTTATTAAATAATAATGCTCCATAAATAAAAGAAAACAGTGTTGTTTTTGTGCATAACAAAAAGCTCACAATTGTGCAGTCAAAATGTAAACTAACAGACGCTGAGCACAATAACAAAGACAGATTTCACAGCTGCTCTGTTCCCAATTTGTACTGTGTGACTGACAGCCTGGAGTTTGTAATCCGCTTCGCAACCACGTCTCTTAACAGGTGCCATTTATGGTCCTTATACACAGTAGGGTAATATTACGTTGAAGCACAGTACGTATCACTCCGCGAGGCTAAGCCGTAATGCTCCGACAATCCATCAAGCGGTGCAGCGCCGTAGCTTACCAAAGTCGTACTAAAACCTTTTTTGACAGATTGCTGAGCGCCATGTTCCACATAAAATCGGTTCGCGGCCATCAAGCACAACCAGAATTCATACATAAGGTGCGCTGTCAACTTTTGAGAAAATGAAAGGATTTTAGTCCATGCAGCACCTCTGGGCTGCATGGCGTTAGCGTGGTTAGCTAGCTAACACGTTGACGCCGTCCAGCCCCACGCACGGGCGATGCGCAGTAACTCGTTAACGGAGATTTGCCGTGTCCATCTTGTCGCTTCCTGCAGGTGACGCGATGGGGGAGGAAGGGGAGTTGTGTTCAGTGAAGGAGAGGCGAGGCCGAGTAACGTTGCGTAAAGACAAAAGTGGACGCAAGAGAGGCAAACTTGCGGCTCCACAAGTATAGTTATAATGTAACATAGACTATATCAATATAAAGGATATTGTCACATCTTATATCTCGTATAAAAAATATATCGATATTTTTTAATAACTCGATATATCGCCCAGCTCTACCTGTTATTACCACAAAGCAAATCCGGTTGTTGGTGGTACTTGCTGGCTTTCATTTATGTTCTAGAATCAATTCTCACATTAAAATATCGATATTTTAGTAATTTAGGGTAAATTTGTAGTTTATCATTAACAGGAACACAGTGGAAAGAAACTATAACATTCGGATTGTCTACATTCAAAGGAACTACTTCCCCTTCCGCCTTTCATAGTCATGTGCGAAATACGGCTGTATAAATGTCTCGCAGCCCCTTGGCGTGCACACTCACAACAATGGCTGAGCGTAATTGTGCGGACGTATTTTACCTCCACAAACAGCTGAGACGTGGTTTGTGATACATATGGCAAAAAAGTGAGGTGTTGTGGCCATACTTGCCAACCTTGAGACCTCGAATTAGGAAGACATTCAAAAGGGCTGTTGGGGGGGGGGATAAATACATTTTACAGTGTTTATTTATCGGATAAAATACGTTAAATGTCACCATTATTATTGGCCAGCCCGGAAACAGCGGGGGTGTCCAAATTCAGAGGCTGCTTCCACCTGAGGACCCGGCCTTCGTGGTCTAAAGAAAGCCGTCACGTATACGTCACGAGCTCCCTCGGTGGAGTGAAACTCTGCCGTCTGCTCCTTGCTATCTAAAATATAACAGGGCGCTGGCGTAAACTCTCGACCGTCTCACACTTTGTTTAATTAGTTTTCTGTTTAACGTTTATTCAGTTGTGTGAAAACCCCGCAGGAACCCTCCCAAGGGATTATTAAAGTTAAATTTAATCTAATATAATAACTTTAATTTCAGCCAAACCGATTTACTCACGAACAAATAAAACACTGAAAAAGCCAAACAATAGCATTTTTACGTTATCAATAACTTATATATCATGTTTAACCCGAGTAGCGAAAGACAGGGGGGGTTTGAAAACGATGTGTTGATCGGCTCAGATATTTAAAGTTTACACAGCTACATTCTGAAACCTGAAAATATGTTAAAAGTTTTTTTGCGACCCAGAAAGAGAAATAAGAGTGATATTAAAACTAAGTCGCTGCCGTCATTGTTGGAAACTGGAATTGGCTGGGGCGCGCTATGAATTCTGCATATAGTTTTTCAATTTTGTTGCCTGGGTGGAAAATCGGGAGAAATTCGGGATTCTCCCGGAAAAATCAGGAGGGTTGGCATGTATGGTTGTGGCAACATCATTAACCTTGTCAAACACCTCAGAGTAAATCATATCACAGAATATGACGAGCATATGTTGAGATGAACTGAAGAGGAAGACAGGGACAGGTGACGTCTCTCACGGAGTCCTTTAGTGCTGCAGGCAGGCAAGGTGTTCAAATAGTGCACAACTTCAGTTTTTTTTATTTCTATATGATGAACTCTGCATTATTAAGTGATAAGAACAAGAAATCTGATGTCCTGTAATCATTATGACGCTATAATTTGAGATACAATAAATAAAATACGTTTTTGTACAAAGTATTGGTATCGGATCAGTATCGTCGATACCACCCTGAATATTACTTGGTATCGGATTGGAAAGGAAATCAGTGGTATCGCACATCACTACTACCTGGGCCAAGAAACACCCATTGGGTCAAGATCAGAAACATCAGCATTGGCTGTGCATGGCTGCTCTGTTTTGGACTGAGCTTTGGAGCTCTAGTTTTGCAAAATGAACTCTCCATACAATTGTTATGTGTTTTGATTTTATCGGTAACAGTCATATCTTTTTGCAGCCTGTTCTCTGTGTTCTGATTCATCCAGGGCCAGGGGAAGCAAGTGGAGAAAAGAAACAGGTTGACCAATCAAAGCAAAGAGCCTTCTACACCATCACAGTTATATCATCTGTGCTTTATCTGTAGTTATCAGGGCAATTGCTGCAGTGGAACTTTTATGTTTTTAAAAATAAATACATTTTTTAAAAAGAAAAACAAAGCACAGGTAGCTTTCTTCACAATGTTCACTGCCATGCAAACAGGACCTGCTCAGCATAGTTGGTTTGTCCTCAGTTGTTCAGTTACAGAGGTTGTGACAGTGTCTGCTTGTAGTTTTGGTTCCTAAATGTAACTCAGCTGCAAGTGAAAAAGAATGAAAATAGTGATTAAAGCAAACTTAAAAACTACCTTGCACATGTAGGGTCCTGTTGTGTGGTTGTTGTTTGTTGTGAGTGTGTCTAGCTGGCAGCTGGGACGCTGCAGCCAAGGTGCATTGTAACAGCAACCAAGTGAAATAAAAAGGAAATGTCAGCAAATGGAGACTTGTGGTCACGTCATGCCTCATTCCAGCCACAGGTAGACTTTAATTGTATTGTTTGCTTTTCAGATTGTTGCACTTATCTGGTGGTTTTATTTCATATAGGGGTGTTAGGATGTGTTTTTGAGTGATTGTACATCTGCTTTTAGGTGATTGCTAAGATTTAATGGTGGGTTATTTAAAATTCTGAGAATATTCAAGAAGTTGGTTGTATTTTGCATTTGCTATAAATAGTTTAGGATGTTGGTACATTCCATCATTCTGACATTCCTGCTCAGGTGGAGCAGATGCTGCAGATGGAAAGACTATGGACTTGGCATGTGACTTTTCCACATTGGCAGCAGGTAGTCACAACTCTTCTGCTTTTGTCGGAGCAAAACTCGCATTGCCTCCTGCTTTTCGTTTTAGTGCCTGAAGAGGGGCCTGCAGCAGCAGCACCCTGCGCACTTCTCACCAAATCTGCTGTGAGTGATGAGCGGGGAAGGTAGCCTCTCTTCGCTATCTGTGGCTAGACTAACATCTCTCCCACCTCCTCAATGTACAGCCTCCTCTTGTGTGATTTGGCCTGCTGCCATGATGGGTCAATTTCGTTCCACAAGACGCAGCCATTGTAGAGGGAGACATCAAGGAGGTGGTGGAATAGGGCCAATGGCTACCGTGCTGTGTGCCTCCTGCATGAAGAGGTGGCGACAGCCTAACATAAAAAGAAAGAAAAAAAAGACCAAATACATTAAACCTATGTATATTTTACACAAGAATAGATGAGCAAGAATTAAAAAATGTGTGCGTAACTGATGGGTAATGACACCTACCCTATCAAGGTTGTTGACACCTCCCTTACATTTGTTGTACTCAGTTATCATTTTTGGCTTTCTCTTGGCGTCATCGGTTATGGATGAAGTCTGGTGCTTTGTGCCCAGCAGGAGGCTGTTTGCTTTGTGTCGGGGGACGTAAGACACCAGGGTGTGCGTCTTTGTGAAGGCGAAGATGTGTCCCTGTCATCTCCAGGACCACCCTCATCCCCTGGTTGACCTACGCCTGTTTACCAGCTGCTTGGTGGAAGAAAGTGCAAGTGTAGACTTGCACTTTCCAGGCGTATGACGTCTTGACATCGCGTAAGCCCCAAACCTTCAGGCCATACTTAGCAGGCTTTTTTGGCATGTACTGCCTAAATCCGCACCTGCCTTTGAATGGCACAAGTTGCTCGTCCACACACACGTCTCTGTCTGGGCAGAACAGCATCTTGAGGCGGTGCACCCACATGTCCCAGACTTTGCGTATTGGAGCCAGTTTGTCACCATGGCGTTGGGGTCGGGAAAGTTTATCATCGAAATGCAACGCCCTGGTGATGTGAAGAAATCTTTTTACCGACATGGTGGCCCGGAAAACCAGCCGTCTGGTTTTCTCACTAAAGAGGTTGCGCAATGACTCGTTTCTTGAACGGTACACACCGGACAAGATCAGCAGTCCCACATAAGCCCTTATTTCATCCGTGTCCACGTCTCTCCATTGTTCGAACCTGCGACTTCCTTGTAGATTTGTCATTTGTCATCGATGCAATGTGCAGCACTATTTCATCTGTGAGAAACAGCGCAAAGCTGGGTCGCTAATTCGGGCAGTGGCATAATGTGTGGGTCCCGGGATAAGTTCCGTGGCTGCGGGGACATAATGGAACGTCCATCCCTAGTGAAAGAAGAATATATGTATGCGAGAGTGAAAGAATGAATTTTGGCTTGTACAGCCCCTCATATATATGTATGTATATACATATATAGCTATACCACACACACTCATCTGCAAAGATGAGTAGAATCCTTGTTCACCACTCTCCTTGGTGGAGCGATACGTCTCTGGAAAAACAAACCAACTGGATTTACCTTCCAAACATTGATCAAGTATCCAGCTGTCTCTCGCACTATGTCCCAACAAAGTAAAAATACAACTGGAGAATGGGATGCAAGGTAAGCAAATCCCAACAAGTCTGTAACTGTGAAAACCTTCACACTTAGGAAAAAAGTTCTTATTCCCTCCGGTACTCCATGCACTCAGTGCGTTGTTTTTCTGCCTTGCTGGCTATCTGCTCTGCTGCAGTTCTTCTTCTTGCCGCATAACGCAGTGCAGGACAACTTTAGCGCCATCACTGCCCTCTTTTGGATATAATTGGTACTGCTACTACTACATTAAACATTAAAACACTGGTTTGAACTGCAGTGGATAACCTTGAGAGGGTTTCATATGTATATGTTTCTAGGGAATTTAACGTTTGTAGAGAATACTCCTTCAGCTGTGTTGTCTGCAAACTCTGCAGGATGCACATCTCTTCATAAACTGTCTGCATCACTTCCTTTTTCATCAATATATTTGTGTTTTAGTGGGTGTATGACGAGTGCTGGACAACTGGCTGATCTTCTCCTCCAGAATATTAGTCCTGTGAAATTCGATGGTGACACAGACAACATCATATGATGCAGAACCCGTTGCTTCATCGCTTATAGATGTACCTAGAGTACTGACTGCTGTGTTTGTTAGAGGAAATGTAATGGATGTGATGACCAGACCATGTTCTCCAAACTGGAGGCATGGTTCATGTATTACAGTGTCATCAAAATGACAACCCAGAGGCGCTACAAGGTAGAGTCCAATCATTAACCTCAGATGAGTCCAATACATCTTCATCAGCATTCCTAAAATCTGATGATGGGATCATGAAGCTTTCTCATCTCCTTGATGTGAGTCAGTCAGTTGTGTAGCATCGTTCACATGTGTTTTCCCTCTATCATAAACTTCACCATCATCTTCATCAGTGGAAAATCGCATATGTTCTTTTTTTTTTCTTAGAAGCAAATAACTCCTCATGATCTGGTTTCTTCTCATTTTCATTAATGTGCATCTTATCCATAAATTTTTTAGGCAAAGAGTTTTGTTCTTAATTATTTAGTTACTGGCGTTTAAAAGTTAAAGGCACTTAATAAATAAACTTTGCTTACTTGTGCCATTGTTTTCCAAGCCGAACCATCTGGCAGCTCTCTGATCAACATATGTTGGGATGTAACCAGACAGGGTCTTCACTGTGGCATCAAGCTGTAATAACAGAGATATTTATTACTGTACAGAAAAACAAATTACTGCTTTCACGTCACATGTTATTACATATATTAATGGTACACCAGAATAAAAATGTATATGCTTTTCACATGTGTTTTGATAATTGTTTATGTCATTCTATGAAATCTGTTATTATTTTAGTGTCAGCCATCAGTCTTGAGAATTTATTCTTATCCTTGCTTTAAATTGAAGCCAAATATCAATATAAACACGGTTTAATTCATTTATTTTTAGATAAGCAAGGAAACGAAGAAGTTGTAAAACTGCTATGATTGCTAACTTAGCAATATGTCACATTTTTAGATGCTGCAACTTCGCATAAAGTGAGTTTTACAAATTTACCCATAGAGAGAGTAGTTCTGTGTTCTTGTAGCATTTACAAGAGACAGTCTTCAGGTACATCGTGATTCCCGAAGAAATCTTGGAAGTGGGCTATTCTGGTTTGTGTCCAAGTTGAAAGCAGCACATTGCAAGTTGCCACTGCCAGTTCTCAAGAGCGTGGGCTCTCCACACCTACCATGCATTTGGATTTCTGAACACAACACGTTTTATGTTCGTGCAATAAAAAAATAATAATCTAATTTTTTTTATGTTTGTACAGTATATTTCGTACATTCGTACAATATAATATTTATATTGTATTGTATTTATTGTATTTATTTATATTTATATTTATAGATATTATGTTGTTGAATGTGAAAAATATATTGTACAAAAATGAAAAGCATATTGTTAGAATGAAATCTTCTCATTATAATGCAATATAGCTCCTTTTTTCTTTGGCCTGGTTGGCAGCTCTCCGCTTCCATAAAGAATGGAAATGAGATCCCATAAATCTTCTCTATGTACACACAGGTGGCATGACACTGCCTAATTTGAATAAACAGCTGCTTTTAATTACAGGCCCTTTGAACACTATCAGATCTAATGAAGTGAATGAAAACATAGACATTAAAAATCTCTAACACTACTTTTTCCACATTGTTGATAGTCCAAAGTACATGTTACTATATGTCACATTTAAAAACTGAATCTAAACCAGTTGCATCAATTAAACAAACTGCTTGTTAGTTTTGGTTTGGGTGAAAATAAAAATTCTATTTTCACTACATAAAGTCTCCACATAGTTAGAAAATGCAGATGTACCTACTACACTGCTCTGTGACCCAAATTAGAATAGAATAGAATAGAATTCAACTTTATTGTCATTGCACATGCACAGGTACAGGGCAACGAAATGCAGTTTGCATCCATCCAGAAGTGCTTTAGTGATATAGGTATATTACAATATATATTAGCAATAGTATAGATATGTAAGTATATTACAGAAATGAGTCTATTATGGTATGTTATAATGTACACGGTATGAAGTATGTTGTGAATATTCTATAACTATAAGTATGTACAGGCTGTAGTGAGTACAAGCTATGTACAGGCTATGAACAGGATATAAATATGAAAAACTATACAGAATATGAAATAAATAACTTTACAGAAATCTGAGATATACAGCTATACAGAAATGGGAACTATGCAAGTTGTAAACAGTTGTAGGATTAAAGATTATAGAATGTACAGAATGATTATTTACACAGAGCTATACAGTAGTGCAGTTAAGATAAGTGAGGGTGTAGATAGTTTCTACAGAGGCTATATAAAGTGCTAGTGGTTGTGAGTGGTGGTTCACTCCATGTTATTATTGTGTGTTTGAGGGTACAGTTGTCCATTGTGGGGGTTCAGTCCATGAGTTTAACGTGGGTCAGATGTCAGGAGGCAGAGTTCAGGAGTCTGACAGCTGTGGGGAAGAAGCTGTTCCTGTACCTGGTCGTCTTAGTCCGGAGGCTCCTGTAGCGCCTCCCAGAGGGCAGGAGGGTGAAGAGTCCATGTGATGGGTGACTGGGGTCTTTGATGATTTTCCCAGCCCTTTTCAGACACCGCTTCCTGTAGATGTCTTTTATGGCAGGAAGTGGTGCTCTGGCGATGCGCTGGGCAGTTTTCACGACCCTCTGCAACGCCTTCCGGTCCGAGGCAGAGCAGTTCCCGTACCAGACTGTTATACAGTTGGTCAGGATGCTCTCGATGGTGCAGCGATAGAAGTTCACCAGGATGTCTGAGGACAGGTGGTTCTTCCTCAGAGTCCTCAAGAAGAAGAGGCGCTGGTGAGCCTTCTTGACCAGCTTGGAGCAGTTGGTCGTCCAGGTGAGATCCTCGGAGATGTGGACTCCCAGGAACTTGAAGCTGCTCACACGCTCCACAGCCGTCCCTTTAATGTGGATGGGTGGATGTGGGTCAGCATTCCTCCTGTAGTCCACGATGAGCTCCTTGGTCTTCTCGGTGTTAAGCAGCAGGTTGTTTGTGTCGCACCACTCAGCCAGACGATCCACCTCCTCCCTGTAGGCGGCCTCATCGTTGTCACTGATGAGGCCAATCACCGTGGTGTCATCTGCAAACTTAATGATGATGTTGGAACCATCAGCAGGTCTGCAGTCGTGGGTGAAGAGGGAGTAGAGGAAAGGGCTCATCACACAGCCTTGTGGTACACCGGTGTTCATCGTGATTGTAGATGAACAGCGGTTATCCAGCCGGACATGTTGGGGGCGGTTGGTCAGGAAGTCCAGTAACCATTTGCAGATGAGGGAACTGATGCCCAGGTCTGTCAGTTTCCTGATGAGTTGTGAGGGGTGGATTGTATTGAATGCTGAACTGAAGTCTATAAACAGCATTCTGAAGTACAAGTGCATTGTGAAGTACAATTTGCTGCTGTAATTTACATTAAGTGCCACCTAATGATTCATGCAAAAAGCTCACATAGTTCTACTGCTGTGTCAACTGTGAGCACCCTGAACACTAGCAGAAGCATCAGCGCACGTTTAGGGTAAATAGCAGTCAGTCAGTTTGGAGACGTGAACTAGAGGAAACAATTCAACCAAAAGGTGCTCTTTAATATCTTTTATTATAGTGATACCTTAATTTTTAAATGCCTTCTTTTTCATACATATTTAAACTGTTGTATCTTTTTAAACTAATGCAACTGGCATAAAAGCAGATGAGTCTTGAAGATTTGGGGGGATTTTAGATGATTCCTTCTGACAGCAGCACAGACAAAGGTTGCTCTGTGTTAACTATAAATTACTTACATTTTTTATAAATGTTGTCCACTGTACAGATGTTTTTGTACTGCTTTATGTGTGATCAGATCAGACATCTTCTTAATACTTGCTTGTTGATTAGGTAGATGTAAGAACTTTGACTGGGATTATATAATTATATTATATCATGGATGAGGGACACAATTTGTTTTGTATTGGAACATACACTGCCAGTCAAGTTTGGAGACACATTCTCATTTAATGGTTTTTCTTTATTTTACATTGTAGATCTTCACTGAAAGCATGAAAACTATGAATGAAAACATGAATTTATTTCATAATTTTTTTGTTAACTCAAAACACGTTTTATATTTTGTATTCTTAAAAATGACCACCCTTTTCTTTGCTTACTGCTTTGCACACTCTTGGGATTCTCTCAATGAGCTTCATGAGGTAGGCACCTTGTTTTCCAACAGCCTTGAAGGAGTTCCCAGAGATGCTGAGCACTTGTTGGGCTTTTTGCCTTCACTCTGCAGTTCATCTCACCCTAAATCATCTCAATTAGGTTTAGGTCAGGTGACTGTGGAGGTCAGGCCATCTGGTGCAGCACTCCATCACTATACTTATTGGACAAGTAGCCCTTACATACCTCCTCCTCCGTGCTTCATGGTGGGAACCACGCATGTGGAAACTCTGTTCACCTTTTCTGTATCAAACAAAGGCACAACGGGTGGAACCACAGATCTCAAATTTGGACTCATCAGACCAAAGCACAGATTTTCACTGGTCTAATGTCCGTTCCTTGTGTTTCTTGGCCCAAACAAATCTCTTCTGCTTTTCCTAAGTAGTGATTTCTTAGCAGGTAGGTGACCATACCCATATGGAAAAGATATATATAAATCTTATAAAGTTTTTATCTGTCTTGTGTGAAACTTGTATGAAAAGCATACAAGAGTGAAAACAGATATAAGATCCCTTGAAAAATTATATAAATAAAACTTGTATGTTTTGGATACTTACTAAAACAATATATGAAAGTAATGAGAAAGTGGCCACTTTCATGAGTAAATCATATAAGCCTTATATGATTCACTATATGAAGTAGGCCACATCTTATGCAAACCATTACAGGTGACTACCGTATTTCCTGGACTACAGAGCGCACCCAAATATTAGCCGCAGAAGCTAAAATCAGTGGAAAATCCTGTTTTGTACATACATTAGCTGCACCTGACTAAAAGCCGCAGGTGTTTCAATGTTGACTTATCATATGTAAGAGAATATGCACAAAGCGAATTGTCAGGAAAGAGATGGCTGTTTGGAGACACACCCCTTTTATTAATATTTTGAAAAACAAGTTATGGGTACATATTTGCACAACTTTTTAGGTATATGTACAAGTAGCGGTAATTACAAGTACAAAACATGTACTGTGCTTCATAAACAAGTAACAAATGTAGTACATAACAATAACCTACAGCACACCAGAAAAATAGATTCGGACTACCTTTTAGGCTCAGGTGCAGCTACATGGCTTTAACAAGAAGAAAAGTCAGTCATTCACCATCTTCCTCTTCTTCCTGCGCAATAAAACCACCAAAGTCCTCTTCTCCAATGTCGGAAACGAACAGGCTCAGGGTGGCTTCGTCATCCACTCTCCGCTTCTCTCCTCCGTTGTCACTTTCAAAACCAACCAAACAAATCCTCGTTGTCAGCGTCAGAGTCGAACACCCTCAGAAGGGCCGTGGCAGTGTCCTCCTCTCCATCATGCAGCTGGACTGCTGCATGATGGAATCCGTTGGTGATCGTGGATGTTTTCACACTTTTCCACACTGTCAGAATCCAATGGTGGAGTTAGGCATAACTTGCTTTTTGCAAGTTTATCGCCACTCATCATTCACACCTCGAGCTGAACGCGTAGCGCTACTTTGAAGTTTGTTTTTCGCGCTACTTCGTACGGCACTACGTTGCCTGGCGGATGGACATGTGACCAACATACCACTCTTGAACCCCGATCCTTCCGCCAGGCAACGTAGTGCCGTACAACAGCGGAACAAACAAAACAAATCCGCTCATGGACAATAAATAGAAAAGCCGCACCTGACTAAAAGCCGCAGGGTTCAAAGCTTGTGTAAAAAGTAGCGGCTTATAGCCCGACAATTACGGTACATAATGAAGCTCATTGAGAGAAGGCCAAGGGTTTGCAGTGGTGTCAACAAAGCAAAGTGTGGCTACTTTGAGGAATCTAAAATATAAAACATTTGGTGATATGTCTCTATTTTCCTTTGCTACATAATTCCATATATCTTGCTTTATGTATTTGCTATACTAACTGGTCCATGACTGCCTTAAAGTACAGTTCCTTAATACGATGCATCATAACTGAACTTTCAATCCGTCCCCTTTCTGTCTCTCTAATCATTTTTTTTTCTTTTCAGACCTACAACAAACAGGAGATATGTCACTTAACTCCACCTCAAACAATTTTCTGGACTATTTTTGCTCCTACAAGTCACCAAAATTCATTCCGTTCTATGCAGTGAGATTCATCCTCATACTCACTATTTCTGTTCTTGTTTTTTATGTGGGTCATCAAAGATGGCGAAGGCAGCGCTCCTTTAAAACAGCAAGCCACTCTGACATCTTCACCTACCACGTGGCTGCCATGGAGCTAATCTGGGTCTTGGGGTGCTTCCTCATCTACTATGGCACATACACTAATCACTTAATGAGTGAGACTGTAGGATCACACGCGTCTCGTATTGCTTATTACGGAGAGATATTTTTCCACATCCTGACCTGTGTAGAGCGTTATCTTGCTGTTGTTCACCCCATCACCTACATGAGTTTAAGAAATGCCCGTGGGGTCAGGATCAGAAACAGCTGCATTGGCTGTGTTTGGGTGCTGAGCTTTGGACTGACATGTGTTAAAGTTTTATTACCTCCTAATTACCAAACTGCCCCACTGTTCTGCATTTTGGCTCCCTCCATAATAATCATATCTTTCTGCAGCCTCTCTGTACTCTGTGTTCTGATTCGCCCAGGGCCAGGGGAAGCGGCTAGGCAAAGGGAGACGTTGCACCAATCAAAGCTGAGAGTTTTCTACACCATCCTGGCTATAACCTGCACTGTGTGGCTATGGGTTGTTGGTTTTCTTGTATCAAATTCTCTCAAGCAGTCACTTCTGCTGAGCAGCACTGGCAAGTGTTCAATGTTGATGTATATGGTTTGGTTTAACTTGCCCAGCAGTTTGGTGTTACCTCTGTTATATCTGCATAGGGCAGGAAAACTCTCATGTTGTAGTTATACCAACAAGTAAAGACAACCACAGTCTTAGTGTGTGGTGTAATGTGTTTATATCAGTGTGTTTTGGGCTGCTCTTTAAAGAAGGGAAACTTCCATCTTAATCTTTTTGGGAAGAAAAGCCATATTTCATCAGCTGCATACAAAAGAAAGTGATTATAAGGTACATACTGAGTTGATCATGTGTCGTTACAAAGTGTGGCATCACATAATTATGTTAAAACTTTGAAGAAGGTTCTGGGTTGATGGATCAGTTTGCCATATTGATTTAATTCTTTGTTTGAATGGGGGAAAATGCAAAACAAAATAAATGATGTCTTCCAAAGTCACATACAGAATAATGGCTGCTGTCTATGTAAATGACAGCACAAATCATCTTTACTGTTTGTACAGTGCTTGTTGGTGCTTTGTGTTTGCTTATATGATTTATTATATAACTTGCCGAGAAGTGAAATTAAGCTTTAACCACACACATTGATGTGATATTATCAAACTGTGTACTCGCATAAGGCCTGCCATGTAGAAATCATTCATAAGCCTGGAAACTTGCGGGCCTGAAATATGAAAGAACATTCTCTTCCCAATTAGTATATTGTTGAAAACACATGATTGTACCAAATTCCCTAGATAGGGCTGTTTAAGGCAGGTTTTTACCAGCACATGTTCTAAGAAATTAATTATACATTATAGTGTAATATACTGTATATATATTTGTATTTTAAACAGTACTGCAGTGTAGAATACTTTTCTGAAAATAAGTAACCAGCTGAAATCATGAAAGACAGAGACTAAAAATAAAAAAATAATTTAATGCATCTTATTCGTCAATGCTTTTTCCAAAAGCTCATTTGCTAGTTCTGGGAACTGGTAGCTAATGTCTGCGTCCAAATGGCAGAATGAAACTCAAATCCATAGGGGAAGTTTCTAATTATGTAGTTATTGTTATTGAGGGTTGTAGGAAAGCATATTGTTAGAAAATGGGCCTGGCTATAGATTATTACCCATGCTAATGAAAGCTTTGCCTAATTCCAGCTTTAAAGCAGATTGTGTTTAGCTCGGTACTGTATGTGATGAAGATTCTGTGGCCGGATTAGTTGTTTTTTGTATTTACAGTAAATATTGTAAATAGACTTCTGTTGACAGAGCTGGTAGATGTAAGGTGGTAGACAGTGGATCTCTTAAATTTGACATCTCTGAACCAATGTGTCATGAGTTTTGCCTTCCCATGCATCACACCTGCATCCCATTAAGTAATATCTGTAGGAAGGCTGCAAATTATTGAGATTTTCCATTGCACCTCACATGAGCCTATCTTAAACACTACTGAGAGTTGTCTGGTATCCATCTTTAGATTTTTTTTTTATGCTGTTACCAAATTAAAATAATCAAAAATATCTACTTCCCAAATGAGGTCTCTTATCACTGGAACTTTTTAACTGGCTTGTTTATCTCTGCTATTTATCCCCTTTTCCAAATTTACAGGCACCAATAGAGGCTCACAAAGTTGTCATATTATTTGACGGTTCTCACTGTATGACTTCAATTCAACCACTGCTCTGTTATTCACCACTCTACTGCCTCCACGTCACCACCCCCTATCGTCATTTAAGCCTCCATCACTGCAGGTAGCAGTAAACTTTAAAGCATTGATTGCCGGTCATCCACTGCAACATGTCCATCTGACGTAAGAGCCAGACCTTGGGCTCCATACAGAGTAAGTAAGTAAGTAAAACTTTATTTATATAGCACCTTTCAAGATAAAAATCACAAAGTGCTTCACAGAAGCTGAAACCTAAAAATAAAAATCAACTAAAAGCAAGTTTAAAAAGATGGGTTTTTAGCTGTTTTTTAAAAGTGACCACTGAGTCCACAGATCTCAGGCTCAAAGGGAGAGAGTTCCACAATCTGGGGGCCACAGTTCCAAAAGCTTTGTCGCCTTTTGTTTTCAGCCTCGTGTGCTGGACAGCAAGCAAGCCCTGGTCACATGACCTCAGGGACCTGCTGGGAATGTATGGATGCAAAAGTTCACTTATATATGTTGGTGCTTGTCCATGCAGGGCCCTGAAAGTCAAGGTCAAAACCTTAAACGGGATCCTGAATTTAACGGGGAGCCAGTGCAGCTGAATCAGCAGGGGTGTGACATGGGAAAACTTGGAGGACTTGGTCAGAAGCTTTGCAGCAGCATTCTGAACAACTTGCAGACGATCCAAAGAGGCTTTACATAAACAAGTAAACAAAGAATTACAGTAGTCCAGACGAGATAAAACAAATGCATGAATGACAATTTCTAATTCGGAGCGCGATACAATGGGACTCAGCTTAGCAATGTTTCTCAAATGATAAAAACAGGAGCGAACCAAAGATTTTACATGGGCATCCAAAGTCAGAGCTGAGTCAATACTAACACCAAGGCTCCTGATAGACGGTTTTGCAAATGTAGCAACTGGACCCAAATTTTCCATAACACTAGGTACAAAAGTTTTAGGAGCACAAACAAGAACTTCAGTCTTCTCCTCATTTAGTTGAAGAAAGTTTCCAGCCATCCAACATCTAATGGAGTCTATGCACTTGTGCAAAATTTGTAGCTTGGAAACATCATGGGGCTTAAAGGAGATATATACCTGAATATCATCTGCATAACAGTGATACGAAATGTCCTTAAAAGTGCTCAATAAGTGTTGAAGAGGAAGTAAATACAGTAAGAACAATAAAGGCCCCAAAACTGAACCTTGTGGCACACCATAGGCAAGAGAAGTAGAAGAGGAACTGTACTTAGAGGTAGCCACAGAAAAGGATCGTTCATGCAAATAGGATTCAAACCAGTCCAAAGCAGCCCCTGATATACCCACCCAGTCTCTCAGCCTATCTAGCAGAATATGATGGTCCACAGTATCAAAGGCGGAGGTCAGGTCCAACATCAACAGAACGGAGCATTCTCCTGCATCACATCTCATTAAAATGTCGTTGGAGACTCTAAGAAGTGTAGTTTCAGTAGAGTGAGCTCTACGAAAGCCAGATTGGAATTTATCCAGAATGCTGTATTCATCTAGAACAGCTATAAGCTGCTTAGCCACAACCTTTTCTAAAATCTTAGAAATGAACGGTAATTTTGAAATCGGTCTGTAGCTACTGAGAAGAGAAGCATCAAGCTTAGGTTTTTTTAACAGTGGGTGAATAACAGCATTCTTACAATACACAGGGACCTGACCAGAAACCAGTGAGGTATTAATAATTGTGAGCACACAGGGACCAATAGACTGAAAGACATTTTTAAACAAAGATCCAGGTAAAATATCAAGAGAGCAGGAGGATGCTTTCATTGAATTAACCAACTTGACCAGCTCAGGTAAGGACACAGGTAAAAATCTTTCTAAAATTACAGGCCTAGCTTGAGTTGGAGCAGACAAGAGAGACACAGAAGGAGAGATACTGTTCCTCACGTTACTGACTTTTTCAACGAAGAAAGAAAGAAATTTTTCACAATCTTCATTTGATGAAATTGGGACAGCAGGTGGAGCAGGAGCAACAATATCACTAATGGTGTCGAATAGTACCTTAGGGTTACTTCTGCTCTTAGACACTAAGTCTGAGAAATAGGCCGCCCTCGCATCTCGAACTGAAGTGTTAAAAGAGACTAAAAGGTCCTTTAGATAAAGGAGATGGACATGCAAACGCGTTTTCCTCCGTAAACGCTCAACCTTACAGCAGCAACACTTTAAGAAGCGAATGCTGTCATTTAACCAGGGAGACGACTTTGAAACCGGAGCTAGTCTAACTTTGACAGGACAAACATTGTCTAAAATACAAAGACAATGATTATTAAAAAGCTTTGTTAAAAAATGAACATCATTATAGGGAGATAAAACTAAATTAAAAGCATCAGAAAATTTAACAGCACTAGAGGAAGTTAAGATGCGAGAGCTAACCACGTGTCGAATAGGAGAGAAGGACAAATGAAAAGACAAATTAAAAAGAATACAATGATGATCCGAAATCAAAATGTCCTCAGTACAAATAAAATCAATGTTTAAACCTAAAGTAAAAACAAGGTCCAGTGTGTGTCCTTTGGTGTGTGTGGGACCAGACACATGCTGAGTAAAATGAAAAGAATCCATGACGCTAAGGAAACCTCTGGCAAAGAGGTCAGAGTCATCATCAACGTGTATATTAAAATCCCCGACTATAACCAGTCTGGACAGCTTCAAAGTCGAGGATAAAAAGTCACTGAACTCCTTTAAAAACATAGTGTTTAGGCCAGGAGGACGATACACTACAGCGCAGTAAAATGGATCTTTATTTCCAATTCTAACCAGCTGTAGTTCAAAGGATGAAAAATGTCCGACCAACACTGCGCGACAGTAAAACCGGCTTCCAAACACCGCAGCGACACCTCCTCCTCGACCCGACGTCCGAGGCTGGCTGATGAAGGAGTACCCACTCGGACAGAGTTCAATGAAGGATGAAAAGTCACCATCGCGCTGCCAGGTTTCGGTTAGAAATAAGAAGTCCAGTTTCTTGGAAAGAATAAAATCGTTCAGCAGGAACGTTTTATTAGTCATTGATCGAGCGTTGAAAAGCGCCACTCTCAGCGAAGTAGAAGACATATTATTAACAGAAGCGGCCCGATTTAGGGGACAAAGAAACAGAGAGTTTGATCCGCGACGTTCATAAATTCCACTCACCGCGGGGATGGAAGGCCAAACAACAGGAGAGTCTGGATGAACACTCCTGAGGTAGCGCCGTCTCATAGATCCAGGCACAGTTAGTCCCCGCTTCCAGAACAGTCTGAGTTTTACCTGGACACCTGCTCTTTTTCCTCTCCTTCTCCGTGACTTGCGCGGACACAGAAAGGCGCCACTGATGACACCTAACGAAGATCCAGACACCGGTGTCGGCAGCGGAGGATGGAAAATACCGCAGGAGGATAAGGCATCTTGACTTATCATAGAGGATCGGATGGATAATAGCGTCAGGCGATCATAGACAAGGGCAGCCAACACATTAGTGACAAAAAGCGAAAGCAAAAAGGCCGAAAAAAACAGCACAGAGAAACCACGGCCGGCAGCGGCAAAGCCAAACACAGGCGCCATCATACCGGAAGTGGGTCTGATGATGCTTTGATTTTAGACAGGAAGGAGTCACTGCCTTAAATGCCTACAAATGTTTCATCAGGGAGAGTGTATGTAATTGATGTCATTTTCAAACATGTTTATTTTTTATATATGAAAGCCCTACACATCAGTGTTTTACCTGTATTCTGCTGTTGCCCCAGTGAGTTACAATGATGTCCACTGGACATTAATGGGAGACTAGAGAAATAATGAGAAAGATTTATTATTGAAAATCCTCTCAAAGCATCCTTCAGCTTAACATTTAACATTAACATAAAATTACTTACACTAAAAGTATCATTTAACTCTAAGCTGAGTAAACATGAAAAAATGCACTACTGTATGTTGTGTACCTTGACAGGTAAACAATTAATACTTATTTTGAATTTACTTCAATGATTTTAAACACTTTCACTTCACAAGTATTTTGGAGAAAGGCAAAACTGAATGTGAATAGTTTTTACCCTCAGTGAAAAAGTTTGATGGACTATTGCTGTCACCAGGCAGGACTGGCAGAGAGCATGGACACTCAAGTTTATGAACATTATTGAAAATGAGCCGGTGTAGGATTTTCAAATTGATATTATAGGCACATCTACTAAAACAATTGTACAAGTTCAAATCTCAGTGACCTCTGACCTTGAGGTCGAGGTCACTGTGATTTGAATTTGTCCAAATCTTAGTGACCTAGACAGATGTCACCTAGGCTTTTCTATTGATACCATGTTGGGGGAAAACTCTGTAAAAGACCCAGGAGAAATAAAGACA
Organism: Maylandia zebra; assembly: GCF_041146795.1. NCBI lineage: Eukaryota > Metazoa > Chordata > Actinopteri > Cichliformes > Cichlidae > Maylandia > Maylandia zebra. The sequence continues at coordinate 15,996,806 of NC_135169.1, read as the reverse complement.
CAATGAGACAAAGTTACTTTCTTTATCAAACGTGTACACGGGTGAGCTGCTAAGAACAACTCACACCATGCACAGTGGCTTGGTAATTTTTATAGGCACAGAGCACAGAGACAGTGAGAACAGGATAACAAATAATAAACAGATAAAATAAAACAACTCCATATATGGTGCTAGTCTCGTCAGCAGAGAGCTAGGGAAGATAAAACAATCTAAAACAATATGTCCCAGAAACAAGATGTGTTTGCTGGGAAAGTCTAAAAAGATAATTCTAAACTAATCTAACCATAGGCAGAGGGCAGACAAAAGGCATCTTTATACATTTAAAAGAAGGTAAAGAAACATAGAATCATTTTTCCTGTAACATTCCCTCCTGTTTTAACTTATTTTAAATGTATACAACAATTGTCTGTGAAGGTTATTTATCAAGTATCTTAAGCAATTTTTTAATTTTCAAAATGTCAGCATAGCAGAAATGGAAGTCATTTGGTCTAAAGAATAAAACAAAAGAAAATAATAAAAAGAAAAACATAGCAAATGAAATCATAGTAAATGAAATAACAAGAAAAAATAATAAAACTAAAACTACAAAAAATAAAGGATAAAAACTAAAATGAAAACTTTGTATTTAAAAATGATGAAAACCTAATATGTAAAATGAAAACTTCAAAAAGTACAAGGATGAAAACCTTATATTTAAAATGATGCAAACCTTAAATTGAAAGCTTTATATGTAAAATGATGAAAACTTCATATTTAAAATGAAAACTTCAAAAAATAAAAGGATGAGAACTTCAAAAAAATAAAAGGATGAAAACCTGCATAACCTACTAATGTTTTAATCAGTGCGTGATCACTTGGCAAGTCATTTTTAATCACCACGTCATTCATTAGCAGTTATTACAAGTTCTCCTCTAACAGAATTGCAACGGGATGCTGGTCTTCTTCAGGCACGGCAACATAAGCAGTCATTGTAGTTGTTATCATCTTTGAAATCATTACTCTTAGGCATGGCAACACACACAACACTAATATGAGCAGTGCTATCATGATGAGACCTAGAAGAAAAAATGGCTTTGCTACAGCAGCCAGCCATGAACCGCTGAACAGCCAGTCAAGCCAGCCTTGTGCTGTAGCTGCTCCAGGTGTGTGGTCAGTGACATATTTTTGCAGAGCGGTCAAATTCTGCAAAGCTTCATAAATGTCTCCTCCAGTTTCGTATCCATCAGGGATAAAAGTGCAACATGTTTCCCCGATCAGCTTGCAAACTCCTCCTTGTGATGCTGTTAGCAGGTCTAGTGTCAGTCTGTTCTGCAGCACCATCGTTCTGATGGCCTGCTGTTCTCCTGCTAAGGCGGTTCCCAGGGTCTTAGTTAAGTTGATGTGTCGTAGCAGAGCATATCGGTTGATTTCCACATGATCCCGCACCTCGGCAACTCCAATGCCGGGGATCAAGCTCTGTAAGAATTTCACTCCACCTCCCCAGATGCGAAACTCTCCCGGCACTCCAGTGTCCACAGTAATGCCGAAAGAATTGGGTGAGGTGAAGTCCACTTCACGTCTCTGTCGGCGGCTTGGGTGATGTGCAACACGTTGCATGAAGAAAACGTGATCTGATAATTCCACCAGGGCGCACAGACCTCCCCAACCTTCAGGGAGTGACAGATAAGCCTTGTTGCCACAGAGGAAGTACCAGTCAGCCAAAACTCTGGTTCCTCTGCTGCTGGGTGCCGTCCGTGCACATCCTGTCTGGTACTGAGTCTTTGTTTGTAGTATCATTCGGTAGCTGTAGTTGGAGCGACAGTTGAGGCTCATCAGTGTCGCGTTACTGGCACAGGTTTCGTTGAGTGAACAGTCCATACACTTCCTCTCGTTCCTCGGTGGGCAGAAAGTGTATATGTATTTGCATAGCAGTCAGTTTTATTATTCCAGTAAGCTGTAGTGTTCGTAAACTGCCACCAGAAATTAGTGGCATAGCCATGGGGAAACTTGGTGTACTTTCCTTTGTCATACAGTGTCTGCCTTTTCTTCATATAGCGTGACTTATTGTCCCTCACGGAAGCAAAGGTGAGGAGCCCGGCCATGGTCAGGGCCGCTGCAGTTGTTAAGAGCCACCACCTCATGACGACGGGACACACCCTCCTGTCGCGAGTAGACCCCCCGGCCAGGAAAGCTGACCCCTCCACCGGGCGAGATCACAACAAGTGGGCAAGCCTGCCGTCAGCTGTGTTTAGATGGCTTCACTTACTGGCCCTGATGGATGCAAGATGGTCGTTCCGCTATTTTGCAAGCTCCAGTTTTTCCTTTGGAGCACTTTGATCAGAACCCAGTCACCGGGCTGTGATCTGCAAGACACTTGATAGACATCATTACATTCTTCGTCATTTACAATCATCTCTTTATTTTCCTACAACTTAGACATACATTTTGCTACTGAAATTGTATCTGCCTTTTTCACTGGGTAGATTTCTGGCCACTTTGAGAATACATCTATAACCACTAGGGCGTATTTTTACCCTTGGCATTCATTTAGCTCAATAAAGTCCATATGGATTGTGTGGTCTCAGGTTTCCCTGAGCATTATATTTTTTCACACGTCATGCACGTTCTGACAAATTGTTTTGCTGAGGTTTCAAAATTTACAGTGTAGAATTTACAGTGTAGAAATGAGAGTTGACAATACTGGTCAGTCCCCCCGTTGACAAATGCGTACAGCCATGAGTCACTAATGCCGCCATTTTGTGGAGGAATTTTTTGGCAACACTGGCTTGCCATAACACATCATTAAATCGTTTGTCAGAACTGCACCGTGTTTTAGCCATTTTGCCTGCTCTGCTGTGCTTGCTGCTTTTCGTTCATTTTTCAACACATCCAGTGGAATCTGATGTGTGTTTACTGCCATCAATGTGATGTTTGTCTTTTGTGCCGCCTATTTTGCTGCTCTGTCAGCAAAATTGTTGCCTGTAGTAATGAAAGAGTCAGTAGGCGTTGTAAGAGGTTGGCATGCTGGTTTGCCAGTTGGTGTAATCATTCCTCTGTTATGCCAAATTTTTTGCAAAATGATGCACAGCAGAGAAAACATACTGGCTGTCTGTATGTATGTTTATTAGTTTGTCTTTGTGTATTTAGCTTTCGCGTATCACAGCTATCAGCTCAGCGCTCTGTGCAGGACATGAAGAAGAAAGTGGTTTTGCTTCTATTATTTTACTATCTGTGGTTACTGCGTAACCTACACAATTTCGGCCTGTGCTGTAAGGTCAAATGCTGTTCTCCTAGCTTCCACACTTGCTGATCATAAGGTGGATCTGGGCCTGGAGTTTGTTTAAATCTCAGAATGTTGTGATACTCGGTCGGTTTCTGGCACTCAGGTGTAATACCAGAAAAGAATGGCATGACTGCTATCTTAAGTTTTGTCAGAGCGTCTCTACCTAGCAAATTTACTGGACACGACGGGTCATATATGCATTTAATAAAGCACCTGCGGCCACTTGCTGTGTGTACTAGTTCTAAAAGGGCAGTTAATTGTTGTACAGTTGTGTGGCCTGAAGCTGACTTTACAACTAATTTGTCCTCTACTCCTACAATCTCGTGGGAAGTGACCTTCCTCTCCACGGTTCTAGCAGGCGTTGTCTCTATGTTATCTGCTGTTTCTGCGTGGCTGTCTGCGGCCTTGGTGTTTGTGACTTTGCTCGCCTCTCTGTTCCTGATAGCCACCTGCGAATTAGTGTTTTGGTCTGTTGTCAACAGTCAGCCTTATTTTTAAGTTACAGAATGCTTCTCCCTTTTTTTGTTTTTTGTTTTTTTTGTTTGGGAGAATAGATGCAACTCTACATTTTCACTTAAGGCAGTTTTAGATAATTTCTAGTTCTTCAAACAATGCATGGATCTCACACATTTCAAACTTTCAAGTTAGGGTTGTTTCCCATTTATACAAATATATATATTTAACTTTGCATTGCTCACAGCTCATAGCTCACAGCTCTAAACCTAGGCATTTTTCAATCATATGCCTAATCACTATGTGTCACTGTGATTCTCAAGTATGGTCACAAGTTCGTTTAAATTCGTTTCCAAAACCAACAAAATAATCAAACAAAAACAAAAAACATAAACGTGTCAGGACACAAAAGAAAAAAGAAAAATGCTGCCACCCGAACAAGGCAGAAATCTGCATATGTTGGCTTTTAATAGCATGCAGCTTGTAACATGGTAGACTAATGTGCCTGTGTTAATTCAGCTCCATATTATTGTGTGAAGTTGCACTGGGTTGGGAGTGGTTTTGTGTGTGTCACATTTTTGGTGAGCCAATGGCTGGAATGAGGTTGGACTAATTAGAGGCAGGTGTACTTGATTGCACTGATACACCGGTCTACTTATAGCCCACACTACAAACACTGCTGTGTTGTTTTGTCTCTCTGTGCAGGTATGTAATGTGATGAAATCAGATATGTTTGGGATGGATGGGTTTTGCCCTATGAATTTTATATTAAGTGTGTCGTTTTGTCTCTCTGTCCAGGCCAGGGCCTATTATATGCCACAGCCTAAAGGCAGCAGGGTTGCAGAGGCTTGAGTGACCACTGACTATATGCTTGCAGGGTGGTGGGTCTCCAAGGACAACTTCTAACCCTGTTAAAGGCAACATGTGGAGTGCAACTTGGCTGTGTGGCATAGCTGGCTCTGGCCTTGGGACTGTGTGTTTTTATACAATTCATAAGTGGGACACTGGACTGTTTTATCTTTTATCTCTTGATATATTTTTCGTCAATAATTTATCTTTTAGAATTTTATTGACTGTCATCTTTTTGCCCACGACTGAGACGGTTGGTCAGACCTAGAGTCTTTCTTTGGGTGTGTTACAGCAGCTTCTGCTGTAAAAGAAACAAATACAGCAGCTTCTGCTGTAAAAGAAACAAATAAATAAAAAGAAAAGAAAATGTGTAACATGCTCATCAGCTTAGCAATGTCTACATATTTAATTCAGCTTCTCAATCCTGTAGTTGTAGCTGTTGTCTACAGGGTTTTGCTTATTGGTTGTTATTATAGGTGTGCTCTATATCTCAGCAATGTGTCGTTCTAGGATGATAGGTTTCAAGCTGGTCAAGTGCCTCTATGCACTTCATTAGTTTAGTTATTCTCTGTATTGTCTTCATCTCACATGTCATTACACTGAGTTTCAGCAAACCTTAAGCTTGATGCAGACTACTGCTTAACAATTATCCACCTTACATCATAACCGATTAAGGTGCCTCTTCATATTAATATTATGTCATTGTTAATATTATCCTCTTTGTCTTATATAACAGCAATAGCATATTATAATATTTTATTAGTGTGTACCACTATACTACTACTGAGCCAATTTGTTAGTTAGGATCATCTTATTCAGCAAACAGATAATTTTGAATTCATCCAATCTGCGGTCACATTTGTTCTCTCTGTTGCATGGCGGACCAGGCAGGTCTATTATAATATATTATTTATATTTTATTTTGTATCCATCAAGGGCTTCAGATGACCTGCAGAATCATCCTTTTCCCAGGGTGGAGACAGTTACCTTTTCACACACTGTCCTTGGCTGAACAGTGACACAGCCTTAATATACTTTATTTATTTTATTAAAATATTTTCGTGTGAATTATTTGCTTTATATTCATTTTATACATTGTGGGCATGGTCATCATGCCAACTGTGTTTCATTGTTAATATCACTTTACAGGTTGTTATCCTTGCTATTATTAATTTCAAATACTCTAAAGATAATTTCTACTGTAACTTTCCCTTCATCTTTATTTCGTACTTTTATATTTATATCTACTCAGTGGGGTCTGTTTTCAACCCTTTTAAACTACTTCAAACTACTTTGATCTCTAGTTTTCACTTAATAAGGGATTATGTTCTTCCTGATATGGGTGGTGCTGCAGATGCGGCTGCAGGAATGAGTGATGGCTTTCTAAAAGGGTTGTGGGAACTGCACAGTGTCTCGTCTTCTGGTTTTACTAAACTGGCAGTTGAGTTCTGTTCTTCTGACTGTTTATATTTTGTTTTCTTAAATCTCTCAGTTTACAGACACTGTTTTTGTCCGGCGTCTGGACTTTTCTTTTCTCACCACTGCTCGTCAGCAGGAGTGAGTTTTAATTTCACTTGCTTGATTACCCATCTTATTTATGTATTTACTTATTTTTTTGTTTAAGTAATACACAATACAGCTGCTATCACCTTCGCTGGTATTAGAGACGAGAGTGGTTGCTCACACGCCCTTCTACTTTCGGACTATTTCCAAAAGCGGTGTGAACTTTACGAGACGGAACTCGACCGTTCTCTCAACTCACCAGTACGTCAGTGAACAGCAGTAAAAGGAAAAACACAGTAGGAGCAGCTCAGTCTCTTGTTGGACCGTGAAAATTCAGCTTGCTCCATTAATTAAAACAATACACACACACACACACACACACACACTCACAGCTTCGACGCGCGCGCGACCGGAACCCTTATGATAAGGGGAGCTCCCAGAGCTACTTACTCCCTAGACCCAGTCTAGACCCAGCTGGGGGAGCTACCCAGAGCTCCAAAGCTACCAGTCGACGAGCTTCCAAAGCTTCCAGTCGACGAGCTACGCTACCAGTCGACGAGCTTCCAAAGCTACCAGTCGACGAGCTACTTCCGCTATTTTAAATTCCCTGAATTCAAAATGCGCTTTTACGCAAGATTGTGTCAGTGTGTCTGTATCTACCTGGTCAGTGTCGCCGGGTCTGGTCCACCTCGATCGGGTCCCACCACCGTGGGTCGCTTTCTAATACGTTGGCCAAGACCCGAATTTAAACGCTCCTGGACTTTTATCACACACCTGGTGTGTGAGCTGTCGACAGACGAACAATGTGGACTGGTCACGGAGATGGGACACGATGGAGGCGCTCCGGCTCCGAAGGACCAAGAAATGTTGGGGAAAACTCTGTAAAAGACCCAGGAGAAATAAAGACACAATGAGACAAAGTTACTTTCTTTATCAAACGTGTACACGGGTGAGCTGCTAAGAACAACTCACACCATGCACAGTGGCTTGGTAATTTTTATAGGCACAGAGCACAGAGACAGTGAGAACAGGATAACAAATAATAAACAGATAAAATAAGACAACTCCATATATGGTGCTAGTCTCGTCAGCAGAGGGCTAGGGAAGATAAAACAATCTAAAACAATATGTCCCAGAAATAAGATGTGTTTGCTGGGAAAGTCTAAAAAGATAATTCTAAACTAATCTAACCATAGGCAGAGGGCAGACAAAAGGCATCTTTATACATTTAAAAGAAGGTAAAGAAACATAGAATCATTTTTCCTGTAACATACCATAAGTGTATTTTTTTTTAATATTTCAGACAAATTTGGCTTCAAGGTCAAAGTCAGCGGACATGTTTCCTGAAAATCTTGTGAGCTAAATAACATGAGAAAGAAGCGATGTAGGCTTTTCAAATCCTTACCATAGGTACTAGGAGAGTGAAGGTTAGCACTGGGCACCGCCGATATGTTCAATGTCTGTCAGCAGGATTAAGACTTGGAAAAACATTAAAAGGAAAAAAAAACACAATTAAATTTTTTATGGGTTACAGGTTGAGTCATGAAGTGATTTAAAAATTCCATTCAGTTCTTACATCACCTTTCAGACAGAAAGTTAACTGTTTCACTGCACCACAACAATTGTTTGTACAAAAAGGGGGAAACTGAAATTAATTTGAAATTAATTTAGTGAATTTACACAATTTCCCTTTTTCTATCAGACAAATGAAAAAATGTGAATAAGGGACTTTAACTATGGCCATTAATGTCAAGCACTATTTTGTAATCATTATCGTTTTAACCACATCACAAAAACTATGGAATCAGAACGATGCCACCTTGAAACGAAACCGAAAAAAAATATTGTAACTGAAAAAAAATATTGTAACTGAAATAGATGTACTGAAAAATCTTGTATTGAACAGTGGGTTCAGTTCCACCCACTGTTATCATCTTCAATGCCCTGTACCAACACAGAGCAGAGCAGCTATCTGAACGCTACCCCAACAGAGGTCGATTATCTTGTTAATAATTTCACCTCCTCACTACGTACGACTCTGGATACTGTAGCTCCTGTGAAAACTAAGGCCTTAAATCAGAAGTACCTGACTCCGTGGTATAATTCTCAAACATGTACCCTAAAGCAGATGACTCGTAATCTGGAGAGGAAATGGCGTGTCACAAATTTAGAGGATCATCATTTAGCCTGGAGAAATAGTTTGCTGCTTTATAAGAAAGCCCTCCGCAAAGCCAGAACATCTTACTATTCGTCACTGATTGAAGAAAATAAGAACAACCCCAGGTTTCTCTTCAGCACTGTAGCCAGGCTGACAAAAAGTCAGAGCTCTGTTGAGCCAACAATCCCTTTAACGTTAACTAGTAATGACTTCATGAACTTCTTCACAAATAAAATTTTTATCATTAGAGAAAAAATTACCAATAATCATCCCACAGATGTAATATTATCTACAGCTACTCTTAGTACCATTGATGTTAAGTTAGACTCTTTTTCTCCAATTGATCTTTCTGAGTTAACTTCAATAATTACTTCCTCCAAACCCCATTCCTACAAAACTGCTCAAAGAAGTCCTGCCATTAATTAATTCTTCGATCTTAAATATGATCAACCTATCTCTAATGATCGGCTATGTACCACAGGCCTTCAAGCTGGCTGTAGTTAAACCTTTACTCAAAAAGCATCTCTAGACCCAGCAGTCTTAGCTAATTATAGGCCAATCTCCAACCTTCCTTTCATATCAAAAATCCTTGAAAGAGTAGTTGTCAAACAAATCTCTAAAATTAGAAATATCCTGTTTCAGAGTGACGATGAAAAACTAGTTCATGCATTTATTACTTCCAGGCTGGACTACTGTAATTCATTATTATCAGGATGTCCAAAAACTCGCTGAAAAGCCTTCAGCTAATCCAAAATGCTGCAGCAAGAGTCCTGACAGGGACTAGAAAGAGAGAGCATATTTCTCCTGTATTGGCTTCCCTTCATCGGCTCCCTGTTAAATCCAGAATTGACTCCAAAATCAGGTAAATAATCAGACCCCATCTTATCTTAATGACCTTGTAGTACCATATCACCCTATTAGAGCACCTCTCTCTCTCTCTCTGCAGGCCTACTTGTTGTTCCTAGAGTATTTAAAAGTAGAATGGGAGGGAGAGCCTTCAGTTTTCAGGCCCCTCTTCTGTGGAACCAGCTTCCAGTTTGGATTTAGGAGACAGACACTATCTCTACTTTTAAGATTAGGCTTAAAACTTTCCTTTTTGCTAAAGCATATAGTTAGGGCTGGACCAGGTGACCCTGAATCCTCCCTTAGTTACATTGAAATAGGTGTAGGCTGCTGGGAGATTTCCCTGATGCACTGAGTGTTTCTTCTTCAATCACCTTTCTCACTCAGTATGTGTTAATAGATCTCTCTGCATTGAATCACACTTCTTATTAATCTCTCTTCCACAGCATGTCTTTTGTCTTTTTCTGCATGTGTGTTTCCGTGGTTCTGCACATTGAGAAAAAAAAAAGTACAATAAAACTATCTGTCATGTACAGTGGTGAATTCAAGTAAGATATCTGTTTGGTTTCTAAACCATCTCTCAGTATTTCTATTGCTATTGTTGGTTAGGCCTTTTTTAAAGACTGACAAACTATCTGCAGCATAACCAAAATCTCTATAAAGCTCTGTGAAAAGAGGCTGTATGTTTGTTTGAACACTGAAAGACCACCGAGATCATACACTTTGCTATAAGGAAGAATAAATCGATTATTAAAACATATTTATTACATGACTTATAGTCAATATCTGATGTAGTTTACATTGAAATTATTTTATTAAATTATATTATTATGTTGCATTATTGAATATTGAATATATAGTTCAGTCTCTTAATGCAGCAGTCCCAAACCTTTTTTGCGCCACGGACCGGTTTGTGCCCGACAACATTTTCACGAACCGGCCTTTAAGGTGTCGTGGATAAATACAACAAAATAAAACTAGTACCGGTACTGAAAAAAATAAGATTTATTCATAACACACATGAAAAGATCCAGGAAAACCGAGTTAACGAAAAAACGATAACAAAAAACCCTGAAAACCATACATTTCACACCCGAGTCTCACTCTCGCGGCCCGGTACCAAATGACTCACGGACCCGTACCGGTCCGTGGCCCGGGGGTTGGGGACCGGTGTCTTAATGCACTTCCAAAAATGTACAATAAAGAGTCAGACAACAACACAACCTATTAAAACAAACCTACAGTCAGCATGTGGCTGTAAAAATATCAGTTAAGAGGATTAAGACTGTATGTTAAAATTATAATTTTTCTTGAGTATACACTAATTCACCTTGACAACATAATCAGTTATAGTATAGTACACCATGAGAAAGGGGAAGTATGAAAGTCAGAAATAAACAGAAACACCCAAAAGCACATGAACGTCTTCTGGAACCCAATTAAAAAAAAATAAATACAAAAATTCTCTCACATGACGCAAACTTATTGAAATTGTTCTTTCACGCCAATTTCTTTGTGTGCAGTTCACACACACATTCACACATTGCATCATAACAATCATCATAGATTCAGTCTGATTATAATTGCTGTGTTCACTCTCTTGGTCTGTGTAATAACACAAACCATGTTTGCTGCAAATGAATTTAAACAGCAGTCTCACACAGTCTCCCCAGTTTCTCTATCAGGCAGATGAAAAATTGTAAATAAATGAATTTGATGACCTAATAAAATTCAAGCTGTATTTTAGAACATTATTCATTTAATCATGTGACAGAAATTATGAGTAAATTCATAATTTAATGGTTTTAATGGCAGTATTACACTCATGTACTCAACATCAACAAACATGTATTGTTTTTTGGGCTGATGAAAATAAATGCTGCAATGTTCATGAGTCACTGCAGGTGCCAGAGTTGGACTGAAATGAACACATGCTACCATCAATGCAAAGGGACTGACTGGGACAATAAATGTTTACAATACAGTGACTGTTCAATTTATACAGTACATGAAGATTAGATATTAACAGTGTGATTGGATACTACAAGAGATGATGTCAGCTATCATCTCAGAAGATGTAACATTCAGTCTGAGAGGGTGGAGAAAGAGTGAACAGGTATAAAACTGTGGTGGAGATTAAATGGATAAATGAAACTAAACAAATGGGAATAAATTATGTGGTTTTGTGACGGGATGCTAGTAAAAAGTGCTAACAAAACATAACTACAATGTGTTTTTTTTTTTTTTTTTTACTAAGCTGTCTATTGTGTCTCCACAGAACTGGATCATTCCTTGAATTATCTGGTTTTTGATGCTTGAATGATTCATGGGTCACTGGTGAGAGACTTAACAGAAGACAAACAATGATTTACACTGGCTCATTTCTGGAGTTACCCTCTAGTGGACACCAGAGAAACTGCAGTCTGTGGCAGTCTGTCATTTATATTGTTGTGGAAGTTTTAAATAAACGGCAAACCCTCAATGATCTCCTCCATACCTGCTTCATACCCTGGAGGACGGGGCTGTGGCCCCCCCACACTCCCTAGCAGATCGTTACATGGAGAAACCTTTGGAATGCAAGCATGCTGATCCACACAGGTATGCACACAGGTGTACACACGGGTATTCACAGACCGGACTACAGCTTTCTTGGCTGCTGCCTCAAAGCACATTGTGCGCTGTCTATCTTGCGTGCTGCACAATATCGTTTATTATTTAGTATCTACTGATATCTACTGCTAGCTAGTTTATTGTGATGGTGCCGGTTTTTTTTTATTATGTTGCTCTTTGTTGTTTGCTTTTTCTCCATACAGGTGACCCAGGTGTTTTGTTTTTTTTGTTGGTTTTTTTTTTCTTTCTTCCCCCCCTTCTCACCGTCTCTTCTCCCCTTTGGTTTTCTTTCTTTCTCTCCCTCTCTTTCTTTCATTCTTTCCCCCTGTCCTATCCCACAGTCATGTCTGTCCCGTTTGTAGCAACTGAAAATAAAATAAATTCATAATTATAATAAAGGTCAATCAAATGGACCAATATGGCAAGGCCATGATGATCCACTTGGTAAAATAAATCCGCTTGGCATCTTTCTTGGCCTTAAGACAACAATTCTGATGGCTAAAGATCCAAACGGGACACAAAAAAAAAAAAAAAAAACCCCTCAATGAACCTTTTTTGAAGTGGTTTAATCCCATTCAGAGAGAGCAGCTGAGTCAGATGCCCATGCCACTTTCTGTGAAGATGGCCGCTGTTTGCTCATGTCTTATATACGAGCTGACAAAACACAGAGACAAGACAATATTTTACAGCAAATCACATGGGTCTATACCTTCAGCTCATCCTTGAAATCTTCCCTACGTAGTGTTGTCACACTTTGTTAGTAAGGTGCAGTACCAGCAACGGGCAATATTTTATTTCAAGCCAACATGAAAACAAACGTTTAAAGAGACACTACGAACACATTTACATCTAGGTTAATCGTTTCTGTGGCTTGCGCCTCGCAGTGAATCCTTTACATTTATCTTCATGTAGTCTTCTCTTTATTGTCCACTTGGATATCAATACACCTCCTGGAGAGTGTTGTTCACTTGGTTCGCCCTTGAAAAGAGGTTTCTCTCCACCATGGAAATTATTCTGTGATTAGACCTACTGTGTTGGTCTTCCATGGTCTCTTGTGTTCTGGGGGCCTCTGGATGTCTGGAGTTTTGATCTCCTCCATACCCGCTTCACACCCTGGAGGACGGGGCTGTGGCCCCCCCACACTCCCTAGCAGATCATTACATGGAGAAACCTTTGGAATGCAAGCATGCTGATCCACACAGGTATGCACACATGGGTATTCACAGACGCGGACTAAAGCTTTCTTGGCTGCTACCTCAAAGCACACTGTGCGCTGTCTATCTTGCGTGCTGCACAATATCGTTTATTATTTAGTAAATATTGATATCTATGACTAGCTAGTTTATTGTGATGGTGCTTTGTTTTCTCTATTATTATGTTGCTCTTTGTTGTTTGCTGTCTCCTCTGTTTGTTTTTTTTTGTTTGTTTTTTTTTTTTTCTCCATACAGGTGACCCAGGAGTTCTTTTTTTTTTTTTCTCTCTCTTCCCCCCCCTTCTCACCGTCTCTTCTCCCCTTTGGTTTTCTTTCTTTCTCTCATTCATTCCCCCTGTCCTATTTATTAAAAAAAAAAAAAAAAAAAAAAAAAAAAAAAATGACAAAGGATGAACTGAAGCTCTGCCATCACGTAATGTCGCATACTGCTGTTTCTGATGTCATTTAGAAAAAAAAAAAAAAAAAAAAAAAAAAAAAAGACCTACTGTGAGGACTTTTTCTCTTATTAAGTTCACCAGTGCTTACTTCCTCAGGATGTACCTAACTGTAGATTTTGCTCCTCCTGATACTGTAGCATTTTTCGGATGGATTTTCTTTCTGTTTCACAGCTTAAGGATGACTTATTTCACCTGCATGGAGAGCTCCGCATATTTTCGGTTCACAGCCAAATCTTCCAAATGCAAGGACTACACCTCAAATCAACTCCAGGCCTTTCATCAGCTTAAAAGAAAATGATGTAATGAAGGAACTGTTCACACCTGCCCATGAAATAGCCTTTGAGTAAGCAGGTCGATTACTTTTGATCCCATTAAAAAGAGGGTGGCACATGTTAAGGAGCTGAAACTGCTAAACCCTTCATGAATGGGGATATCATATTCAAATGAAAGCTGAGAGTCTACACATTATGTCTATGTCTATTATATAACTATGACTGGAATATGTTTAAGTGAACAGGTTAAAAAACAAAAAAACAACTTGTGTCCGTGTCAAAACATATATCCACCTAAGTGTATATCGTCAGGGTTTCATAATAAGGGGGAAATCTGTGTAAAAATCATTATTTGAAATTAAAGTCCAGAATGTATTCTGCTATAAAGTTCTGGTTTACATTTGTATCTCTGTTTGATGTACTCACAGTCTCATACTTGCAAATCTTAGCTTCAGTTTAAAACAGGTTAATTCACTGATAAGTGCAAGCACCTTCATCATATACAATGAACCCATTAGCAGTGCAATTTTTTTTCCAGTGTTCAGACAGTAGTGTCACTCTGGGTTTAGCGAAGCATTAGCTTGTTTTTTCCCTGCAGTGAGTGTGAACTGAAACACTGAGGCGTGACAACAACAGCAGTGTCTCTGCTTCTTTGAAAGCTATTTTTAAATGCTAAATATTGTTTCAGCAGCAGAAATGAGCCACACAGGAAGAGACTGTTGTTCACAATCTGCAAGACGTTATGGAGGTCAGAGCCCTCTGCATCAAACTCAGTGAGTATTTTTTTTTATTCCCGCATTAAAACTAAAATATAAGGAATCTGTTTAAGAAAGTAACATTGTTAAACTACTGTGTTGTTTAAAAGTCTCATGTTGAGGAACCATAACAAACTGCCAAACAGCAAATACATTTATCAGTAGGTTTACAAGTTTAGCCCTTTTTGTTATTTCAGTAATGAGTGTGATGATCCCGTTTTGTGCACATGATCAGAGAGTTGGTAAGTACTGGCTAGTTAAACTGACATTAACATTTATCAGTTATATCAGTTTGAGATATTTTATTTTACCCTGTGCTCCCACATTTCAGTTATTGAAAAATAAAACTAATGTGAACCTTTTATTTTGTCTCAGATGCAGTTTTTCTTCGTGTTGTTCCAAACAGATCACAGTTCTTTGAATATGAGTCAGTAACTTTTTACTGTGAGGGCGTCTCTAATTATAATATTGTACATAAGTTGAGAGGGAAAATGAAATCATGCAGCTACACTAATGAGAAAACAGCAACAGGATTGTCCTGCTCTATAAAAAATGTTTATACAGAAGAAGGTGGAGAGTTCATATGTGAGACTGGAGGAGGGGAGAAAAGCAACATTATCAACATCACTGTTACTGGTAAGTTTCCATTTAGTAAGCATTACGTTGCCATAATCAAACACATCATTGAATAGATTTATACATGTTGGTTTTCAGCTGGTCCTGTGATCCTGGAGAGTCCTGCTGTTCCTGTGATGGAGGGAGAAGCTGTGACTCTGAGCTGCAGGAACAAGACAACTTCCTCCAACTTCACAGCTGATTTCTACAAAGATGGAATCCTCATCAGGAAGAGCTCCACAGGATACATGACCATCGGCAGAGTTTTAAATTCTCATGAAGGATGTTACAAATGCAACATTTCAGGAGCTGGAGAGTCACCAGTGAGCTGGCTGAATGTCACAGGTGAGACACTGAGGAAATCAACACGTTCCCCCCTTTTTTAATGCCAGGAGTATTAAAGCTGCATCACTAAACACACTCTTTCATTGCAAAATAATTCACTATATTTTTCTCATTCACACAATTTTCTCTTCACATCAGACGCCAAAAACCACCAAAAACACCCCAATTCTGTCATGGATAGTAAACATCAAACAGGCTAACAACATGATTACATCCCCCTCTGACTTGTGGATTCAGTTATGAAAATATATAAAATAACCAGAGTTAATATCATAAAGAGAAGGAAAAGCTAAAAAAAAAAAAAAATGAGCAGCAACAGGATTGTCCTGTTGAAAAAGCTAAAAGAAAAGCTAAAAAAAAAAAGAAAGATCTAGAAACAACATTTTTATTCAAGTCCAGAAACATATTTCTTTAGTTGGCCAATTGTTGGGCATTTTAACAGTTTGACAGTCTGTGGGGGCAATAGAGGAACTGCAGGTTCTGGCAATTGTTGAGGCCTTTGCCTGTATGAAATGTAGATATTAATGAATTAAGTAATTAACCAAGGTGAACACATCTAATTAATTTTTATCATCTATGCAGGCAATCACACAGAAACTGAGACAGACCCCTCCTCAGAGCCTGGATGTCATATTTACCTCATCGTACGGACCGTGTTCACCATCACGATGGTGGCTCTTCTACTGCTGCTCGTGGGACTTCTTCACTGTGGGAAAATCAGAGCAACTAATTGTTAACCCAGATGTAAATGTAACTGTCATGATACTGGAAACTGTGCAACATGTCTGTGAAGGTTCTCAGTCATCCAGGTCATCGTAGTCTAAGGAGCTTGCAAAGAAAAGCGTCTGGACTTCTTTAAGTTGCTTAAAGACGTTTCACCTCTCATCCGAGAAGCTTCTTCAGTTCTAAGGTCAAATGGTGGAGAGTCCCAGATATAAACCTAGTGGGAGTGACCCCCCACAGAGGGACAAAAGGACCCCCTGATGATCCTCTAATCGCCTGAGCCAAGGTGTGAAACTGGGTGTGGGACCCACAGCATATGTGTAGCACAAATAAACATCCATCCATCCATTCGCTTATCCTTTTCAGGGTCGCGGGGGGCGCTAGAGCCTATCCCAGCTGTCATAGGGCGAGAGGCGGGGTACACCCTGGACAGGTCGCCAGTCTGTCGCAGGGCCAACACACAGGGACAAACAACCATTTGCACTCACTTTCATTCGCACATTCACACCTAGTGACAATTTGGATTATCCAATTAACCTATCCCCACAAGCTGCATGTCTTTGGACGGTGGGAGGAAGCCGGAGTACCCGGAGGGAACCCACGCAAACATGGGGAGAACATGCAAACTCCACACAGAAAGACCCCGGCCTGATGGTGGAATTGAACTCAGGACCTTCTTGCTGTGCGGCAACAGTGCTAACCACTGTGCCACCGTGCTGCCATCACAAATAAACAATAGTTTTAAAAAATAGTCATTTTGGAAAAAATGCCTGTAAAATCCCACCGTAATGCTGATAAACATCTCTGAAGTACCCACAACACTGCTTCTTTAAAAGACTGTGATGTATTTGAAGGAAAAAAATATTGTAAATATCTGCAAACACCTGCAAATTCCACCACTTTCTATTGCATGTGTGGTTGTAGGTGACCTGCAACTTAATTGTATTGAAATATTTCTTTCCAACATCAAGTGTATTTTTTTATTATAATCTATTTCTTACATATTTCCTGTTGTGGTGAGCATGATATGTGTTGTAAATATTATTATTAAATAATCACAGACTGCAAAGCTATTCATCTCTTAAATTTCCTGTTATTTGTCTCCTGTAAAAAATCACTATCCGTAGGACAGTAAACGTTTGAAAAGAAGTAAACATGTGTAAAAATGTTCACTGCAAGTAAAAATTTGAGACTGCTCCGTGCTCTGAAGTATTGGTTTGCATTTGTACCTCTGTTTCATGAACTCACATCACCACAAAAAGTTGTGTTGTTATTCTTGTCTTCAGTTTAAAATGAGTGTATTCACTGGTAACCACAAAGAGCTTCATTGCAGGTGTGTAGCTATATTCAGTTTTTTTTCTTTAGCTTTATTGTTCCTGTTGTATATGCTCCCTCTTCAGCATGTATTGAGCCCTTTTAAGGACATTTCTTATCACTGCTATGCAGATGATATTCAGTTATATATCTCCTTTAAGCCTCAAGATGTTTCCAAACTACAGATTTTCCATATCGTTAGCTTCATAGCATAAGTGCCTAAGTCATTGACTTAGTCAAATGACTTAGGCAATTATGCTATGAAGCTAACGATATATGGACTCCACTTTCTTGGAGTCCTTGTTTGTGCTCCTAACTTTTTTTTTTTTTTTTTTTTTTTTACCTAGAGCTATGGAAAAACCAGTTGCTACATTTGCCAAATCTTCTATCAGGAACCTTGGTGTAACGTCTGACTCAGCTCTGACTTTGGACCTTTGTGCTAAATCTCTGGTCCACTCCTGTTTTTATCACTTGAGAAATATTGCTAAGCTGAGTTCCATTGTATCAGCTGCATTGTATTGGAAATTGTCATACACGCATTTGTCTCATCTCATCTGGATTATTGTAATTCTTTGTTTACTTGTTCATGTAAAACCTCTTTGCAGCATCTGCAAGTTGTTCAGAACGCTGCAGCAAAGCTTCTGCCCAAGTCTTCTAAGTACTCCCATGCCTTATCACTCTGACATTCAGGGCCCTGCATGGAAACAGCACCAACATATATCAGTGATCTTTTCCATCCTTACATCCCCAGCAGGATGTTAGATACATTTACATGCTGTGACACATGAATGAACTTTATAGAGTTTGTGAGTTGTAATCACCCCAAAACTCTAAATAAAATCTGTACAAAATGACACTGCCAAAATGCAAAAGTGGAATTAACACTTTTTCCACCAGAGACAATAATAAATGTGTTTCTTTTCAAAGATATTCATTCTCGTTTGGAAACAGTTTGTTTATTTTTGTTCTCTCCTTCCAATGTATGTTACAGAGAGCTGACCGAAGACATAATCACATCTGAGTGAGAGTGAAAACAACAAAAACTTATCATGTATTGCTTTTGTAATTAAGCAACATATTGTCAGTTGAGTTTGATACATGTATATAAATTGTTATAGCTTGTGTGTGTTCATTTAGATACAGCTGACAGGCAGACCCAAATGCTCTTAAACTTGTTCCATCTGATTGGTCTTTTTAAAAGTGTATGAATGTTGCTACAGGAAATAACTGCCACACCTTTACCATTCACTGTGGTCTTTCTGTGGTCAGCAGTGGAAAAAAAACCTCAATTTCTTTGCATGAGCATGTCTCTAACTGAAGTGTGGTCTAGTACCCAGGCATAGTAAGCGGTGTCTTGTTTCATGCTACAGCAACATCTGTTCAGTACAGCCAAAGAAAATGACATGACTTTCTATATTTGTTATGTCAAACTGTGAAAGCACAAGTCATAATCTGAGTGTTGGTTGACACTGTGAGAAAAATGTAGAAAAGGCAATAAGAGATTCTCAGCTCTTAAACCTTTCTCAAGGTTAGAGAGGGACCATAATGACAGTCATCCCTCATTCATTCAGCAATGTGGCTGCTGATCTTATCATTAAGAACAAACCTTTTCAGTCTTTCTGTTGCCACACATGATAATGGCCTGTCTCACAGTGGGCTTTGTTTTGTGGCTTTCAAGAAAAACATATTATTTCAATAAGGAGAGATCACTTAGAAGAATAGAACATGATTTGTTGAAATAGAGAAATTTATGCATTTGCCAATTAGACTCTGATGACTCACGGTAGTAGGTGGTGGCATTTGTCATTCTGGATTCATGTTTTGAGTTTGACACGGAGAAGTGGTTAGCATAATAATTTGGTGTTTCATCTGCCTAAACTACGAAGCCAGGTCAGAGATGACTTTGTCCTCTTACGCTTAGAACTCTCTTCAGATGTCTCTCACTTATGTAATATCTTAATAGTTCCGGCCAAGCTCAAAATGAAAATCTATGAATCACACCAATGGATGTGTGTCTTCCATCACTATGATTGCTTCCAACATCTCAGCGCTGACCTGAAACTGCATGGACTAAAATTAAACTGTTTTTTCTTTCTCCAATATCACTTGTGGGGCTCCATACTACACCATAAATGTAGTTATAATGTCTGAACCTAAACAAACCACAGAAAGGTTGACGGGGAAAATGGACATTTTTAAAAAAAGGGCTTAAAGGAGGAGGTCCTGTCCTTCTACAATAACCAAACATTTTTTTTTAAATAAAATAAACTTTTGTAACATGTACAAAGGAATTTGCAACTTCTAAATGATGGAGAAATGTTGGAATTCTCGGTATTTGCATTTTGTTTTTTTAAAATCCTGATCATATCCAGGAGTTGATCAGTGTTTCTCACTAAACATGATTCTAACCTGAACTGCATCTGGAACGCATGTTGTTCAGCTAAAGTCCTGCTGTTCCTGTGCTGAATAAGCCAGCAACATTTTAGCATGTGAGGGAACAGAAGCAACATTATGAATTTCATTGTCACTGGTACATCTGCAGAAGGAAAGCAATATTCTGAGATAAGGTTGACATGTATTTAACTCTTTCCTGCAGAAACATGATGTGTTCCTCCAACATGGCAGCTGATTTTTGTGATAGTGGCTTTGCTGCTGGTAGTGGTGATGGTGGGAATTCTTAACTGTGGAAAAATCAGAGCAACAATAACTAACTCGTCCTTACGCAAACATAAATGTCATGATATATAAAAAACAATGCAGCCAGCGATGAGAGATAGACCACATCTTGCCTGTTGACGTTGTTGCATGTCTATTAAGAAACTCTGTGGGTAGTTTGTGAACAAACTTCACCTCCGACTTAGTTTGCACTGAAATGTTTTTCTCGTCAGTGCTGTAAAACAAGAAGAAGAAGATGAACTTTAAAATGGCTACAAATAGAACTGAAAGCAGCATCAGGCTGTTTTTGTGTCAGGTGACCTACCACAACAGCAGCTCTGCTTCTCTGAAAACTATTTAGATTCATTTCAAATATGCCAAATAGTCAGTCTGCAGCAAGACATCATGGAGGGCAGAGAACTCTGCTTTAGACTGTGTGAGTATTGCCTCAGTTTATACATTAAAACTAAACTATTAACTTTAACAAAGTCTCATAAAGCTGTTAAAATGTGATGTGAACCTTTTCGTGAGACTTCCTGAGAGAAGTAACGATGAATAACATTTTAGCAAAAAGAGTCAACAAAGATGAAAAGTCACACATTTTATTATCTATTGTGTTTTCTTTTGTCTCAGTGACTCAGTGAAAGTGACTGTCATCATCCTCCTGTGTACACATGATCAGAAAGTTGGTGAGTACCATTTATTACTAGAGCTACAATAATAAAGCAAAGAGGAGGGGGAAGTAATAAATATGAAATAATGTATTGATGATGATTCCATTTGTTTCACTATCCACTCTGTGCAGGGGCAAAGCTTATTACATTTTTAAACTGTAGAGATACAATAATTTTACTGCTGTAAAATCCAAATTTTGTCTTATTTAAAATATAAATCTAATATAATCTGCTTCTTAATGTATGTTCTTTAAAATACAGCGTGTGTTTTTAATATATTATAATTATAATAATGCATAATTATGTGGACATGCATATTAGATCGTTTTTTATTCAAATATAATCCCTCCAGAAAGGCAGGAAAAGCCCGGAAACTTACTTTAAAGCTAAATATGTTTCTAAATACTTTAAAACTAAATATGTTCCCTAAAACGGTGACAGAGCTACAGACCCATGACAGCCTTACACAGGTAGCCAGCAGCTATGACCAGCACTACTTGTGCAGTTAATAAACACTAGCACCCCCAGGCTTCTACCTTTCTACCTATAAAACCCGAGAGCAGCCAAATGGCTGGTAGGCTTTTAGCTAAGCTTTAGCTTCAGCCAAGTGGAAGCTAAATTGTCTAGTCATTCATATGTAAATTGGGTCGTTATCTGGGAATTCTGGAGGGAGGGGAGTGGGGGTGTGTGATTGAGGGCCATCTAAGTTTGCCATCTTAGGGAGAAATCAACACACATGGGTATATGTCCTTTGTTGCTAAGATTTATTGATAAAAACAGTACAAAAAACCAACCATTTGTACACATATTTACAAATAATAATAAAAAGTGAGTGAGTACAAACAATTCAACATTTTCAGCAATCACTCACAATCCTGGCACTGCCATGGTATCTGTAGTCTGCATTTACCACATGTGTATCTTTTGCAGTGAACACATCGCACAGTGGCATGATTGTTCTTGCAGTTGTGTTTGACCTGACACGAGGCTCTTTTTCCAGGGCTAGATGTGGAGCGTTGTGTCCGAAGCAACTGTTCTTTTCTTGCCTTCTTCCCAGCTACATGAGAGCGAGCCAACTCTGTTGCAAGCGCCACCAGGAAGTCCACCCGTCTTTCCTTCGTCCCGGTGCATGCTTGATACAGCACATGTGCATTCAGTGCTGCCATGTCAATCATGTTATAAAACACGGCGACTGGCCAGCGCCGTGTTCCTTTGCGGACAGTGTACTCCCGAACCATCTGGTCCATCACATCCACGCCACACTTTGTTTTGTTGTAAAGGGTGACAGTGTTTGGCTTCCTTTTGGTGGTGTTATCAGTCTGAACCACGCTGTGCATGCTGCTCAGAATATAGACTGTCTTCTTCCGTTTGGCCGCATACGCCGTCAGCGTGGCAGCAGAGGTTGAAACATATACCCATGTGTGTTGATTTCTCCCTAAGATGGCAAACTTAGATGGCCCTCAATCACACACCCCCACACCTCCCTCCAGAATTCCCAGATAACGACCCAATTTACATATGAATGACTAGACAATGTAGCTTCCACTTGGCTGAAGCTAAAGCTTAGCTAAAAGCCATTTGGCTGCTCTCCGGGTTTTAAAGGTAGAAAATGGCCAAATGACTATCCGTGGGGGTCTAAGTGTAAAAGGACAGGTAATGTTTGTCACGCTGTTGCACACACAGCACGCTCGTTTGTTTCAGTGCGTCAGTTGCAACAAGACAGCTTACCAACATGTACGTGATAAGCTAATACTCCTGGGTGCTACACACTACAGTGTACGCTGTACACCTACTTACTGGTTTTGTCGCATCAGTATGTGTCTCTGAGTTAACTTGTGTTTCTCCTACAGCTCCGGGCCGCAAAAAATGCGCGTGCTCTTTGTGAGCTCGTTCGCGGCTCGTAACCAGCGCTTTCTGCCGTCAAGGGCGATCATTGGTTAAATGTGATCATGTGACTGATGCAAGCCAGATCCTTTTATTTAGCAAAACTGTGATTAATAGTTAAATATTATTGTTGAGGGGCACAGACAGGACTCCGCACGCACACACACATAAAAAAAAAATAATAATAATTTTTTTTTTAAAAAGTTGCCTCAACAAAAGGGCACCATGGGCACCCATCAGGAAAGGGGCAGGTGCTCAAGCCCCTCTAGCCCCCCCCCCTCTGCACGTGCCTGGGTATGAGTGAATGAAGGCTGTAATATTTTGTCAAAAACAAAAACAAGTTCAACATTTAAAATTTTAAGTCACTTGTTGTGCAGATGGTTCTGTGATCCTGGAGAGTCCTGCTGTTCCTGTGATAGAGGGAGAAGCTGTGACTCTTCGCTGCAGGAACAAGATGACTTCACCCAACTTCACAGCTGATTTCTTTCTTTTTTTTTTTTCTTTTTTGCCTGTCCCATTTGGTTCTTTAGCCATCAGAATTGTTGTCTGAAGACGAACAAGGATACCCAATGGATTTACTTTGCCAAATGGATCATCGTGGCATTGCCGTATTGGTCCATTTGGTCGATCTTTGTTTTTATTATTTATTATATTTTATTTTCAGATGTTACAGACGGGACAGACATGAGTGAGGGATAGGAAAGGGAGAAAGAAAGAGGAAGGAAAGGAAAAACAGAAGGGGAGAGGGACAGTGAGAAAGGGGGGGAGAAAAAAAATAAAAATCTCCTGGATCACCTGTTGAGAGAAAAATAGAAAACAAGCAAAAAAAACCAAAAAAAACAAAGCAACATACTAAACACAACACCATCGCATTAATCTAGCTTAGTGTAAACAGCAGTAAATACTAAATATTCAATGTTGTTGTGCAGCACGCAGGACAGATGTGCTTCGAAGTATCAGCCAAGAAAGGTGTAATTTAAGTCTACGAGCAGTGAACACCCGTGTGCATACCTGTGTGGATCAGCGCGCTTGTATTCCAAAGGTTTCTCCATGTAACGATCTGCTAGGGAGTGTGGGGGGGCCACAGCCCCATTCTCCATGGTATGAAGCAGGTATGGAGGAGATCAAAACTCCAGACATCCAGAGGCCCCCAGAACACAAGAGACCAAGGAAGACCAACAGAGGGGCAGCCGCGCCACTGTCCCAGAAAGAGCTGAGGAGAGTCCCAGATGAGGGCTCACTCAGCAGCCGCGGAGCAGAAGCCAGGGGGAGTTGCAGTGACGCGCCCATGAGCTCCGCCGGCGGCCAGCTGTGCCTGAGTGACCGAGCCCCAGGCCGAGAGGCCGGGGGCACCCCACCTCCGAAGTGGCCCGAGCGAGCCCCAGGCTCCAGGCCCCGATAAGCGGCCGCCAAGGAGTGAGCCGGTGTGTACCTGGACGCTCACCCCCGGACACAAAGAACCACCAACGGACCGACACCTGAGGGAGTCCGCCACTGGCAGGGGAAGTGGTGGTAGGGGGAGATAGGCCTCCAAACCTTGGAAGGCCCGAGATGTCCCCAGAGAGGTGGCGTCTGATACCCAACCTGACATATAGACACAGACATACAGGCACACACAGACACAAACATCCATTCCCCCCCTCATGCTCTCATATGCACTTACTCCACACTCAACCAACGTGGAGACAGACATAAAGAGACGCTGTACACACAATCACACTCCCCAAGCGTACTCTACAAACCGGGTCTAGGTACCCTTGCCCCTGGAGGGGGGAACTGCACCCAGACCCAGGTGGTGTTACCCTTTTCCCTGCGGTGGGGAGAGGCAGACCACCCCGACTCCGTAGCAGCAGGGAGGCCCCACACCCCAGACCGCAGTCGGACGGCCAACTCCTCCTAGCCCTCCCGCTCCAGCAGGCCGCAGAGAATGGGGGTGAGAGAAGACTCCAAACCTCCCTCCACCCGCTCATTGTAGTGTTGATGCATGTGTGTTCTAAGGTGCAATTAAAACCCAGGAGGGCAAATGTGACGTTGTTGTCCCTGGCTCTCTTTCTCTCTCTTCCCCTCCGGCTCTGTTCCTGTGCTACTGAGTGTAACTACCGGCTCTTCCCCCTCTGCTCAGCCCAAAGCACAAGGCTGGCGTGTGAAGTGAAGCGGGAAAAAAGTGCAAGAGAGAGAGGGTGAGAGAAAGAAAAGGTCGTTCACTTTAAAGAATCTGTTCTAAGAGCCGTTTCGTTTGTGACCGACACATCACTAGTGACTATAGCTCAGGAGGAAGAGCAGGTAATTTGTTGTTGTTTCTTCGATCAGAGTCTATATGCCAAATATCTTTGGGAAACATACTAACTTTAAGTTTCTCTCCGATGCGTCCATCAGTGTGGGAATGAATCACTGAAAAAAAGAAAATCAAAAGTAATCAAAAATGGCCAATTATACCCTGGAACCCAGAGAGTTAAATATATTGTGTAGAGACGGAGGAAATATAGCAAAAGAGTGTTTTGTACTAGCCTATCAACATGTTTGTTTAATTGTTTATTACTCAGGTGGGCATTTACACAAAATGCAGTTTCTGTCAATTTTTCAGTCCTTGAATTTGCCAGAATAAAATGTAGATATTAAGTAACCAGCCAATGTTAAGACAACTAATTAATTTCTATTATTTCTGCAGTCAGTTACCCAGAGATTCATATTTACCTCATCTTACAGACTGTTCACCATCGTGATGGTGGCTCTGCTGCTGCTGCTGCTGGGATTTCTTTGCTGTGGGAAAATCAAAGTTAAAACAACAGATTCACCAGCATGTTAATGCATGTTAACTGTTGTGATACACGAAACAGTGCAATGATGGCAAGTAGTACAAATAAAATAATAGAAAGACATTAATGTGCTTCATTTATTTTGAGTTTTTTATTTTTAAGTTTCTAGAAGCAGATCCATTATGTGCTGGGACAGTTTCAAAAAATGAAAACATGAAACATATTATATTCCTATATTTCACTAAAACTCTGCATCAGCATAGGCATATGTAAAGTATTCACTGCTTCTTCTTTATAAAATTGCTTTTATGTACACACATGTGAGCCGTGACTTTCTTTGTACTGACACATTTCTCAGATGTATTTAGAGTCAAACTGTATGTAGCATTGCATCTCCCTGAGAGAAAATGTCGCAGTGTTTCATGTTGGGGCAAGGGCGGAGTAGGACCGCTGAAACATGCTGTCATTATTGCAAAACAACTGACTTGAAAAATTTCCAACATCCTGTATAACATGTACAGGAAATGTCACTTTTTTTAAACAGAATTAAATGACTGCTATCCAATAGTCACAGCCTGCAAAACTCCATTAAAAATGATATCATAACAGTCCAAAGACTGTCAGCTGCGAAAAGCTAAGGGAGAAATAACTACAATTAGTTGGGGTGTATGTATACTTTTGACTCTGTGTGAATTAGAAAATATAAAAAAATATTTTTAAACTTCTGTGCCCACTAACTGTTCTTAAAAGTCTTTAATGATGTATGTTGTATAACCATTTCATTATAAAAAAATATTTTAAAAATTGTGTATGTTTGTGTCCTGTGTCCTATGTACTGTTTGTTTGTATATGTTTCTTTCTGGCTGCTCTTTCAACCAAATTTCCCCTTGTGGGACGATTAAAGGATTATTTTATTCTATGCTATTTATTTGTGCTGCTCCAGCCAATCTTGAACAATATATGTGAAAGCTGCTCCTTTTGCAATGATCCATGGTGAGGGGTTGGTCGCCTATGCTTAGAGAAGCCAATACAGGTATACCAAGTTTAAATGAGCCAATAAGTGGATGCCTACACCTGGAGGACATGAGACAAAGAGACAGAAAAACCAGTTACATGTTATATTGTTCCATTGTTTATTTTTGTTATTTCGAGTCCTAAATTGATGAAATTCCAGTCCTTGTCCTATAGTTTCCAAAGGTCATCAAAGCAGAGAAGCTATAACTACTGTCTATTATGTAATGTTCTCCTGTAGGGATTCCTGTTGAGATTGCTTTAGACTGATGGTTTATTTTGATGATATTATGAACTGTTGATGATGGCAGTAGTCTTCAAAATTTTACGTTGAGAAGACTTATTCTGTAATTCTTCAACAATTTGTGAATGAATGCAGTTGTTTTAACTCATGGAAATTGAATCCAGCACATAAAACAAACAACTCCTTCTGCGCTCATGACTACTAGAATCATGAATCATGCAAATGAGAATGAGAAAGTGCTCCCTGTACACGCTGCCTGCAAGATTATGCCTCATTTGAATTAACACCTGTTTTTTTCTTTGCAGTACATTTGAATCCTGTCAAAGGTAATGGACTGGTAGCCTCAAGCACAGCAAGTCATATAGAAATGAGTCAGTATAATGAAATAGGGCTTACTGTT
Source organism: Maylandia zebra (assembly GCF_041146795.1). Taxonomy (NCBI): domain Eukaryota; kingdom Metazoa; phylum Chordata; class Actinopteri; order Cichliformes; family Cichlidae; genus Maylandia; species Maylandia zebra. The sequence goes on along the minus strand of NC_135169.1, from coordinate 15,969,830 downwards.
TTTTCAGACTTCATTAACAGTTTACTTTGTTGTAAAGTCTGAACTAATTCAACTCTGAGTTGGTGTTTATTTACTGCATGTTTGAATTTCTATTATTTATTATCTGCCACATAAAGAGTCCATGGTCATTAGAATGGGCCCTAGAGCAAGATTGTAGTTTCTCCATGCCTGATAAAGTTCACAGTAACTGAGTCAGAGAACACTCTGCTGCAAACAACTCAGACAGTCCTGCTGCTGTGGTGGTGAGCACAAGCCAGATGCTTCAAAGGACATTTGCAGTGAACAGCAATCACTCAGTTTGGACGCCTGAGATTAACAACAACGAGACGACAGACGAGGTACTTGTTCTTTATTATAATCCATATTATGCAGAAAAGTTTGCATTCTATGTCTTTGTTTGTAGAAAATTAAAAATCTGCACTTACCTTTGTTTAAAAAACAATTACACTTTCATTGCTTCTTATTAAACACTTTAAAGAGAAAAAATACATTGCAGCTCTCTGTTAGTAAAAAGTTTGATGATCATGAATTAAAAATAGTATTTATACCTGACTGGGAAATGGGACTTGATTAGTTTAATGGCCATATAATGTATTAAAATTATTGATATTGCATTGGAAACCAAATAAATGATACCCAGACAATTTAAATACACAATAAAAGCTGTGGAAAAAACACACACACGCTGTTATGTGTGTCCAAAATGTACTGTAATATTTTGGCCATGCTGAACTTAAACTCAGCAGCCTTCTACTAAGACTGAATTATGATATGCATTAAGGCCCCAAAAGGTGCAGAATGACAACAAGTAAAAGGTGATATAACAGCAGCACACTATGATCAAAACAGATGTCCCTGAAAGTCAATAAGAAATGGAAAATGATTGTTACCTGTGCTAAGAAATGATCACTGTTAGAGCTACAATTGGAAAATAGGATAAAAAATATCCCAATTTGACACCAAAATTAAAATCAACCAAAAAAAACTTTAACTGCTGATGATATTGCAGTTTTTATTAAGATTAAATACTTATTTGTGACTTCAAATTGCATAATTCATAAAACACGATGGCAGAGCAGGTTATAGTCCAGAAATTAAGTTTGATTTGAATAAACATCTTTGGTAATAAATGTTCTACAAATGTAACCGATTGGATTTCTAATCTGTGAACTAGTGGGTGCAATTCCAGCATTTTTTTAAATAAGACTGTCACGGGACTGTCACGGCAACAGTCTTGTGGTGTGTGGGAAAAGGACTCGAATGCAGGCACTTAGTGAGATGCGAGGGAGATTTATTATAAATGAAAGAACAGAAAGTGGGGATGGCAAAAACAGAACTTAGGATAATCTAAACTGGGAGAAACTAAACTATTGAACGGAAAACCTGAACACGAAGGGGAACAGCAGGGAGAGCACACAGTGGATTCACAAAGAGGTTCGCAGACAGTTTCCAGGAGACGAACACAGACGGTCCAGTAACCAGCACACCAATTCACACAACATAAATACACCCAGGGACACTGGGACATCACACACAGCTGGACCTGATTAACCTGACGAGACAAAAGAAACACCAGGGACAACAGTAAAAGTGTTTCAATTTCTTTTTTCCTTTTTCTACTCTATACCTTCTGTCTCCTTATTTGTCTCTTGAATTCCCTTTTTTCAGCACAACTGCAATATACAGGAGATATGGCAGATATGTCAGTTAACACCTCATCCACCTCCAGTGTTCTGGATTGCAACAACTACAATGTTTACAGATATGTAAGCATTACCATCAATACCTTGAGAATCCTCCTCCTCCTCCCTCTCTCCACTATCGTCCTCTACCTGGGTCATAGACAATGGCGGCAGCAGCGCTCTTTTAAAACAGCAAGTCACTCTGACATCTTCACCTACCACATGGCTGCCATGGAACTGATCTGGATCTTTGGGGGCTTCTTTGTTCTTGGTAGCAATTATATTAATAACTCAGCACTGACAAACCTTGGATTAAATGCTTATTATATGACTTTCTATGGGAGGATCATTTTCCACATTCTCACCTGTGTAGAACGTTACCTGGCTGTTGTTCATCCCATCACCTACATGAGTCTAAGAAACGCCCGTGGGGTCAAGATCAGAAACATCAGCATTGGCTGTGCTTGGCTGCTATGTTTTGGACTGAGCTTTGGAGCTCTAGTTATGCATAATGAACTCTCCATACAATTGTTATGTGTTTTGATTTTATCCATAACAGTCATATCTTTCTGCAACCTCGCTGTTCTCCGTGTTCTGATTCGTCCAGGGCCAGGGGAAGCAAGTGGAGAAAAGAAACAGGTTGACCAATCAAAGCAAAGAGCCTTCTACACCATCACAGTTATATCATCCGTGCTCTGGTTGTGGTGCATTGGGCTGCTTGCTTCTGTTCCAGTGCACAATATGCCTGTAATAAGCAAGACTGTCAAGTGTTTGGTGAAAATAAGTGTAGAGGGACTTAACCTTCCCAGCTGTTTGGTGTTACCTCTGCTTTATCTACACAGAGCAGGAAAATTCACATGTTGCTTTTCTTTTAGGAAACTATTCATGAATTCTAGTTGAGTATTTATCGTAGTTGTCAGGGCAATTGTTGCAGTGGAACTTTTATGTTTTCATAAAAATACTTTAAAAAAAAGGGACCTGTCTTCACACCTTTCACTGTCATGTAAGCAGAATCTGTTCAGCATAGTTGGTTTGTACTGAGTTTTTCAGATAATTGCAGAGGTTTTGTCATTGTCTGCTTGTAGTTTTGGCTCCTAAATGTAACTGAGCTGCAAGTGAAAAAGAATGAAAATAGTGATTTAAGCAAACTTAAAAGACCGCTATCTTGAATATAAATGCTGTAGTTCCTTTAAAATTGAATGTTCTCGTATGTAATTTCAGTAATGCTTACACTGGTTTCATCATATAGCAGGAACTGATGTGTTTGACTAGTTAGATGACCTGCCAGTGCCAAAATAAATAAAAAGCATTAGCCGTAAAACAGCTAACTGTACTAGAATGGTTTATTTGAGGAATTTCAGTCAGGTTTCAGAGCTCATTGCTTCTCATGGCCTCTGACAGTGGATTTAACTCTGTGCTTGTCCTGCTTGACCTCAGTGCAGTGTTCGAAAAATACTGTTGACCATAATATCCTACTAGAGCGATTAGAGCACGCTGTAGGTATTACAGGTACTGCGCTGCAGTGGTTTGCATCATATCTATCTAATAGACTCTGATTTCTTCATGTAAATGGACAGTCCTCTTCACACACTAAGGTCCATGCTAGCACCACTTCTGTTTACATTATGCATGCTTCCCTTAGACAGCATCATCAGAAGAAAGACTTTAATTTTATTTATTGCTTTTCAGTTGCACTTATCCAGTGGTTTTATTTCGTATATTTGTAATTGATGAAGTGCAGACTGTTTGCTGGGGTGTTAGGTTGTGTTTTTGAGCGATTGTGCGTTTGTTTTTAGGTGGTTGTTAAGATTTAATGGTGGGTTCTTTAAAATTCTGAGAATATGTGTTAGATCATGTAAGTCAGAGAGAGGATGGTAACGTGTGGGTGCAGATCGGGTGATTAAATGTTAATGATGTGACTACATGTCCCCAGAGGTGAGGGTAGGTGTTAGAGGTGGTATAAAAGTGGGCAGTAAAAGACATTTGGGGTTCTTCCCCTCTGTCTTCTGTGAGATGAGCAGTTTAGATGATTGGATATAAGAGGTTCCTCTCTGCTCATTTTTGCTGTGTTAGATGGTTAATTCAGAAGGATTTTGGGTTACATCATACTTCTACAAAATGCCCAGAGAATGCTGCTTTCCTTCTGGGTGATTATCATCAATAGGTGCATCTATGGATCCAGGTATGCTCATCCTTTCTTCAGCCTCTCTCCACTAAAGACAAGAACAAAATCAGCATTAGCTCAGAGTAGGTTAAGTAGATAAATATGATACATGTTATTTGATCATTTTTTGTTATTGATATTATTTGATTTTGCTTTTCTCTTGCAAAATTGTTTTAATTAAATATTGTGCAAAACTATTCTGGAATTAAAGTCTAAATTGTGGACAATCACTTTTTAACCTTTTGTGAAAAGGTAAAAGACTGACTAGTGTCGTGACACCAGTCTCTCTCATCTTTTTTATCTTGGTAGAGATCACGCAGACATTGTGAGAGTGATAACTTAAAATTGCCATTTGTACTTAGAAACATATAATCATTTATGCTTAGAGATATATAATCGTTTGTATGTTGATAAAATATCTCATCCTTGTTTAGGTCTGCTAGTTCTGTATGCACTCTGTGCACCATGAGATGGGAGGATGTTCACTCCGTTCTGCTGTTTCGGCATACCTCATACACATGTTAAGTTCATGGGAAGGTCACATCTTGTTTGATGATATATGGTATGGCAGAACTTACACTTTTCAGTTACAACAGTCTTTTGTCTTCGTTGGGCTGCTGCAAGGAGGACTCCTACTATTCTCCTGGGAGGCTAATGGCACCGGTCAACTTGGGAGTTTCATCCCTTTGCAGATAACATAGTAAACCATTGCTAGGCCTGGCTGAGCAGTTTTCACAGGATCATATTTTGACACACACACACACACACACTCACACATACAGACTCTAAACTCAGAGTTTTGCATCCATTCCAAGCACTTTGTTCTCCAACGTGCCTTTCTCTTGATTTGTGTGGCATGAATTCTATTCCCATTCATTTTTCCCTCTGTTCTGTGATTTTTATGTGCCTGCACGTTTGTGTGTATTTTCAGGCTAATATTACTTTAAAAAAAACCCTCAAATTTCAGAGTGAGAGCAACATTCACAGCATTTTGTCTGTCAGGTGGAAATTTTCTAGCAATTATTCACTGATTTTGTATAAAGATGACATAAAGATCTCTGTGTATGTCTCAGATGGATTAACAGAAACAATGCTGCAGATTTTCTGTGTTAAAGCTGGAGGAAAAAACATTTGTTACCATAAAAAGGCTCAACGAAATGAAAGTGCTCGAGCTTCGGGCCCTCTTCGGGTCTGATTTTAACCATGTGAGGCTGCTCTGATCAACAACATGGACATTTACTTGCCTTTTTTTCCTCATTATTAATTGCGTTTGACTGACAGGAGGAATCTCTGAATCTCTGTGTATGACTGTGTACGTGACAAATAAAATTTGAATTTGAATTTGAATGTGGAATGTGGAAATATTCATCACCTCTGACACATTCACACGGACTGAAAAAATGCTAGAATTTTTATTTTATTTATTTATTTTTTAGAAAGAGGGGCAATACATATTAATGAACATTTTAACAAATGTAAATATGCCAGATTATAGCCTTGGGCTAATTTCCATCTGCAGACCCTCTGGCAGGTTGGTGTTAAACACAAGTTAGTAAAAACATACAGAGACACTATTTACAGGTCATGTGACAAGGACAAAAACAGTGATCACATTATACTAGAACAAACAATGACAAGGAGAGTGGACACAGAATGCAGTTCAGCAGGCATTGAGTGAGCTAGTTTCTCAGAGCCCCCTGAGCTGCAGTGACATGTTTTTCATCACCTGATTAGCACCGCTGCCATCCTCCTGCTTACATCTAAAAATTTCCTCCTTGCATTGTTTCGATTATGTCTCTGTACAAACTGCAATAACAGTAAAGTTCAAATCCTCTTCCTCTCAGTCGTTTACAGACATTGTTGTGGTGAAACTGAATTAACTCTATGTTCAAACTAATAAAAGTAAATGATAACAAAAAATTAAATATGAATGAGTCAGTATAAATAGAACACACAAACTCTCTCTGTGCCTTGTATCCTGTGTGACCATGTATCTTTGCACATTACAATGAATCACCGGTTTCACATTTTCTAAATAAACTATAATGACATTAGTTATATTTGCACAGCACTCTATCACAAATGAAACATGCAAATAAAGTCTGTTAGGACTGTGTTTACTTCATTAACTTAACTGGGGTGTTTGTTTGGATAAGTGTGACATAGCTGAGCTCAGTACTCACAAAAAAAGCCAAGCTCATGGTGTGTTTTTGGAACCACTAATAAATTGTTAAATATGTCAGTTCTGTAAATGTAAGGTTTTTTTACTTGATAAAATTCTATTTTTGTTAGCTTATTTATTTATATTTAATTTGCAGTTGGAAACTGTTTTCTCTAAATGAAATACATCTTATTTGTCTTCACTGAGTATTTGTCCCAGATGTTTTGAACAAGGCCCCACATATTTCTGTTCATTTCAGGTACACTCAGTATTAGAGTTGGATGTCTCGAGACCTCTTGGTCTTGTCTTGGTCTCGCAGTCTCGGTCTTGCTGTCTCAGATCGACATAGTGGTCGGGAGATTTGGAGTCAACAGTATCCATGACACACAACGTAACGTTCGATAATGTGTCATGCACAAAAATATCAGCTGTAAGAGCCGTGCTTAGAGAGTGCTTTGTAGTGAATCAGAAGAGTTGACTCCTATTGAGTCACTTAATTTCCTTTCGCTGCTCAGCTCTCACACAGTGGCTCAGCTATGCTCCAATCCCTCCATATTGTGGGCAATCACATGCAAGGATATAGGATAATATCATTATGTGAATAAAACAGAGAGGGCGAGAGACGCGACAGTCAATTGGAGCGTGCGTCTGTCCTCTCAGTAAGTGAGTGAGACAGTAGACAGCGGTGAGGAGGGCTGTGCGAGTGCATCGTAAAAACACATAAATATGCCTGACACCTGTAAATGAAGCAGCATCTGGCTGCAGGTTAAAGATGTTTTTGTCTCGGTCTCGTCTCGACTTTGTCTTGGTCTTGTCTTGGTCTTGTCTTGGTCTCGATACCCTCTGGTCTTGGTATTGTCCTGGTCTTGGTTTAGGCGGTCTTGACTACAAGTCTACTCAATATCATAAAGTAATGTGGTAACATCTGGACTGATGGGTTTACAAACTGCATTTTAACCGCTAGTTTAACCCTTTAGAGCCGATTGGAGCGGGCACGCTCTGTTTTGCGTAACTATTTTTAAATCCCCGTAGCACTGCAACCACGTAAGCTAGCGCAATAATTTTTTTTGCATATGAAACCGGAGGAGTTGTACTTACATCTTATGCCATCAGCTTGTCCTAGGTCACGGTTGCCTTCTGAAGGAAATTGCCTTCCCGGGTTTCCTCCGTGGCGTGAGCGATAAGCAGAGTTCTGTCCTTTCCTTATAAGATTCCTAATTATTTAAAGTAACACTCAGGTATGCCATTCAGCGTGTTAGTACGAGCTCGGGAGCAGCTTGGGAGAACAAGAAAACAGGGACTGCTTTAGGTTGCCTTCCCAATCGACTCAAAGGTTTATTTGATGCACAGCAGTTTATATAGATGAAAAAAGGTTCGTGTGTCAGCTTTCCCAGTTCAAACCGGTACAGACCAAATAAGGAAACGTCTTCCTGCCTTCTGAGCAAAGTATCCCTTGTGTAGTTTATCAGTTCAGCTACAATTTATGATCATCCCAGCAAAATACACTCCTAGACATAGAATACAGAGTTCTTTCATTAGTGAATTCTGAAACAAACCACCTAGCCTTTAACGAGCCTTTTCCAGGAGATAAAGAAAAGGGAGGATGGGAGTAAAGAAGTGGTCTCATCTCTGTGGTGTTTTCGACCTTGAGGTACCAGCTTGTGAGTCTCACATTAATTCTTGGGTCACAGAGAAAGAGAAAAACAACTAGTAGATTGGCCTTATTGAGTAACAGTTTTCCTGTATAAAACAATATCCTGTAAATGCTTACCGTGGTATCAAAATATCTAACACCTTCCACATAAAGCTTTGCAAAAACTGCATAAAAAGCGCTTGCAGGAACAAAAACATAATATTCCAGAAACACGCTTTGCCGATCCGATCAGCTGTTCATAACACTTCCTACGTTGGAATAGACGTCAGCGCGAACTTTTGCATTTCCGCCATTACCTGCCCGAAACCGGAAGTGACGTCATTTTCGCAGAAATGTAGTCTTTTTTACCATCAAGGCCTCAGGGCCTATACTGGTCTTTTTAAAAGTTATCTTTGACTTTATGCCTTTCTGTGTCGTTTCTGGGATGCTTAGGACTCATATTGCACTGCTGGAAATAGTTTATTTTGATGCATATGCTGCTTTGTTGCAAATTTGCAGTATAATATTTATTTTAGTTTTTCCTGCAGTATATAAAAATTGGTGTATTTCAAAAATAAAACTATGAAGACACTTAAAATAAATTTCCTGTGGTGGGAAACTATTTTGTGCAACTTTTTTGTATTTACAGTTTTGAGGGATAAGCCTCTTAAATTTCTCTAACTACAAATATATGTTAAAAAAGCAAAAACGATTTTCAATTTTTTTGTAGTTTATTGCACTTTTTTGCAATTTATGTAATTACTATGCACTTAATGAATACATATTATTACAATCTGGGCTATAATTGTTGTATTGATGTATAGCAACTTGAAATGCTCCCAAAAATGGCTCCACAGCATGTAAAAATATAATATAAGCTCTGGCGGACTTGGTTCTATGGTGTAAGAAGCAAGCAGGGAAAAGAAGTAGGGCATTTTGATATCTTCATAGCAGGAGAATAGCAGGAGGAGCAGGGAGCCAGGACATATGGCAGTAAGAGACACAACAGTTACACACATACATGGTCATAGGATGGAGCGTATGGATTCAGTGATCACAGTCACATGTGGAGGGTCAGGTCAAAGTGTGTAAATGTATTGTGTGACAAAAGTTATAAATGTACATGACTGAAGGAGCGGCCTTCAGATCTGCAGGAGGCTTCGTGCTGTGCACATCTCCCCATGTGCATGGGTAAATAAAGAAGAACAAGGGAAGTGAAGTATGATGTCTCAAGTCGTGTGTTTTATACCAGTTCAGAATCAAAAGAATCAGGAGCTACAGAAGGTTGGAACAGTAACTATTTTTTAAATCCCTGTAGAACTGCAACCACATAAGCTAGCGCAATGATTTTTTTTTTTTTTTTTTGCATATGAAACTGGAGCAGTTGTACTTCCACACATAGCTTTGCAACAATTGCACAAAAAGCACTTGTAGCAACAAAAACATAATATTCCAGAAGCACGCTTTGAGGATCTGATCAGCTGTTCAAAACACTTCCTCCACCATTACCTGCCTAAAACCGAAAGTGACCTCAGGAAAATGTAGTTTTTTTACCTTCGGGGCCTTATAATCCTATACTTTTATATAGGATTAGGATAGGATATACTTATACCTCTAGAGTACATGATCACATTCGTACAATATAATATTTATATTGTAAGAGCGTGAAAGGCTTTTTTATAACATGATGAGTATGTATATTGTAATAACATGATATTATCCTTTGTCCCACACGCCATCAGACTGTTTAACTCCTCTCTGGAGGGGAGAGGGAGGGGAGACAGGAGGACAAAGGAGGGGGGAACAACTAAGCTGTAGTGCCTCTTCACTTCACTGTGCAATAGTTTTGTTAATAGTCAACGGTGCAATAGACCTCAATACTTGAAATGTGCAATTCACTTGTATTTTTATTTTTATTCCTATTTATTCTATTTATCCCCTTCGTATATTTTATTTATATATGTCTTTGTATTTATATATGTCTTTGTATTTATATGTGTGTGTGTGTGTGTGTGTGTGTGTGTGTGTGTGTGTAAAAAAAAAAACACCCAGCATGCCCCTGCGGGCGGTTTATCCTTCAAGCTCGGGTCCTCTACCAGAGGCCTGGGAGCTTGAGGGTCCTGCGCAGTATCTTATGGCGTTCCATGTATGCCTTGCCTGCTAGCATCTTGCACCCTGCTGTTATGTGCTGGATTGTCTCTGGGGCCTTGCCTGGTGTGATAGACCCCAGCCTCTATGGATCTTGTACTCAGAGCTTGTTCTGCCATGATTAGTGCCTCTGTGCTGTCTTTCAGTCCAGCTTTGTCCAGCCACTGGTAGGATTTCTGGATATCAGCCACCTCCTCTATCTGCCGGTGGTACATACCGTGCAGGGGCCTGTCCTTCCATGATGGTTCCTCGTCTCCCTCCTCTTTCTTGGGTTTCTGCTGCCTGAGGGATTCACTGAGCACTCGGTCAGTTGGGGCCATCTTCCCAATGTATTCTTGGATGTTCGTTGTCTCATCCTGGTCTGTGGTGCTGACACTCATCAGTCCCCGGCCCCCTTCCTTCCGCTTAGCGTACAGCCTCAGGGTGCTGGACTTGGGGTGAAACCCTCCATGCATGGTAAGGAGCTTTCTTGTCTTTATGTCAGTGGCTTCTATCTCCTACTTTGGCCCCTACTTTTGGGGGTGATGATATCTCGTAGCATTTGTGTTGTACCTCGTCAATCTCTAGCTGTGAGAGCAGTCCCTTCTTTCGAATGTTGGAACATTGAGCTACTAGTTGTTTCGCCGTCATTGTGGATGTTGGGTATCGAAGAATCCATAGGTCCGTCATCCTATTCATGTAGCCCCTTCCGCCGGGGTTACTTGCGTAGTAGCATTCCAACAACGCCCTGTTTTTGTCTCTTGCCCACCGATGCCTTCTTGTTCCAGTAGCCCACTTTTCGTCAGGGTGCCCTGGTTCCTCAACACCTGACGCGGACCTTGTTGATCCGGGCGACGTCCGAGCCGGCATGCCTTCATATTTATCTGTCTCGCTCATGTCTGCGGTAGGCTCACTTAGCATAGGGGGTCTAGCCTTAGGACCCTTACTGGATACAGACGCCCCAGGCAGGAATCGAACTTGCGATCCTGGGTTCCAAAGGCGTGTAGTCTAACCACTACGCTATCCAGCTGCTGGGTAGCGTAGCAGCAGCTGTGTGTGTATATATATATATATATATATATATATATATATATATATATATATATATATATATATATATATATATATATATATATATATATATATATATATATATATATAATATTCTGTAACTCTGTAACTTCTGTCGGTGCTGTGCTTTTGGAAACCGAATTTCCCAGAGGAACCCACCCGAGGGATTAATAAAGTTTTATCTTATCTTATCTTATCTTATGTTGAATGTGAAAAGTATATTGTTAGAATGAAAAGGTTTTCTCATTATAATGCAACATAGCTCTTTTTTTCTTTGGCCTGGGTGGCAGCTCTCCGCTTCCATAAAGAATGGAAATGAGATCCCATAAATCTTCTCTATATACACACAGGTGGCATGACACTGCCTAATTTGAATAAACAGCTGCATTTAATTACAGGCCCTTTGAACACTATCAGATGTAATGAATGAATGAAAACAGACATTACAAATCTCCAACACTACATTTTCCACATTGTTGACAGTCCAAAGTACATGTTACTATATGTCACATTTAAAAACTGAATCTAAACCAATTTCATCAATTAAACAAACTGCTTGTTAGTTTTGGTTTGGGTGAAAATAAAAATTCTATTTTCACTACATAAAGTCTCCACATGGTTAGAAAATGCAGATGTACCTACTACACTGCTCTGTGACCCGAATTGTGAAGTACAATTTGCTGCTGTAATTTACATTAAGTACCACCTAATGATTCATGCAAAAAGCTCACATAGTTCTACTGCTGTGTCAACTGTGAGCACCCTGAACACTAGCAGAAGCATCAGCGCACATTTAGGGTCAATAGCAGTCAGTCAGTTTGGAGACGTGAACTAGAGGAAACAATTCAACCAAAAGGTGCTCTTTAATATCTTTTATTATAGTGACTTAATTTTTAAATGCCTTCTTTTTCAAATATATTTAAGCTGTTATGTATCTTTTTAAACTGATGCAACTGGCATAAAAGCAGATGAGTCTTGAAGATTTTGGGGGATATTAGATAATTCCTTCTGACAGCAGCACAGACAAAGGATGCTCTTCCATAAATTAATCTGTGTTAACTAATTTTTTATAAATGTTGTCCACTTTACAGATGTTTTTGTGTTGTTTTATGTGTGATTAGAGCAGACATCTTGTTAATATTTGTTTGTTGATTAGGTAGATCTAAGAACTTTGACTGGGATTACATAATTATATTATATCATGGATAAGGGACACAGTGTGTTTTGTATTGGAACATACACTGCCAGTCAAGTTCGGAGACACATTCTCATTTAATGGTCTTTCTTATTTCACTGAAAGCATGGAAACTATGAATGAAAACATGAATTTATTTCATAACTTTTTTGTTTACTACATAACTCAAAACGTTTTATATTTTATATTCTTAAAGATAACCACCATTTGCTTTGCTTACTGCTTTGCAGACTCTTTCTCTCATTGTCTCTATGAGCTTCACGAGGTAGGCACCTGATTGTCCAACAGCCTTGAAGGAGTTCCCAGAGATGTTGAGCATTTGTTGGGCTTTTTGCCTTCACTCTGCAGTCCATCTCACCCTTAACCATCTCACTTGGGTTTGGGTCAGGTGACTGTGGAGGCCAGGCCATCTGGTGCAGCACTCCATCACTATACTTATTGGACAAGTAGCCCTTACACACCTCCTCCTCCATGCTTCATGGTGGGAACCATGGATGTAGAAATTATCTGTTCACCTTTTCTGTATCACACTAAAGCACAATGAGTGGAACCACAGATCTCAAATTTGGACTCATCAGACCAAAGCACAGATTTCCACTGGTCTAATGTCCGTTCCTGGATTCGTGCAGTCTCCTCTGAACAGTTGTAGAAATGTGTCTGCTACTAGAACACTGTGTTGTTAAATTCCACAAATGAACGCCAACAAGGCACACTTGTGACAGGAAAACATTACAGGTGACTACATAATGAAGCTCACTGAGAGAAGGCCAAGGGTTTGCAGTGCTGTCAACAAAGTAAAGTGTGGCTACTTTGAGGAATCTAAAATATAAAACATTTGGTGATATGTCTCTATTTTCCTTTGCTACATAATTCCATATATCTTGCTTTATATATTTGCTATACTAACTGGTCCATGATTGCCTTAAAGTACAGTTGCTTAAAACAATGCATCATAACTGAACTTTCAATCCGTCCCCTTTCTGTCTCTCTAATTGTTTTTTTTTTTCTTTTCAGACCTACAACATACAGGAGATATGTCACTTAACTCCACCTCCAACTATCTTCTGGACTATTTCTGCTCCTACAATTCACCTAAATTCATTCCCTTCAATACAGTGAGAATCATACTCCTACTCACTGTTTCTGTCCTTGTCTTTTATGTGGGTCACCAACGATGGCGAAGGCAACACACTTTTAAAACAGCAAGCCACTCTGACATCTTCACCTACCACGTGGCCGCCATGGAGCTAATCTGGGTCTTGGGGTGCTTCCTCATCTATTATGGCACATACACTAATCACTTAGTGAGTGAGACTGTAGGATCACACGCTTCTCGCATTACTTATTATGGAGAGATATTTTTCAACCTCCTGACCTGTGTAGAGCGTTATATGGCTGTCATTCACCCCATCACCTACATGAGTTTAAGAAATGCCCGTGGGGTCAGGATCAGAAACACCAGCATTGGTTGTGTTTGGCTGCTGAGCTTAGGAATGACATGTGTTAAAGTTTTATTACCTCCTAATTACAAAACTGTCCTACTGTTCTGCATTTTGGCTCCCTCCATAATAGTCATGTCTTTCTGCAGCCTCTCTGTACTCTTTGTTCTGATTCGCCCAGGGCCAGGGGAAGGAGGTGGGAAAAGGGAGATGGTTGACCAATCAAAGCTGAGAGCTTTCTACACCATCACGGCTATAACCTGCACTGTGTGGCTATGGGTTGTTGGCTTTCTTGTATCAAATGTTCTCAAGGAGTCACTTCTGCTGAGCAGCACTGGCAAGTGTTCAATGTTGGTGTATATGGTCTGGTTTAACTTGCCCAGCTGTTTGGTGTTACCTCTGTTATATCTTCACAGGGCAGGAAAACTCTCCTGTTGCTGTAATACCAACAAGTGAAGACAAGGATCTGATTTGAGTACACAAGAGAATATAGAGTTACATGATCTAGAAACAAAAAGTATGCTAAAATATTTGGAACAGTTTCAGTTTTATTATTATCATAACACAGGGCAAGTCAAGACTTCAACCAGACTAAGTTCCAGAAGTAGACCCAGGAGAATTAAGAAATTAATTATATTGGCCAATAAGTCTTAACTGTTAGTTTAATTGTAAGATCAATTAGCAAATCATTCTAATTGAACACTAATTTGATCTAGCGCCAGAATACTATTTTTCTTTTAGTCCTTGAGATTCAAAGTTTACAAAGATGATTATTAAGGGTTTCAGAGCTAATACTATCCTCCATCCATCCATTATTTCCCGCTTATTATTGTCAGGGTCACGGCTGGGCTGGTGCATATCCCAGCTGCCCTGCATGCAAAACAAAATAAAAGATTTGTCTTTCAGAAGTACACATGTCACATGACTGTGTACAAACATATTGCCTGCCAGGTAGTTATCATTCATGAGCTTGGAAACTTACAGGCCTGAATTATGACAGCTTTCATTTTACCATTAGCATATTTTTCAAAAGCTAGGGCTTTTTCAGGCAGGCTATAGTGCTTTTGGATCCCAAACTTTACAGATAATTATTTACCTGTAGTGACGTCATTTTTTCAGAAAATGTATTTTTTTCCTATAGAGCATTTACAAAGATATGTTGGTGTTTTTTTTTAAATTTATGTTTGAGTTTATGCCTTTCTGTATAGTTCCTGTGATGTTAAGAACTCAAATTAAACTGTTGGAAATAGTTTATTTTGATGCACATGCTATTTCTTTCTTCTTTTTTTTTCTTTGCAAATTTGCATTAAAATATTTTTTTCCTGCAGTATATAAAATTTGGTGTATTTCAAAAATAAAACTATGAAGACACTCAAAATAAATTTCCTGTGGTTGGAAACTATTTTGTGCAACTTTTTTGCATTTACAGTTTTAAGGGATATACCTCCAAAATTTCTCTAACTAGAAATATGTGTAAAAAACAAAACAAAATCATTTTCATTCTTTTTGTAGTTTATTGCACTTTTTTGAAATTTATGTAATTACTATGGACTTAATGCATGCATATTATTACAATGTGGGATATAACGGTTGTGTTAATGTATAACACCTCGAAATACTCCCAAAAATGGCTCTGGGAGCCGTGCTTTTTATTTTTCTTTCTCTCACCCTCTTTCTCTCGCATTTTTTTTCTGCTTCACTCCGCACGTGAGCCTTGTGCTTGCGCTGGGCAGAGGGGGGAGAGGCGGTAGTTACTAGTGATGGGATTTCCGCCTCTTTTTAGAGAACCGGCTCTTTCGGCTCCCAACCGTCTCTTCAGGTTGTTTTGTTGCAAAAAGACTTACTAATATATGTTTGAAAACAAAACAAAACGTGGTTTTATTTATATATTGTGGCAGAGAAATCTTAGCAAAGAAGCTCTATGGAAAGTTGGAGCTTGTTGTTTGACCCCAAGCTGATAGGGGGGGCTCTTTATTAAACACACTTGCTGATGCTACACTGTGCTTCGAGCCTGATTAACAGCATAACAGAACTCACTTATGGTACTGCATTCATTCTATAAAACAATAACTGTGACTTTGAACCACAGTACAAACATAACAGTCAAGATAACACTTAAAAGTAGCGTAACCATAAACAATAAAACAACATCTAAACAGTAGCATGTGTCCCAAGGCATGATGGGAGAGAACTAGCTGCTCCCCCAACACGCCACAATATGTTTATATATAAATATATATGGTGGCCCCTAGAGACAAAGCATGTACAAACTCCAAAAGGTGTTTTGGAGTTTGTACGTGCGTTGTCTCTAGGGGTCACCGTAAATATACTTTTATTTATTCACTCCACATAAAATTTAATAAATAAATCATATAATACAAAAACCAACTATTCACATTTCAACTTTTAACTATTTAAATTTTCAGCTTTTTCCTTTTAAACATATTTAAAGTGAAACAACACAAAACACTTCAAACCACAACACAATTAAATATAAATTAAAATATGAAAACAAAAAGAAGATGCACATTCTCTGTCATATGGGCCTGCATGAATAAACCTTCTGAATCCTTTATCACCCGCAACTGCAAATAGTTGTGGATGATTACTATACCTTTCTAATGTGACGTTGTTGTCCCTGACTCTTTCTCTCTCTTTTCCTCCCGCTCTGTTCCTGTGCTACAGCGAGTGTAACTACCGCCCCTCCGCATTCTTCCCAGCGCAAAGCACAAGGCTCGCGTGCGGAGTGAAGCAGAAAAAAAGTGCGAGAGAGAGGGTGAGAGAAAGAAGAAAAGAAAACCCCACGGCTCCTATGGAAGAAATATAGTATCATCAGAATTCAAGTATTTTTAGACATTGAATTTATGACACTGAATTTTTATCCTCCAAATTTCCCTGCAAAAATATTCACCTGCAAAAAATTCACTTGCAAAAATTCACCTGAAAAAAATTCACCTGCAAAAAATTCACCTGAAAAAAATTCACCTTTAGGAGACACGCTGCTGGCTAACGGTGTCATGTGATCAAACAGCGTAATTTAATTGGCTGAGAGCCGCTCGACTCGATCTAGTGCTGATTGCTCTGGCTTGGGTCATTCAAGTTCATCACTTTTGCAGTTGAATTTTTGCAGGTGAATTTTTTGCAGGTGAATTTTTTTCAGGTGAATTTTTTTCAGGTGAATTTTTGCAGATGAATTTTTGTAGGTGAATTTTTTGCAGGTGAATTTTTGCAGGTGAATATTTTTGCAGGGAAATTTGGAGGATAAAAATTCAGTGTCATAAATTCAATGTCTAAAAATACTATATTTCTTCCATAGGCTCCCAATAAGGCGAAGGTTTATTCATGCAGGCCTATATGACAGAGAATGTGCATCTTCTTTTAGTTTTTGATGGCTGAAAATTCCTCCAATTTAATAAAGGAAAAACTGAAGTTCTCTTATGTGCTCCTGACAGGCATGTACCTAAGATAATGAATGCTCTTGGTCCCCTTTCAACATTTGTGAAATCGTCTATCAGGAATCTAGGGTTAATTTTTGACCCGGCTCTCACTTTGGGTGTTCATGGAACCTAGGGGTAACATTTGATTCTGCTCTTACCCTGGATGTTCACGTCAAATCTCTGGTTCAGTCCTCCATCCATCCATTTTCAACCGCTTATCCGAGGCCGGGTCGCGGGGGCAGCAGCCTAAGCAAAGAGGCCCAGACCTCCCTCTCCCCAGCCACCTCCTCCAGCTTATCCGGGGGAATACCAAGGCGTTCCCAGGCCAGCCGAGAGATATAATCTCTCCAGCGTGTCCTGGGTCTTCCCCGGGGCCTCCTCCCGGTGGGACATGCCTGGAACACCTCACCCAGGAGGCGCCCAGGGGGCATCCTTGTCAGATGCCCGAACCACCTCAGCTGACTCCTTTCGATGTGGAGCAGCAGCGGCTCTACTCTGAGCCCCTCCCGGATGGCCGAACTTCTCACCCTATCTCTAAGGGAGAGGCCAGCCACCCTTCGGAGGAAGCTCATTTCCGCCGCTTGTATCCGCGATCTCGTTCTTTCGGTCACTACCCACAGCTCGTGGCCATAGGTGAGGGTAGGGACGTAGATCGACCGGTAAATTGAGAGCTTCGCTTTTACACTCAGCTCCCTCTTCACCACGACGGACCGGTGCAGCGTCCGCATTACAGCAGCTGCAGCCCCAATCCTCTGTCAATCTCCGGCTCCCTTCTCCCATCACAAGACCCCGAGATACTTGAACTCCTCCACTTGGGGCAGGAACTCATCCCCGACCCGGAGAGGGCACTCCACCCTTTTCCGGCTGAGAACCATGGCCTCAGATTTGGAGGTGCTGATCCTCATTCCCGCTGCTTCGCACTCGGCTGCGAACCGTTCCAGTGCGAGCTGGAGGCCCTCACCTGATGAAGCCAACAGAACCACATCATCCGCAAAAATCAGAGATGAGATTCTGAGGCCACCAAAGCGAAAGCCCTCCGCCACTTGGCTGCGCCTAGAAATCCTGTCCATAAAAATTATGAACAGAACCGGAGACAAAGGGCAGCCCTGGCGGAGCCCATCACCCACCGGGAACGAGTCCGACTTATTGCCGGCAATGCGAACCAAGCTCCTGCAACGGTTGTATAGGGATCGAATGGCCCGTAGCAATGGGCCAGACACCCCATACTCCCGCAGCACCTCCCACAGGACACCCCGAGGGACACGGTCGAATGCCTTCTCCAAGTCCACAAAACACATGTAGACTGGTTGGGCAAACTCCCATGCGCCCTCAAGTACCCTCGAGAGGATAAAGAGCTGGTCCAGTGTTCCGCGACCAGGACGAAAACCGCATTGTTCCTCCTGTATCCGAGGTTCGACTAGCGGACGAACTCTCCTTTCCAGCACCCTGGCATAGACTTTCCCAGGGAGGCTGAGGAGTGTGATCCCCCTGTAGTTGGAACACACCCTCCGGTCCCCCTTCTTAAAGATGGGGACCACCACCCCGGTCTGCCAGTCCACAGGTACTGCCCCTGATCTCCACGCAACATTGCAGAGGCGTGTCAACCAGGACAGCCCTACAACGTCCAGAGCCTTCAGGAACTCGGGGCGGACCTCGTCAACACCAGGGGCTCTGCCACCAAGGAGTTGTTTAACTGCCTCAGTGACCTCGCCCCCGGAAATTGGCGGGTCATTCCCCTCATCCCCAGACTCTGCTTCCTCCTCGGAAGACGTGTCAGTGGGATTAAGGAGGTCCTCGAAGTATTCCTTCCACCGCCTGACAATTTTCTCAGTCGACGTCAACAGCGCTCCACCAGCACTATACACAGTGCAGGTAGAGCACCGCTTTCCCCTCCTGAGACGCCTGACGGTTTGCCAGAATCTCTTCGAGGCAGTCCGAAAGTCTTTTTCCATGGCCTCTCCGAACTCCTCCCACACCCGAATTTTTGCTTCAGCCACTGCCCGAGCCGCATTCCGCTTGGCCTGTCGATACCTGTCGGCTGCCTCCGGAGTCCCACAGGCTAACCAAGCCAGATAGGACTCTTCTTCAGCCTGGTGGCTCCCTTCACCTCTGGTGTCCACCATTTGGTTCGGGGATTACCACCACGGCAGGCACCAACCACCCTGCGGCCGCAGCTCAATGCAGCAGCTTCGGCAATGGAGACGCTGAACATGGTCCATTCGGACTCAATGTCCCCAGTCTCCCTCGGAATGCTGTTGAAGCTCTGCCGGAGGTGTGCGTTGAAGATCTCACGGACTGGGGCCTCTGCTAGACGTTCCCAGCACACCCTCACTACGCGTTTAGGTGTACCAGGTCTGTCCAGTGTCCTCCCCCGCCACCTGATCCAACTCACCACCAGGTGGTGATCAGTTGACAGCTCAGCCCCTCTCTTTACCCGAGTGTCCAGAACATATGGTCGCAGGTCTGGTGATACGATTACAAAATCGATCATCGACCTACGGCCTAGAGTGTCCTGGTGCCACGTGCACTTATGGACACTCTTATGTTCGAACAGGGTGTTCGTTATGGACAAACTGTGATTAGCACAGAAGTCCAATAACAAAGCACCGCTCGGGTTCAGATCAGGGAGGCCGTTCCTCCCAATCACGCCCCTCCAGGTCTCGCTGTCGTTACCCACGTGAGTCTCCAGGTGGAGCACCTTCCAGCACCCCCCCCCCCCCCCCCCCCCCCCCCAGGGACTCTAAGAAGGCTGGGTACTCTGAACTGCCACTCGGCGCATAAGCGCAGATGACAGTCAGGTCCCGTTCCCCGACCCTAAGGCGCAGGGAACAAACCCTCTCGTCCACCGGGAAAAACCCCAACATACCGGCAGCAAGCCGAGGGGATATTAGAATACCCACCCCAGCCCGCCGCCTCTCACCAGGGGCAACTCCAGACTGAGACAGAGTCCAGCCCCTCTCCAGGAGACTGGTTCCAGAGCCCAAGCCATGCGTAGAGGTGAGCCCAACTATATCTAGCCGGTACCTCTCAACCTCACGCACTAACTCAGGCTCCTTCCCCACCAGAGAGGTGACATTCCATGTCCCTATTGCCAGTCTTGGCAGCCGGGGGTCAGTCCGCCAGGGCCTCCGCTCCTGGCCGCCACCCGACACACAATGCACCCGACCCCTATGGCGCCTCCTGCGGGTGGTGGGCCTGCGGGAGGATGGGCCCATGTCTCCTCTTCGGGCTGTGCCCGGCCGGGCCCCATGGACTAAGGCCCGGCCACCAGGCGCTCGCCCTCGAGCACCCTCCCCGGGCCTGGCCAGGGCGGGGCCCCGGTAACCCTATCCCGGGCAGGGTAAACTGTTCCCTCGATGTCCTTTTCATAAGGGTCTTCTGAATCGCTTTTTGTCTGGTCCCTCACCCAGGACCAATTTGCCATGGGAGACCCTACCAGGGGGCAAAAGCCCCCAGACAACATAGCCCCCGGGATCCCTGGGACACACAAACCCCTCCACCACGATAAGGTAGCGATTCAAGGAGGAGAGGTTCAGTCCTGCTTTTATCAATTAAGAAACATTTCTAAATTAAGCCCTGTTGTGTCACGCACTGAAATAGAGATTGTTATACATGCATTCATTTCATCATGATTGGACTATTGTAATTCACTGTTTAACATGTCTAAGCAAAAACTCCCTGGAGCGTTTGCAGATTGTTTAAAACACAGTAGCAAGACTTCTGACCAAATACTCAAAGTACTCACATGTGACACTGTTGCTAATACAGCTGCATTGGCTGCCCATTGAATTCACAGTCCATTTTAAGATTTTGGTTCTGACCTTTTCAGCTTTTCATGGACAAGCACCAGCCTATATCATTGAACCTTTACAGCTCTACGTCCCTGAGGTCATGTGATCAGGGCCTTCTTGTTATTCAGCTTACAAGGCTGAGAACTAAGGGTCCTAGACTGTGGAGCTATCTCCCACTGAGCTTAAGATCTGTGGACTCAGTAGTTTCTTTTAAAAGACAACTAAAAACAAAAATGCAGTTTTTAGAATTGCATTTTTATTAACTGTCGTCTGTTTTTGTTTTATACTTTGTTATCTCTATGTGAAGCACTTTGCAATATTTTATCTAGAAGGATGCTATATAAATAAAATTTTACTTACTTACTTGCTGGTTGCTTTTTTTAGAAAAAAAGTCATTAACCCTTTAAAACTGGTCGGAGCGGGCACGCTCCGTTTTGCACAACTACTTTTAAATCCCGGTAGCTCTGCAACCACGTAAGCTAGCGCAATAATTTTTTTCCCATATGAAACCGGAGGAGTTGTACTTACATCTTATGCCATCAGCTTGTCCTAGGTCACAGTTTCTTTCCACATATAGTTTTGCATCCCCGACGAGTCCCCAGGCAGCACGGTGGTTAGCACTGTTGCCGCACAGCAAGAAGTCCCGAGTTCAATTTCACCATCAGGCCGGGGTCTTTCTGTGTGGAGTTTTCATGTTCTCCCCGTGTTTGATGATTCTTGCAATTGAATGTCCGAATGATTTAACTTACCCTGACCCTTTTATTCCTCCCCACAATTGTGAGATTAACTATATGTGTCAGCTCCAAAGGTCCATCATTCTCTAACACAGTGATGTGATCGTGCAGCTGACTTCTCCTTAAACATCTCCTACCTGTGTTTTTCTTTTCTTTTTTTGTCTTTGTATTTATGGAAAGTAAAAGGGATATGACTTTAGTTAAAAAAAGCATGCTGTTGTTATTTTTCTTCCTTTCCTTTTTTTAATAGGAAAGGATTAGTACTTAGCTGCTGCTACAGAGGCTGCCTGACACTGCTTAATTTGAATGAACACCTGCTTTTGATCACAGGCTATTTGAATATGGTCAGATGTAATGGAGTGAAGGAAACGTAGACATTAAAAAACTCTAACACTACTCTTTCCACATTGTTGACAGCCCAAACTGCATGTTACCTGTCACATAAGTCACTAAGTCTAAACCAGTTGCATTCTTTACACAAATTCTTTGTTAGTTTTAGGTTGAGTTAGTTAGTTTAGTTTTAGTAAAAATAAGAATTCTGTTTTAATATGGTTTGATAATACACATGTACCCTGTGATATGACTCTGTGTTCCAAAGGCTAGAGTATAATTTGCTGCTTGATTTGCATTAAGTGCCACCTACTGAGTCATGCAAAAAGCTCCTATCACTCTGCTGCTGTGTGAACTACCCAGTGTGAGTACCCAGAAGCATCGCTGCACATTTAGTGTAAAGAGCAATCAATCAGTTTGGAGACGCAAGCCAGAGGAAACAATTCAGCCAAAAAGGTGCTTTTTAATGTATTTTATTATAGTGAGAACTTCATTTAAAATGCCTTATTTGGTTATTTAATCTGTTATTTATCTTTTTAAAACTAATTATAAATTGAATATTAGGGGCTATGCAATTAACTCATTCCTTCTAAAGGCAGACAATAGACACTTGTCCATACATGAATCTATGTTGCCTATACACCCCTAATATGTAAAAAAAAAAAAGCTATCCACTGCACAAATGTTTTTGTGTTGGTTTTCTGTGATTAAATCAGACTTGATTAGGAGAATCTAAGAACACTGACTATGATTACATAAGTATATGCTATCATAAGAGAGACAGTATATTTTATGTTTGAACATATATTCATATAGAGAGTCAATCTTCTGTAATAACATAGATACTGGCTCTGACTATTTAAATTTTATTCAGTGTGAACAAACCAACAACTTAATGATATTGCAGATAACAATGATAATGATCAGCTCTATGTTTTTATCACAAGCTTTGTTGGTAGATTTTTTCCAGTGTCAATAATTCTTTTCATTTTGGTTTTGTATTAAAAAGTCAGTTAACATTTAAGATTATATGTCCTGTAAAATTCCTTTTAAAAAATATTTCAGGAAGCAGTTTATTACTCACACTTTCGCTCCCAAAGATATAGTAACTGATCTATGACTGTCTAGGAGTACATTTTCTTGATAAGATGCATTTTAATTGTGAACTGTCGATCCCTCCCCTGTTTGTCCCTATAATTGTTTTTGTTTTTTTTCATCAGACCTACAGGAGATATGTCACTTAACACCACCTCCAACAATTTTCTGGACTATTTCTGTTCCACAAATGCAAATTCATCCCAAATGGTTCCCTTCTATACAGTGAGAATCATCCTCCTCCTCACTCTCTCTGTCATCATCTTTTATATTGGTCACCAAAGATGGCGGCAGCAGCGCTCCTTTAAAACAGCAAGCCACTCTGACATCTTCACCTACCACATGGCTGCTATGGAGCTGATCTGGGTCTTAGCATGTTTGATCATGTTTTGTGGTGCATACACTAATCACTTAGTGAGTGAGACTGTGGGATCATATGCCAGTAGCATTGCTTATTATGGAGAAATACTTTTCCACCTCCTGACCTGTGTAGAACGTTATATGGCTGTTGTTCATCCCATCACCTACATGAGTCTAAGGAATGCCCGTGGGGTCAGGATCAGAAACATCAGCATTGGCTGTGTTTGGCTGCTGAGTTTAGGACTGTCAGGTGTTAAAGTTTTATTACCCTCTAACTACAAACCTGCCCCATTGTTCTTTGTTTTGGCTCTCTCCATAATAATCATAACTTTCTGCAGCCTCTCTGTTCTGTGTGTGTTGATTCGCCCAAGGCCAGGGGAAGGGGGTGGGGAAAAGGAGATGGTTGACCAATCAAAGCTGAGAGCTTTCTACACCATCATGGCTATAACCTGTGCTGTGTGGCTGTGGGTTGTTGGGGTGCTTTTATTTAATGCTCTCAACATGTCACGTCTAGTGAGCAGCACTGCCCTGTGCTCAGCATTGATGTACATGATCTGGTTTAATTTTCCAAATTGTTTGGTGTTACCTCTGCTGTTTCTGCATAGAGCAGGAAAACTCTCATGTTGAATTTGAGTACAACAGAGAGATGTAAATGATTTATATAATATGCTAAAATGTTTGGAAATGTTTCAGTTTGGATGGATGGATGGATCATACATGATCATAAAATTTTTACGTTTCCTTTTCTAAAAGAAAAGCTTATTTGCAGAACACAAAAGGTTGTTCTGCATTTGTGCACACTAATTAAGTTTGATGTAGCAGTGCTACTTTCATTGTTTTGTTAATCCAACATTTGAGAGTTATGGACCACTGAAAAGTGCAGCAGAGTAACTTCCATGTAAAACAGAGTCTTGGAGAAGATGAACCTAAATTTTGAAGCTCTATTTCAACAGCTGCTCACAAAAGAAAGAGATTATAAGATACATGTTGGGTCCATCACTTGTTATTTTACTAGATGTGAAATCATAGACATCCTCAGCTCTTATAGTTATCTCACCCTTTTGATAAAGATTGTGGATTGAAGTGATTGTTAAGCACATTGCTTTCATTCTTATTTGAATTGGGGAAAATGGACAAAATTATTTGCCTTCCAAATGTTTCATTTCCCTTACAGAATAACGGTTGCTGGCCATGCAAATGACAGCACAAATCACCTTTATTGTTTGTACAATTTTTGTATGTGCTTTGTGTGTATGTACGTACAATTCATTGTTGTCCAATTGTAGTCGGCAGGATGCTTTAAAGTTAAAGTGTATGCTCATGTTAGGTCTAGCAGGCAGTAATCATTCAGTTAATCTCTGTAGTATTCATAAGTTTGAAAACTAATATGACTGAACTTTTACTTCATCATTAACAGAATGGTACACAATTGTATCATAATCGCCAGCTAGAGATAATCAAGACAGGTTGTAGTTCTTTTAGGTCTATGCTGGCATTAGGTATTTTCTGTTCTGCAGCAGATTGCCCTCTAGTGGTTGTTATTGTGTATTTTTTACACTGCAAGATCTAGCCAGAGGCAGTTTCACTTCTGTTAATCTGTTGCCATCCATGCCTTCACAAGTTGATAAACGGCATCATCTGTAAGTAATATTGTTTGTTATCACTGAGACGACTTGTGTGCATTATTATTTGTTGTGAAGGCGTGATATAGTTTGTAGTTTGTATTTAATTTGAATGCATGTATAACCTAAGCTAGTAAGTTTAAGCTAGCTCATATGCCATGAGGTTTCTTTAACATTTTGATCATGAGCGTGATTTCATTTGATGTTTTATTCGGGCACTCACTAAGCAGATAAATATAGTGTTCTTATATTTTTGAATATGTGTTTGTTATATTTTATATTGATGCAACATTTTTATTGGTTTATTTCTGGTTTTGTCAACAGTTTCACACTTTTTCCTTATTAAATCATCCAACTCAACACATCGGCCTGTTCCTTTGATTTTGATGAGGAGAGTGTTTAGCTGTCTGTATAGCTGAGTCTATGTTCATGAGGACAACACTTAGTCAGGACAGAAAAAGGTCCTTTAGGGAATTTTAGCTGAACTGTAAGAACACATACATGACAAAATGAAATTGGGCATTAATTGTTCATGTTATTAACCTTTTGCATAATTAATAGGGTGTAGCTCCTATATATTTCTGTTCACATTCAGATTTTGTAATATAGTAAAAAGTTATAGCAACAAGTTTGTTTGTATGTTTGACTATGTTGATTAGGTTCATTAGGTTTAGCTGAGATGTGCAGCATCTCCATGATGCCAGTTAAAAATCATTTCATTATCAGTATATTATTTAAATTTACAGTACTGTGCAAAAGTTTAAGACAGGTGAGAAAAAATGCCGTAAACAAAGAATGCTTTCAAAAATGGAAGTGTTAATTGTTTATTTTCATCAATCAACAAAATGCAGTGAATGAACAAAAGATAAATCTAAAACAAATGAATATTTGGTGTGACCACCCTTTGCCTTCAAAACAGCATCTATTCTTCTAGGCACACTTGCACCCAGTCTTTGAAGGAACTCGACTGGTAGGTTGTTCCAAACATCTTGGAGAACTTACGACAGATCTTCTGTGGATGGATGCTTTCTCACATCCTTCGGTGTCTTCATGTAATCCCAGACACACTTGATGATGTTGAGATCAGAGCTCTGTTGGGGCCATACCATAACTTCCAGTACTTATTGTTCTTCTTTTTGCTCTAGATAATTTATGCTCTAGATAAGCATCAGGGCAACTACAAGCCTAATCTTAAAAGTAGAGATAGTGTCTGTCTCCCGAATCCAAACTGGAAGCTGGTTCCACAGAAGAGGGGTCGGAAAACTGAAGGCTCTCCCTCCCATTCTACTTTTAAATACTCTAGGAACAACAAGTAGGCCTGCAGAGCGAGAGCGAAGTGCTCTAATGGGGTGATATGGTACTACAAGGTCATTAAGATAAGATGGGGCCTGATTATTTAAGACCTTGTATGTGAGGAGCAGGATTTTGAATTCGATTCTGGATTTAACAGGAAGCCAATGAAGGGAAGCCAAAACAGGAGAAATATGCTTTCTAGTCCCTGTCAGGACTCTTGCTGCAGCATTTTGGATTAACTGAAGGCTTTTCAGCGAGTATTTTGGACATCCTGTCTTCACACAGAGACTGCTGGTGTCCTTCTACAGAGCCAACATCGAGAGTGTACTAACCTATTGCATATGCATCTGCTGCACAGTGGACCAGAGGAAATCACTCCAAAGGATCATTAACACCGCCCAAAAGATCACTGGCTGCCCTCTCCCCACACTGGAAGATCTACACAATACTCACTGTCTTAAAAAAGCCCAAAACATTATAAAATATACCTCACATCCTGGCCACTCCCTGTTTAAACTGTTGCCCTCAGGCAGAGAGCACTCAGTGTAAGGACAAATAGACTCAAACACAACTCTTAGACTCAAACACAGCTTTTATCCAACTGTAATAACATGTCTGAATGCTGCTACAAAAAAATGTCCATCACGCCACTCAGCACTTCAAGTATTCTATTTATTTTATTTATTGAATTTTATTGTAAAACTTTTTTCCACTCTGATTTTAATTTTTTTGTATGAACTTAGATCAATTTGTTCTAATATAGTATGCCAAAATGAAAAAATAACTCCAAGTTTTTAAAGGTGAAATATGGAGGTAAAATCAAAAGTAGTCAAAAACGGTCAATTATACCCTGGATCCCAGAGGGTTAAAAAGCATTTTAATGATGGCATTGAGATTAATGTCAAAGATGCCCACTGCTCCCTTCAATTTTCTCTTGTTGCTACCTTGATTCCATTTTTCTTTTTCTTTTTTTTACACAGAGTCAATGAGTTTCCTTCTTAAACCATATTTTCTCTTGCATCATGGTGATGGTGATTATTCTTCTGCATCTAGTGGGAGTCCTTCACTGTGGGAAAATTGAAGCTTTTTTCCCCTTCTTCTCTTAGATAGTGATCTGAAACACTGTGGGTAACTTGAATGCAACGCAGCTTCTTTGAAAACTGTTTTTGTTTAGCATCGCTTTCGCTGCAGAAAGAAACCACACAGTAGAACATCCCATGCTCACTGTCAGTTGTCCACACAGCATCATGGATGTCACAGCTCTGTGCATCAGACTGTGTAAGTGTCTATTTCCACATGAAAAATAAGCTTCAGCTTATTTATTAATCATTATAGTCACAATTCAATAACAGCAATTATTAAATTCCAAAGACTTAATAGTTAATTTTTCTCAACAAATTTTTGTACCAATTACGAGATTTTATAATACATTTGTTAGCAGCTGTAGGAATTTTTGTAAGTTGTAGCTGTTTTTGATTTCTTCAGTGATGACTCATGATCCTGCTGTGTTCACATGATCAAAAAGTTGGTGAGTGTCATAAGTTTCCTCATTGAACAGAATCAACCTTTTGGGATAATTAATCATGGTGAACAAAGACAGCAACAGTGTATTGAATATTGTTTTATCCAGACTGTTATACAAAATGCATCCAACACATTCAAAAGTAATTTCTATCATCTTGTGCTATTTGTGCTTAGATCTGGTCCACTTCTCAGCCTTAGAAACAACACTGATGGCAGATTCGAAAAAAAAATGCCATGTCATCACCAACTACTGTTTTGATTGGCAGGGTAACATGTAAGAGCTATTTGCACTAATAAAGAGTAATACTCAGACCATTATCTTTACTGTTTAAAGTTAAAATGTCCACAATTTAGACTTTAATTGCAGAATATTTTATTAGAGATATAAATTCCACAATCAATTCACAGGTTCAAAGTTTGGACTTCCACTACCCCTTTTAGTGTCCCTGCTAGAATTTTCCCCTCTTTTCACCTCGAGTCTTCTGAACTGCTCATCTCACAGAAGACAAAGGGGAAGAACCCAAAATCTCTTTTATACCCAATGTTCCCTCTAAGCTGCGCACGTGCGCAATTGCGCACTGCTGGCACGGTCTCTGCGCACAGAAAACTTGCGTTGCGCACAAAAAAATCTAACCTGAATTGAAATTAAAACTTCAACAATTCTGTTTTGCAGTGTTAGTCAGTGGCTGCTCCGTATGGGATTAGAACGATGCCACCTTATCCCATAGTCCAGCCAATAATGCGATTCACATTCGTATATACGCAGCTAATCAACGTTGTTGACAGGCTATCAGAATCAGAATCAGAATCAGAATACTTTATTGATCCCTGGGAGAAATTATTTTTTGTTACAGTGCTCCATTTTAAACCAACATTAAGACAAGACAGACAATACGCTAACTAAGAATAGTACAATATATACATATATATACATACATACATACATAAGTCACTTATAAATAAATATTTGGAAAAGAAACATGTGTAGTTGTAGCAGCAAACAGTGTGTTAAGTGGATGCGTTGTACAGGGAGATGGCCACAGGCAGGAATGATTTCCTGTGTCGTTCAGTGGTGCTTTTCGGTAATCTCAGTCTCTCACTGAACGAGCTCCTGTGACTGACCAGCATGTCATGGAGTGGGTGGGAGGTGTTATCCAACATTGTCTTTATCTTGGACAGCATCCGCCTCTCCGACACCACCTTGAGGGAGTCCAGCTCCATCCCCACAACATTGCTGGCCTTACGGATCAGTTTATTAAGTCTGTTGGCATCTGCGACCCTCAGCCTGCTCCCCCAGCATGCAACAGCATAGAGGATCGCACTGGCCACCACAGACTCATAGAAAATCCTCAGCATTTTCTGGCAGATGTTGAAGGACCTCAGTCGCCTCAAAAAATAGAGACGACTCTGGCCCTTCCTGTAAAGTGCTGTGGTGTTTTTAGCCCAGTCCAGTTTATTGTCAATGTGTACTCCAAGGTATTTATAGTCCTCCACAATGTCAACACTGACCCCCTGGATTGAAACAGGGGTCAAGTGTTTCCTGGTCTTCCTGAAGTCCACGATCAGTTCCTTGGTCTTTGCCACGTTGAGCTGCAGATGATTCTGCTCACACCACGTGACAAAGGAGTCGACCACAGCCCGGTACTCTGTCTCATCATCCCTGCTGATGCATCCAACCACCGCAGAGTCATCAGAAAACTTCTGAAGATGGCAGGTCTCTGTGCAGTGGCTGAAGTCTGTGGTGTAGAGGGTGAAGAGGAAGGGGGAGAGGACAGTCCCCTGTGGTGCCCCTGTGTTGCTAATCACCTTGTCAGACACACACTGTGGGAGACGTACATATTGTGGTCTTCCTGTCAGGTAATCAACAATCCAGCGTACTATGACAGCGTCCTTATGTGCCGACACCGGTGTTTTAGCTAGCAAAGTGGCGTGGCTGATGTGGAGTGAAGCCACGTTAATGACAACGTGTACAACCATTGGAGATGTGAGCAGGACAGACGGAACAACTGATGGAGAAAGTGTGGACTTTATACCAGTTTTTAAATTGTGTTGATAGGCCACGTAAAACCAGAGTTATGATAAAAATATCTGCAATGTTTGGTTTTCTTCCTGAATACTGTCGTTGTTTATATTTACTACGGGAAGAAACGGTCTATAAGAAAAAACGCTCGAAAGAGCTTTCCGCCTGTGAGCAAAAACAAAACCAAAAACACCCCCACCCTTCCCTATTGGTCGAAAAAAGTACCATGTCGACCAATCAAAAAATGATATGGCAACATGGCATCTAGTTGTTAAGAAACGGGGGGAAGTTTTAGGAGTGACGGCAGTGTTTTGAGATGTGAGATGTGAGAGATTTGCAACATTGCGCAAATCTTATGTAGTTAGTGTGTAGTGTAGTCAATAGTTTTGTTGTGTGTGTCAGAAAAATGAGGCGACTGCTGAATGTTACAGGTTTTACAGGAGTGATACATCTCCTGTTGTCAGGCCTGCAGGTATCAGGCTTGTGATGTTCTCCTTTATGTGGACAGAAATTATTTTTGGAGTGGCACAAAGGATTTGTATGGCATCAAATTTGATGCAGAACACCTGATTGTTCTGTAAATAGTTTGAAATGTTTATTTAAAAAAAACACCTTGGCTGCATTAAAAAAAAAATAGCTTCAAAAAACTTTGTTGTTTGCCAAACTCAGTTACTTTTTTGAAGAAGTAACTATATAATTAATTGCCCAACATTGGTCATTATATACTGTATTTTGCAGACAGAGTTACAGGACTCTCTCCCAGACCACAGACTCATACTCATAATACAAGTCAGAGCTTTATAAAAATAAAAAAAAATAAAAAAGAAGAAAGTTGTGTTTTCAAAATTTGAGTTCAAGTTATTTTTACTTCCAATAGTGTTAACATACTACACAGGTCAATGACTACATTTTTGTTTTACATTTTCATTGTAAGTGGGGCTAAAGCAGTTAATCAAAAGTAGTCTAACATAAATGTAAATGCTGTGATTTGATTATCTTAATAAATCATGTAACTTGGATGGATTCAATGCTGGCATGACCACAGTGCACACGTCTGATGTCGCTCACAGTGGTCCAAGGGATCGCTCAGGGAGTTTGTGTGTTCGCTCAGACACGTGAAAAATTAGAGGGAACATTGTTTATACCCCATTTTTTACCTGCTCACCCTTTCTCCCCTTTCTCATACTGGGCGTCACATCTTCACATTTTGGACATCCAATCAAGTGGTTGATATTTTATCACCCTATGTCCACCTTATCTGTCACTCTCTGTCTCTCTGAATTATAATATGATTTAACACAAAGTTTGTACTTTTAAACTTTAAAATCAATTCATTACATTTCCTTTGTTTTTCTTAACATTCTTTAGCACATTTTCACATGAAAATTTATTGTAACATAATTCAAACACAGAGGAATACTTTCACATCTTTAAACTCTGTTAATTCACTTTTTAAAAATGACTTATTTTATTAAACTTCTTTTATTAAATCATACATTTTGTAGTCAGATATTTTCTTAAATTAGTGGCCCCAGGCTGTCACTTTCACCCCCCCATCCTGCACCACACACCCACACACACACCAAGGTCAGACTCTTGGTGAGGAATTAGACACAAAACTGTAAAGGTTGAAGTTGCTCATGAGCACTTACACACCACCACAAAACTCAGACATTAAAACAGTTATTTCCATTAATCAAACTTTGTTTCTCATTGAAATAGTGATCTAATATTGATCAAACTTATATTTTGATTCATCTTTGATTAAAATTAAAAAAGCTTTATTATGAGGAAATAGAGGGAAAGCTCCGTTTTAGAACTTTGATGACTTTTAGGCTTTTAGTCTACACTAGTCCGGATAAATTTGAAAATGGCGTTTTCATCTTAAAACGCTCCGCGTCCACACTACCATTTTCAGTCGTTTTCACAGAGTTGTGAGTGCACATTGAAACGTCCAAAAACGTTGCGGCAAAATGTTGAGGAAAAGCACCAAGTTTTTTAAATGGACTAACAATTAGGTGGAGTTGTTGCTGCGAGTAACACAAAAGTACAAAGTTGCAAAAGCGAGTGGGAATTAAAGAATTTGAAGAAAAGCTATCTGGAGCATGTACAAACTGATATTAATCTTTAATAGAGCTGTCAAAATTGAGAGCAAACAAAACAACTGCTGTAACAACTGCCCTCCGCTGTCTTAGTTTAATTGGTCACATGACTGCATCACATGACTAAAATGCGTCATGGTTTTCAAAAAGGCTCCAGGTACGCTGTCCACACTGCGATGCGAAAACAACATTTTTAAATGTATCCGCTTTGAAGAACATCTTCAAAACGCTCCATTTTCCTTGACTGAAAACGCCGTCTCAGTGTGGACTGAAGGCCAAAACGGAGAGAAAAAGATGCGTTTTCAAACGAAAACGTATTAGTGTGACCTTGTGTGTGGCCTTACTCACATAAGTCTGAATATTAAGACCCTTTAATCTCTTTAATCTTTTAATCTCTCTCACCTCTGATCTAGCGATGACTGGGGGGGACTTTAGTCTCTTTCTACCACAGATCTCACAACAATACAATACATACAGCATATTTTCTTCTTTCTCTCACAGTGTAATTCTTACTTTCACACAGACAGAAGATTAAAAAGATTAAAAAATATTGATACATTTTATCATAACAACATCTCCTATGATAAAATACAGTCAAAATGTCTTGTTTAAGTGTATATAATATAAATTTAAAGCAAATAAATAAAGACATATCAGGTATCGCATCGCAAAATGACAGCAATGCAAAATCCACGTTTTATTTATCGTGTTACTCTGTTGCTTGCTGAGGAAAAAAGAAAAAAATAGGGTTAGGTTCACTACTGAAGACACTGGGAACATAAACTGAACACAACATGACAGTTTGTATGTGTGATTTTAGCATTGACATATTAAAGAAAAACTCATCCTGGGTTCTTACACACCGGTTCATTGTTTCTCGCTTGTTTCTCTGACAGTTTCTTCAAAATCTTTTTCATTTCTTTGTTTCTCTCTCAAGTGTTTAATAATTTGTTCCTTGTCTTTTTCTAACTTTCCCTTTCTTTCTGTCATCTGGATTATAATGTTCTCTGTTTCCTCCATTAGCTTTTCTGTCATCTTTAACAGTTCATCATGAACTTCCATTCTCTTTTCCAGGTCCTTTTCTTTATTTGTAAGCTTTTGCCTTTGTTTGCATTTATCCAAAGCCAAAGCTGGGATAGTCTCCAACATGATTTCTTTCTTCTCTGCCTTGTCCTCCTGAATCAGTGTGATGAGTTTTTCTCTCTGGTTCTTCAGAGATGTCTTCTGCTCCTTGAGTTTTTTAATGGTTTGTTGGACATGTTCTAAGTCTTCCTCATTGTTCTGAAACTCATCTTCAAGGCTTTTGTTTTCTGTTAGAATAAAATTGCAGGAAAAAAAATGTTTAAACCTAATATCGCTGAGAGCTAAAACACATACTTGGATGCTTCTTAAAACAAAACAAAACAAACAAACCAAAATATTTAAACTCTTCAAGACTATTAATTACTGTATAATATAATACTAATTTAAATTAAAAAATGAATAAAAACATGAAACAATCTTGATTAGAATGTATATCCACATACATATCAATATAAGGGTTAATATAAATACCCTGTATTTAACTGTATTTATCTACAAGTATGTAGATCATAGGGATAAAATTTTGGTAATTTCTATGTATTACACATGTGCTGGCAGTTCTAAATTACTATACCAGTATTAAAATGTAAATAAAAATAGATAGTTTGAAGCATTACTATTACATTAGAGAAGTGCTGCCAATTTTATTCAAAATCACATATCTATTCATACATATTTATACATATTTTTCACATTTTAATTTCCTTTCACTTTGTTGTTTATAGAAGTAAATGAGTGCGAACATGATATTTTGATGGCAATACATACAATCAGGATGAAGCACAAAAAGTTTTTTTTTTATTATTATTGTTGCTATAACAATAATTTTACAGTGGGTGATTTCCTCAAATATCTTTACCTATCCCCCCCCAAATGTCTCAGTCACAATAGAGGAAAATTTTTACACATTCAGCAGGTCGCTGGTTATATTCTTTTATAAAAGTAAAGTTGTTGAGAGCCTTCAATTTTGCTGGTAAACCGCTGCCCTGCAGCAATTACATTAACTGATCTTCAAAGCAACAATTATAAAGGCAATGAGATTACAAGATCATTGCTGTAATAATTTTGGTCATGCTGCAATCTCCATCCACTGTTTTCCCTAGGGTGCCTTTAACATTGTTGTTTATGTGTTTGTGTCATTTTTATTTGAATCACGTTTGTACTTCTTAGCCCTTTATTTTAAAGGCAGTTACACTAAAACAAGACATTAAAAAGGTCTGATGATAATTTGAGGTTGGGGTAAAAAGTACCATGAAGTTTGAACTTACTGGTTTTATTTTGTCCACATTTCCATATTAGGAATATTACTGTGCAGATGCTTATTAAACAGACAGCCAAGTTGATGGTAATGTGAACAGCAGTATTAGACTGGACCATGAAGAGATCACCTGTAAATACAAGGAGACAAAATGTTCTAGATTCTACTTTCTGTAACTGAAAATTAATGTGAGTGATATAAGAAAAAAGCATTTCTACCTGAAACATGGATGTGTGTCTCTTTGATTTGACTGATATTCTTCTGTTGAACTTTGCAGGTGAAGCTGTAGCTCTGTCCTTTCTCCACAGTCACTTTACTGCTGACAGCATAGAGGCCATCAGAACCTCTGACATTCTTTGTAGGTTCAACAGAAATGGGTTTTCCCTCACTGTACACCCACAACATCTGAGGCTCTGGATACCAGCCATTAGATTTACACTCTAACACCATTTTATTTTTGACATTAGTGAGTTCTATGACTGGTGAGGAAACTGAACCTGCAAAGAAAAGAATTAAATAGTTACTGTTCGCCCAAATTTATCTCTGATCAATCTTAACTCACATTGTTCTTGTCCTAAGAGACTTATAGATTGGCCCAATGATATGTGAAATCAACATTGCCAATCTGGCAGGACAAAATTCGAATATTCTTATTTATTCCATTTGCTCTTGTCAAAATTCCTGTATATAGGCTGAAATTACCCTGTGCCTATCCAAGTATTTCCTTTGTCAAATCAACGTTCCTCTGGTCCCTCTTGGTCGTTAAAAGGGCCTCCTTGGCTGTAGTGTTTTTATCATGGGGCCAACTCCCCCTCGGTTGGCTAAATGCCCATTTAGTGGGTGCACAAATCCCCTCCAATTATAAATACTGTTGGTTTTTGTTATGCACCTCTCTTATTTGTCCAGCTGTTCCATGTGCTACACTGGTCAGGTTGTGTACCCCTATGGCCAGAATACTAGATTGCCAATGATTCAGTAGGGATTCCCTCTTGTCAGTTTGTGTCGGTATGCTCAGTCCAAATATATGTTCAAGAAGCATTTTTTAGCCCAAATCAGAGCTGGTTTGGTTACCCAAAATAAATGCACTTCTATTCTCAACTCACATGTCTGTGATCCACTTTCTACTGGAGCTGACACAAGTGTTCCTTTATCCTACTTGTCATTCTGAGTGCCCTTTGATCCTCAATATCTATGTTGCTTAAAGTCTTTCTTCACATCTAAATTGCAAAGTGAAGAAATGAATCTAAATTAAATGAAACTTACCTACAGCAAGCGTCACCACACTTTCTGCATTAAATTTAGGTACAAGGCATTTGTATGTTCCTGCATCAGAGAGTTGCACTGTGGAGAGTTTCAATGAAACGTCTCCACACTGCAGTTTGTTGACAGAGAGTGATGTTCTTCCTGTGTACAAAGGATTCTGCTCAGTCAGAAGCTCCACACCCTCTCGCCTCACATAGACAGATCTAGGTTTGAGGTCCTTTCTGGACCAATCCACAGTCAGGTCAACAGCATCCACAGCAGGTTCCAGGTGGCATGGCAAAATGATGTCATCACCAATCATGGCCACTACTGGCTGAGTTGGACCAATCATCTGATGTTGACCTAATAAATTTAGGCACACAAACAAATTCTGCAGTTTTGTAATTCTGGAGACTTCATGAGTTTCCAAGATCAGGCTGAGTAAGATATGTAACTGATTTATTTAACGAAATCAACATAAACTGTTGCTGTAACAGTGTTTGTTTTCATGTTCTGTTAAAAACTACAGGTAAGTACTTTAAACTGTGGATTTTCTAAATGTTGGTGTGCAACTTACCACCACAAGATTGTGTTAAAAAAATGAGGATCACAACATGTTGCAAAACCAAGCGATGTCTATCCTTTATACCACTCATTCTAGATGTCTGCAAAAAAAAGGGCATATATCAAATCTGCAAAAACAACACACACACTCCAGCCCTGGAGAGCTGGTGTCATGCAGGTTTTATATGTGTGCTTGATCCAACACAGCTTATTTAAATGGCTAAATTACCTCCTCAACATGTCTTGAACCTCTCCAGGGTAATGAACTAATCATTTGAGTCGAGTGTGTTGACCCAGGGTGATATCTAAAACCTGCAGGAGACCAGCTCTCAAGGCCTGGAGTTCGACACCCCTGCACTAAGCCGTTCTCATGCTAAAATGCCCTTAAAAAATTCCATTATTTTAAAATAAAATTCTTAAAAGGTAATCATTTAAAATGTACTCCTCTCCAGACAAACAGTTACAAGACAGATCAATTGCATTGCAGGAAATATGGATATTCAGTTAAAAGACAAACTGGAAAATTATGACTTTTTCTTTGTGATGGTCCCCGTTCCTCACCGGCTGACTCTGTGTTTTGTTTGTTTTTTTCCTTTGTGCTCTCTCTCTCCTCTGCCAGGGCGGTGCTCATTATGGGCTCCTGTCCCTGGCCCACGCACCTGTGCTCACCGTCACACCTGCAGCCAATCCCAGCTGATTTGGAGCACTATTTATGATGGCGGACCTGTGTCATCCTTCACTGGATTGTTGAGCCATCAGCATCTGCCCTGGACCCGAGCACTTGTTGCAGGCTGCTGAGTTTGCATATTTTGCTGTGAAGTACAGCCAGACTTTGACCGCTTCGCCTTGGGCATTTTTAATCTGTAGCTCTGCTCTAAAAGAACGTACGTACCTGGCCCCGCCTACTATCCTCGGAAACGTAAAATGATTGGCTAGAATCTAAAGTGTATCACAGCTCAGGAAAAAAAAGCACCGAAATAAAGCACCGAAATGTGTGCTGCTTTTCAGTCTGGTTACTACCAGGGACATAGCAAACACTGAAATTAATTTTTTTGCATGCAGCAATGAATTTTGTTCACTCAAGTTTAGCTTTTCTTCTTTCAAAATAAATTTCTCCTCAAAATGCAACACGTGTACTTGCAAATTCTTTTTACGTGGTCTCATTCTTTTTTTTACATGTGCTCAGAATAGTGGCAAAAAAATAATGCCATAGTTTTTGACAACAAATTTTAGTGTTTTGTTATGAAGTTCTTGTTTGTTTGTTCCCTGTCTCAAAAACAAACACACACACACAAACCGCACAAACCAAAGAAACAAAAAAAAGATAACGACTTACCACAGATGAAGACTCCAGACTATGACACAGTGATCCAAACTTTCACTGTCGAAGTGAAATGAGTCACTGAAGCTGAGCAGGAAGCAGGAACTAATGAGTCACTGCAAACCTGACATTCCTGTCTGATCAGTTTCTAGTGTTCCATCTATTAGATAAACACTGAGCACTATGAACACAGGGACAGTTACCTTTAATTGCATATATTTCATCAATCAGATCAGTACAGATCATGTGTAAAACAAAGATGAGCTCAAAATAGTTTCAGCAGTTTCTTATCACCTTCAATAAGGAGCTCATGTTGTTGGTAGCATTTGCACTTCATTCTCTCTGTAAACACAACAGCTCTAAAAGTTTTGAACGTATTCTGATAAAACTCTGTAGGCTGTAGAGCAGGATCATGTTATAACAATTCAATTAAAATCTGTCTGACATCCACCAAAATCAACTTTATGATTTGTTGGTGGAAAATTGACAAAAAGACTTAAAACCTAGAAACTACTATGCTTAAAAGTACGCTGTATAATGTCAACATTTATAAAGTATAAAGATTTAAATTATCATATCACATTTGACCTCTGACCTCTTCCTAAGTTTAACAGATCAACCTGGAAGTTAAAGTAAAAGGAGGCAGCACAGCTGGAACTCTGTGTGTTCAGGGCACAAATCATCGTTCATGTGTCACTTCACTGTTGTGATCTTTGTAAAGAATCATTTTTACCTCTAACATTGTTCTTTTCATTCACAACTGCTGTTTGCAGAGGTCCGGTTCGCAGCTCTGTTGACATCACCACAGTTTTAGCAACGTTTGACTCTGAAAAAAAAAGTTTTTTAATTAATAACAGAGGCAGATAAAATACTACATGACGTATCAAATAATAATTTCTCTAAGAAGGCTTAAAAGAACTTTATATAATGTCAAATTACTCATTAAAATTAAAGCTAGAATAGCTCAGTGCGACATCATCAACAGTGAGTTAGATATTAAACATTTCCTGGAAGAACTCACCAACAACCAGCCGGATATCTGCAGATCTTTGCATGCTCTGTATCTCTGGGAGGAAACATCTGTATATTCCATCATCTGAGAGCTCCACCTTCCTGATCTTGAGCGATGCGTTGCAGCTTTTCAGGCCTTGAACAGCTCCGACCTCCCAGCGTACCTCCACATCTTCATGTTTACGTCCTCCTGGTTTGGGTGGTAACAGTACACATACATGTGCTGGCTTTGTGCATCTTTGGGGTCAGGAGGAAGGACCAGTCTCCACCATTCCACTGTCACCTCCTTGTCCTAAACTGGAGAGGCTGCACGTGACACGGCAGGATGACATCATCACCATGAATGGCCACGACTGGCTGAGATGAACCAATCACCTGAAGATAACCTGAGACACAGAGAGGAAGGGTGAAATATAAAATACTGTGTTTTTAGAACAGGGTGAAGCACAAATATTCACATATTCACTGAGCCTTCTGGCAGAGTCAAAGAGTCCTGCTACACATGTTCAAACACTCCTGCATATTTCATGTCATAGTGAAAATCTTCGTAACAAAGCATTAGAGGAGGTCATCACATGAAGAAAAATCAGACAGAGAGTGTTTTCAGAGTTCATCTAAGACACCAACAAACTGTCTGGTGATCCATTTCCACTCTGCAGTAATCCTTTCTGTTCTCCACTACGATATCACTATTATTTTGGATCACCAAACAGGACAAGAACAGACAACAGCAGACAGTGAGGTCTGCAGAAAACACCACTGCTGCTGAACTGACCTCAGATCAGGAAACAAGCAAGGAACATCACTGCAGAGCCATCATACCCTTAACACTGTAACAGCTCCTAACCTCTGGCCAAAAATGGTAGCACTTTCTATTACAGCGCAGTAATAAGGGGTAATAGTAGGGTAACAAGCAGGAAACAAGATGGTAAAAGTGTGGTTACTTATTACTATGCAATTACCAAAGGAAAAACCAGGTAATATCCAGGTAATATCATAGTAGCAATAGTGGTTACAATTGAGTAATATTATGCTGGAATTAATGTAATTGGATAACAAAGGTCCCAAAACTGGGGGTAACAATGTGAAAATAGAGCTCTGTCATAAAGTGGGAACACGGAAGAAACAAGACCGTAATAATGTGGTAATTTCTAAGTTATTATACCTGTGGTAGTTTGTGTAATAAGCACAATAAAAACTGCAAAATGCAAAACAGTCTAGTTCTATTTAATAGCATATTAATAAACTATTAAAGCAAACTTAAAAACTGTGTGATTATTGCCTGGAAAAACCTGTGGTAGGTTCTGTATAATAAGCATAAATAGAAACAGCCTGCAACAAGCTGGCAGCCAGTCGGTGGCAGACTCCTGCCAACTGGGAGTCTGCACATTCAATTTTATCCCTGGATAATGTGACTTTAGCTAACATTTGCCTCTTTTTTGGCTTGCCCTGTAGAGCCATGCTTGCATAAACCAATGAATTATAACAATACATTTGGAATCAAGTCCATATTATAGGTTCTGCTGTAGGACTGCAGGATAAGTAAAACCTTTTTTTATTTTTTAGTTGTATTTAGGACCATGTGTCTTGTAGTTTTTTTTGTTTTCTTTAAAAATAACTCTCACTGAACCACCACAGTCAATCTGTCAACATGTTTGTACTCTCTGCTCAAATTGCCTTCATATTATTATTATTATTATTTTTTTTGCTTTTTAAAGAACTTATTTTAACATTGCACTCATCAACAAACAAATCGTCCCTAACAAAAAAAAGTAACTTCAAGGACCAAATTAAATTATATTCATATTTTATTACATGTCAACATACAGGCCACAAGTAGGGGTGACATGGGCCTAAAGAGAGAAAGAGTTTGAGACACCTGCTTTAATTAGATGATCACATGACACAGATATAAAATGGTAGAATATGTTCTCAATTATAATTTACCATAAATGTATTGCTCAGGAATAGAACAACTTAAAAGACTACAAAGGCTGAACAGCTAAGTCCTACTTATTATTTCTCCATTATTCACTTTTAGTGTTGTTCCAGCGTACATGGTTCATGTCACAGTCCTGGTTTTGGTGACCTGGGCCCTGTTTCAGGAAGCCGGTTTAGTGGAAAAACTGACTAAGTATACCCTGAGTTAACGAAAACTCTGGGTTTTCGGTTTCACAAAGCAAGTTCAGATGAAGCCTCAGTGAGTCACTATGACGACACACTCCGTGAAGCTAACCTGCCCCCTAGCAGGTTTACTACAACTAACCCTGACTGTCTCCGCCCCTTTGTCGGAAACCTGACAGTAGGAAGTGTCGGACATGGCGTGCCTCTTCCTTGAAGAGCCAGTAGATCGTGAAGCCCAAATTCTCCGCAGAGCTCTCCGCCGGGAGAGAGTGATCAGAGCGCGTTTGGACATTTTATCATTTCCTGATGATTTTCTGTGCGAACGTTACCGTTTCTCAGCACAATCTATAAGGTATTTGGATAATATCCTCAGGCCATATATTACGCATGTGACACATCGCGGACATGCTCTCAGTTCATCACATATTATTTGTATTGCACTTCGGTTTTTTGCAAACGGGAGCTTTCTGTATAATATTGGTGACGCTGAGCACGTTTCCAAGGCTACCGTCTGTCGGGCAGTCAGGAATGTTACAGTTGCACTGAAACGTCTCCTGTACTCATTTGTGTTCCCCGGTCATAGACCCACAAGATTTATCAAAGAGAGATGCCACAAAATTGCAGGTATCAGGATGACCAAAACTTAATTTATGATGTGGTGATACTTGGACTACTACTTAAATTTTACATTTATTTTCAGGGTTCCCAGGCGTGATTGGCTGTATAGATGGCACTCACATTCCAATCATTGCTCCTTCAGTAAATGAAGGAGACTATGTGAACAGGAAGTCTTTCCACAGCATTAATGTGCAGGTACATAGTTCCCTGTAGCATTTCAAACTAACAAATTATTTCATTATAGTAATGGATGCTAATTTGTGTTCTCTGCACTGTGAAGATCATATATGATGCTGCCAACATTATCACAAATGTGGAAGCCAAGTGGCCAGGCTCTGTCCATGACTCACAAATATTCCGTGAATGTACACTGAGCACAAAATTTGGACATGGTGAGTTGAGAATACTTTAAAATATATAAAGACCAATTGCTTCAGGGACATTTGAACTGAAGTGTATCCTTCTGTCTTAGGAGAGTTCACTGGCTACTTGCTTGGTGATAGGGGGTATCCATGTTTACCCTATTTGCTTACCCCTTACTCTGACCCTGAACCGGGCCCACAGCAGCGATATAATCTGGCTAATTGCAGGACAAGAGCCAGAATTGAAATGACTATCGGAATGCTTAAGGCCCGGTTCCAGTGCCTGCAAAGACTCAAGGTCACCCCAGAAAGGGCATGTGACATTATTGTGGCATGTGTGATTCTTCACAACATTGCCACAATTAGAGGAGAACACTGTCCTTCTGAACCAAACATCAGCAGTGATCCAAACCACGAACATCCTGACCCTCCCACGGACATACAAGATGGAAGCACAGTCAGAGACACCATATGTCACAATCATTTCTTTTGACCCATCACCTCAACATGTTGAAAGAAGAATAAACAGATTTTTTGTTCAACTGGCTTTATTGGTCGCCTGTGTTTCCTGTACACAAAGTATTAAAAGATGTAAACCTCATAAAGTGTCTCTGTTGCTTCCTCCTCTGTAACAGCTGTCAATGTTTCTTCATTATTTTCCTAAAGAAATAAACAACATTGCTGTTCTACTGTAAACTCATATAATCTGTGGAGTATTACTCACAACTGCATGTTGGTCTGGCTCAACAGGAGGCTGCACCAGATGCAGTACACCACCACCATCAACTGATAGAATATGAGGTTTATACAGGTCACTTATAACTTACAAGGGACCAAATGGCAATTAACAAACATACCAATCACCTTACACTTCATTGTCATTATGCTCTCAAAGACAACCAAGACTGAGGGAAGGCAAAATCAGTAGGAAAATAACTTCACTACAAAATAATCCATTATGGTAAAGAGTTTATCAAATGAATGAGCAGCACTGCAAAGGTGACTGTGAAGAAAGGATGTATGCACATCATGTATTATTTTGGATTTACCCCCTATGTAGGCACTTGTGTCTTGCGGGGTTATTGACTCAGAGGATGTCCCCGCAGAGATGCCTTCGGCCACAGGGCGCCCACTGTTTTGGCTGAGGGCCAACTGCTCAGCCTCTGTGAGTGGTGGTGGTGGAGGACCCCCACCTGTTTTTCGGGCCTCCGCTTTTTTTCTGTTGGCTATAACGGGCCACATTTGAGCATACAGAGTACGCAAATATGTACTTGTAATGTGCTCAGATGATTTCAATAAGTGCTTACAGGAAGGAAATTAATGTAGCCTCTAACTGCAATTGATTTACATCGGACAAACAGACCAAGCACTATGGCTCATAATACAATTACACCTTACCTGTTTGGACTATATTTTTATATTTCATTTTTACTTGCTGCCAGGAACGTTTGGGGCCTGTTGGGTTGCACCTGCGCTCAATGTTTATATTAACACTCACGCATTGACTCTGTCGGCTATGTTTTGCCATGCATGCTCCCTGTCTTTTGCAGCTGTGGCTGTGTTACTTTTTTTTCCGCAAAATTTGCATGTTATCGGCATATGCTGCCATCAGAATTTCGGCGTCAAGCGCTGTGAAATACATTGACCGTGCCTTCTTTCCCTCCGTCTCCATGGTGACTCGCTTAATCTGTGCTCCGCTTATCAGGGCTTTATGTATCCTCGTCCGCGCGCTTCACTTGGGGTTAAAGCAACTCCGCGTTGACTGAACTACTTGTTATCAGCCTTTCTGAAACCGAATATTCCGAGTTGGACAGTTCGGGGTTACTAAACCCTGAGTATCGTTTTTCACTCTGAGTTTTCTAAACCGGCTTCCTGAAACAGGGCCCTGTAGTGTTTTGTGTATTGTTATTGTTTTTTTTTATGATTTCTTTGTGGTTTGTGATTTCTAGTGTTTTGTAGTGGTTTAGTTCTGTGCCTGTGTGTCTCCTGTTTTACTTTGAAGGTCCGTGTCTCATGTTAATGTTTCTGGTTTTGCTCCCTTGTCTCGTTAGATCGGATTTGTCCCAGCTGTGTTGCCCTCCTGTCTGTCATTCCCTGATTGCTCCATCTGTGTATTTAATCCCTGCGTTTCTCTTTGTCAGTGTCGTGTCGTACCCTTGTTCTGGCCTTTGTGTTTTGTTTCCAGTTCAGTTTCCAGCCCTCGTAGTTTTGTTCTGTTTTTTGACTAATTCCTGCAATAAAGCAGTGGAGTTAGAGTTTAAGTTCTGCCTCCACGAGTCTGCATATTGGGTTCTTTTTCCTGCCTGGCTGCACACAGCCATAACAGTTCACACAGTCAGCTTGATATACTGTTGATAAAGAAATTCCCTCTCACAATGGGAGTACCTGTAATCATAACTCTATGATAGAATGCCAAAAATACATAATAATTTCTTGTAATACTGTGTGGTATGTGCCATATTTATGTAATGTTGATACTTCATTTGTAAAATATCACGTCACATATAAGATGTACCAATGAGAAAATACATAAATTATGTCAATACTCATATCTTAAATACACATTTATATAATTTTTTTGTGGTCTACTTTTCCCTAGCTCTCCAGTCACATGATCATATGACACATGACTTCAAGTACTCTTCCACCCTTTTGTATCCTCCTGTCAAGGTCTGTGTGCGATAGGCAGGAAGGGAGGAAACAAAAACTCCAGGATGCGCCTCTGTCAGTGTGCCCCGGGCAGCTGTGGCTACAATGTAGTTGCCATCACCAGTGTGTGAATGTGTGAATGACTGAATGTAGTGCAAAACGCTTTGGGCTCCTTAGGGACTAAGTAAAGCGAGGCCATTTACTTAAACTCAAAAAAACCTCAGCTTTATTGCACG
The DNA here is from genome assembly GCF_041146795.1 of Maylandia zebra. Classification (NCBI taxonomy): domain Eukaryota; kingdom Metazoa; phylum Chordata; class Actinopteri; order Cichliformes; family Cichlidae; genus Maylandia; species Maylandia zebra. Next base: position 15,925,582 of record NC_135169.1, on the reverse strand, counting down.
AGTTAAAACTAAACTAAACTAAACTAAACTGGAAAAAGTGAACAGAACACACAGGCAAGTAAAAGGATGTGACGCAACACTGAACAGAGGAAAACGCAGACAATAAATTAAAGGAGTAAATGAGGGCCAGGAGGGAAACACAGCTGACACTAATTAAACAAGAGACGCAACACTATAAACACAGACAGCTAAGGGAGCACAGAGACAGGAGTAACTTGAAACACGACTGACTGGGGAAGAATATAAACATAAAGACTGAACTAAACCTACACTAAACACGAGGAGACAGGAACAAAGCCTTGTATTTACAAAGTAAAGAAGAACTAGAGCACGGAAAATACAAAACAGAAAGAAAAACACAAGTAATCATAAACCACGATGAAATCACAGATTAATAATAAAACTAAAGTCAAAACACTGAGTCACCAGTGATTAAAGTGATTAAAGTTTTAGACATAATTTTTTTTTTTTTTTTGGAGTGCCAAATACTACTACTAATACTACTACTACTACTACTACTTTCCCTTGTATAAAAATGCCCCATTCACTTCCACTAAAACCACATTTTTTTAATCTCTCTGCCATTGTAGTATAAAAACATGCTTTATTTAATTTCATTTTGAAGAAAAGTTGTGATATTTGACATTTTTACTTTACTTCACCAGATTTAACCATTTTGCCATTCTAGGCCAATTGAAAACATTTATTTTGGAAACTCCAACAACACCAAAAACTTAAACAACATAAGAACACCACTGAACATATGTAATGTGGAAAAATTTAAAATAATAATAATAATAATAATAATAATAATAATAATAATAATGGATTGCATTCATATAGCGCTTTTTGAGACCCTCAAAGTGCTTTATAATTCCACTATTCATTCACTCTCACATTCACACACTGGTGGAGGCAACTACAGTTGTAGCCACAGCTGCCCTGGGGCAGACTGACAGAAGGGAGGCTGCCATATTGCACCATCAGCCCCTCTGGCCAACACCAGTAGGTGGTAGGTGAAGTGTCTTGCCCAAGGACACAACGACCAGGACAGAGAGAGCAAGGGGATCAAACCGGCAACCTTCCGGTTACAGATGAGCTTCCCAATCCCCTGAGCCACGGTCGCCCCAAAATGAAAACATCCAGGCTTTGAATGAGAAAAAGTGTGTGTGTGTGTGTGGGGGGGGGAGGGAGAGAGAGCGAGAGAGAGAGAGACAGAGAGAGAGAGAGAGAGAGAGGATTTTATGGCAGATTTTATACACAAAGGTGTTAAAACAGAGTATGGATGGCATGTGAAAGACCCTAGATTTCAAAACTTGGACTGAAAAGAAGATTTCCTACTAAAATCTGTGCCACAAGCTATAACACAGCCAAAATGATCGCCAAATCAAAAGAAAAAAAGTTTTTAAAAAATGCACGTAACAATGCCTTCAGATCCGGAGACGCTCAGGCCTACAGTACATTACAGGGGGGCATCAAAGAGGCCAAGCACAGCTACAAGCTGAAGGTGGAGGAACACTTTGTCCACACTGACCCACGATGCATGTGCCTGCGCATCCAGGTCATCTCTGGCCACAAGCCTAGCAATTCCAAGGAAAAGCAAAGCAACAAGGAAAAGTCTGCCTAAACCCTCCCCTTGATGACTGCCATAACGTCATTCTCACCACAATGCACGTCCATAACGCACTGAGCAGTATCAACCCTTGCAAAGCTGCTGGCCCTGACAGATTTAAACCCAATGGGAGTATCCCCCCCAAAGAGGGACAAAAGGACCCACTGACGATCCTCTAATCACCTGAGCCAAGGTGTGAAAGCGGGTGTGGGTCCCAATCAGCCAGGGTTTCGGGTGAATCCCTGGAAACAAGACAAGACAGTGGAATGCTAGACAGAATAGGAAAATACACACAAAAGCAAAAGAGCAAAAGTAACTTGGTGTGTGTTTGTGTGTGTGTATATGAGTGTGAGATACTGCAGATAAGTGCTTGGAAGTGACGTGTATGAAGGTGTGTGCGTGCGTGTGTCAGTCTAGTCACTCACTGACAAACACTTAATAAACAGGAGAAAACGTACACCAATATATAGCCAGTTCATCCCTTCTGCTTTATTGCTGTTTAAAAATGGTCACAACGATTTAAAATACTGTACACAAAGCCTAGGATTCTTAGATCAAACAAACAAACACACACACACACACACACGATTAAGCACTACAAGTTGGGAGGCTGAGGCTTCAGCAAACAGCCTGATTTAAAAATGATTTAAAAATTAAAAACATTTACATTGACAGGGCTCTAAAGAGTCTTCCAGAACTTAAGCAACAAATTTGTGTTGAGGATTTTTCATACAGTTATTATAACTATAAATTGACTATTAATTGCTTTCACATCAATTCTTGATGTTTCTTTTGTGCCAACAAGAAAACAGTTTATTTTTCATTATGCATTCATTTGTTTGGATATCTTATTTAATATTGGGTTAATTTGGTACATAGTTTACAATCTGTATAGTCTACAGATTGTAAACTATGAACAAGATTAATATTTAAGTTTTTTTCTTGTATTTCTGTAATGATACAACCATCAGTTACATTATTTTTGTATTAGTATGACAAAAGTCAAAGTACCATGGGAAACATGAACCAGCCTGCTAGTTGTGTCAGATGCAGCAAAAGTCTGAAGTGGTTACTTGTTCCACCCACTGATATGAACGTAATCACAGAGGCTTAAATTACCACAAGAGAAAATCGGTCTCAGTGGAAACTACTTTCGTAAAACTACTTTGTAGCATTGCAACATTTGATATTAAAACTGTTTGAGGACACTGCCGTAACACTTTAGTCTTCAGCAAAACAATATGGATATCAGAGCTCTCGATATCAGACTGTGTGAGTAATTTCCACATTTGAAAAAAATACATAGAAATAAATTAGATAAATAAATGCATAATATACTTAAATTAATCTTGTAAAAAAAAAGTATCAATGTTGTTCATGTTTTGCTGCAAAGGACTGCATTTTTATGAAATGGTTATGAGATGTCAACTTTGTCACATATCTTTGTTCCACATTACAAAAAGGTTATAAAGTTAAAAATTTTTAAAAAGTTAAAAATGTTGTCTAAAATATGTTTATTTCAGTTTGTTTTACTTAAAGACAAAGTAGCCTAGAGCATACGTGGGTCACGTATGATGAATTCATATATTAGTACCTGTAAGAGTCAGCAGATACCTTCATAAATCTGCCTTTATCTCTTCAGCGATGACCATTATGATTCTGCTGGGTGTTCAGGGTGAGAGAGTTGGTGAGTACCAGCGATGTTCTTGTTTATATAAATTCCATTTCATTTTTTTCATTTCTGAGTAGCAAACAATTCAAGAAAGAAATGTAGGTAGCAGGTTCTTTGTCCTTGACTTAATGATCATAGGTGTAATGATATATTTTGTGTTTAGACTTTTATTTCTTGCAGTGATATTGTTTCATCAATGAATTTTGTTTTATTTATCTACAAATTTATGTATTTTAATGGCTGATATTAAGTGAAACATGCCCACAAAATGTCCCAGAGTGTTTTTTTAAAGGCTTTTAAAACTGTTGGGTATTTTATCTTCCTCTTTCATTTGAACTCTTTTTACATATTCATTATTTAATCCAGACTGTTTTGAAGAGGCGGGCCTTTTCTCTTCTGATGGTACACCTTGGGTCATTGTCATTGTTTTATGGAGCGCTCTGGTGCTGTCGTTTGGAATCTACTTTGGCAACAATTGCTGGGACAGAGGTGAAGAACATGATGTTTTGCACACAACTTTGTGTTGATCACTTTTACTTTGTCACATGCTCTCATCATGCACATCAGCACATAATTCAAGCTCAGCCAGGAGTCAGAACACGAATGTTGTTTGTTAATTGTTGTTGTACTATGAAACACTATAATATTATATAACAAATTGGACAAAAGAAACAGAAATTTTGTGAATGTTCTGTTTTTGTTTTTTGTTTTAATTGTAATGGGTGTAAGTTAAATGGCTTAAACTAAGAAATAGACTTTAGCTGTTTAGTGTGCTTCTCTTATCGTTATTTTATTATTTCTCTTGTTTTTTTAATTTCATCTTGTAAATTTATTTATTTTCAGTCTTAACAGAAAATATGCAGAGCACTCCAAGAAAAGACATGAAGTAGAAAGAGATTTAATCAGCTCTTTTCAGTAATAATACAAAACAAGTTAAAAAGCAAGAGATAAATACATTTACTAAACACAATGTGCTGTTTTTCTGCTACCTGTAAATATGGATAAGGAAAGAGTATAGGTGCTGGTGATACTACACTATGAGCTTTCTACACTTCTGCTTCAAATAAAAATAGTTTCATCGTACAGATCAAAACTGTGGCCTGAAGTGCAACTTCTATTGTTCCATTTAGAATAAGCTTAGCTTAGCAGAATGCCCAAGAAACGCAATATTTTCAGCTTCATCTACAACCAGCCCGTTGCTATCACCTGTAATAAAGAAAAAAGCTTTGAAAAGCTGGTCAGAGCACTCCTAACCCACAGTTTTGACAACCAACAGTGTGCTTACAGAGCAATTAGATCTACAGAGGACACCATAGACACAGCCACACTTAGAGCAACAGTGGAGCTATGTGCAGATGCTCTTGGTTGACTTTAGCTCTGTATTTAATGCCACCCTTCCCCACAAACTGGCAGAAAAACTAAGACTTGGGCCTTTCACACGCCACTATAATGTGGGTCAGCAGCTTCTTGTCCAGCACCAGAGAGTGGGAAACCACACATTTTTGGGCCCAAGTCTTAGCATTGGCTCCCCACAGGGGAGACCCCCATATACCTACGACTCCACCTGTTCCCACAGGACAGCATGTCTGTGTCTATCATGTGTGAGCGTGATCGTCTTATTTTATTAATATTACTGCCAATTTTATATTTTTTTTACCTAGTGTGCACTATTCTAGTGTAAAGTCTAGTGTACTTATTACAATGACAATAATAATAACAATAATAAATTTTATTTATGAGCACCTTTCAAGTCACCCAAGGACACTTTACAATAGGATAAAACACTTAGTAAAACAATGGCAGAATAAGAACAATAAAACAAAAGCACAAGATAAAATTAACAAACAGTGGATTCACAGAGAATATGCAGATTTGAACAGAACAGAATTTGAGCAGAACTGGTAGTGGTTAACAGGTCAGAAAGGTAAGGAGCAGCGAGGTTATGAATGGCCTTGAAGGTGAGCAGAAGAAGTTTGAAAATTATCCGGAATTTCACAGGGAGCCAGTGAAGTTCCTGAAGAACAGGGTGATGTGCTGGTAGGAGGGGGTTCTGGTGATAATGCGAGCAGCAGAGTTCTGAACCAGTTGAAGCTTATGGAGGGATTTTTGGGGGAGACCATGCAGAACAGAATTGCAGTAGTCAATACGGGAGGTAACCAGACTGTGGACAAGAAAGGACGTAGACTGGGTGGAAAGAGAAGGAATAGAGCTGTTCTATTCTATTCTATTCTAAAAATCAAGAAGCTCGTCAGAACAGCTGACACTTTTGTCATCAAAATAAAACTGTCAGACTACAGTGAATAGCAAATAGTATTCTGATGTTACTGTGGATATCTGTCCTCTCACTCCTGCTGTATCTCTCCATTAGATGACAACATATTGTCTTCTACCGCCATTTACTACACCCTAAGCCTGGGTGAGACTGAACTTAAAGGTGAGATTAATGATTCCATATGTGCTCCATTTATTATGATTTGTTCTAAATATTAATTAAAAGCTTTATTAGGAAAAGGAAAACCACGCTATAGTTTGACTAGCTATGCTAACAAACTATTAGGTACAAATCAAAAAGCTGTTTAGAGCAGCTGATGTTTATGTCATTAAGATGAAGCTGCAGAAAAATAAGAATGACATTACTTTTTTCTGATTGACAAGATTTAAAATTAGATCTGATGAATACAGTAAATAGAAAATATTGTACATCATCACTGATGTCACTGTGGTCGTCTGTCCTCTCACTCCAGCTGTATCTCTCCATTAGATGATGACATGTTATCTTCTACTACATCTTACACCCAGGTGAAACTAAACTCAAAGGTGAGAGTAACTTTGATGAATGACTCCTTATGTATTGCATTCAGATAATATGTAATTTGTTATGGGTGGTAAATACAAAATATAATATTAAGAAAACTAATGCTTCATGGCAAAATGTTCATAGTTGTTTTAGTAGCTGTCCTGTGAAGTTAATATTGGTGTGTAATACAAACAATAGCATTTTTTCTTTTCCACCCCAAAAATACTGTTTTAGTTCTTTACTATTTGTATATTTGACAGGTCGCAGAAAGAGAGCTGACTAAAGACAAAATCACATCTGAGTGAAAATGAAGTCAATGAAGTAATCCACATTTATCACATATTGTTATTGCAATTGTAGAAGTTGTATATCATCTGCTGGGTTTGGTGTGAATGTCAGTGTGTAAAATGTCATGTCTAATGTATATTCAAAAATAGCTAGCTGTCAGATGTAGCTGATCGTAAGTACTCATAAAGTTCACATGCAAACAAACACTTCTGTCAGTTATTTAGATGTTTAATTTAAAGCACGTGTTGCTTTTCGTATTTTGCTTGTGCATGAATGGTGTTCAAAAGAAAAAAGCTGCTGCAGCTCATTTCTTCTAAACAGTAGGTACTCACTGTGGTCAACCACAAATGTAAATGTGTCGCTTTTTTTCCCCTCCAAAACAGATGAAGAAAATTTGTGGTAAGCAGTGAACTATAACTGCAAAGTTTGGTACTGAGCATGGCTCTGCATAAAATGTTATATAGTGCACAGACTGAATACAGTGGGGCAAAAAAGTATTTAGTCAGCCACCGATTGTGCAAGTTTCCCCACTTAAAATGATGACAGAGGTCAGTAATTTGCACCAGAGGTACACTTCAACTGTGAGAGACAGAATGTGAAAAAAAAAATCCATGAATTCACATGGTAGGATTTGTAAAGAATTTTACGTCATTTACGTCCACTGTGAGCGACCATCTGTGAACAGAGGTAGTGGTTTACGACACCAACTATAATCCAGTTTTGAGATCCCTCCCCAGATGCCTTAACGCCCACTCACATCCTGGGCCATCTGACCTCAGGAAATCACATGATAGGGTGGGGCCAGGTTTCACAATGAGCTCACCTGAAACCCTGGCTGATTGTGACCCACACCCGCTTTCACACCTTGGCTCATGTGATTAGGAAGAGGATCATCAGGGGGTCCTTTTGTCCCTCTTTGGGGGGAAACTCCCACTAGGTTTATATCTGGGACTCTCCACCATTTGACCTTAGAACTGAAGAAGCTTCTCGGATGAGAGGTGAAACGTCTTCAAGCAACTCAAAGAAGTCCAGACGCTTTTCTTTCCGAGCTCCTTAGATCTCTTTATCTACTTATCAGATTATCACTAAAATTATATAAATATTGTAACTATTGATGGCTTTCATATATTCTTCAACAATGTTTCTCTTGTGCCTGCAAGAAAATTGTGTTCTTTTTTTATTATTTGTTTATAATTGTGTTGAAATATCTTAATAAATATAAATTTGGTGAATATTTTATACTCAATGAACTTTGAAGAAGATTTGAGTTTATCTTGTTTTTCAGCAACAATATTACTGTACCATCAGTTAAGTCATTACAAGCTAGTTATGAACATCAAAGTAACAATGCGAGTGTGGGAAACATGAACCAGCCTTCTAATTGTGTCAGATGCAGCAAAAGTCTGAGTGGTTTCTTGTTCCACCCACTGACAGTGAACTTGACTATCAGTGACGCTCGACTTGTCACAAAAGCAAATTGGTCTCACTGGAAACTACTTTCATTAAACTACTTTGTTGCATTGCATGAAGTTTTAAAATTATTGGATACTAAAAAGGTTTGAGCAGCAGAAAGACCCATGCTCACTGCCGTAACACCTCAGTCTTCAGTTTGCAGCAAAAAAACATGGATGCCGGAGCTCTCGGCATCAGACTGTGTGAGTAATTTCTCATTTTCATTGGAAAAAAAATAATTATATATATAAACAAATAAGATAAATACACATAAATAATAGATACATTTAATATATAATAGATAAAATTGGTAAATATAATTTACAATAAATAAATGCATTTTGATTTATCTCGATAAATGTATCAGTTTTGTTTTTTGTTCAGTCCTTTGTAACAGAAAGGACTGTATCTTTATGAAACATGAGATGTCATCTTTGTCATATCTTTATTCCATCTTAAAAAAGGTTAAAGCTATAAATTATGTCTAAAATGGAATGATTTAGTTTGTTTTACTTTAAAATGAAGTAGCTCATAGCCTAGTGGGCAAGTTATGATATGTAACAAAATGTTTTATTATTACCTGCAAAAGTCAGCAACTCTTTTATCTCTTCAGTGATGACCACTATGATTCTGCTGGGAGTTCAAGCTGAGAGAGTTGGTGAGTACCAGCTATGTTCTTGTTTATATAAACTTCATTTTTCCTTTTTGGAGGAGTAAATAATTCAATTAAAAATTTTTTTGTATTTTATTTAGCATTTCATTTATTTCATCAATCAAATACAGTCCAGAGTTTTCAGTAGTAAAATACTTTTTTCTGGTAATGGTTGATATAAGTAAGTTAATCAGATGCATAAAATATCCAAGATTTTTTATTTAAAAGCTTGTGTAATCTTCAAGTATTTTATCTTCACTCTTATCTTTTAAATTTTTTCCACATTCAACATTTAATCAAAACTGTTTCAAAGATGCAGACCTTTTCCCTTCTGAGGATGCACCATGGATCCTTGCCATTGCTTTATTGAGTGCTCTGGTGCTGTTGCTTGGAATGTATTTTGGCAACGATTGCTGGTACAGAAATAAAGGTAATATTTTGTAAACTAAGATACATGAAACTTTGTGTTCATTAATGTTGAAAAAAAATGTTATGTTGATTTATTTTTCATGGTCATATATATACACACACATGTATGAATAAATTACATTTTAAACAAATACAATCAAAGCATAAAAACAGTCTTCTTTCTGGTGTTGTTTTTCCTACATTTTTAAAATGTGTACACAGTAGCGTGAATGTTCCATTCTAAATAATTTTAATAAAACTATTTAATTAGCCCAAGAGGCTCAAGAGACAAAATATCTAAACTATTTAAAAATTTTAGTATTGAGAAATAATATATATATTTTGTGCAATATAATTTTGTATTTCTGAGTTCTGCCAGGAAAGCAACACTGAAGCTTGACTAGCAGTGTTAATGAAATGTAGGATAAAAATCAAGAAGCTGTTTAGAGCATCAGATAATTATTTCATTAAGATGAAACTGCCAAAAAATAATGTTCGGATGTAAGAATACTATTATTTTCTTCTGATTGTCAAGAAAATTAAAAATTAAAATTAGATCTAATGAATACAGAAAATAGTTTTCATCATCAGTGATGTTACTGTGATCGTCTGTCCTCTCACTCCGTCTGCATCTCTCCACTAGATGATGAGACGTTATCTTCTAGAGCCATTTACTATACCTTATGCCCGGTCAAGACTGAACTGAAAGGTAAGATTAACTTTGATTAGTGATTCTTTATGTATTGCATTCAGATAATACGTAATATGTGATGCGTGGTAAATATTAAATACTAGCAATAATAATAAAACTTTTGTTCATGGCAAAAAAATTACTGTTTTTTTAAGTAGCTGCTATATGGAGTTTATTTCTGGTGTGTGACATAAACAATAGCATTTTTTATCCTTTAAAGAAAATAAATACATGTTTTGTTCTGTACTTCTTTTTTATATGACAGGTCTCAAAAAAAGAGCTGATTGAAGACAAAATCACATCTGAGTGGAATTGAAGACGATGAAGTATCACATATTGTTATTGCGATTTAAAAAGCTGTACATGGTCTGCTGGGTATATAACTAAACAATAAAGAACTATAAGTACCAATAAAGTTCACATACTAACAAACGCTGTTATGTAGACTTTTAAATTAAACCACTTGTTGCATCTTCTCTTTTTGCTTGTGCATGAATGCTGTTCAAAACAAAAAAGCTGCTGCAGCTCATTTCTTGTATACAGCAGGTTCTCACTGTGGTCAACCACTAATATAAATGTGCCGCATTGCTTTGTTTTCCAAAACAGATGAACCAAATTTTTGGTAGGCAGTGAAATACACCTGCAAAGTTTGCTACTGAGCATGCCTTTATGTGTGGTCTAGTGCACAGGCTTGTTTCATGCTGCAGCAGAAACTGTTCAGTCGAGTCAAAGAATACAGGCTAATTTTGTAGGTCAAACTGTGTCTCTTGAGAAGTGAGAAGTAGATATGACTAAGATGCTGAGAGGTGTTGTTCAGCTGTTTTCTGCTTCAATATTTATAGTAAGCTTATAATTAATAGGCCAAATATCAGTTTAAGGATAAAAACCTTCGACATGCTTCATGATGAAGTGCAATATGGATTTTAACAATGTGCCAGCCTTAGGCTGTACCGAAATGGTAAATGGACTGGTTCTTATATAGTGGTTTTCTACGCTCTCATTCACCCATTCACACAAACACTTCCTTCTATACTTAAGTGCAATCTAAGCATTCACACTCTGATGGACTGAGAGCAACTTGGGGTTAGTATCTTGCCCGAGGATACTTGGCATGCAGTCTGGGGAAGCCAAGGACTGAACCACCAACCTTCCAGTCAGTAGCTGAGCTGCTCTACCACCTGAACCACAGCCACCCAGAAGTACAAACTGGTAAGGCAGGCATTCAGACATATGCTGAGGCATTCGAAGCCATAGCTTCATCACATTAATTATTTATTTTGTATTATTTATGACTTAATTTATCTGTAGTATTCTTCTTATTCTTCCTAGATTATGCATTGCATTGCATACTTGAACCAGATGAGTTAAAGCCTGAACTTTCTCTGCCATCAGTGACTGTTGGCACTGAACAAGGAGCTGTTTTCAAAATAAACTTTTATAGAATAAATACTTAAATACTAAGCCTGCAAAGCATAATGAGATATCTTACTGTCAGGCTGATCACCACTTAATCTCCTGCTTTGAAATAGAAAAGAGAAAAAGATTCAATACATGTGTCCCAGGGCCAAGTAACAATATACAGCAGTTCATGTGAGGTAGAGGCTGACATGACACTGATTAATTTTTAACTCTTTTCTTTGGTATGTATATCAATTGGAATTGGGGTGAAGTAAACATGTGAAGAGTTTATGTAAACAGTTATGGCTGTACTGATACACCAGCATTGGTTGAGTATTAAAAATATGAACATTGAATACAATACTAATGCAGTTTCTTTAGCGCTTTTGGTGATGACTGATAATCTGTGGAAGAGCACTCATTATTATGTAATGAAGGGAAAACCTTTCCACTGCTGCAATCTAGTGGTTACTGTTGGTATTACAACGTGCTGCAGACTTATTAAACTCTGACAGTTTTCTGACTGATTCTGCTTCTTTTGGCGTCTGTCTGTTTGATTACTTATATGTTTTCACATACAGTTTCTCTTTGTTCTAAAAGCAAATAAAAATTGCATTTTTAAAAAAAGAAATGAACTGTTGATGAAATGATCTGCTGTTTCTACAAATACAGTGGAACCTCGACTTCTGAAATTAATTTGTTCCTGACAGTCTTTCGTAAGTCGAAAAATTTCATAACCCACACAGTGTGGTCTGTAAAGGTCAGTGGAAACTCAACTTGACGTAATGGGACTCCCAACTTAAAACCATCTGTCAGTCTAACTCATGGGCGTAGATTTGGCATGGACGGCAGGGACATGTCCCCACCAATATCCAGGGTTTATTGAATTGCCCCCACCAATAATTTGATCTCTTCGAGTAAAGAAAAAAAACCCGATAGAAAGAAAAAAAAAGATCTGTCAGCGTCAGAGATGGGCAGTAACACGTTACTGTAATCTGATTACTTTGTCCAAGTAACGAGTAAAGTAAGGGATTACTATTGCAAAAACGGTAATTAGTTACTTTCCCACAGGAACGCTGCGTTACTGCGTTACTAAAACAGTGATCTTAATGCGAGAATGTCTCACAACAGTGACGTAAGCGAGTGTGACGTTTGTGACAACAGCTGTGTGCAGATCAACAATGGATAATATATCGAGTGCAGGAGAGAGTATGAGCGTGCAGCGTTTAAAGTGTGGAAGTACTGACCTTACTTTGAGTTTGATTCCATAAAAAGTGACAAAAACATTAGTGCCGCTGTGCGTGTGAAGAAAACTTTATTTTACAGCAAAAAAAAACAAAAAAACCCTAAACAAGCACCAAGTGCGCAACGACGTAATGGGAAATTCACAGAGAAACTCATGGATTCTTCCACTGACCGCTGCGGCACACCTGCACCAGGGTAAACCTCCGCCTACCTCATTCCTGCTTTACAGGTGAAAATAGAGCAACAGGACCGCTGAGTCTTTGATTTTATTTATTTTCTGCTGTGTTTTACTTGCATCTATTTGAAAGACTGAGTGTAAACACAAAAAATATTTTATGTGCTGGAATGTGCAGAAAATGGGTTTAAATATTAAACTAATTTCTTCAAGTCAGAGAATGTTGCATATAATTTAATTTTTGCTTGATGCATAAAGTTAAAAGATTAAAACTGATAAAACAAGTTTTAAAGAGACTTTTCCATTTGATCACATTTTGTATGATGGATTATGGAGAAAAAGTAGAATTGGGCTGAAAGATCTATCGCTTTATCACCTATTCAGGTTGTAAATTGTGTTTTTAAAAAGTAACTAAGTAATTAATTACTTTTGAAAATAAGTAATCAGTAGAGTAACGGGATTACTTTTTTGGGGAAGTAATCAGTAATTAGTTACTGATTACTTTTTTCAAGTTACTTGACCAACACTGGTCAGCGTCTCATTCACCCAGCGGTGCAGAAACAGTTAAATTACTTCTGTACTGGAGTCCTACATCATGTGACATATATGGCCAATGTGATTGGCTGTGCCTTTCAGGGAGCTCTGTTTAGTTTTAGCTAGTGATGGCCAAATGAAGCTTTCCGAAGCACTGAAGCTTGTATTGAAAAACGGTTCATTACTCGAAGCTTTTCAACACAGTCCTCTCCGGTGACATCTGGTGGTGAAAATTTTGAAGAGCAGCTTGAATCTGCAAAATAAAACGGACTGCTCAATTATCACTGCTCACTCAAGAGTGGAGTTCTCTCTGATATTGGGCCACCGTTCCGTTGCTTTGAACATGTAATTGGTTTTGTTTTCTCGATTGGGGGGCTGAAAAAAATGTAATGCGTATTTGCGTAATACATTTTGATCAATAAACTTTACATTTACCATTACCATTTATTTAAACATGCACTATGGTGTGGCCTTTCTTTGCTCATAACTCCTTGATGTTGGTAAATACAATAAGTGAGCAATATATATAATATACATATGATAACGCACAGCACATTATGGAGTATGCCCCTGCTGTGAAGTCCTGCCTCCATCTACTTGTTGTTTAATCACTGGACAGCTGGACAGGTTCATACAAAATATTAGATGAGGCCAATTGTCCTATACATATTTTTGACCTAGGGGTGGGATTGATTGTGAACTGGAAAGGGAAAATGCTTAGGGGGCTGAGTATGGCTGCATCGTCACTGGTTTGTAGAATCATTTTTGATTCGATACAGGATCCGATTCAATTTGATTGGAATCTGGAAAGTTTTGCCTCAGTCAGAAATATTACAATTCTGATCATTTAACAGTATACAGTTGTGGTCAAAAGTTTACATACACTTGTAAAGAATATAATATAATGGCTCTACCGAGTGTCCCGTTATTTCTAAAACTCTAATTTTTCTCTGATAGAGTGATTGGAACAGATACTTCTTTGTCACAAAAAACATTCATGAAGTTTGGTTCTTTTATGACTTTATTATGGGTTAACAGAAAAAAGTGATCACATCTGCTGGGTCAAAAATATACATACAGCAGTGCTAATATTTGGTTACATGTCCCTTAGCCATTTTCACTTCAATTAGGCGCTTTTGGTAGCCATCCACAAGCTTCTGGTTGAATCTTTGACCACTCCTCTTGACAGAATTAGTGCAGTTCAGTTAAATTTGATGGCTTTCTGACATGGACTTGTTTCTTCAGCATTGTCCACATGTTTTCAATGGGGTTTAAGTCAGGACTTTGGGAAGGCCATTCTAAAACCCTTATTCTAGCCTGACTTAGCCATTCCTTTACCACTTTTGATGTGTGTTTGGGATCATTGTCCTGTTGGAACACCCAACTGTGCCCAAGACCCAACCTTCGTGCTGATGATTTTAGGTTATGTTGAAGAATGTGAAGGTAATCCTCCTTCTTCATTGTCCCATTTACTCTCTGTAAAGCACCAGTTCCATTGGCAGCAAAACAGCCCCACAGCATAATACTCCCACCACCATGCTTGATTGTAGGCATGGTGTTCTTGGGGTTAAAGGCCTCACCTTTTCTCCTCCAAACATATCGCTGGGCATTGTGGCCAAAAAGCTCGATTTTTGTTTCGTCTGACCACAGAACTTTCCTCCAGAAGGTCTTATCTTTGTCCATGTGATCAGCAGCAAACTTCAGTCGAACCTTAAGGTGCCGCTTTTGGAACTAGGGCTTCCTTCTTGCACGGCAGCCTCTCAGTCCATGGAGATGCAAAACACGTATGACTGTGGACAATAACACCTGTGTTCCAGCAGCTTCTAATTCTTGGCAGATCTGCTTTTTGGTGATTCTTGGTTGACTCTTCACCCTCCTGACCAATTTTCTCTCAGCAGCAGGTGATAGCTTGCGTTTTCTTCCTGATCTTAGCAGTGACGAAACAGTGCCATGCACTTTATACTTACAAACAATTGTTTGCACTGTTGCTCTTGGGACATGCAGCTGCTTTGAAATGGCCCCAAGTGACTTTCCTGACTTGTTCAAGTTAATAATTCGCTTTTTCAGATCCATGCTAAGCTCCTTTGACTTTTCCATTGTAGCGTTTGTGGGCGTTTGTATCCAATGAGCCCTATTTAACTGGCCTAAGAGAAGTCAGCAGCTGTAGTCACTCATAATCACTCACAAGAAGTTAAGAGGCCATGCTATGAAGCTCAGTTCACTGACAACTTTGTAAGTCACCAAAATTGCTAATTCATGTTGCTGTATGTATATTTTTGACCCAGCAAATGTGATCACTTTTTTCTGTTAACCCATAATAAAGTCATTAAAGAACCAAACTTCATGAATGTTTTTTGTGACAAAGAAGTATCTGTTCCAATCACTCTATCAGAGAAAAATCAGAGTTTTAGAAATAACGGGACACTCGGTAGAGCCATTATATTATATTCTTTACAAGTGTATGTAAACTTTTGACCACAACTGTATATCCATAATTTCGTATCTATTAAAAGAAAGCTGACACATGTGAGACTTAATTAGAGATGTAAACAGAGAGTTATGAAACCTGCAGCTGCAGAAGCCAGCGGGAAAAAAAAGAGGCAAACACAGCGCGGACCCGACGACGCACCAAAATCTGATTCTGACGCGTCGGGTCCGCGCTCTGTGTTCACGTTTGTATGCAGAATCCGTAAACCTGCTCCCAGTTACTGTTTTAGCTGTATGGTGTTTGACGACATGTTGTGAGGTTTAACCTGAGATGCTGGCGTTTCAGGCATAATAACGTTAATTTACAAATCGACACGGGATTTTAATGAATCAATATCACTTTATTCAATTTAGCATGGATTGTAATCAGAAAGGCGATAATCAAAACCCACCCCTAATCAAGAACTTGCAAAGTAAAAACATGCTCCATGTCAGGTAGCCCTTTTGTTATTTACATTTAAAAAGAGGATTAGTGTTACTGTGCGCTGGCTGAGTCTGTTTCTTTTCTTAGAAATAGTTTCTCCTGCCCTGGAGAAAATCCACTTGCATGGAACAGAAGAGGCTGTGGAGTGCAGGAACTACACTGCAAGCTGGTAGATATGCAGGTATTCCTGGGTCCTGCAGACTATCACCTAAAAACAATAAACAAAATGATTTTCTAAACTGTAGCAATGTAATGTACGTATAGTGTCAAATACATTGTTGTAGTCTTCATTAGCTTTAATTCACATGGAAGTGTTCCTAAAGTCATATGCTGTAATGATATTTACATTATGAAAACATGATTTTGGACATTTCAAGTTTTTCACTTCGGCAGATAAAATGAATTGAGCAAAATCAACTCAAAATATTCCCACACGCCAGAATGTCCTCTCTTCCTCGCTGGCTCCATATCTGTCAGTGGAATGATCACCTCTTTGCTCTCTGTCACCATCAACACACTCCACGAATCCCGTGGATGATTCACTTCCTTATATCCGTTTGAATCAGGTACCGAAGCAGTTACGTGCGTAATGAAGCTTCGGACGTCACTGGTCACGTGACTTTTGCCAAACGAAGCAAGCCTCGACACAGTGCTTCTGAACCAGTGTGTTGTTTTTTTCGACACACGCTCCGGAGCGTCAGCTTCAAGCGGGCCATCACTAGTTTTAGCAGCGGCAAACCTGCGCTGTGAGGAGGAGAGGAGGATGGCAGCAAAAAGGAAGAACCTGGATACAAGAAAGTATTTTTCAAAGAAACCTGTAAGTCTTTTAAAGCCAAATTAACTCATAAAATGTGTCCGTCATAATAACGTTACAGGCTATGCTAGGCTTTGGCCCACATCAGTCTAAAATTGTATGTAACCATGAATAATGTGTTTTGGAAACTAACTGCACAAGAGGCAGCACTATTAGTTATCTCAGTCTCCCAGAGTAGCATTTCTAATTTTGATTGAAACTTTCAGAGACAACGGCATTTTTGAGCAAGCCAGGATATTAGTTTACAGAGGCTGTTAAAATTATATGTCTAACGTTAAATGTTGGTGACACAATAATTTCATCCTAACGGCACTGACATATTCATAGGGTTAATTTTTGAGACAAAATATCATGAGGTAGTCATGATTTTGCAAATATCCACCTTGTAGTGCAGTTTGCACAACTTGTTTTAAAAATGCACTCAGCCTACAAACATTACTGAGTGACTCATCAGTAATGTTTGTATGGTGTCTAAAATGTTGCATAATTTTGCTGAGAGATCTTTTACTTTTGTGGTAATCTTAGATCAGTAGTTTTATGGTGTTAGATTATAATATTATTTTATGCCATGCTATACCCCTAATTAAAGATTGTGAATTATTATGTAGTTTTAGTTTGCATTATTCTCCTGAATTAGAAGAAGCTGATAACTATTGCATTAGTTAAACTGATGTGCATTATATTAAACTGTTGATTTATTGTGAATGAATGATATTGTTTTATGATGCATTATACTGCTGAGTTATAAGAAATACTGTTTGCAGAAAGTCATCGCCTTATTTGTCTGATTAGAAGAGAACAGAACATACTGGAGTTTTCTGCCCCATCTCAGCAGGAGCAGATAAACGGGGAGCCAAGGTCGTAGCTTAGGCGCTGTGTGAGAGAAGGCATGTGAATGTTTAGGTTTTATGATAAGGTGGAGACACCAGAGGCTATAAAAGTTTGAGCAATGCTCCACCATTTTGAGATCAGAGACTGTCTGCATCAGTGTCCATCTCCCACGTGTGTGATCATTAAAAATCATCGTTTGACTCGACCCGACCGGACCAGTGTTGTTATTGTGGTTTTTCTCTTGTCTCCACCCCCAATAATTTTGAACCTTAACAATGGACAAAACCCACTAGGTCATTCAGTGTTCCCTTAGTGCTAATGTATCAGAGATGTTGGTGTACTATAACTGAAGTAATGTTGTTAAGTCTTGCTGGACTTTATTGGACGCCCTGAAGCCTTCTTAACAAGAATTGAATCTCTTTCCTTGAAGTTCTCGATGATCCTATAAATTGTTGATTTAGGTGCAATCTTAGTAGCCACAATATCCTTGCCTGTGAAGCCATTTTTATGCAACGCAGTGATGGCTGCACGCGTTTCTTTGCAGGTCACCATGGTTAACAATGGAAGAACAATGATTTCAAGCATCACCCTCCTTTTAACATGTCAGCTCTGCCATTCTAACCCAATCAACCTGACATAATGATCTCCAGCCTTGTGCTCGTCAACATTCTCACCTGAGTTAACAAGAAGATTACTGAAATGGTCTCAGCAGGTCCTTTAATGACAGCAATGAAATGCAGTGCAAAGGGGTTTTTTTGGGATTAAGTTAATTTTCAGGGCAAAGAAGGACTTTGCAATTCATCTGATCACTCTTCTTAACATTCTGGAGTATATGCAAATTGCTATTATGAAAAATTAAGCAGCAACTTTTCCAATTTCCAATATTTATGTGATTCTCAAAACTTTCTTCAGGATCTGAAGTTCTTATCTTACATTTCTTCAGTTCTATGGCTCTGCTGACATATGAGCTTTTTATAAAAAACAGAAAAAAAGTCTTATATACACTAACAGATTTTCCAATATAATATTTACCTCCCAAAAGTTCAACTTTGGTCTTGTCTGACCAGATCATCTTCTTCCACCTGTTTGCCATGTCCCCTACATGTGAACTAATTTTTTCACAACTCTTAGTTTGTGTCAGAAGACGAGCATTCTGGACCAACTGCAGTCTTGCAAGGCAGGTCGGACTAACTCCAACATATAAAGAGTGTCATGGAATTGCTATGTGGAGGCAAGAAAAGAACCAAGTGCAGACTCACGGAAAGATAACTAAACTCAAAAATCACTGCTTTATTGCAGGCCTAACGGCGAAACAGAATATCACACTAAACTAGGGAATGATAAACTGAGACACGAGGAAACACGGGGAAAATCACACAGCTCCAGGGATGAGACAGTGACGACATGACATGACACTAAGCACGGAGAACACAGGGCCTTAAATACAAAAGACAGTAAAGACACAGAGACCGAGGGAAACAGAACAGAATACATTAAACCGAGACATGGACCTTCAAAGTAAAACAGGAAATGCACAGACTGAACTTACAGACACAGACTCGGGGGGAAACACAGAGACATGGGACCAGGCCAGGCACAGAGACACAGAACAGAAGGAGCTCAAAAATATAACCAAAACCCTACCGCAAAGAACATGTAAACAAGAATTAACCTGAAACATAAGATAATAATAACCGAAACCAAAAACCACTGAGTCAAAGACTCAGTACCATGACAAGGGGTTACAATTGTCGAACTGGGATATAATACCATATTTTTCGGACCATAAGGCACACCGGATTATAAGGCACATTAAGCAAAACAAAATAGTCAAATAAGCCGAACTTTACTCAACTCATTCTTCTTGCGTCCTCTTCTTCAGTACCATTGATTCATTAATGTTGAATTCTCTCGCAGCTGCTCTATTTCCATATTGTTGCAGTATATTACGACTACCAAAGTCGTACTTTGACAGATTTTTGAGATTTTTGCGCCTTCTTCACTGTTTTGTACACACAAACAAAAGAGTGAAGAAGGCGCAGCAGCGCCTCTTCTTTCTCAGGAGACTGAAAAGATTCGGCATGAGCCCCCGCATCCTCAGGACCTTCTATCACTGTGCCATTGAGAGCATCCTCACTGGATGCATCACCACCTGGTATGGCAACAGCACCGCCTACAACTGCAAAGCTCTCCAGCGAGTAGTGCGGTGCTCTGAACGGATAATTGGAGGTGAGCTTCCCTCCCTCCAAGACATCTACAGGAAGCGGTGCCTGAGGAAAGCGGGGAGGATCATCAAGGACTCCAGTCACCCCAGCCATAAACTGTTCAGACTGCTTCCATCAGGAAGGAGGTTCTGCAGCATCCGGTCCCGTACCAGCAGACTGAGAGACAGCTTCTTCCATCAGGCCATCAGACTGCTGAACACTTCATAGACACCTCAGCTTCACTACGGGAACTTCAACACTATGCACTCCACACTGTATATAAATGCCACTTGTTTTGCACATATTCAACTCTGTATATTTTTATATATTTTATTTATTATTTTTTTTACTATTTAATTTGTAAAATGTGTATACACACACACACACACACACACGTAGGATAATATTTAGTATACACATCCAGAAATGCATACACTATTATATATTGTACATATATTTATTAGTTTCAGATGTAGCCATTCTTGTATTTGCTGGTTTGTGTTGTTGTGTTTGCACATCTCTGTTGCTTGTGGGGCTCGCACACAAGAATTTCACTCGCATGTGCTGTGCCAGTGTGCCTGCACATGCGATGTGACAATAAAAGTGATTTGATTTGATTTGATTTGATAAAATCAGTTAGTAACCACAACCAGAATTCATACTTAAGGTGGACTGTGCATTTTTGATAAAATTAAAGTATTTTAAGTGTGCCTTATAGTGCGAAAAATATGGTCAAAGCATGTTCAAAGATAAAAATGATTTCACCTTAGATAAAAGCTTCAGTCTGAAAAAGGACCGCTGTACAACTGAGCTAATATGTTTTTCAAAGGTAATATTACTGTCAAATATAACTCCCAACAGGTGTTGATCAATGGGCAAGACCAAAACAAGTGGAAGTGTTTTATTCCTTGGGCCCCACAGTTTCTGCAGCAGCTAGAGTGATTAGAGTAGTGTTTACTTTGTGCAGGTGTAATAACAAACCTACAGAGACTCTTCCAACCAAAACATCTCCATATATTAGAAATTTTCCACTGAAAGGCACACACTGCTGATACCAGATATCATTTGAAATTGCTATATTTGTTTCCCTTTCCCATTTTTGTTTAATGTAGATAGTGTTCAACTTCTTAACCTCTTGTAAACCCTTATACAATCTAGAAATCACCTTGAGGCCAGGATCTACATGGTAAGCCTTGACAAATATATTCAAAATGGGAAGAGAGAAAAGATCTGTTCTCTTAGGTATAAAGTTATGTAGATAATGCCTGATTTGAAGAAACATGAAAAAATCCATATTGCTTAACTGGTATTGATCTTTTACTGATTTGAAGTCCCTAAGAGTTCCCTTATCATAAAACATACAATATGCCATTAAGCCTTGCCCTGCCCATTTTTTTTATGTTCGTCTAACTCACAGGTGTCGAACTCCAGGCCTCGAGGGCCGGTGTCCTGCAGGTTTTAGATGTGTCCTTGAACCAACACAGCTGATTGAAATGGCTAAATGACCTCCTCAACATGTCTTGAAGTTCTCCAGAGACTGGTAATGAAATAATCATTTGATTCAGGTGTGTTGACCCAGGGTGAGATCTAAAACTTGCAGGACACCGGCCCTCGAGGCCTGGAGTTCGACACCCCTGGTCTAACTTATTGGGTAAAAAATCAAGATCATAACCATCCTAAGATCCTGGCCTCTTCATTCCAATCATTCTTATTAAGACATTATAACCAGAGTTTTAAAGGCAAGTTAATCCATTGGTTTCCTTGATTAATTTGTTTTTTTTAATAAGTGTCACGTCCCCTAAGCTTGCCTGAATCGGAAAATCTCTTGAGACAACTGTTTCTATTTCTTTCCATCTTGCTTGGTAGTCTACATTGCACCAACACACTAGGATCCTCAGAGTAAGCTAGTGAGTGATGTTGTGTCCTGTCTGACTATACCATATTGCACCACTAGAGGGTGGTGTCATGAAATAAGAGGAAAGTGCAGTTGGGAAATTGTAGAGTTAGAATATAGTTAAGACGGCTATCTGATAACTCGATATGTCTCCCTGTTACCTCTACAATGTAAAGTTATGTGCTGCATTCATTAAAGAGCACTGTTCTTTGATGAGGACTCAGCTAATTACTCAGCTACATTTGCGAAAGAAAGCAAAGGCATTGTCATATATTTTTACTTCCTATGATAGCCCGACGGGCAGGGCTGAGATAGATTTTGGTAGCCCAACTGGAAATATCACTAGCCCCGGGACGTCGGGCTAGCAATTTTGCGAGCCCTGAGTCAGGTGACTGTGGAGGCCAGGCCATCTGGTGCAGCACTCCATCACTATACTTATACTTATTGGACAAGTAGCCCTTACACACCTCCTCCATGCTTTATGGTGGGAACCACGCATGTGGAAACTCTGTTCACCTTTTCTGTATCACACAAAAGCACAACGGGTGGAACCACAGATCTCAAATTTGGACTCATCAGACCAAAGCACAGATTTTCACTGGTCTAATGTCCGTTCCTTGTGTTTCTTGGCCCAAAGAAATCTCTTCTGCTTTTCCTAAGTAGTGATTTCTTAGCAGGTAGTTGACCATACCCATATGGAAAATATATATATAAATCTTATAAAGTTTTTATCTGTCTTGTGTGAAACTTGTATGAAAAGCTTACAAGAGTGAAAACAGATATAAGATCCCTTGAAAAATTATATAAATAAAACTTGTATGTTTTGGATACTTACTAAAAATATATGAAAGTAATGAGAAAGTGGCCACTTTCATGAGTAAATCATATAAGCCTTATATGATTCACTATATGAAGTAGGCCACATCTTATGCAAACCATTACAGGTGACTACATAATGAAGCTCATTGAGAGAAGGCCAAGGGTTTGCAGTGGTGTCAACGAAGCAAAGTGTGGCTACTTTGAGGAATCTAAAATATAAAACATTTGGTGATATGTCTCTATTTTTCTTTGCTACATAATTCCATATATCTTGCTTTATGTATTTGCTATACTAACTGGTCCATGACTGCCTTAAAGTACAGTTCCTTAATACGATGCATCATAACTGAACTTTCAATCTGTCCCGTCTGTCTCTCTAATCATTTTTTTTTCTTTTCAGACCTACAACATACAGGAGATATGTCACTTAACTCCACCTCAAACAATTTTCTGGACTATTTTTGCTCCTACAAGTCACCAAAATTCATTCCGTTCTATGCAGTGAGATTCATCCTCATACTCACTATTTCTGTTCTTGTTTTTTATGTGGGTCATCAAAGATGGCGAAGGCAGCGCTCCTTTAAAACAGCAAGTCACTCTGACATCTTCACCTACCACGTGGCTGCCATGGAGCTAATCTGGGTCTTGGGGTGCTTCCTCATCTATTATGGCACATACACTAATCACTTAATGAGTGAGACTGTAGGATCACACGCTTCTCGTATTGCTTATTACGGAGAGATATTTTTCCACATCCTGACCTGTATAGAGCGTTATCTGGCTGTTGTTCACCCCATCACCTACATGAGTTTAAGAAATGCCCGTGGGGTCAGGATCAGAAACAACTGCATTGGCTGTGTTTGGGTGCTGAGCTTTGGACTGACATGTCTTAAAGTTTTATTACCTCCTAATTACCAAACTGCCCCACTGTTCTGTATTTTGGCTCCCTCCATAATAATCATATCTTTCTGCAGCCTCTCTGTTCTCTGTGTTCTGATTCGCCCAGGGCCAGGGGAAGCAGCTAGGGAAAGGGAGACGTTGCACCAATCAAAGCTGAGAGTTTTCTACACCATCCTGGCTATAACCTGCACTGTGTGGCTATGGGTTGTTGGTTTTCTTGTATCAAATTCTCTCAAGCAGTCACTTCTGCTGAGCAGCACTGGCAAGTGTTCAATGTTGATGTATACGGTTTGGTTTAACTTGCCCAGCAGTTTGGTGTTACCTCTGTTATATCTGCATAGGGCAGGAAAACTCTCATGTTGTAGTTATACCAACAAGTAAAGACAACCACAGTCTTAGTGTGTGGTGTAATGTGTTTATATCAGTGTGTTTTGGGCTGCTCTTTAAAGAAGGGAAACTTCCATCTTAATCTTTTTGGGAAGAAAAGCCATATTTCATCAGCTGCATACAAAAGAAAGTGATTATAAGGTACATACTGGGTTGATCATGTGTCGTTATAAAGTGTGGCATCACATAATTATGTTAAAACTTTGAAGAAGGTTCTGGGTTGATGGATCAGTTTGCCATATTGATTTAATTCTTTGTTTGAATGGGGAAAAATGCAAAACAAAATAAATGATGTCTTCCAAAGTCACATACAGAATAATGGCTGCTCTCTATGTAAATGACAGCACAAATCATCTTTACTGTTTGTACAGTGCTTGTTGGTGCTTTGTGTTTGCTTATATGATTTATTATATAACTTGCCGAGAAGTGAAATTAAGCTTTAACCACACACATTGATGTGATATTATCGAACTGTGTACTCGCATAAGGCCTGCCATGTAGAAATCATTCATAAGCCTGGAAACTTGCGGGCCTGAAATATGAAAGAACATTCTCTTCCCAATTAGTATATTGTTTTTTTTTTTTTTTTTTTTTTTTTCTAAATGACATCAGAAACAGCAGTATGCGACATTACGTGATGGCAGAGCTTCAGTTCATCCTTTGTCATTTTTTTTTTTTTTTTTTTTTTAATAAATAGGACAGGGGGAATGAATGAGAGAGAGAGGGGGAGAGAAAGAAAGAAAACCAAAGGGGAGAAGAGACGGTGAGAAGGGGGGGGAAGAGAGACAAAAAAAAAAAAAAAAAAAAAAAACTCCTGGGTCACCTGTATGGAGAAAAAAAACAAACAAACAAACAAACAAAAACAAACAGAGGAGACAGCAAACAACAAAGAGCAACATAATAATAGAGAAAACAAAGCACCATACCATCACAATAAACTAGCTAGTCATAGATATCAGTATTTACTAAGTAATAAACGATATTGTGCAGCACGCAAGATAGACAGCGCACAGTGTGCTTTGAGGCAGCAGCCAAGAAAGCTTTAGTCCGCGTCTGTGAATACCCATGTGTGCATACCTGTGTGGATCAGCATGCTTGCATTCCAAAGGTTTCTCCATGTAATGATCTGCTAGGGAGTGTGGGGGGGCCACAGCCCCGTCCTCCAGGGTGTGAAGCGGGTATGGAGGAGATCAAAACTCCAGACATCCAGAGGCCCCCAGAACACAAGAGACCATGGAAGACCAACAGAGGGGCAGCCGCGCCACTGTCCCAGTAAGAGCTGAGGAGAGTCCCAGATGAGGGCTCGCCCAGCAGCCGCGGAGCAGAAGTCAGGGGGAGTTGCAGTGACGCGCCCGTGAGCTCCGCCGGCCCCCAGCTGCGCCTGAGTGACCGAGCCCTAGGCCGAGAGGCCGGGGGCACCCCACCTCCAAAGGGGCCCGAGCGAGCCCCAGGCCCCAGGCCCCGACAAGCGGCCGCCAAGGAGTGAGCCGGTGTGTACCCGGACGCCCACCCCCAGACACAAAGAACCACCAACACACCGACACCTGAGGGAGTCCGCCACCGGCAGGGGAAGTGGTGGTGGGTGGAGATAGGCCTCCAAACCTTGGAGGGCCTGAGGTGTCCCCAGAGAGGTGGCGTCTGATACCCAACCTGACATATAGACACAGACATACAGGCACACACAGACACAAACATCCATTCCCACCCTCATGCTCTCATATGCACTCACTCCACACTCAACCAACGTGGAGACAGACATAAAGAGACGCTGTACACACAATCACACTCCCCAAGCGTACTCTACAAACCGGGTCTAGGTACCCTTGCCCCTGGAGGGGGGAATTGCACCCAGACCCAGGTGGTGTTACCCTTTTCCCTGCGGTGGGGAGAGGCAGACCACCCCGACTCCGCAGCAGCAGGGAGGCCCCACACCCCAGACCGCAGTCGGACGGCCAACTCCTCCTACTAGCCCTCCCGCTCCAGCAGGCCGCAGAGAATGGGGGTGGGAGAAGACTCCAAACCTCCCTCCACCCGCTCATTGTAGTGTTGATGCATATGTGTTCTAAGGTGCAATTAAAACCCAGGAGGGCATGGAGCTACCTGCCAAGGAGCAGCAGGTAAGCGCATAGTCCCTCCTGCTAACCCTCAATGACTAAGTGTATTTAAAATTGAGAGGTGGGCAACGACGTCAGGGGTGAGGTATACACCCTGATGGTGATTTGGACTCCGTGATTGTGCCCACCCCCAAGATCCTATATGTATGTGTAATGAGAGTGTGAATAATGTGAATGTCTAAGTTGTGGGATAAAATTGAGGCAGAGGCAGCCAGAAGGGGACAGGGGGGGGGGGGGGTAGCCTCCTCTGCACTCTGGTGACATACCCCCACTCCAAGGCCCTGCATGTGTGGGTGGTTGTGGAGGAGCGGGAAGAGGGAGGCAGCTGGAGATGGGGAGGGAAGGAAGGGAGGGGCAGGTAACCCCTCCCTGGGGCCAGCTCCCCCGCTGACCCCAGTAGGCACTCCCACCCTCCGCGACCCGCCAGGGAAGGGGGGCCCAGGCCCATCAGACCGGGGCCCAGTGCAGTAGCGCCCCCCGGCTCCACAGAGCCCTGGACAGTCCACCCAACCCCACCACAGAGAAAACTGCACCCACCCCACCAACCACACATCTTCCAGACTACATAAGACGGTAAACGCCCAGGCTGAGATCTTCCTCCACCTCTCCTGTATCTCCCCCTCCTGCAGAGAGTTCCTGAGAGAAGAAAGCTCCTGCAAGATGTGACCATCCCCCCCACCAGTTGAAGAGCCCCCCAGGCGGCTCGATGCACTGGCGGCACCCTGCTCCAGGGCCGGGCCCCCATGCACCCACCCGCCCACAACCCCGGCAACGCACCAACCAGGACCCGAGCCCCCGAGGCCCGGCCCGGGCCCCAGCCCAGAGACGGAGCGCCCCCAGAACCTCACGCCCATCCCGGACCCACCCAGGGGCAGCCAGGTTGCCAGGTCAGTAACCCGCGTCCGTCAGCACAGACCCTCCCCTAGCCCCGCTGCACGCAGCCGCGAGGAAACAGTCACCTGAGAGCCAACAGAGCCCTCAACCGGACGTGACCGCTACCCCGGGTTGAGCCCCCCAAGG
Organism: Maylandia zebra; assembly: GCF_041146795.1. Lineage (NCBI taxonomy): Eukaryota > Metazoa > Chordata > Actinopteri > Cichliformes > Cichlidae > Maylandia > Maylandia zebra. Next base: position 15,898,764 of record NC_135169.1, on the reverse strand, counting down.
AAGATGCCTCCGGGGAACCCCCCGACGCCCTAAGCCTGTCCCTACCCCCTCACCAATCACAACAGTGAAGGCGGGACCAAACTATGACCCCCCACCCCCACTAGGTGATGGAGCTGATAAAAGGGGCCCAGAGCAATTGATCTGATGTGGTGGCAGAGGCTGTGTCAAGACTAATGTAATCTAATAGATAATTTCTATATTGGTTAGAATTAAGATTATTTTTATTTTTCCAGTTCATGAGGACTGTTTTCTTGGCTATGCATAGGGCAGTGAAGATCATATGGGCGATATTCTTTTCTGAAGTGACATTATCTAAGCTGCCCAACAAACACACTAAGGGGGAGGTTGGAATGTTACATTTCAGACATTTTGATAAGTCTTCACATATCTCGCGCCAAAACTTTTGCACTGGTGGACAGAACCAAAGAGCGTGGATGTAATTGTCTGGTGTATTGCCTTGACAGTGTGAGCAGTTGTTGGAAGATGTAAAGCCCATCTTGAACATCCGATGACCTGTAAAGTGCACTCTATGAAGTATTTTGTATTGTATTAATTGCAGACTGGGATTTTTAATTAATTTAAAAGTTTTTAAGCAAATCTGAGACCAGAAGTTTTGGTCTAGGTTGACTGATAAATCTGCTTCCCACTTTGCAGTAGGAAGGGATATTGATTCATCTAATTTAGAAAGTGTTCTGTATATTTTAGATAATAATTTGGGGGATTTAAGAGTAAGAAAATGTGCCGCACTTAGTGGTGTTTGTAATTCAACTTGACTGAGGTTAAATTTCTTTTTTACTATGGATTTAATTTGTTGATATTCTAAAAACCTTGTCTTGTTGATCCCATATTGTTCAACTAGTCTGTCAAATGGAATAAATTCTGTTCCCTCTAATATATGTTCTAAGTATTTAATTCCTTTACAACTCCATTCTGGGAAATTAATCATATTATTGTTTTGTAATATGTCAGGGTTATTCCAGATAGGTGTACGTTTGCATGGGATTAATGAAGACTCCGTTATTTTTAGAAACTCCCACCATGCTGTTAGAGAAAAGCTGATGTTGATACTTTTAAAGCATTCATGTCTTTTGATGTTTGAGCTAATAAATGGTAGGTCTGAAATCTCTAGATCCTTGCATAGTGCCTGTTCAACATCTAGCCAGGGCTCAACTAAGAAGGTATGTTTTAACCATTCTGAGATGAACTGAAGCCTGTTGGCTAAGAAGTATTGGTGAAAATTAGGCAGATCTAATCCTCCTCTATCCTTGGTTCTTTGTAGCGTTTTTAAGCTAATACGCGGGGGTTTATCTTTCCAAAGGAATTTGGAAATATATGAATCCAGAGATCTGAACCAATCTTGTGATGGTTTGTTAGGGATCATCAAAAATAAGTAATTTATTTTTGGCAAGATCATCATTTTTATAGTGGCGACCCTTCCCATGAGTGATATGGGTAAAGATTTCCATCTAGTCAGATCGCCTTCTACTTTCTTTAGAAGTGGGATGTGGTTTAGTTTAGTTAAGTCTGAAAGCTTAGGAGAGATATTAATACCTAAATATTTAATATTTCCGGATTGCAGTGGGGCAGAGGAAGAATTATGGAAGGAGCAGTTAATGGGGAGAACTGTAGATTTTGGCCAGTTAATTGAATAATCTGAAACTCTTGAAAACCAGTTTATTAAAGTAATTACCTCAGAGAGGTTGGTTTGTGTGTTTTGCAGAAAAAGCAACACATCATCCGCATAGAGACTGATTTTATGTTCTATGTTCTTACATTTTATGCCCTTAATTGTTGTAGCCTGTCTAAATGCTGCTGCTAGAGGTTCGATAAAAATTGCAAAAAGTGAGGGGGAGAGTGGGCATCCCTGTCTGGTGCCCCTCAGGAGACAGAAGCTGGAGGATGTCTGGTCATTTGTTCTGATACGAGCCGTTGGGGAATTGTATAATATTCTTATCCAGTTTATGAAAGAGTTTCCAAAACCAAATTTGTGTAAAGTTGCGAATAAAAATTTCCAATTAACTCTGTCAAATGCTTTTTCTGCATCTAGAGATAATATTATGGTTTCGATGTTTTTATCGTATGAGTAGTCTATTAAATTAAGTAATCTACGAGTGTTTGTTGAGGAGTGCCGACCTTTTATGAAACCAGTTTGGTCAGGATGAATTAAGAGGGGGGTCATTTTCTCTAATCTCTTTGAGAGAGCTTTGCAGATTATTTTAAGGTCTACATTTAAGAGAGAAATTGGACGATAGCTTGAGGGAAATAAAGGGTCTTTGCCTGGTTTTAGCAGGAGACTAATGTTGGCAGAATTCATATTTGGTGGTAGTCTGCCCTTTTCCTCGATTTCCTGCAACATGCTGTGGAATACTGGTGCCAAAATTGTCCAGAATTCTTTGTAGAATTCTGCAGGGAAGCCGTCTGGACCTGGAGCCTTATTATTGGGCATACTTATCAGGGCTTCCTGGAGTTCACTTGGCGTCAGTGGCGAATCCAATTCCATTGCTTGACTGTCTAGTAATTTTGGAAGAGTTACGTTGTCAAGAAACAGATCAATTTCATTTTTAGATGGGTTTATTTGTGGTGAGTATAAAGTTTCATAGAAATCCCTAAAAATGTTGTTTAATCTTCCAGGATCATATATTGTGTTCCCCGATAAATCTTTAGCAGCACATATAGTTGTTTTTTCTTTATTTATTTTTAGCTGGTTAGCTAGAAATCGACCTGATTTGTTACTGTGTTCAAAATTCTGCAAGCGAAGTCTTTGTATAAGGAATTGTGTTTTTTTATTAATAGTTTCATTTAATTCTAGTTTTGTTTTGCATATTTTGTTCAATGTTTCCTGATCTTGGTGGGACGTGTAGGCTTCTTCTAGTGATTTGATGTTTTTTTCTAATTCCTGAATATTTTTGTTTTCTTCTTTCTTTTTGTGTGATGAGAAAGAAATTATTTTACCTCTCATCACAGCTTTCCCTGCTTCCCATAGAACAGAAGCAGATATTCCGGGAGTGTCATTAAAGTCTAAATATGAAGTCCATTCCTTTTTAAAGTATTTAATAAAGTCTTCATCTTTAAGTAGTGATATATTAAATCTCCAGTTTTTACTTGGCGTAGTATTATTCTTGTGCATTAGTGTTAAAGATACAGGAGCATGATCGCTGACAGCTATAGGATGAATCTCAGTGTCTGAAATGTCACACAGCAGTGAGCTGCTGACCAAAAAATAATCCAGACGAGAGTAAGAGTGATGAACATGCGAGAAAAAAGTATATTCCTTACTGGTGGGGTGAAGAGAGCGCCATGCATCGCAAAGACCAAAGTCGTTCATATACTGTTTGATTATATTTGTGGACTGCCAATTACGCTGAGTTCCTGTTGTGTTGAGCCTATCCATTTCTTCATTTAGTCCAAGGTTGAGGTCACCGCCAAGAATGAGTGTGCAATCAAGGTGTTCAGAGAGTGCACTAAAAAAACCGTGGAAGAATGAGGGTTCATCAACATTTGGACCATATATACTAACAATACATAGTTTTTTGTTCAATATTGATAGTTTAATAATTAGAAATCTACCCTCTGGATCTATAACTGTATCGAGTACTGTAAAATTAACATTTTTATGTATTAAAATTGCTACTCCCCGTTGTCTAGAATTATAACCGGCTGCAAACACGTTAGGAAACTCAGGTGTTTTAAGTTCATTTAAACCTGTGACAGGTTTGTGAGTTTCTTGTAATAAAACAACATCTGCCTGTAGTTTTTTAAGCTGGTTAAATATTTTTAACCTCTTTCCTCTGGTGCCAGCTCCATTTACATTCCATGTGACAAACCTCAGCATGCCCTTAATTGTGCGTGTATGTTTAATGATGTATGCTGGGTGTTTCGTTTAGACAGGTGGAGAGAATATGGAAACATCCCTTGTTTGTAAATAGAAAGAGAAAAAGAAGTGTGGTGAGAGACTCCATAAGTCTGACTATGTGTGTGAATATTCACTAATATGAACAAGCGTGGCTTGCTTATGTGTCCTGCAAGTCTGTGCGTGCTGTGAGGCTGTTGTGAATGTGCTGCCGTTGAGCTGATGTGTTTGCATGATCGTGGTGTGAAAATATGGAGAAATAGAGGGTGTTGTTTGTAGGTGAGTGGGGAAGTAGGTGACCACAGCAGTGAAAGACAAGAGAAAGAAAGAAACCACATGAACTGTGAGCGACAACAAAAAAAAGGAAACGAAACGGAAACATTCCAATTAAAGCAATGACGGAGGGTGACGGTGTTATATCTGCTATGACATCCTACTGATATTACTAGGTTAAACACATTTTAAAGGAGAAAGTGTGAATGAATAAGAAAAGAGTGTAGCGGGTTCTTATCTGGAGTGCAGTCAGTATAACCACGGTGTGGTGCCGGGGTCGCGGTACAGCTGTCCGTCCACGTAGAGCCGGTCCACAGCGATGACAGCACGGGAGCCTTTCTGGATAAAGCTACGTCGAACTGGGAACAGGACCTTGCGTCGTTCCAGGATCTCTTTGGGGAACTGGTCGTTCACGCTGAAGTCCGTTCCTTTCAGCTCTCTGCCGCGACTCTTCACCTGTTTCTTCTGTTTGAATTGACTGAATTTGGCCACAATAGGCCGTGGTCTCCCGGTCCGCGACTGCGCGCCCCCCAAGCGATGTACTCTATCGAAGTCGATGTTCTTTACGGTGTCCTCCGGCAGCTTCAGGTGGATTTTAATGAAGCTTTTCACCGTTGCCTCTGCGTCCTCTCTGGCAGTTTCTGGAATACCAGAAAACACAAGATTATCTCTCATGCTACGGGCTTGTAGATCGATAACGGACTCTTTTATTTTTTTATTTTCAATGTTTAGCTGACCTTCTATCACTGTGCCATTGAGAGCATCCTCACTGGATGCATCACCACCTGGTATGGCAACAGCACCGCCTACAACTGCAAAGCTCTCCAGCGAGTAGTGCGGTGCTCTGAACGGATAATTGGAGGTGAGCTTCCCTCCCTCCAAGACATCTACAGGAAGCGGTGCCTGAGGAAAGCGGGGAGGATCATCAAGGACTCCAGTCACCCCAGCCATAAACTGTTCAGACTGCTTCCATCAGGAAGGAGGTTCTGCAGCATCCGGTCCCGTACCAGCAGACTGAGAGACAGCTTCTTCCATCAGGCCATCAGACTGCTGAACACTTCATAGACACCTCAGCTTCACTACGGGAACTTCAACACTATGCACTCCACACTGTATATAAATGCCACTTGTTTTGCACATATTCAACTCTGTATATTTTTATATATTTTATTTATTATTTTTTTTACTATTTAATTTGTAAAATGTGTATACACACACACACACACACACACGTAGGATAATATTTAGTATACACATCCAGAAATGCATACACTATTATATATTGTACATATATTTATTAGTTTCAGATGTAGCCATTCTTGTATTTGCTGGTTTGTGTTGTTGTGTTTGCACATCTCTGTTGCTTGTGGGGCTCGCACACAAGAATTTCACTCGCATGTGCTGTGCCAGTGTGCCTGCACATGCGATGTGACAATAAAAGTGATTTGATTTGATTTGATTTGATAAAATCAGTTAGTAACCACAACCAGAATTCATACTTAAGGTGGACTGTGCATTTTTGATAAAATTAAAGTATTTTAAGTGTGCCTTATAGTGCGAAAAATATGGTCAAAGCATGTTCAAAGATAAAAATGATTTCACCTTAGATAAAAGCTTCAGTCTGAAAAAGGACCGCTGTACAACTGAGCTAATATGTTTTTCAAAGGTAATATTACTGTCAAATATAACTCCCAACAGGTGTTGATCAATGGGCAAGACCAAAACAAGTGGAAGTGTTTTATTCCTTGGGCCCCACAGTTTCTGCAGCAGCTAGAGTGATTAGAGTAGTGTTTACTTTGTGCAGGTGTAATAACAAACCTACAGAGACTCTTCCAACCAAAACATCTCCATATATTAGAAATTTTCCACTGAAAGGCACACACTGCTGATACCAGATATCATTTGAAATTGCTATATTTGTTTCCCTTTCCCATTTTTGTTTAATGTAGATAGTGTTCAACTTCTTAACCTCTTGTAAACCCTTATACAATCTAGAAATCACCTTGAGGCCAGGATCTACATGGTAAGCCTTGACAAATATATTCAAAATGGGAAGAGAGAAAAGATCTGTTCTCTTAGGTATAAAGTTATGTAGATAATGCCTGATTTAAAGAAACATGAAAAAATCCATATTGCTTAACTGGTATTGATCTTTTACTGATTTGAAGTCCCTAAGAGTTCCCTTATCATAAAACATACAATATGCCATTAAGCCTTGCCCTGCCCATTTTTTTTATGTTCGTCTAACTCACAGGTGTCGAACTCCAGGCCTCGAGGGCCGGTGTCCTGCAGGTTTTAGATGTGTCCTTGAACCAACACAGCTGATTGAAATGGCTAAATGACCTCCTCAACATGTCTTGAAGTTCTCCAGAGACTGGTAATGAAATAATCATTTGATTCAGGTGTGTTGACCCAGGGTGAGATCTAAAACTTGCAGGACACCGGCCCTCGAGGCCTGGAGTTCGACACCCCTGGTCTAACTTATTGGGTAAAAAATCAAGATCATAACCATCCTAAGATCCTGGCCTCTTCATTCCAATCATTCTTATTAAGACATTATAACCAGAGTTTTAAAGGCAAGTTAATCCATTGGTTTCCTTGATTAATTTGTTTTTTTAATAAGTGTCACGTCCCCTAAGCTTGCCTGAATCGGAAAATCTCTTGAGACAACTGTTTCTATTTCTTTCCATCTTGCTTGGTAGTCTACATTGCACCAACACACTAGGATCCTCAGAGTAAGCTAGTGAGTGATGTTGTGTCCTGTCTGACTATACCATATTGCACCACTAGAGGGTGGTGTCATGAAATAAGAGGAAAGTGCAGTTGGGAAATTGTAGAGTTAGAATATAGTTAAGACGGCTATCTGATAACTCGATATGTCTCCCTGTTACCTCTACAATGTAAAGTTATGTGCTGCATTCATTAAAGAGCACTGTTCTTTGATGAGGACTCAGCTAATTACTCAGCTACATTTGCGAAAGAAAGCAAAGGCATTGTCATATATTTTTACTTCCTATGATAGCCCGACGGGCAGGGCTGAGATAGATTTTGGTAGCCCAACTGGAAATATCACTAGCCCCGGGACGTCGGGCTAGCAATTTTGCGAGCCCTGAGTCAGGTGACTGTGGAGGCCAGGCCATCTGGTGCAGCACTCCATCACTATACTTATACTTATTGGACAAGTAGCCCTTACACACCTCCTCCATGCTTTATGGTGGGAACCACGCATGTGGAAACTCTGTTCACCTTTTCTGTATCACACAAAAGCACAACGGGTGGAACCACAGATCTCAAATTTGGACTCATCAGACCAAAGCACAGATTTTCACTGGTCTAATGTCCGTTCCTTGTGTTTCTTGGCCCAAAGAAATCTCTTCTGCTTTTCCTAAGTAGTGATTTCTTAGCAGGTAGTTGACCATACCCATATGGAAAATATATATATAAATCTTATAAAGTTTTTATCTGTCTTGTGTGAAACTTGTATGAAAAGCTTACAAGAGTGAAAACAGATATAAGATCCCTTGAAAAATTATATAAATAAAACTTGTATGTTTTGGATACTTACTAAAAATATATGAAAGTAATGAGAAAGTGGCCACTTTCATGAGTAAATCATATAAGCCTTATATGATTCACTATATGAAGTAGGCCACATCTTATGCAAACCATTACAGGTGACTACATAATGAAGCTCATTGAGAGAAGGCCAAGGGTTTGCAGTGGTGTCAACGAAGCAAAGTGTGGCTACTTTGAGGAATCTAAAATATAAAACATTTGGTGATATGTCTCTATTTTTCTTTGCTACATAATTCCATATATCTTGCTTTATGTATTTGCTATACTAACTGGTCCATGACTGCCTTAAAGTACAGTTCCTTAATACGATGCATCATAACTGAACTTTCAATCTGTCCCGTCTGTCTCTCTAATCATTTTTTTTTTCTTTTCAGACCTACAACATACAGGAGATATGTCACTTAACTCCACCTCAAACAATTTTCTGGACTATTTTTGCTCCTACAAGTCACCAAAATTCATTCCGTTCTATGCAGTGAGATTCATCCTCATACTCACTATTTCTGTTCTTGTTTTTTATGTGGGTCATCAAAGATGGCGAAGGCAGCGCTCCTTTAAAACAGCAAGTCACTCTGACATCTTCACCTACCACGTGGCTGCCATGGAGCTAATCTGGGTCTTGGGGTGCTTCCTCATCTATTATGGCACATACACTAATCACTTAATGAGTGAGACTGTAGGATCACACGCTTCTCGTATTGCTTATTACGGAGAGATATTTTTCCACATCCTGACCTGTATAGAGCGTTATCTGGCTGTTGTTCACCCCATCACCTACATGAGTTTAAGAAATGCCCGTGGGGTCAGGATCAGAAACAACTGCATTGGCTGTGTTTGGGTGCTGAGCTTTGGACTGACATGTCTTAAAGTTTTATTACCTCCTAATTACCAAACTGCCCCACTGTTCTGTATTTTGGCTCCCTCCATAATAATCATATCTTTCTGCAGCCTCTCTGTTCTCTGTGTTCTGATTCGCCCAGGGCCAGGGGAAGCAGCTAGGGAAAGGGAGACGTTGCACCAATCAAAGCTGAGAGTTTTCTACACCATCCTGGCTATAACCTGCACTGTGTGGCTATGGGTTGTTGGTTTTCTTGTATCAAATTCTCTCAAGCAGTCACTTCTGCTGAGCAGCACTGGCAAGTGTTCAATGTTGATGTATACGGTTTGGTTTAACTTGCCCAGCAGTTTGGTGTTACCTCTGTTATATCTGCATAGGGCAGGAAAACTCTCATGTTGTAGTTATACCAACAAGTAAAGACAACCACAGTCTTAGTGTGTGGTGTAATGTGTTTATATCAGTGTGTTTTGGGCTGCTCTTTAAAGAAGGGAAACTTCCATCTTAATCTTTTTGGGAAGAAAAGCCATATTTCATCAGCTGCATACAAAAGAAAGTGATTATAAGGTACATACTGGGTTGATCATGTGTCGTTATAAAGTGTGGCATCACATAATTATGTTAAAACTTTGAAGAAGGTTCTGGGTTGATGGATCAGTTTGCCATATTGATTTAATTCTTTGTTTGAATGGGGAAAAATGCAAAACAAAATAAATGATGTCTTCCAAAGTCACATACAGAATAATGGCTGCTCTCTATGTAAATGACAGCACAAATCATCTTTACTGTTTGTACAGTGCTTGTTGGTGCTTTGTGTTTGCTTATATGATTTATTATATAACTTGCCGAGAAGTGAAATTAAGCTTTAACCACACACATTGATGTGATATTATCGAACTGTGTACTCGCATAAGGCCTGCCATGTAGAAATCATTCATAAGCCTGGAAACTTGCGGGCCTGAAATATGAAAGAACATTCTCTTCCCAATTAGTATATTGTTGAAAACACATGATTGTACCAAATTCCCTAGATAGGGCTGTTTAAGGCAGGTTTTTACCAGCACATGTTCTAAGAAATTAATTATACATTATAGTGTAATATACTGTATATATATTTGTATTTTAAACAGTACTGCAGTGTAGAATACTTTTCTGAAAATAAGTAACCAGCTGAAATCATGAAAGACAGAGAATAAAAAAAAAAAAATAATTTAATGCATCTTATTCGTCAATGCTTTTTTCCAAAAGCTCATTTGCTAGTTCTGGGAACTGATAGCTAATGTCTGCGTCCAAATGGCAGAATGAAACTCAAATCCATAGGGGAAGTTTCTAATTATGTAGTTATTGTTATTGAGGGTTGTAGGAAAGCATATTGTTAGAAAATGGGCCTGGCTATAAATTATTACCCATGCTAATGAAAGCTTTGCCTAATTCCAGCTTTAAAGCAGATTGTGTTTAGCTCTGTACTGTATGTGATGAAGATTCTGTGGCCAGATTAGTTGTTTTTTGTATTTACAGTAAATATTGTAAATAGACTTCTGTTGACAGAGCTGGTAGATGTAAGGTGGTAGACAGTGGATCTCTTAAATTTGACATCTCTGAACCAATGTGTCATGAGTTTTGCCTTCCCATGCATCACACCTGCATCCCATTAAGTAATATCTGTAGGAAGGCTGCAAATTATTGAGATTTTCCATTGCACCTCACATGAGCCTATCTTAAACACTACTGAGAGTTGTCTGGTATCCATCTTTTGATTTTTTTTTATGCTGTTACCAAATTAAAATAATCAAAAATATCTACTTCCCAAATGAGGTCTCTTATCATTGGAACTTTTTCACTGGCTTGTTTATCTCTGCTATTTATCCCCTTTTCCAAATTTACAGGCACCAATAGAGGCTCACAAAGTTGTCATATTATTTGACGGTTCTCACTGTATGACTTCAATTCAACCACTGCTCTGTTATTCACCACTCTACTGCCTCCACGTCACCACCCCCTATCGTCATTTAAGCCTCCATCACTGCAGGTAGCAGTAAACTTTAAAGCAATGATTGCCGGTCATCCACTGCAACATGTCCATCTGACGTAAGAGCCAGACCTTGGGCTCCATACAGAGGGTCTGATGATGCTTTGATTTTAGACAGGAAGGAGTCACTGCCTTAAATGCCTACAAATGTTTCATCAGGGAGAGTGTATGTAATTGATGTCATTTTCAAACATGTTTATTTTTTATATATGAAAGCCCTACACATCAGTGTTTTACCTGTATTCTGCTGTTGCCCCAGTGAGTTACAATGATGTCCACTGGACATTAATGGGAGACTAGAGAAATAATGAGAAAGATTTATTATTGAAAATCCTCTCAAAGCATCCTTCAGCTTAACATTTAACATTAACATAAAATTACTTACACTAAAAGTATCATTTAACTCTCAGCTGACTAAACATGAAAAAATGCACTACTGTATGTTGTGTACCTTGACAGGTAAACAATTAATACTTATTTTGAATTTACTTCAACGATTTTAAACACTTTCACTTCACAAGTATTTTGGAGAAAGGCAAAACCGGCATTTGTGAATGTGAATAGTTTTTTCCCTCAGTGAAAAAGGTTGATGGACTATTGCTGTCACCAGGCAGGACTGGCAGAGAGCATGGACACTCAAGTTTATGAACATTATTGAAAATGAGCCGATGTAGGATTTTCAAATTGATATTATAGGCACATCTACTAAAACAATTGTACAAGTTCAAATCTCAGTGACCTCTGACCTTGAGGTCGAGGTCACTGAGATTTGAATTTGTCCAAATCTTAGTGACCTAGAAAGATGTCACCTAGTCTTTTCTATTGATACCATAAGTGTATTTTTTTTTTAATATTTCAGACAAATTTGGCTTCAAGGTCAAAGTCAGCGGACATGTTTCCTGAAAATCTTGTGAGCTAAATAACATGAGAATGAAGCGATGTAGGCTTTTCAAATCCTTACCATAGGTACTAGGAGAGTGAAGGATAGCACTGGGCACCGCCAATATATTCAATGTCTGTCAGCAGGATTAAGACTTGGAAAAACAATAAAAGGAAAAAAAAACACAATTTAAGTTTTTATGGGTTACAGGTTGAGTCATGAAGTGATTTAAAAATTCCATTCAGTTCTTACATCACGTTTCAGACAGAAAGTTAACTGTTTCACTGCACCACAACAATTATTTGTACAAAAAGGGGGAAACTGAAATTAATTTGAAATTAATTTAGTGAATTTACACAATTTCCCTTTTTCTATCAGACAAATGAAAAAATGTGAATAAGGGACTTTAACCCTTTACAGGTGATCGGAGCGGGCACGCTCTGTTTTGCGTAACTATTTTTAAATCCCGGTAGCTCTGCAACCACGTAAGCTAGCGCAATCATTTTTTTTGCATATGAAACTGGAGGAGTTGTACTTACAGCTTATGCCATCAGCTTGTCCTAGGTCACAGTTTCCTTCCACATATAGCTTTGCAAAAACTGCATAAAAATCACTTGCAGCAACAAAAACATGATATTCCAGAAACACGCTTCGCCGATCCGATCAGCTGTTTGCAAAACTTCCTACGTCCATGAGCGCGAACTATCACATGACCGCATGACCTGCCCGAAACCGGAAGTGACGTCATTTTGCGGAAATGTAGTTTTTTTTACCATCGTGGCCTCAAGAGCTTATACTTGTGTTTTTAAAAGTTATGTTTGACTTCATGACTTTCTGTGTCGTTTCTGGGATGCTTAGGACTCATACTGCACTGCTGGAAATAGTTTATTTTGATGCATATGCTGTTATTTTGCAAATTTGCACTATAATATTTATTTTTGTTTTTCCTGCAGTATATAAAAATTGGTGTATTTCAAAAATAAAACTATGAAGACACTTAAAATAAATTTCCTGTGGTGGGAAACTAGTTTGTGCAACTTTTTTGTATTTACCGTTTTGAGGGATGTTAAGGTTCAAAAATATTGGGGATGGAGACAAGAGATAAACCACAATAACAACACTGGTCCGGTCGGGTTGAGTCAAACGATGATTTTAATGATCACACGCGTGGGAGATGGACACTGATGCAGACAGCCTCAGATCTCAAAATGGTGGAGCATTGCTCAAACTTTTATAGCCTCTGGTGCCTCCACCTTATCATAAAAAGCCTAAACATTCACATGCTTTCTCTCACACAGCGCCTAAGCTACGACCTTGGCTCCCTGTTTATCTGCTCCTGCTGAGATGGGGCAGAAAACTCCAGCATATTCTGTTCTCTTCTAATCAGACAAATAAGGCGATGACTTTCTGCAAACAGTATTTCTTATAACTCAGCAGTATAATGCATCATAAACAATATCATTCATTCACAATAAGTCAACAGTTTAATATAATGCACATCAGTTTAACTAATGCAATAGCTATCAGCTTCTTCTAATTCAGGAGAATAATGCAAACTAAAACTACATAATAATTCACAATCTTTAATTAGGGGTATAACATGGCATAAAATAATATTATAATCTAACAGGGATAAGCCTCTTAAATTTCTCTAACTAGAAATATATGTTAAAAAAACAAAAACGATTTTCAATTTTTTTGTAGTTTATTGCACTTTTTTGCAATTTATGTAATTACTATGCACCTAATGCAGACATATTATTAAAGTTTGGGCTATAATGGTTGTATTGATGTATAGCAACTTGAAATGCTCCCAAAAATGGCTCCACAGCATTTAAAAATATAATATAAGCTCTGGCGGACTTGGTTCTATGGTAGGTCTTAAAGGGTTAACTATCGCCATTAATGTCAAGCACTATTTTGTAATCATTATCGTTTTAACCACATCACAAAAACTATGGAATCAGAATGATGCCACCTTGAAACGAAACCGAAAAAAAATATTTTAACAGAAATAAATGTACTGAAAAATCTTGTATTGAACAGTGGGTTCTAACAGTTCAGGTGGTTCAGTTCCACCCACTGTTATCATCTTCAATGCCCTGTACCAACATAGAGCAGAGCAGCTATCTGAACGCTACCCCAACAGAGGTCGATTATCTTGTTAATAATTTCACCTCCTCACTACGTACGACTCTGGATACTGTAGCTCCTGTGAAAACTAAGGTCTCTAATCAGAAGTACCTGACTCCGTGGTATAATTCTCAAACATGTACCCTAAAGCAGATGACTCGTAACCTGGAGAGGAAATGGTGTGTCACAAATTTAGAGGATCATCATTTAGCCTGGAGAAATAGTTTGCTGCTTTATAAGAAAGCCCTCCACAAAGCCAGAACATCTTACTATTCATCACTGATTGAAGAAAATAAGAACAACCCCAGGTTTCTCTTCAGCACTGTAGCCAGGCTGACAAAAAGTCAGAGCTCTTTTGAGCCAACCATCCCTTTAACGTTAACTAGTAATGACTTCATGAACTTCTTCACAAATAAAATTTTTATCATTAGAGAAAAAATTACCAGTAATCATCCCACAGATGTAATATTATCTACAGCTACTCTTAGTACCATTGATGTTAAGTTAGACTCTTTTTCTCCAATTGATCTTTCTGAGTTAACTTCAATAATTACTTCCTCCAAACCATCAACGTGTCTTTTAGACCCCATTCCTACAAAACTGCTCAAAGAAGTCCTGCCATTAATTAATTCTTCGATCTTAAATATGATCAACCTATCTCTAAATAATCGGCTATGTACCACAGGCCTTCAAGCTGGCTGTAGTTAAACCTTTACTTAAAAAGCATCTCTAGACCCAGCAGTCTTAGCTAATTATAGGCCAATCTCCAACCTTCTTTTCATATCAAAAATCCTTGAAAGAGTAGTTGTCAAACAAATCTCTAAAATTAGAAATATCCTGTCTCAGAGTGACGCTGAAAAACTAGTTCATGCATTTATTACTTCCAGGCTGGACTACTGTAATTCATTATTATCAGGATGTCCAAAAACTCGCTGAAAAGCCTTCAGCTGATCCAAAATGCTGCAGCAAGAGTCCTGACAGGGATAGAAAGAGAGAGCAGATTTCTCCTGTATTGGCTTCCCTTCATTGGCTTCCTGTTAAATCCAGAATTGAATTCAAAACCCTGCTCCTCACATACAAGGTCTTAAATAATCAGGCCCCATCTTATCTTAATGACCTTGTAGTACCATATCACCCTATTAGAGCACTTCGCTCTCGCTCTGCAGGCCTACTTGTTGTTCCTAGAGTATTTAAAAGTAGAATGGGAGGGAGAGCCTTCAGTTTTCAGGCCCCTCTTCTGTGGAACCAGCTTCCAGTTTGGATTCGGGAGACAGACACTATCTCTACTTTCAAGATTAGGCTTAAAACTTTCCTCTTTGCTAAAGCATATAGTTAGGGCTGGACCAGGTGACCCTGAATCCTCCCTTAGTTACATTGAAATAGGTGTAGGCTGCTGGGAGATTTCCCTGATGCATTGAGTGTTTCTTCTTCAATCACCTTTCTCACTCAGTATGTGTTAATAGATCTCTCTGCATTGAATCACACTTCTTATTAATCTCTCTTCCACAGCATGTCTTTTGTCTTTTTCTGCATGTGTGTTTCCGTGGTTCTGCACATTGAGGAAAAAAAAAGTACAATAAAACTATCTGTCATGTACAGTGGTGAATTCAAGTAAGATATCTGTTTGGTTTCTAAACCATCCCTCAGTATTTCTATTGCTATTGTTGGTTAGGCCTTTATTTAAGACTGACAAACTATTTGCAGCATAACCAAAATCTCTATAAAGCTCTGTGAAAAGAGGCTGTATGTTTGTTTGAACACTGAAAGACCACCGAGATCATACACTTTGCTATAAGGAAGAATAAATCGATTATTAAAACATTAAAACAACATTAAAACATACATGACTTATAGTCAATATCTGATGTAGTTTACATTGAAATTATTTTATTAAATTGTATTATTATGTTGCATTACTGAATATTGAATATATAGTTCAGTCTCTTAATGCAGCGGTCCCCAACCTTTTTTGCGTCACGGACCGGTTTGTGCCCGACAATATTTTCACCGAACGGCCTTTAAGGTGTCGCGGATAAATACAACAAAATAAAACTAGTACCGATACCGAAAAAAAGAAGATTTATTCATAACACACGTGAAAAGACCCAGGAAAACAGAGTAAACGATAACAAAATAACGCTAAAAACCGATAAAAACCCTGAAAACCATACATTTCACACCTGAGTCTCACTCTCGCGGCCTGGTACCAAACGACTCACGGACCGGTACCCGTCCGAGGCCCGGGGGTTGGGGACCGCTGTCTTAATGCACTTCCAAAAATGTACAATAAAGAGTCAGACAACAACACAACCTATTAAAACAAACCTACAGTCAGCATGTGGCTGTAAAAATATCAGTTAAGAGGATTAAGACTGTATGTTAAAATTATAATTTTTCTTGAGTATACACTAATTCACCTTGACAACATAATCAGTTATAGTATAGTACACCATGAGAAAGGGGAAGTATGAAAGTCAGAAATAAACAGAAACACCCAAAAGCACATGAACGTCTTCTGGAACCCAATTAAAAACAAAATACAAAAATTCACATGACGCAAACTTATTGAAATTGTTCTTTCACGCCAATTTCTTTGTGTGCAGTTCACACACACATTCACACATTGCATCATAACAATCATCATAGATTCAGTCTGATTATAATTGCTGTGTTCACTCTCTTGGTCTGTATAATAATACAAACCATGTTTGCTGCAAATAAATTTAAACAGCGGTCTCCCCAGTTTCTCTATCAGGCAGATAAAAAAATTGTAAATAAATGAATTTGATGACCTAATAAAATTCAAGCTGTATTTTAGAACATTATTCATTTAAACATGTGACAAAAATTATGAGTAAATCCATAATTTAATGATTTTAATGGCAGTATTACACTCATGTACTCAACATCAACAAACATGTATTGTTTTTTGGGCTGATGAAAATAAATGCTGCAATGTTCATGAGTCACTGCAGGTGCCAGAGTTGGACTGAAATGAACACATGCTGCCATCAATGCAAAGGGACTGACTGGGACAATAAATGTTTACAATACAGTGACTGTTCAATTTATACAGTAAATGAAGATTATATTTAACAGCGTGATTGGATACTACAAGAGATGATGTCAGCTATCATCTCAGAAGATGTAACATTCAGTCTGAGAGGGTGGAGAAAGAGTGAACAGGTATAAAACTGTGGTGGAGATTAAACGGATAAATGAAACTAAACAAATGGGAATAAATTATGTGGTTTTGTGACGGGATGCTAGTAAAAAGTGCTAACAAAACATGACTACAATGTGCTTTTTTTTTTTTTTTAACTAAGCTGTCTATTATGTCTCCACAGAACTGGATCATTCCTTGAATTATCTGGTTTTTGTTGCTTGGATGATTCATGGGTCACTGGTGAGAGACTTAGCAGAAGACCAACAATGATTTACACTGGCTCATTTCTGGAGTTACCCTCTAGTGGACACTAGAGAAACTGCAGTCTGAGGCAGTCTGTCATTTATATTGTTGTGGAAGTTTTAAATGAACGGCAAACCGTCAATGAACCTTTTTTGAAGTGGTTTAATCCCATTCAGAGAGAGCAGCTGAGTCAGATGCCCATGCCACTTTCTGTGAAGTGAAGTGTGAAGTGCCGCTGTTTGCTCATGTCTTAGATACGAGCTGACAAAACACAGAGACAAGACAATATTTTACAGCAAATCACGTGGGTCTATACTTTCAGCTCATCCTTGAAACCTTCCCTACATAGTGTTGTCACACTTTGTTTGTAAGGTGCAGTACCAACAACGGGCAATATTTTATTTCAAACCAACATGAAAACAAACGTTTAAAGAGACACTACGAACACATTTACATCTAGGTTAATCGTTTCTGTAGCTTGCGCCTCGCAGTGAATCCTTTACATTTATCTTCATGTAGTCTTCTCTTTATTGTCCACTTGGATATCAGTACACCTCCTGAAGAGTGTTGTTCACTTGGTTCGCCCTTGAAAAGAGGTTTCTCTGCACCATGGAAATTATTCTGTGATTAGACCTACTGTGAGGTCTTTTTCTCTTATTAAGTTCACCAGTGCTTACTTCCTCAGGATGTACCTAACTGTAGATTTTGCTCCTCCTGATACTGTAGCATTTTTCGGATGGATTTTTTTCTGTTTCACAGCTTAAGGATGACTTATTTCACCTGCATGGAGAGCTCCGCATATTTTCGGTTCACAGCCAAATCTTCCAAATGCAAGGACTACACCTCAAATCAACTCCAGGCCTTTCATCAGCTTAAAAGAAAATGACGTAATGAAGGAACTGTTCACACCTGCCCATGAAATAGCCTTTGAGTAAGCAGGTCGATTACTTTTGATCCCATTAAAAAGAGGGTGGCACATGTTAAGGAGCTGAAACTGCTAAACCCTTCATCCAGTTTGAATGGGGATATCATATTCAAATGAAAGCTGAGAGTCTACACATTATGTCTATGTCTATTATATAACTATGACTGGAATATGTTTAAGTGAACAGGTTAAAAAACAAAAAAACAACTTGTGTCCGTGTCAAAACCTATATCCACCTAAGTGTATATCGTTAGGGTTTCATAATAAGGGGTAAATCTGCATAAAAATCATTGTTTGAAATAAAAGTCCAGAATGTATTCTGCTATAAAGTTCTGGTTTACATTTGTATCTCTGTTTGATGTACTCACAGTCTCATACTTGCAAATCTTAGCTTCAGTTTAAAACAAGTTAATTCACTGATAAGTGCAAGCACCTTCATCATATACAATGAACCCATTAGCAGTGCAATTTTTTTTTCCAGTGTTCAGACAGTAGTGTCACTCTGGGTTTAGCGAAGCATTAGCTTGTTTTTTCCCTTCAGTGAGTGTGAACTGAAACACTGATGCGTGACAACAACAGGAGTGTCTCTGCTTCTTTGAACGCTATTTTTAAATGCTAAATATTGTTTCAGCAGCAGAAATGAGCCGCACAGGAAGAGACTGTTGTTCACAATCTGCAAGACGTTATGGAGGTCAGAGCCTTCTGCATCAAGCTCAGTGAGTATTTTTTTTTATTCCCGCATTAAAACTAAAATATAAGGAATCTGTTTAAGATAGTATCATTGTTAAACTACTGTGCTGTTTAAAAGTTTCATGTTGAGGAACCATAACAAACTGCCAAACAGCAAATACATTTATCAGTAGGTTTACAAGTTTAGCCCTTTTTGTCTTTTCAGTAATGAGTGTGATGATCCCATTTTGTGCACATGATCAGAGAGTTGGTAAGTACTGGCTAGTTAAACTGACATTAACATTTATCAGTTATATCAGTTTGAGATATTTTATTTTACCCTGTGCTCCCACATTTCAGTTATTGAAAAATAAAACTAATGTGAACCTTTTATTTTGTCTCAGATGCAGTTTTTCTTCGTGTTGTTCCAAACAGATCACAGTTCTTTGAATATGAGTCAGTAACTTTTTACTGTGAGGGCGTCTCTCATTATAATATTGTACATAAGCTGAGAGGGGAAATGAAATTATGCAGCTACACTAATGAGAAAACAGCAGCAGCATCGTCCTGCTTTATAAAAAATGTTTATACAGACGACAGTGGAGAGTTCATATGTGAGACTGGAGGAGGGGAGAAAAGCAACATTATCAACATCACTGTTACTGGTAAGTTTCCATTTAGTAAGCAATATGCTGTAATAATCAAACACATCATTGAATAGATTTATACATGTTGGTTTTCAGCTGGTCCTGTGATCCTGGAGAGTCCTGCTGTTCCTGTGATGGAGGGAGAAGCTGTGACTCTGAGCTGCAGGAACAAGACAACTTCCTCCAACTTCACAGCTGATTTCTACAAAGATGGAATCCTCATCAGGAAGAGCTCCACAGGATACATGACCATCGGCAGAGTTTTAAATTTTCATGAAGGACATTACAAATGCAGCATTTCAGGAGCTGGAGAGTCACCAGTGAGCTGGCTGAATGTCACAGGTGAGACACTGAGGAAGTCAACACTTTCCCCCCTTTTTTAATGCCAGGAGTATTAAAGCTGCATCACTAAACACACTCTTTCATTGCAAAATAATTCACTGTATTTTTCTCATTCACACAATTTTCTTTTCACATCAGACACCAAAAACCACCAAAAACACCCCAATTCTGTCATGGATAGTAAACATCAAACAGGCTAACAACATGATTACATCCCCCTCTGACTTGTGGATTATGAAAATATATAAAATAACCAGAGTTAATATCGTAAAGAGAAGGAAAAGCTAAAAAATAAAAAAGAAAGAAAGAAAGATCTAGAAACAACATTTTTATTCAAGTCCATAAACATATTTCTTTAGTTGGCCAATTGTTGAGCATTTTAACAGTTTGACAGTCTGTGGGGGCAATAGAGGAACTGCAGGTTCTGGCAATTGTTGAGGCCTTTGCCTGTATGAAATGTAGATATTAATGAATTAAGTAATTAACCAAGGTGAACACATCTAATTAATTTTCATCTATGCTGGCAATCACACAGAAACTGAGACAGACCCCTCCTCAGAGCCTGGATATCATATTTACCTCATCTTACGGATCGTGTTCACCATCATTATGGTGGCTCTTCTACTGCTGCTCGTGGGACTTCTTCACTGTGGGAAAATCAGAGCAACTAATTGTTAACCCAGATGTAAATGTAACTGTCATGATACTGGAAACTGTGCAACATGTCTGTGAAGGTTCTCAGTCATCCAGGTCATCGTAGTCTAAGGAGCTTGCAAAGAAAAGCGTCTGGACTTCTTTAAGTTGCTTGAAGACGTTTCACCTCTCATCCGAGAAGCTTCTTCAGTTCTAAGGTCAAATGGTGGAGAGTCCCAGATATAAACCTAGTGGGAGTGACCCCCCACAGAGGGACAAAAGGACCCCCTGATGATCCTCTAATCGCCTGAGCCAAGGTGTGAAACTGGGTGTGGGACCCACAGCATATGTGTAGCACAAATAAACAATAGTTTTAAAAAATAGTCATTTTGGAAAAAATGCCTGTAAAATCCCACCATAATGCTGATAAACATCTCTGAAGGACCCACAACACTGTGGGTACTTCAGTGATGTTCAAATACATCACAAGACTGTGATGTATTTGAAGGAAAAAAACATTGTAAATATCTGCAAACACCTGCAAATTCCACCACTTTCTATTGCATGTGTGGTTGTAGGTGACCTGCAACTTAATTGCATTGAAATATTTCAATGCAATATAAGTGTTCTTTTTTTATTATAATCTATTTCTTACATATTTCCTGTTGTGGTGAGCATGATATGTGTTGTAAGTATTATTATTAAATAATCACAGACTGCAAAGCTATTCATCTCTTAAATTTCCTGTTATTTGTCTCCTGTAAAAAATCACTATCCGTAGGACAGTAAACGTTTGAAAAGAAGTAAACATGTTTAAAAATGTTCACTGCAAGTAAACATTTAAGACTGCTCCGTGCTCTGAAGTATTGGTTTGCATTTGTACCTCTGTTTCATGAATTCACATCACCACAAAAAGTTGTGTTGTTATTCTTGTCTTCAGTTTAAAATGAGTGTATTCACTGGTAACCACAAAGAGCTTCATTGCAGGTGTGTAGCTATATTCAGTTTTTTTTTCATGTATTGTATGTATGTATTGCATGTATTGAGCCCTTTTAAGGACATTTCTTATCACTGCTATGCAGATGATATTCAGTTATATATGTCCTTTAAGCCTCAAGATGTTTCCAAACTACAGATTTTCCATATGTGGACTCCATTAGAGGTTGGATGACTTTCTTGAAGTCCTTGTTTGTTCTCCTAACTTTTTTTTTTTTTTTTTTTTTTTTTTGCCTAGGGCTATGGAAAAACCAGTTGCTACATTTGCCAAATCTTCTATCAGGAACCTTGGTGTAACGTCTGACTCAGCTCTGACTTTGGATCTTTGTGCTAAATCTCTGGTCCTTCTCCTGTTTTTATCACTTGAGAAATATTGCCAAGCTGAGTTCCATTGTATCAGCTGCATTGTATTGGAAATTGTCATACACGCATTTGTCTCATCTCGTCTGGATTATTGTAATTCTTTGTTTACTTGTTTATGTAAAACCTCTTTGCAGCATCTGCAAGTTGTTCAGAACGCTGCAGCAAAGCTTCTGCCCAAGTCTTCTAAGTACTCCCATGCCTTATCACTCTGACATTCAGGGCCCTGCATGGAAACAGCACCAACATATATCAGTGATCTTTTCCATCCTTACATCCCCAGCAGGATGTTAGATACATTTACATGCTATGACACATGAATGAACTTTATAGAGTTTGTGAGTTGTAATCACCCCAAAACTCTAAATAAAATCTGTACAAAATGACACTGCCAAAATGCAAAAGTGGAATTAACACCTTTTCCACCAGAGACAATAATAAATGTGTTTCTTTTCAAAGATATTCATTCTCGTTTGGAAACAGTTTTTTATTTTTGTTCTCTCCTTCCAATGTATGTTACAGAGAGCTGACCGAAGACATAATCACATCTGAGTGAGAGTGAAAACAACAAAAACTTATCATGTATTGCTTTTGTAATTAAGCAACATATTGTCAGTTGGGTTTGATACATGTATATAAATTGTTATAGCTTGTGTGTGTTCATTTAGATACAGCTGACAGGCAGACCCAAATGCTCTTAAACTTGTTCCATCTGATTGGTCTTTTTAAAAGTGTATGAATGTTGCTACAGGAAATAACTGCCACACCTTTACCATTCACTGCGGTCTTTTTGTGGTGAGCAGTGGAAAAAAAAACTCAATTTCTTTGCATGAGCATGTCTCTAACTGAAGTGTGGTCTAGTACCCAGGCATAGTAAGCGGTGTCTTGTTTCATGCTACAGCAACATCAACAGCAACATCTGTTCAGTACAGCCAAAGAAAATGACATGACTTTCTATATTTGCTATGTCAAACTGTGAAAGCACAAGTCATAATCTGAATGTTGTTGACACTGTGAGAAAAATGTAGAAAAGGCAACAAGAGATTCTCAGCTCTTAAACCTTTCTCAAAGTTAGAGAGGGACCATAATAACAGTCATCCCTCATTCATTCAGCAATGTGGCTGCTGATCTTATCATTAAGAACAAACCTTTTCAGTCTTTCTGTTGCCACACATGATAATGGCCTGTCTCACAGTGGGCTTTGTTTTGTGGCTTTCAAGAAAAACATATTATTTCAATAAGGAGAGATCACTTAGAAGAATAGAACATGATTTGTTGAAATAGAGAAATTTATGCATTTGCCAATTAGACTCTGATGACTCACGGTAGTAGGTGGTGGCATTTGTCATTCTGGATTCATGTTTTGAGTTTGACACGGAGAAGTGGTTAGCATAATAATTTGGTGTTTCATCTGCCTAAACTACGAAGCCAGGTCAGAGATGACTTTGTCCTCTTACGCTTAGAACTCTCTTCAGATGTCTCTCACTTATGTAATATCTTAATAGTTCAGGCCAAGCTCAAAATGAAAATCTATGAATCACACCAATGGATGTGTGTCTTCCATCACTATGATTGCTTCCAACATCTCAGCGCTGACCTGAAACTGCATGGACTAAAACTAAACTGTTTTTTCTTTCTCCAATATCCCTTGTGGGGCTCCATACTACACCATAAATGTAGTTATAATGTCTGAACCTAAACAAACCACAGAAAGGTTGACGGGGAAAATGGACATTTTAAAAAAAGGGCTTAAAGGAGGAGGTCCTGTCCTTCTACAATAACCAAACATTTTTTTTTTAAATAAAATAAACTTTTGTAACATGTACAAAGGAATTTGCAACTTCTAAATGATGGAGAAATGTTGTAATTCTCGGTATTTGCATTTTGTTCTTTTAAAATCCTGATCATATCCAGGAGTTGATCAGTGTTTCTCACTAAACATGATTCTAACCTGAACTGCATCTGGAACGCATGTTGTTCAGCTAAAGTCCTGCTGTTCCTGTGATGAATGAGCCAGCAACATTTTAGCATGTGAGGGAACAGAAGCAACATTATGAATTTCATTGTCACTGGTACATCTGCAGAAGGAAAGCAATATTCTGAGATAAGGTTGACATTTATTTAACTCTTTCCTGCAGAAACATGATGTGTTCCTCCAACATGGCAGCTGATTTTTGTGATAGTGGCTTTGCTGCTGGTAGTGGTGATGGTGGGAATTCTTAACTGTGGAAAAATCAGAGCAACAATAACTAACTCGTCCTTACGCAAACATAAATGTCATGATATATAAAAAACAATGCAGCCAGCGATGAGAGATAGACCACATCTTGCCTGTTGACGTTGTTGCATGTCTATTAAGAAACTCTGTGGGTAGTTTGTGAACAAACTTCACCTCCGACTTAGTTTGCACTGAAATGTTTTTCTCGTCAGTGCTGTAAAACAAGAAGAAGAAGATGAACTTTAAAATGGCTACAAATAGAACTGAAAGCAGCATCAGGCTGTTTTTGTGTCAGGTGACCTACCACAACAGCAGCTCTGCTTCTCTGAAAACTATTTAGATTCATTTCAAATATGCCAAATAGTCAGTCTGCAGCAAGACATCATGGAGGGCAGAGAACTCTGCTTTAGACTGTGTGAGTATTGCCTCAGTTTATACATTAAAACTAAACTATTAACTTTAACAAAGTCTCATAAAGCTGTTAAAATGTGATGTGAACCTTTTCGTGAGACTTCCTGAGAGAAGTAACGATGAATAACATTTTAGCAAAAAGAGTCAACAAAGATGAAAAGTCACACATTTTATTATCTATTGTGTTTTCTTTTGTCTCAGTGACTCAGTGAAAGTGACTGTCATCATCCTCCTGTGTACACATGATCAGAAAGTTGGTGAGTACCATTTATTACTAGAGCTACAATAATAAAGCAAAGAGGAGGGGGAAGTAATAAATATGAAATAATGTATTGATGATGATTCCATTTGTTTCACTATCCACTCTGTGCAGGGGCAAAGCTTATTACATTTTTAAACTGTAGAGATACAATAATTTTACTGCTGTAAAATCCAAATTTTGTCTTATTTAAAATATAAATCTAATATAATCTGCTTCTTAATGTATGTTCTTTAAAATACAGCGTGTGTTTTTAATATATTATAATTATAATAATGCATAATTATGTGGACATGCATATTAGATCGTTTTTTATTCAAATATAATCCCTCCAGAAAGGCAGGAAAAGCCCGGAAACTTACTTTAAAGCTAAATATGTTTCTAAATACTTTAAAACTAAATATGTTCCCTAAAACGGTGACAGAGCTACAGACCCATGACAGCCTTACACAGGTAGCCAGCAGCTGTGACCAGCACTACTTGTGCAGTTAATAAACACTAGCACCCCCAGGCTTCTACCTTTCTACCTATAAAACCCGAGAGCAGCCAAATGGCTGGTAGGCTTTTAGCTAAGCTTTAGCTTCAGCCAAGTGGAAGCTAAATTGTCTAGTCATTCATATGTAAATTGGGTCGTTATCTGGGAATTCTGGAGGGAGGGGAGTGGGGGTGTGTGATTGAGGGTCATCTAAGTTTGCCATCTTAGGGAGAAATCAACACACATGGGTATATGTCCTTTGTTGCTAAGATTTATTGATAAAAACAGTACAAAAAACCAACCATTTGTACACATATTTACAAATAATAATAAAAAGTGAGTGAGTACAAACAATTCAACATTTTCAGCAATCACTCACAATCCTGGCACTGCCATGGTATCTGTAGTCTGCATTTACCACATGTGTATCTTTTGCAGTGAACACATCGCACAGTGGCATGATTGTTCTTGCAGTTGTGTTTGACCTGACACGAGGCTCTTTTTCCAGGGCTAGATGTGGAGGGTTGTGTCCGAAGCAACTGTTCTTTTCTTGCCTTCTTCCCAGCTACATGAGAGCGAGCCAACTCTGTTGCAAGCGCCACCAGGAAGTCCACCCGTCTTTCCTTCGTCCCGGTGCATGCTTGATACAGCACATGTGCATTCAGTGCTGCCATGTCAATCATGTTATAAAACACGGCGACTGGCCAGCGCCGTGTTCCTTTGCGGACAGTGTACTCCCGAACCATCTGGTCCATCACATCCACGCCACACTTTGTTTTGTTGTAAAGGGTGACAGTGTTTGGCTTCCTTTTGGTGGTGTTATCAGTCTGAACCACGCTGTGCATGCTGCTAAGAATATAGACTGTCTTCTTCCGTTTGGCCGCATACGCCGTCAGCGTGGCAGCAGAGGTTGAAACATATACCCATGTGTGTTGATTTCTCCCTAAGATGGCAAACTTAGATGGCCCTCAATCACACACCCCCACACCCCCACTCCCCTCCCTCCAGAATTCCCAGATAACGACCCAATTTACATATGAATGACTAGACAATTTAGCTTCCACTTGGCTGAAGCTAAAGCTTAGCTAAAAGCCATTTGGCTGCTCTCCGGGTTTTAAAGGTAGAAAATGGCCAAATGACTATCCGTGGGGGTCTAAGTGTAAAAGGACAGGTAATGTTTGTCACGCTGTTGCACACACAGCACGCTCGTTTGTTTCAGTGCGTCAGTTGCAACAAGACAGCTTACCAACATGTACGTGATAAGCTAATACTCCTGGGTGCTACACACTACTGTCATGGTCCTGGGCCATGTGGGCCCAGTATTCTTAGTTCCTTGTATTTTTGTATTTCGTTCCTTATTTAGGCCATGTTTCCTGAGTTGCCCTGTTGTGTTGTTCCCTAAGTGTTTTCCCTTCATGGCTTTTACCCCCGGTGTGCCCCTCTGTGTATCTGTGAGCCCTCGTCTCTCCTTATGTTTTATTCCATGTTTCCCCTGCCCGTTATGTCTGTGTTCTCCCCGTGCTCTCTCTCCTCCTGTCTGAACCTCTGTGCACTTCCTGTTTACTTTGTGACTCTCACGCCTGTACATGTCATGTTCAGTTCACCCCGCCCTGTCTCGTTATGATTATCAGTGTCACCTGTGTTCCCCGTGTGTTCCCTCTTTCCTCGTTAACCCTCTGTGTATTTCTGTCTGCGTCTCCCTTTGTTCGGCGTCGCGTTCTCCCTCATGTTGTGTGGAGCTCCCTGTGTCTCTCTGCGTATGTTAGTTTACTTTTCCCAGTTTAGTTTTGTATTTCCTATGTTCTGCCATTCCAGCATTAAAGCTGTGATTTTGAGTTCATCCCCGTGTCCGTGAGTTTTGCGTTTGGGTCCTCCTCCTGCCTGCCACACAGCGAATCATGACAACTACAGTGTACGCTGTACACCTACTTACTGGTTTTGTCGCATCAGTATGTGTCTCTGAGTTAACTTGTGTTTCTCCTACAGCTCCGGGCCGCAAAAAATGCGCGTGCTCTTTGTGAGCTCGTTCGCGGCTCGTAACCAGCGCTTTCTGCTGTCAAGGGCGATCATTGGTTAAATGTGATCATGTGACTGATGCAAGCCAGATCCTTTTATTTAGCAAAACTGTGATTAATAGTTAAATATTATTGTTGAGGGGCACAGACAGGACTCCGCACGCACACACACATAAAAAAAAAATAATAATAATTTTTTTTTTAAAAAGTTGCCTCAACAAAAGGGCACCATGGGCACCCATCAGGAAAGGGGCGGGTGCTCAAGCCCCTCTAGCCCCCCCCTCTGCACGTGCCTGGGTATGAGTGAATGAAGGCTGTAATATTTTGTCAAAAACAAAAACAAGTTCAACATTTAAAATTTTAAGTCACTTGTTGTGCAGATGGTTCTGTGATCCTGGAGAGTCCTGCTGTTCCTGTGATAGAGGGAGAAGCTGTGACTCTTCGCTGCAGGAACAAGATGATCCAACTTCACAGCTGATTTCTTTCTTTTTTTTTTTTTTCTTTTTTGCCTGTCCCATTTGGTTCTTTAGCCATCAGAATTGTTGTCTGAAGACGAACAAGGATACCCAATGGATTTACTTTGCCAAATGGATCATCGTGGCATTGCCGTATTGGTCCATTTGGTCGATCTTTGTTTTTATTATTTATTATATTTTATTTTCAGATGTTACAGACGGGAC
The DNA here is from genome assembly GCF_041146795.1 of Maylandia zebra. Taxonomy (NCBI): domain Eukaryota; kingdom Metazoa; phylum Chordata; class Actinopteri; order Cichliformes; family Cichlidae; genus Maylandia; species Maylandia zebra. The sequence continues at coordinate 15,871,149 of NC_135169.1, read as the reverse complement.
AGACATGAGTGAGGGATAGGAAAGGGAGAAAGAAAGAGGAAGGAAAGGAAAAACAGAAGGGGAGAGGGACAGTGAGAAAGGGGGGGAGAAAAAAAATAAAAATCTCCTGGATCACCTGTTGAGAGAAAAATAGAAAACAAGCAAAAAAAACCAAAAAAAACAAAGCAACATACTAAACACAACACCATCGCATTAATCTAGCTTAGTGTAAACAGCAGTAAATACTAAATATTCAATGTTGTTGTGCAGCACACAGGACAGATGTGCTTCGAAGTATCAGCCAAGAAAGGTGTAATTTAAGTCTACGAGCAGTGAACACCTGTGTGCATACCTGTGTGGATCAGCGCGCTTGTATTCCAAAGGTTTCTCCATGTAACGATCTGCTAGGGAGTGTGGGGGGGCCACAGCCCCATTCTCCAGGGTATGAAGCAGGTATGGAGGAGATCAAAACTCCAGACATCCAGAGGCCCCCAGAACACAAGAGACCAAGGAAGACCAACAGAGGGGCAGCCGCGCCACTGTCCCAGAAAGAGCTGAGGAGAGTCCCAGATGAGGGCTCACTCAGCAGCCGCGGAGCAGAAGCCAGGGGGAGTTGCAGTGACACGCCCGTGAGCTCCGCCGGCGGCGAGCTGTGCCTGAGTGACCGAGCCCCAGGCCGAGAGGCCGGGGGCACCCCACCTCCGAAATGGCCCGAGCGAGCCCCAGGCTCCAGGCCCCGATAAGCGGCCGCCAAGGAGTGAGCCGGTGTGTACCTGGACGCTCACCCCCGGACACAAAGAACCACCAACGCACCGACACCTGAGGGAGTCCGCCACTGGCAGGGGAAGTGGTGGTAGGGGGAGATAGGCCTCCAAACCTTGGAGGGCCTGAGATGTCCCCAGAGAGGTGGCGTCTGATACCCAACCTGACATATAGACACAGACATACAGGCACACACAGACACAAACATCCATTCCCCCCCTCATGCTCTCATATGCACTTACTCCACACTCAACCAACGTGGAGACAGACATAAAGAGACGCTGTACACACGATCACACTCCCCAAGCGTACTCTACAAACCGGGTCTAGGTACCCTTGCCCCTGGAGGGGGGAACTGCACCCAGACCCAGGTGGTGTTACCCTTTTCCCTGCGGTGGGGAGAGGCAGACCACCCCGACTCCGTAGCAGCAGGGAGGCCCCACACCCCAGACCACAGTCGGACGGCCAACTCCTCCTAGCCCTCCCGCTCCAGCAGGCCGCAGAGAACGGGGGTGAGAGAAGACTCCAAACCTCCCTCCACCCGCTCATTGTAGTGTTGATGCATGTGTGTTCTAAGGTGCAATTAAAACCCAGGAGGGCAAATGGGACGTTGTTGTCCCTGGCTCTCTTTCTCTCTCTTCCCCTCCGGCTCTGTTCCTGTGCTACTGAGTGTAACTACCGGCTCTTCCCCCTCTGCTCAGCCCAAAGCACAAGGCTGGCGTGTGAAGTGAAGCGGGAAAAAAGTGCAAGAGAGAGAGGGTGAGAGAAAGAAAAGGTCGTTCACTTTAAAGAATCTGTTCTAAGAGCCGTTTCGTTTGTGACCGACACATCACTAGTGACTATAGCTCAGGAGGAAGAGCAGGTAATTTGTTGTTGTTTCTTCGATCAGAGTCTATATGCCAAATATCTTTGGGAAACATACTAACTTTAAGTTTCTCTCCGATGCGTCCATCAGTGTGGGAATGAATCACTGAAAAAAAGAAAATCAAAAGTAATCAAAAATGGCCAATTATACCCTGGAACCCAGAGAGTTAAATATATTGTGTAGAGACGGAGGAAATATAGCAAAAGAGTGTTTTGTACTAGCCTATCAACATGTTTGTTTAATTGTTTATTACTCAGGTGGGCATTTACACAAAATGCAGTTTCTGTCAATTTTTCAGTCCTTGAATTTGCCAGAATAAAATGTAGATATTAAGTAACCAGCCAATGTTAAGACAACTAATTAATTTCTATTATTTCTGCAGTCAGTTACCCAGAGATTCATATTTACCTCATCTTACAGACTGTTCACCATCGTGATGGTGGCTCTGCTGCTGCTGGGATTTCTTTGCTGTGGGAAAATCAAAGTTAAAACAACAGATTCACCAGCATGTTAATGCATGTTAACTGTTGTGATACACGAAACAGTGCAATGATGGCAAGTAGTACAAATAAAATAATAGAAAGACATTAATGTGCTTCATTTATTTTGAGTTTTTTATTTTTAAGTTTCTAGAAGCAGATCCATTATGTGCTGGGACAGTTTCAAAAAATGAAAACATGAAACATATTATATTCCTATATTTCACTAAAACTCTGCATCAGCATAGGCATATGTAAAGTATTCACTGCTTCTTCTTTATAAAATTGCTTTTATGTACACACATGTGAGCCGTGACTTTCTTTGTACTGACACATTTCTCAGATGTATTTAGAGTCAAACTGTATGTAGCATTGCATCTCCCTGAGAGAAAATGTCGCAGTGTTTCATGTTGGGGCAAGGGCGGAGTAGGACTGCTGAAACATGCTGTCATTATTGCAAAACAACTGACTTGAAAAATTTCCAACATCCTGTATAACATGTACAGGAAATGTCACTTTTTTTAAACAGAATTAAATGACTGCTATCCAATAGTCACAGCCTGCAAAACTCCATTAAAAATGATATCATAACAGTCCAAAGACTGTCAGCTGCGAAAAGCTAAGGGAGAAATAACTACAATTAGTTGGGGTGTATGTATACTTTTGACTCTGTGTGAATTAGAAAATATAAAAAAATATTTTTAAACTTCTGTGCCCACTAACTGTTCTTAAAAGTCTTTAATGATGTATGTTGTATAACCATTTCATTATAAAAAAATATTTTAAAAATTGTGTATGTTTGTGTCCTGTGTCCTATGTACTGTTTGTTTGTATATGTTTCTTTCTGGCTGCTCTTTCAACCAAATTTCCCCTTGTGGGACGATTAAAGGATTATTTTATTCTATGCTATTTATTTGTGCTGCTCCAGCCAATCTTGAACAATATATGTGAAAGCTGCTCCTTTTGCAATGATCCATGGTGAGGGGTTGGTCGCCTATGCTTAGAGAAGCCAATACAAGTATACCAAGTTTAAATGAGCCAATAAGTGGATGCCTACACCTGGAGGACATGAGACAAAGAGACAGAAAAACCAGTTACATGTTATATTGTTCCATTGTTTATTTTTGTTATTTCGAGTCCTAAATTGATGAAATTCCAGTCCTTGTCCTATAGTTTCCAAAGGTCATCAAAGCAGAGAAGCTATAACTACTGTCTATTATGTAATGTTCTCCTGTAGGGATTCCTGTTGAGATTGCTTTAGACTGATGGTTTATTTTGATGATATTATGAACTGTTGATGATGGCAGTAGTCTTCAAAATTTTACGTTGAGAAGACTTATTCTGTAATTCTTCAACAATTTGTGAATGAATGCAGTTGTTTTAACTCATGGAAATTGAATCCAGCACATAAAACAAACAACTCCTTCTGCGCTCATGACTACTAGAATCATGAATCATGCAAATGAGAATGAGAAAGTGCTCCCTGTACACGCTGCCTGCAAGATTATGCCTCATTTGAATTAACACCTGTTTTTTCTTTGCAGTACATTTGAATCCTGTCAAAGGTAATGGACTGGTAGCCTCAAGCACAGCAAGTCATATAGAAATGAGTCAGTATAATGAAATAGGGCTTACTGTTTTTTCAGACTTCATTAACAGTTTACTTTGTTGTAAAGTCTGAACTAATTCAACTCTGAGTTGGTGTTTATTTACTGCATGTTTGAATTTCTATTATTTATTATTTGCCACATAAAGGGTCCATGGTCATTAGAATGGGCCCTAGAGCAAGATTGTAGTTTCTCCATGCCTGATAAAGTTGACAGTAACTGAGTCAGAGAACACTCTGCTGCAAACAACTCAGACAGTCCTGCTGCTGTGGTGGTGAGCACAAGCCAGATGCTTCAAAGGACATTTGCAGTGAACAGCAATCACTCAGTTTGGACGCCTGAGATTAACAACAACGAGACGACAGACGAGGTACTTGTTCTTTATTATAATCCATATTATGCAGAAAAGTTTGCATTCTATGTCTTTGTTTGTAGAAAATTAAAAATCTGCACTTACCTTTGTTTAAAAAACAATTACACTTTCATTGCTTCTTATTAAACACTTTAAAGAGAAAAAATACATTGCAGCTCTCTGTTAGTAAAAAGTTTGATGATCATGAATTAAAAATAGTATTTATACCTGACTGGGAAATGGGACTTGATTAGTTTAATGGCCATATAATGTATTAAAATTATTGATATTGCATTGGAAACCAAATAAATGATACCCAGACAATTTAAATACACAATAAAAGCTGTGGAAAAAACACACACACGCTGTTATGTGTGTCCAAAATGTACTGTAATATTTTGGCCATGCTGAACTTAAACTCAGCAGCCTTCTACTAAGACTGAATTATGATATGCATTAAGGCCCCAAAAGGTGCAGAATGACAACAAGTAAAAGGTGATATAACAGCAGCACACTATGATCAAAACAGATGTCCCTGAAAGTCAATAAGAAATGGAAAATGATTGTTACCTGTGCTAAGAAATGATCACTGTTAGAGCTACAATTGGAAAATAGGATAAAAAATATCCCAATTTGACACCAAAATTAAAATCAACCAAAAAAAACTTTAACTGCTGATGATATTGCAGTTTTTATTAAGATTAAATACTTATTTGTGACTTCAAATTGCATAATTCATAAAACACGATGGCAGAGCAGGTTATAGTCCAGAAATTAAGTTTGATTTGAATAAACATCTTTGGTAATAAATGTTCTACAAATGTAACCGATTGGATTTCTAATCTGTGAACTAGTGGGTGCAATTCCAGCATTTTTTTAAAATGAGACTGTCACGGGACTGTCACGGCAACAGTCTTGTGGTGTGTGGGAAAAGGACTCGAATGCAGGCACTTAGTGAGATGCGAGGGAGATTTATTATAAATGAAAGAACACAAAGTGGGGATGGCAAAAACAGAACTTAGGATAATCTAAACTGGGAGAAACTAAACTATTGAACGGAAAACCTGAACACGAAGGGGAACAGCAGGGAGAGCACACAGTGGATTCACAAAGAGGTTCGCAGACAGTTTCCAGGAGACGAACACAGACGGTCCAGTAACCAGCACACCAATTCACACAACATAAATACACCCAGGGACACTGGGACATCACACACAGCTGGACCTGATTAACCTGACGAGACAAAAGAAACACCAGGGACAACAGTAAAAGTGTTTCAATTTCTTTTTTCCTTTTTCTACTCTATACCTTCTGTCTCCTTATTTGTCTCTTGAATTCCCTTTTTTCAGCACAACTGCAATATACAGGAGATATGGCAGATATGTCAGTTAACACCTCATCCACCTCCAGTGTTCTGGATTGCAACAACTACAATGTTTACAGATATGTAAGCATTACCATCAATACCTTGAGAATCCTCCTCCTCCTCCCTCTCTCCACTATCGTCCTCTACCTGGGTCATAGACAATGGCGGCAGCAGCGCTCTTTTAAAACAGCAAGTCACTCTGACATCTTCACCTACCACATGGCTGCCATGGAACTGATCTGGATCTTTGGGGGCTTCTTTGTTCTTGGTAGCAATTATATTAATAACTCAGCACTGACAAACCTTGGATTAAATGCTTATTATATGACTTTCTATGGGAGGATCATTTTCCACATTCTCACCTGTGTAGAACGTTACCTGGCTGTTGTTCATCCCATCACCTACATGAGTCTAAGAAACGCCCGTGGGGTCAAGATCAGAAACATCAGCATTGGCTGTGCTTGGCTGCTATGTTTTGGACTGAGCTTTGGAGCTCTAGTTATGCATAATGAACTCTCCATACAATTGTTATGTGTTTTGATTTTATCCATAACAGTCATATCTTTCTGCAACCTCGCTGTTCTCCGTGTTCTGATTCGTCCAGGGCCAGGGGAAGCAAGTGGAGAAAAGAAACAGGTTGACCAATCAAAGCAAAGAGCCTTCTACACCATCACAGTTATATCATCCGTGCTCTGGTTGTGGTGCATTGGGCTGCTTGCCTCTGTTCCAGTGCACAATATGCCTGTAATAAGCAAGACTGTCAAGTGTTTGGTGAAAATAAGTGTAGAGGGACTTAACCTTCCCAGCTGTTTGGTGTTACCTCTGCTTTATCTACACAGAGCAGGAAAATTCACATGTTGCTTTTCTTTTAGGAAACTATTGATGAATTCTAGTTGAGTATTTATCGTAGTTGTCAGGGCAATTGTTGCAGTGGAACTTTTATGTTTTCATAAAAATACTTTAAAAAAAAGGGACCTGTCTTCACACCTTTCACTGTCATGTAAGCAGAATCTGTTCAGCATAGTTGGTTTGTACTGAGTTTTTCAGATAATTGCAGAGGTTTTGTCATTGTCTGCTTGTAGTTTTGGCTCCTAAATGTAACTGAGCTGCAAGTGAAAAAGAATGAAAATAGTGATTTAAGCAAACTTAAAAGACCGCTATCTTGAATATAAATGCTGTAGTTCCTTTAAAATTGAATGTTCTCGTATGTAATTTCAGTAATGCTTACACTGGTTTCATCATATAGCAGGAACTGATGTGTTTGACTAGTTAGATGACCTGCCAGTGCCAAAATAAATAAAAAGCATTAGCCGTAAAACAGCTAACTGTACTAGAATGGTTTATTTGAGGAATTTCAGTCAGGTTTCAGAGCTCATTGCTTCTCATGGCCTCTGACAGTGGATTTAACTCTGTGCTTGTCCTGCTTGACCTCAGTGCAGTGTTCGAAAAATACTGTTGACCATAATATCCTACTAGAGCGATTAGAGCACGCTGTAGGTATTACAGGTACTGCGCTGCAGTGGTTTGCATCATATCTATCTAATAGACTCTGATTTCTTCATGTAAATGGACAGTCCTCTTCACACACTAAGGTCCATGCTAGCACCACTTCTGTTTACATTATGCATGCTTCCCTTAGACAGCATCATCAGAAGAAAGACTTTAATTTTATTTATTGCTTTTCAGTTGCACTTATCCAGTGGTTTTATTTCGTATATTTGTAATTGATGAAGTGCAGACTGTTTGCTGGGGTGTTAGGTTGTGTTTTTGAGCGATTGTGCGTTTGTTTTTAGGTGGTTGTTAAGATTTAATGGTGGGTTCTTTAAAATTCTGAGAATATGTGTTAGATCATGTAAGTCAGAGAGAGGATGGTAACGTGTGGGTGCAGATCGGGTGATTAAATGTTAATGATGTGACTACATGTCCCCAGAGGTGAGGGTAGGTGTTAGAGGTGGTATAAAAGTGGGCAGTAAAAGACATTTGGGGTTCTTCCCCTCTGTCTTCTGTGAGATGAGCAGTTTAGATGATTGGATATAAGAGGTTCCTCTCTGCTCATTTTTGCTGTGTTAGATGGTTAATTCAGAAGGATTTTGGGTTACATCATACTTCTACAAAATGCCCAGAGAATGCTGCTTTCCTTCTGGGTGATTATCATCAATAGGTGCATCTATGGATCCAGGTATGCTCATCCTTTCTTCAGCCTCTCTCCACTAAAGACAAGAACAAAATCAGCATTAGCTCAGAGTAGGTTAAGTAGATAAATATGATACATGTTATTTGATCATTTTTTGTTATTGATATTATTTGATTTTGCTTTTCTCTTGCAAAATTGTTTTAATTAAATATTGTGCAAAACTATTCTGGAATTAAAGTCTAAATTGTGGACAATCACTTTTTAACCTTTTGTGAAAAGGTAAAAGACTGACTAGTGTCGTGACACCAGTCTCTCTCATCTTTTTTATCTTGGTAGAGATCACGCAGACATTGTGAGAGTGATAACTTAAAATTGCCATTTGTACTTAGAAACATATAATCATTTATGCTTAGAGATATATAATCGTTTGTATGTTGATAAAATATCTCATCCTTGTTTAGGTCTGCTAGTTCTGTATGCACTCTGTGCACCATGAGATGGGAGGATGTTCACTCCGTTCTGCTGTTTCGGCATACCTCATACACATGTTAAGTTCATGGGAAGGTCACATCTTGTTTGATGATATATGGTATGGCAGAACTTACACTTTTCAGTTACAACAGTCTTTTGTCTTCGTTGGGCTGCTGCAAGGAGGACTCCTACTATTCTCCTGGGAGGCTAATGGCACCGGTCAACTTGGGAGTTTCATCCCTTTGCAGATAACATAGTAAACCATTGCTAGGCCTGGCTGAGCAGTTTTCACAGGATCATATTTTGACACACACACACACACACTCACACATACAGACTCTAAACTCAGAGTTTTGCATCCATTCCAAGCACTTTGTTCTCCAACGTGCCTTTCTCTTGATTTGTGTGGCATGAATTCTATTCCCATTCATTTTTCCCTCTGTTCTGTGATTTTTATGTGCCTGCACGTTTGTGTGTATTTTCAGGCTAATATTACTTTAAAAAAAAACCTCAAATTTCAGAGTGAGAGCAACATTCACAGCATTCTGTCTGTCAGGTGGAAATTTTCTAGCAATTATTCACTGATTTTGTATAAAGATGACATAAAGATCTCTGTGTATGTCTCAGATGGATTAACAGAAACAATGCTGCAGATTTTCTGTGTTAAAGCTGGAGGAAAAAACATTTGTTACCATAAAAAGGCTCAACGAAATGAAAGTGCTCGAGCTTCGGGCCCTCTTCGGGTCTGATTTTAACCATGTGAGGCTGCTCTGATCAACAACATGGACATTTACTTGCCTTTTTTTCCTCATTATTAATTGCGTTTGACTGACAGGAGGAATCTCTGAATCTCTGTGTATGACTGTGTACGTGACAAATAAAATTTGAATTTGAATTTGAATGTGGAATGTGGAAATATTCATCACCTCTGACACATTCACATGGACTGAAAAAATGCTAGAATTTTTATTTTATTTATTTATTTTTTAGAAAGAGGGGCAATACATATTAATGAACATTTTAACAAATGTAAATATGCCAGATTATAGCCTTGGGCTAATTTCCATCTGCAGACCCTCTGGCAGGTTGGTGTTAAACACAAGTTAGTAAAAACATACAGAGACACTATTTACAGGTCATGTGACAAGGACAAAAACAGTGATCACATTATACTAGAAAAAACAATGACAAGGAGAGTGGACACAGAATGCAGTTCAGCAGGCATTGAGTGAGCTAGTTTCTCAGAGCCCCCTGAGCTGCAGTGACATGTTTTTCATCACCTGATTAGCACCGCTGCCATCCTCCTGCTTACATCTAAAAATTTCCTCCTTGCATTGTTTCGATTATGTCTCTGTACAAACTGCAATAACAGTAAAGTTCAAATCCTCTTCCTCTCAGTCGTTTACAGACATTGTTGTGGTGAAACTGAATTAACTCTATGTTCAAACTAATAAAAGTAAATGATAACAAAAAATTAAATATGAATGAGTCAGTATAAATAGAACACACAAACTCTCTCTGTGCCTTGTATCCTGTGTGACCATGTATCTTTGCACATTACAATGAATCACCGGTTTCACATTTTCTAAATAAACTATAATGACATTAGTTATATTTGCACAGCACTCTATCACAAATGAAACATGCAAATAAAGTCTGTTAGGACTGTGTTTACTTCATTAACTTAACTGGGGTGTTTGTTTGGATAAGTGTGACATAGCTGAGCTCAGTACTCACAAAAAAAGCCAAGCTCATGGTGTGTTTTTGGAACCACTAATAAATTGTTAAATATGTCAGTTCTGTAAATGTAAGGTTTTTTTACTTGATAAAATTCTATTTTTGTTAGCTTATTTATTTATATTTAATTTGCAGTTGGAAACTGTTTTCTCTAAATGAAATACATCTTATTTGTCTTCACTGAGTATTTGTCCCAGATGTTTTGAACAAGGCCCCACATATTTCTGTTCATTTCAGGTACACTCAGTATTAGAGTTGGATGTCTCGAGACCTCTTGGTCTTGTCTTGGTCTCGCAGTCTCGGTCTTGCTGTCTCAGATCGACATAGTGGTCGGGAGATTTGGAGTCAACAGTATCCATGACACACAACGTAACATTCGATAATGTGTCATGCACAAAAACATCAGCTGTAAGAGCCGTGCTTAGAGAGTGCTTTGTAGTGAATCAGAAGAGTTGACTCCTATTGAGTCACTTAATTTCCTTTCGCTGCTCAGCTCTCACACAGTGGCTCAGCTATGCTCCAATCCCTCCATATTGTGGGCAATCA